>NW_026988455.1:33737500-34440000 GCF_030222135.1 Aotus nancymaae
AAAACAAAATTTTCTACACCACATATCGCAGACGTTATTAACAAGTATTATATACATAAAGCAGTCCCTGATCAGATGACCTCACACACTATGAAAAAAGTTAAACACTTTTCTTTACTGTTGGGTATCTCAGAGCCTTCCATTTGACAGTGTTCGTTCTACAACTTTGCAAAGTAGCACATTAAAAGCAATTACTACTCAAACTTCTTTGACTTCCGGCCCCTTTCACCTCAAAATTCTGAGAGGAAATGATATTCTGTGGGAAACACTGGGCTCGTCAGTAGTTTCCAGTCTGGGCCTTACATCAGCATCACTAGTGGACCTTTCACAAACAACCACACCCAGGCCTCACTCCAGACCAATTAACTCACAATCTCTAAAGGCAGGACACTGGCGTCACTATTTTATTTTAAAGCTCCCCAGGTGATTCTAATGTGCAGGCAGGATTGAAAACCATTAAGCTAGAGCACAGGATGCATGTAATAAAAAATAGAGTGGAAAATAAGGACAGAAGGGGTTGTTCACTGGGGTCAGACTACAGAAGGTCTTAAATGCCACACTAAGGAGTTTGAACTTTATTTAGAAGGCGGTAAGGGCTCATCAAGGTCAATTTCTAGGAAAGCTATGGTAAGTCCCAGACAGGTCAAGACACCACAGTGCATTTCTGTCCTTCACCCACTTCTTGCCACTGATTATATTTAAATGGTTGTGGACGGAAAGAAGAGATTTATAACCACAAAACATACCACAAGAGGAAAGATGGAGGATGAAAGATAATTTCAGAATAGGAACAAAATGAATTTCTAAAGCACCTCAGACTTAGGAAATTCAAAAAGATGTTTTTAGTTACTGGCTCCTACTCTAAGCTAGAAGCTGTGGTAGAAACAGCAGTTCTCAATGCAGAACTGATCTGAACTATTGAGGTGTTTATAATCTTAGCAGGAGAGAAGATCAAACATAAATAAACACAATACGAATGCCATGTGTTAAGGGCCCTAGGTAGTACACAGAGGAGCCCTGGAAATCTAAGAGTGAAGAGGGGAAAAAAACCCTTCTGGCTTTGGGGAGAGAGTAAAATGTGAGCTATATTATTTCATAACTTTTGATTATTGTCTGCTACTCTGTCATATACTGTGTTATAGTCTGAAAAAACGGTAGAGGAACAAGATAGGACTTGCAGAGCCCATAATCTAGCAAATGAGACAGACACCGAAACAAATACAGAATGCAAGGTATTTTAAAATGCTTAATAGAGGACTATTTCCCTGAGGGTGAACTGAGTCTCACACACAAAGGAGAAGGGGGCAGAGAAAAAGGCAAGGCCATTCCCCAAAAAGCCTGCTATACCAGCAAGGGACACTGACATTCAAAGGCAAAAGTGAAAGGGGTAGTATCAGCACAAGGAGAAGCCAGAGAAGTAGATCCAAAAAAGTCTAGTGGACCAGGCTTATCTCTATCCAGGCAGACCAGTTAGGAGGCTATTGCATTACTCATAATGAGTCCTTTTAAATATGGTGGCCAAGGGTGTTCCCCATCCTAACATTCATGGGAAGCTTGCTCTGTGCCACATATTTCACTTAATGCTCAGAATAATTTTGAGAGGATTATTCTCGTCCCCATTTTACAAATAACGCCAAAGAAGAGTAAAGTTATTAATTCGCCATGATCATATAGCTGGAGAAAAGTAAACAAATGCAGGAGTAACTGGGAGTCAATACCAGAAGACCTCGTTTGACTGAGTATGGCTAATGAATAAGAGGGAAGGACAATAATCAGCTCCCTCTCTGGGTTTCTGGCCTGAGAAATTGGGTGGATGGTGCTGGCATTTCCTCAGATGAAAATCACTAAGCAGCCTTGTGGGGGACTATGTCATTTTGGGATCTGCTGAATTTAAGTATCAGGGACATGAGGATACACAATGGTCTCAGAGGAAAGGTCTGGGATAGTAGGAAAAAAAACCCTGAGATTCATCTACTCAGAGTAAATAAAATTATCTAAATAAAAGGGCAAAGTGAGCAGAGAAGAGGACAGCGCCATAATGGGAATACTGGTAGGATTTTCCAGGGGCAGAGAAGGGCCCCTAAAAAATGACCGAACACCAAAAGATAGATACAGAAGTACACCAGGAGCTCCAGCAAGCCCAGATAAGGGAATGGAGAAGGCAAAGGCTGTAGGCAAAAAGCATGGAGGCCACCACAGCCTCTAGTATGACAACAGGTCTGATGGTCAGTGATAGCGACCGTGGTGATAACAAGGAATGGAGGCAGGCTGCACATGGAGAACTAGCAGACTATGTGCCTTCACTAGATTAGATAACCAGAGGAGTATACAGAGCCCATGATTCCAGTGCATAAAACCTGGATGATATGGTGCTACCTACCGTTCATTAAAATAGGAAAATCACAGGCTTGTGTTAAGGTTTGTTTAGGGGACAGTTATGGAGAAACATGGGAAGAATTCAGAACCAAGTGACAAAACATCCTGAAAAGAACACCAAATATTATGACTGATACAGCTGTGCAGTCCCAAATCCTAGTGTGACTCTAATTTCTAGTCTAGCTAAACCATGACTTTAAACAAACCCAAAAATGACTGGGGACTCCATTTCTATAATCGTGAAATG
This sequence comes from Aotus nancymaae, assembly GCF_030222135.1. NCBI lineage: Eukaryota > Metazoa > Chordata > Mammalia > Primates > Aotidae > Aotus > Aotus nancymaae. The sequence goes on from NW_026988455.1 coordinate 33,740,124, forward strand.
GGAAGAATAGCTGCCCCATATCTGGTTGGCAAAAATATTTATGAGGGTAGGCTTACAAATAAAATTCCTTAAGGTAAGTAGTTCTGTTTTAGACAGAATTGAGATTAGATAGTGCTACAAATTGAGTGGCTGTATTGTTAGGTATCGATTCAAGCTTTGGGCTCTTTACTGTCTCTCAATTAAGAATGCATCCCTCACTAATTTATACTACACAGGGGAAGGGCTGCAAGGACCATGAGGCGGCTAGAGAACAGATCTAAAGTGGGATGGGGATGCCAGACTCACGGGCACAGTAGCAGAAGACAAGTGCCTCCTCATTGATTGGAAGGAGTGAGCTCACAGACCTAGCCCCAGAAAATTTGCTGTTTTTCTACTTTTCTTGCACTTTGACCCAAAAAAGACATTCTCAGTATTTACATTTTGCTCCTGGTGAAGGATCTCTCTTCCTCTTTTCTTGGTGAACAGCGAGGATGCAGTGAATTTTATATACAGTACTAAAGAATAAAGATCATCAGGCAGAGGGAGGGGAGGCAAGCTTAATTTTAAAGCTTCTCAGACAATAACATGGTTCTGAAATTTAAGGCTACAAAATAAAAATTCTTTGTGACTAACAGAAATAAGTTCTCTTAGATTAAGTGGATGGTAAAAAATGAAAAACAAAAATTATCTCAGAGAATTCAGAAGCACTAAGAAGAATCTAAATAAGTTTTGCACTAACCAAGCACAAACTGCAGTGCTTCTTGCAGCCTCTGTAAGAAGCTACTTACTACTTGTGAACCTGTGTTAACTGCCTTGGACTTAACTATGTTACACATAACCATACCACTTGAATTCGATTCTTACCTTTAACCTAACTTGCCTTTAAATTTACTTTTTTATTTTTTAGGTTACACTTTACTTTATGAGCTTCCACTTCAGTCTATTCTTAAATTATAAAACAATCTGATACAACTTTTGACTGATTAAGTATTCTAAAGCAGCAAGTAGCTAGTTCACAGATTGTTACCAATTAGCAAAAAGATAATGGTTAACTACCGTTTAGTTCCATGGAGTTTTCTGTTTTGTTTTTTAAAGATAAAGACATTCTCTATGAAGAAAACACTGAGTCTCAATTTTTGTACAAGTAACAAGTTACCTTATCTCATTCACCCATCTTTAAGAAATAGTTCACAGACCTGAACCAGTCCATGTACCACACTCTGAGTGTCACTGCTCCGAAGGAACATTCTTCAATCGCAAACTGTAATTTCTTACTGTCTTAGACTTTAGGTGACAGGTATGTTCCTCCAAGGCAACCAACACAGCCCTAAGAAATGGAGCATTCCTTAATCTCCTCTCTGGTTTAGCTACAGAACCTAAGTGCCTACAGTTGTAAAAACTACTTAAGGGTGGGTGAAGCCTTAGAATATCAGTTCTTCAGATACCACCATTCAGGGGTCTTCCCACTAGGTCATGATGCCTGATAATGTGAGGCTGGGCTGCAGCAAACAAAAATAAAAACCATGAACTATAAACAGTATTTTCTTATTTCTAAAAACAACTGCCAAGTGATAGGGTTAAAGTATAGGATTAAACAAATGTTACAGCTTAAGTATGTTTGAGCTTTTTCCACAAGAAAATGTACTTCTAGGTTGGAGTTTTGCTCCCTTAAACTTATGTTTAATAAATTTTCTGTAAAATTTATTAAATGTGTGTACAGAGAATGTACATGCATGGGAAAAAAATTAAAATGATTATTTTTGCCCATTTACCCCAAACTTTTAGAGGGCAATATGGGGAGGGTACCTGTTGAAGAGACAAAAGGAGACAATATAAAGGTGTAAGTATGTGTTGGAGTGGAGTGAACAAAGAAGGGAGAAAGGAAAACCCTCTTCTCTACAGCAAATGTAACAACCCACCAGCCACCAGCTAGAGGTGTCAGGGTGTCTAAAGCAAGCTACTATTAAAATGACTTTAATATGAGGAATCGTTTCAAAGATGCATGAATCTCTCAAAAAAATACAAAAAAAAAAAGATGCATGAGTCTGGATGGAGCTTAAGCAATGAGAGGTTATGCAGATAATACACTATCAATCTTAACATTGTAAACTGGGATCTCACTCAAGCAGCAAGCATATGGGCTCCCATGAACTACATAAACTATACCATGGAGTTATCATGTAGAAATGGAAGACGTTTTGGAGATGTTTTGGCTCCTTGATACTCAAAATGTGGTCAGTGGACAAGCAGTAGCAGTACCGCCAGATCTTTTCATTAGAAATAGAGAGTATCATGCATCAAACCCAGACCTACAGAAACAGAATCTGATTTCAACATGATCCCAGTGATTTGTATGCACACTGAAGTTTGAGCAGCACTGCTCTAGTTCACTGGTCCTCAACCTTGCTGTACATCAAAATCACCTCTGTAGCTTTTAGAAAAATGCTGATGCCTAAGACCCAGATTAGGGGCCTGGGAACAAACATGTTATAGAAAGTACAAATCCAGTCCTAGACCTTTGTTTTATGGATGAGGAAGTGAGGCTCAGAAAAGTTAAATAATTTACCAATATCACAGAAAGTTACTGGCTGAATTAGGACTCAAATATTTAGGATTACGTCTCCTACAACGAGTTGAAGAAACTATAAAGTTACCAATAAGTCAAAACTAATTTTAAAGATCTAAGGTTTCATTTTATCATTAATTTTTTGTGCTATGTATTTTATGTATCACCCTTTGAACCCTGACTAGTATTTTTTCATGAGGAGGATATGAACTCCATCAGACACAGCATATATGATGGAGACACAGGGATGCCTCTGCCTGGTCAGCAGTTAAGGCACAGCTGTAGGAACATAAATGAGTTTCTTTCTTTTGCTTTCTAAAATTCACTGAATATTGTTCAATTTTCTTCAATACTATGTTTTCGGCAAAAATACAAAGCACTTCAAAACCACCTTTTAAAGGCCTCAATCTAACTTAGACTGAAAAGTCCAAGAACAAGGACAATCACTGTGTTCTGACTGTTAAGAGTTTCCAAGAGTGCAGAACTGATAATTAGCACACCAAGAAAGACAGTTTTGCCACAAGTGCTGACCCTTTTGCTTGCTGATGATTATGTCATTGCATTCAAATTGCCTATAAATTAGTACTAGATACATGAGTGTGCGGTAGGAGGTGTGGGTGGAATGAAGGAAATTAAAAGCTGTGGTCAGACTTGAAAAAAACATCCCATAAAGCAACGTATGTTTCTGACAGTTGAAACAGACTGCATGACAGACAGCAAAACCACATTTCGGTTTTTTTTCTTTTTTTTGAAATGGATCTGTGGCTTTATGCCACCAAGCAATATTTTGGTTTACCAAAAATGTACTCTACGGCCTTTTTAATTTCATCTCTACTTAACTTTCCTTAGTACCACTGCTGCTCTCATTCAACCAAGGCAGCTTAAGACAAGTGTCTAAAAGGGGTAAAGGCTTAAAATACAGAATATGCCTCACATTAGCGAGAAAAAAAGAAGAAAATTAACCACATGCAAATAATTCACATTGACTAAAGCATCTATTGTAATTTCAGTGTTTAGCTCATCAGGAACATAATGAACAATGGGAATAATTATTTCTTTTGAAACACAGTAGCTGCCCAAGACAATTATTGACTCAGCCTTATGTCTACATGATATTTCTCAACTTAAAAAGGATATAGGATCACTGATATCCAGAGTTGTTGGCCAAGACACAAAAGAAACAAAAATCAGAAGGAAGAAAAGAACGACTGCAGCAAAGAGTTTGAATGATAGATGAATAATTTAGAGGATGCTGGACTTGCTTCTGTTAAAAATGCTTTATAGAGGAAAAAGTTTAATTTACAAGTTCCATTATGTCTATATAAAGGTAATGATAGTAACCGAGCAAAATGACAGAAACTCTCTACCTTTGGCTGGGCATTGTGGCTTACCCCTGTAATCCCAACACTTTGGGAGGCTGAGGTGGGCGGATCACTTGAGCTCAGAAGTTGAAGACCAGCCTAGGCAACAGGGCAAAACAGTCTCTATCAAAACTGACAAAACTTAGCAGGGAATGGTGATGAGGACCTTTAGTCCCAGCTACTCAGGAGGCTGAGATGGGAGGACTGCTTGAGCCCAGGAGGCTGAAGCTGCAGTGAGCCATGATCACGCCAATGCGCTCCAGCCTGGGCAACAGAGCAAGACCCTGTCTCAAAAAAAAACAAAAAAAACACCTCTCTCCTACAGTCCTACAAAGGGCAAATAGTTCCTAAAACAAACGCTCACAAAGGACTACCTGGCATAGTCCACTGTGGTATACAGAAGATGTGGGACAAATCCTTGAGGTTCTTGGAAGGATTACAAATTTAGCAGGAGGGATGAAAGTAAGGTGATGATATGAAAGCAAAAGAAGCAACAAACTCATTCATTCCCTCCTCTTCCTTCTTTCACTCCCTCCTTCCTAGGCACCACAACTGGCAGCATTATCAACACCAAGTTCTCCCCTTCTAAAGTATGTTTTTCTATCATGAATGATACCATGATTTTGTCCCTTTGCAGATGTCAATATCTTAGAGTCTTTTCTCCTATGCATTTCCACACTCCTCATCCAATGAAATATGCAAGGTCATAAAGATTCCTCCTTTCCAGTTCTACTGCTGTTTTCCTAGTTCAGACTTCACCTCCTCCATCCACCCTCTCCCTCTCCAGTTACACCCCTCTCCACTCAAATTGTTTCAGCCAACATTCATTGAACATTTGTTCTCAGGCCTCACGCTAGCTGCCGAGCAAATCAGCAAGACAGATATGGTCTCTTGACCAACTAACTGATTAATCTTCCCTTTGCTTTCTTTGTATAGCCGAAGCACTACCACCAGCATTCAAGGCCTTCCATAATGCATTCCAAACCTATCTTCCCAACTATTCTCTCCTCTACCACTAAAAAAGCTGGAAACGCTGAACACAGCCTGACTACGCACAGCAGTTTCCTGTGCCTGTGGCTTCCACTTCCTACCCTTTCCTTTCATCCTGCCTAAGTGCCCCCGCCACTGAGAATTCACTAAAATGTGCCCACCTCTTCTATAACAGCATCGTTAATCACTCAGGAGCCAGAAAGACCACCTTCTCTTCCACCTATGTCACAAGTGTGTGTCCACTGCACTGCTTCGTATTGTTCACAGTGGTCCAAATGACATAAAAAGACTAGATTCTCCATGGAGGCAAGCCTTCTACCTTTCCTAACCTGCTAAGCCCTCAAAGCAATCTGCACATAGTATGAGCTTAATTAACATTTGCTGGATGAAAGACTAAAAGCCACACAGCCTTTGCATTCCCTCTGAGGTGACCAGGACTACTGGCTCTTAACCAAGTAACCCTCCCAATGAAGAAAGAATAAAACAATCTCATGAAGATTAAGTTATTTTTCAAGTTTAAGTATTTAGGTTATAATCTTCTTAACCTTTATAATACATCCAGTTCCAGGTATTTCAATTTGAGCAGCTAAATATTTCAGTTTAGAAAGTTAATTTGTAGTGTGAGCCTCAAACAGGAAGAAAGTGGCAGAAAAAGCATGACTCAAAATGTAAAATCAAGTATCTAAGAAAGTAGGATTTATAAATCTAATCTGGAAAGAAGGCATAAATACCACTTCACAAGTATGCATCCTAAACTGATGCAAAAAAACTTAAAAATTTTGCTTGGATTATAAGAAAACCCTCCTATCAGCTCTGCTTACATCTAAAGCGGGTCTTTACTATGAGATTCCTGAGCTAGCCATATCAAGCCTTTGAAAATGAGTTCCCATATTACAAAAGGAAGGTTTTTGTACATAATGTACTTTGCCTGACCAGCCTCTCCTAAATCTGACACCTCTGACATGTAAGGAGAAGACTTACAAGCAAGTAGGGTTGCCAAAGTTTTACCTCCATATTCCCAGAACCCAGAAATGGGTGAAGGCTTAAGAAGCACACACTGGAATTTTGGGGACACAGTTTCTCCATTAAGAAGCCCAAATAAGTGTTTTGTCTTCCCCTAGCTCACCCAAAAAATGTTCAAGCAAACGAGCAACCACAGAACTGCCACTGTTTCTTATTAGCCACTTTAGGATGACTATATTTTTGGGAAGGTTAACCAAGGTAGACACACTTACGGTAAAACCACATTCTCAAACAGTTCTATGTCCCCCAAAAATCAGCCTTTAAAATAGTCTCCCACATTCATAGCACAGTGTAGTGGAATTTGTGGGTGGAAAAGAAGTCCAAGTAAAACAGGGTCACTGATCAGTGCCCACAGATTTAAAAATAAAAACAAACCCATGTTGTGGACTCAGGTTACTCAGAAAACTCAAGGTTCCATTTTGTTCATTACAGTGTGATCAGGACATGACAAAGACAAGTATAATGCATTTTGCCCTAAAGAGAAAGAGCAGAAGGGCTATTTTGCAAAAAGATCTGCCCTAATCCCTCAGTTGGGTAGCATCAGGCCAGAAGGGTCATACTGAATTCTCAGACAGCCAGGTCTATCATATACATCTTGGTACCAACCAGACTGGTGTCCCAGGAGAATAGCTGAAATGACTGAGAATCCCCAGCATGGACAAAGGAAAGCTATTAAAGGGCAACACCTCTGAAAAACCTAGACAAGGGGTAAGACTAATTCTAGTGACTTCAATGGGGAGACAGGACAAATGGGCCTCACATAAAGAAATTTCTGCCGGTCCAATACCTCCACTGAAAAAGTCATCTGCCTTGCACAGTAGTAGCACCACAAAGATCTGGATGTTTTCCATGGAAATCAAGCTGATTTCCAATGAGAAGCTGAACTCAAGTGTGAAAAGTCCCTCCTTCCTGGAAGGTTTATCATGGTCCCTTCTTTAGGAAAAGGAAGATTACAAAGGACCATGTAATATCTCCATTCAGAACTTCACTACCACCAACCCCGCTCTGCTTATCCTCATGGGAAAGGGAGGGAAAAACCTGAAAAGGTAAGTATGGTTTGAAGGATTCTCTCAAATTGACTGAACTAGAGAAGCCAGACAACGCTCATTCTTAGCATTTTTATACTCAAAGAGGTCATTATGCCCCAAACCTGTAACTCTCCAGGCCATAAAAAAAGCAAAAGGATTTAATAATGTTTTCCTCTCTCTGGAGCAGAGTTTCTGAATCTCAGCACTACTGAGATTCTAGGCCAGCTAACTCTTTGTTGCACAGGGCTGTCCTGTACATGGAGATTTAGCAGCATCCCAGCCTCTACCCACTAGATGCCAGTAGCACCTCCAAGTTGTGACAACCGCAAATATTATCACATTGCCAGATGTCAAAGGAACTGCTCCAGTTTGCAACCACTGCTCTAGCACAGTACCTCCTAGACTCTTTTGTTTGGGTTCCAGTTTCCTCACTGAGCCAGTAAGGGCTACAGATTGTGCCCCCACAAAAAAAGGCACACAATTATGCATAGAAACTCCAGAACTATATAGAAGCTTTCAAACCCAGCCAAGAACCTCCATCTCTTCTCCAACCCAGGAAGGCACTCAAAAGTTTATAGTTCCCTCAACATTCCCATGTGATGTGTGGTTATAAAAGAAGGTATCATGCCTGTTTTAAAATCTCACAGTCAGAGGTACAAAAATATCTAGAGGCCTGTGTTTATCCAGCCAGGGACAAACAGTAGAATCTGTGATAAAAGATGAACCAATGAATGAGTCCACTAATTTAGTGTGTTAATTTGCATAACAAAAACAAAACGAAATACCCAAATGAGACCAGCTATTATTTTTAAAATTTAAGCACACTGTGTACAGAACACAGCAGCAAATGATCTGTTTTGTCATTTAAAAAACAAGGACAGGCCAGATGCAGTGGCTCATGCCTGTAATCCTAGCACTTTGGGAGGCCAAGACGGGCAGATCACAAGGTCAAGAGATCGAGACCATCCTGGCCAACATGGTGAAACCCTGTCTTTACTAAAAATACAAAAAATTAGCAGCTGTAGTCCCAGCTACTCAGCAGGCTGAGACAGGAGTCGCTTGAACCCGGGAGGTGGAGGTTGCAGTGAGCTGAGATCATGCCACTGCACTTCAGCCTGGTGACAGATCAAGACTGTCACAAAAAAAAAAACCCACAAGGACAAATAAACAAAAAAGTTTACCCTAATGAAACAGTCACGTATGAGGCATTTATTGCCAGTGGTTCAGAACCAGAATTGTAGGCTCTCAAGCCAGAATGCCTGGGCTTGACACCACTACTACTCTGTAACCTACCAGCTGTATAACCCTGGGCAAATTTCGCAGCTTCTCTTTACCTTAGTTTCCTCATACACAATAAAGATAATCAGATCCCTTCCTGAAAGGATTACAAATTAAACAAATTAATAAATCTGAAGCATTTAGTGCTTTACCTGGTATCCAGCAGGCACCTGATAAATTTTAACTGCTCTTACTAACATTTACCCAAAATATACATCTGGAAAATCTGTTAACTATATGTAGTTACTGATGTGCTCTTAGCCTATAGAAGGACCAGTAAGATGCAGCTACAACTGTGAAAAAAAAGCAAGACAGCAGATAGTTCTAGGCTGTGAAACACTGGGAATATTAGGATTATTTTAGCTGTCCACACAAGAGCCTCACATGGCTCAAAGCAAGATTCTACAAAAATAAAAAAAAAAAACAAAAAAAAAACCAGCTGTATTAACTTACTGAAATGGCATGCCTACAGTACCAAGCAATGAAAGTAGGGATGGATTTTTAAGCTGGTTATTTAAACATCACATTAAGAGCTGAAAGGTATCTTAGAAATAAATCATCTGGCATTGAATCCCATTCTAAATTTTAAAAATGCCAATCATCAGCTCAAGGACCTGTAGTAGACTGAGATAAGAACTCCCATTCTCTGATTGCCTATCTAGGCCTTTTTCGCTCATCATAAAGCCAGGCCCACCCTAAGAGTTCAGAAACAAAGACAGCTTATATAGAGGTGGCTGATACTCAGAATATGTGATGCTACATGAAATGCAATAAAATGAAAAAATTAAACCATTCCTTTAGCTGTTCCATCACTCACTCATTCATTTCTATTATATTTTAGGAATTATTTTAGGTGCTAGTGGTGTAGCAGTGAATAAAACATATTCTTCTGTGTACAAAAATATAGTCAGAATGAATAAGGTCTAGTATTTGAAAGCACAACAAAGTGACTACAGTCAACAATTAATTTATTGTACGTTTATAAATAACTAGAAGAGTATAACCAAGAAGTTTCTAACACACACACAAAAGGATAAATGCTTGAGTTCATGGATACTCTATTTAACCTGATGGGATTATTATGCGTTATATGCCTGTATTGATATATTTCATTTACCCCATAAATACATACACCTACCATGTACTCATAAAAATTAAAAATTAAAAAAAATTTTTTAAACCAAAACCACATTCTTCCTTCTTGGAACTACATTTTAATGAAGAACCTGATCTCTACTATGTCTTTGATTCATAAACTCAAAAAGGCCAAGACTAAACATTTCTTCCTTCCTCTATTTATGATTAAGCCATTTATTTACAATGTATCTATCTTCCCTAAGGAAAGCAAGAAAGTCCTGAGGCTTTGAGATGTCAAGCTCACTCACTGTAAGCCACAGTTTACAGACATGCTTTACCTCAAGCATATACATTAGACTCTGGAAGAGTAACCCCCAGAGCTAATTACATAACAGGTAATAAACTACTACATCGCCCCTTTACACATCTTTGGAAGAAAATTATTGGATCACATTATAATTCACATAATTTCAGAAGTCATACAATTAAGTTTTCTAATATATGTCAAAGGAAAAGTAAGAAAACTAATCACTTTAAAGACATACTGATATATTTTATATTTATTTTTATATTACATGGTTTACGAAAATTGCTCTACTTCTGTGTCAACATGACTTTAGCCTGAACGCTGGCCATAAGAGACTCAGTGAATTTTAAACCACCTACTAATTAAGGGTAAAACTTTTGTCATCTAGCATCTGCGTCTCACTGTGTTCATCCACAGGAGGGGGGAATGTTTTATTAATATTATTGGGGCTTACATGAAAAAAATTGATAAAAAAATCACCTTATAAAAAAATAAAGTATTAATATTATATAAATATACATTTCTACTCCTAGGCCCATTCAGTAATTTTGGATTTTAAAAATTCTAAAAATAAATGCTAAAAGAGACTTTCTGAGACAGAAAAAAACGACAGTCTCAATTTCTGTTCACTGGGTCACAGCAAGCAACAAATCAAACCCAAATGATCATTTTAACCAAAGGAGCTAAAAGAGATCTGGGCATTCACTTACACCCTAATTAAGAGCTAAGAAAAGCGTGGGCCTTAAAGGTACGGTACTCAGCAATATCACATAGCTGGTTACTAGTGAGGCCAGAACTAGAAATTGAGGCTCCGGAATCAGTCAAGCACTTGAGGGGAGGTAGTAAGTATGCTAATGATGGAGTATTCCAAACATGTCAATTGGAATAAGGCAGAAATATCTATCAAACCAGTGTTCTGATCTTGAGTCAAACCCAAGATCTATTTTACCGGCTAGCTGATTTCAACTAAGCTATTGAAGCTCTCTGTGTCTCAGCCTCCACATACGTAAAATGGAAATACTACTACTACTGTAATCTCATAAGATTGTTGTATGAATAAGTAAAATATTATCAACACGATAAACAATCTAAAATTGTTTACTATTATGATTACTACTCTTTAACATTATATTATCTCTACTAGTTAAAAAAAAAAAACTAAGACATTTTCAAAGTTCCTTATCCCTTGAAAAGAACTAGAAGCTTGCATTTTTTATAGCTTTGCAGGGAAGTTAGCTAAATACAACACAATACAGTTAAGATCAATATCGCCCTACATTCATTCAAACCACAGGTACACAGACCTATCAATAGTAAAAGAATTCTTCAGTTAAACACTGCCTAGTGATAGAATGATGTTCAAACTGAATTTTAAATTCTGTTCAGAAGGATTCATGTTTTCATATTTAAAAAGGTAGACTCATCATACTAAAATACATATATTCTACTTTAACTATACTAACTTGTTCCTAAAAGTCATAGTAAGTTCGGTTGCTTTTGCTTCCTCTTCCTGAGTGTCACTTTCCCACACTAGCAGACAACACAGACCTAAGTATGCTTGTAGATTCGAGATTTTTTACGTATCTTGCAACCTAAATACACCCTTAAAAATATTAAATTACACATATTCTTGGCTAACTCTAACTTCTATTCTCTCATTCACCAAATACTTTACTGGGCACTAGCATCTACTATGTAATGGGCACAGTTCTCAACACCCGGTACACAGCAGGAAACAAAAGCTCCTATTTTCATGGAGCTTACAATCTAGCACGAGAGAAACAGGCAATAAACAGGTATGTTTCTAATATAGTGTGTTTGCATGGTACAGTTTAGGAATGCAAGACAGCCAGTTTTATGAAGCACTTTGCTAAAAGTGGACCTTGGCTTTCTATTTCAATTTGCTCACCCTAGACTCCCTTTAGGCAGGGCACAGGCAATAGGAGGGTAGAGGGGAGGAGAGGGAGGAGCTGTACTCAAACACAAATACAGATCAGATCTCGCACTAGAGATGACTGTGTAACACTCTTAGACCGCCAGTAGCATCACCATGCTCCTCGTGTTGCAGAAAGCCAAACGCGTCACAGAAACAAGCACATTATTTGCTATTTGGAAACAGCATGGTCAGCGAAGGGAGCCCTGGAAGGGAAGTCAAGAAACCTACTATTTCCTCTTCTGCCAGTGACTCTCACTATGCAACCTCAGGCACATTTGCTGACCTGCGTGAACTCTGGTATCCCCACCCGAGTGCTGATCCTCCCTGACTGTGACACTGGGCTAGTCTCTTAAGCCCTTAAGCCTCAGTGTCATCTGTTAAAGGAGGCCAGTGGAATGACACTGCTTGGCAAACTGTTGGGTACTCCACTGACAGAAGCTATTTAAATAAATACATGGATCCAAGCTTGCTACCTGCTTTACAGAACATGAGGAAGATTAAGGAGAACATATAAAATGCCTTAAGCTCTCTGTAAAGAAAGGGTGTTACAGAGTACTAGTGCTTATAATTTCTACTATGACTATTCTTTCAGTTATATTTTCTTGCATTTTCAAATTCTATAAGCAAAATCATCCACAGACCTTCAGAAACAGAATAGTTAGAAAATGAGGACAGAACCCTAATTACAATAATAACAATAATGAGTTAAATAAGCCTGCTAAGAAATCAAAAAGCCAATATCCCTCCTCCTCCTTCCCCAACCTCTCACTTTGCCTAAGTTGCTGCAAGCAATAGGGCCCTGCAGAGGTTGCAGCACACCACAGCCAAACCAGGTGTGCATAGAGTATCGTCTTGTGCCGGAAGAGCAGTTATCCTTGTCATTCCATGAAATGCAGAAGCTGCCTCCACCATACAATTCTTGACGTACGTGTGGGAAAATCCTCAAAAGAGATGACAATGTGATCCACTCACCAGAGGGCAAAGTACCTAAGGGGTATCCCAGAGTATTTCTCTTCAGTTTCTTTGACGAACCAGCTAAGAAAATCCACACCCTGCCCATGTATCACCCGTGGATGGAACAAGGGTTACAGAGTGCAGCTCTCCAGGGGTAAGTTTTGGCTCAATGACATAGAAATAGCAAGAGCCTGGCATAAACGCTGGGTCAGTTCCAATGAAAACAGAGAGGGTATATAGATCTGTGGTGATGAATGCCAGCTAAATCTCTCTTCACAGACAGAAAACAACTAGCACCAACAGCTGTTACTAAGGCAAAGACAAAACAGATCTAACTTTTGCTTTCGACTAAAACTTCTGAGGCCCTTTCCCTTTAGAGTGATAATTTCATAAACCCTGTTTGTAGGGTGCTTACTTTGAATAAGTCCTAAGCCGTGCAAACTGTCATTACCAGAGTCAATACTCCATTGCCCATGTCTAAATGTGCGGCCTCCTGCTTCTCTCCAAAAGCCTAGCTTACAAAAATGACAATAACTTAGCCAATATAAAACCACTGAATCTGCCACCATTGCTAGAATACTGGAGTCATTTTAAGAGGGTGTGTAAAGGGATCAAGAAAGTGCCTTCTAAAACTCACATCCCTGTCCCTCTTTTCTCTAGCCACCAAATACAGTATTGCTGTCCAGAAGTGGTAAACCAAACCATCATATTACACCAAAGGCAAAAAAAAAAAAGGCCAAATTCAAAACACAAAAAACTTATAAATGCATTTTTTAAACATTTAATTCCCAACTGGCTTCCTCTACCTATCTTACAGCATAAGAAGAAAAAGAAGAAAGAAAAACAGATATATTCCAGGAAAGCAAAGATTGAATGAAGAACATGAAGAACAATGGGCTGATGCCTATACTGTCTCCTTCACCAATGCCGCAACAGCACCTAGAGATGTAGCTCATTAGCCCGGTCCATTAATTGTACACAGCTCAAAGTGATATATACCTAGATACAGAGAACTTTGCCCATCAAAATAAATAAAAATAATATCCAGCAGGGATTAAGGGGCAGTGAAAAGGAAAGATCCTTTTGTTTGAATGCTGCAAAGAAATTCTTTTAACAGTAAAAGCAAAACATCTGCCTTCATTTAAAACTGAGTTGTGTGTGATTTCCTGCATCTACGAACCTCTTTCTAAACTACAAAGAGGCTACAAAACATCACATTTTCCCCTCCCAGCTTCCCCTTTCAAAAGCCCACAAGATGGTGATTAACAAACAGCCCCTGGTCTGTAGGCCCTCTCATAAGCCACAGGAAAACATAAAAGTTAAAGAGAAGAGCAAGTTTGTAAACAAATGAGAAATAGGTTGCCTAGGGAGGAAGCAATTCCATCTTGATAAGCAAGCAGCTCTCCTAGCCCACATGTGGGAGATTCCAAGCGAAAGCAGCCCTCACCCTCTCTCCCTCTGAAAGCAGTCTGGACACAGAGGCCAGGCTGAGCCACGCATGGACTCTGGGCAGTTGCAGAGAATCCCCCAACTCAAGAGGTTCTGCGTATGAGCCTACAGTTCAAGGACTCTCTATTCCAATTAACTGGGGTCTGAATCTTTCACCCATGGCAAACCCATCTCCCAGGAGATATCCTCCCAGGTAAATTTATTTGAAGTCTTGAATCCACCAACTATTAGCTGTATCACCTTGTGCACAGCTGACCCTGTTTAATCAACTTTTGATTGGACATAATCCCTGTCTTAGGATCATTATGAGAACTAAAGATAAGAATTTTGGCAGTGTGCCCAGATCAGTGGTAAGTGCAAGCCACATATATAATAAATTCCAATTTATAAGGAAATTCCAATTCCACTCAAGAATGACTGCCTTAGGTGAAAAAAATCTACAGATATCCTCCTATGATATCCCTAGAAAGACAAAAGAATCCATCATGGGAGAAGGAAAAAGCAAACTCCCCACAGTATTCAGAAAACAACCTAAAACACACACATATCTTACCAGGTTAAATTTCATCCTCCACATCTGCTTCCCTTGCAGGTGCTATGACAAGTAAAAGGACAGCTCACTGGGTCCTGCCCAAGGGGCTTCTGCTTACTTATCAACTGCCCTAATGCTAGACCCTCTGAAGTGTTTTGGGAAAAAAACTGAATTTAAAACCTACACTCATTTAGATTTACTAAACAGGAGTAAATGAAGTTGGCCTTCTATTTTTAAATGCTCAAATGAGAGTCAAGAAGATAAAACACCAGCAATACCCTTCACTCCGTTAACATTAATTGTGGAATATTATCAGAGTCCAAATAATCTTAAATTAGAAAAAGTGGCTTTAAACCTTAATGAAAACCAAAAACACAAGAACTGCCCCAGCTCCCCTGCACTCCCCCAACACATGTAATCCTATAAATGTATCTGAAGCTTCTGCAGGCATCAAAATTTCACTTGCCATCTTTGAGATTTTATAGTCCAGTAGTATCCACCCACTACCCAGGCCCTCTAGATTGTTATTTCCTAATGTTTATAAAGCAAAAGAAAGTTCTGTCAGCAAAACTTTCCTTGGTTATTAGTTACTTTCAGCTAGCATCTTCGATAATAGTCCACTCTCATTAATATACAAGAGTTCAATGATACCCATCTCTGGAAAAAAAAAAAAAAGGCACTGGCTAAGAATACAACAGACACATTTGTGCCTACATACTAAAACACCTACTCCTCCACCTACGCTTCTAAATCTAAGCATACACAATAAGACAGATGTGCAAGAAGTTGGCAAGGTTCAAAAAAAAAGTTATCATAAGGGAAATTTGGTCTAAACCGAACTTTCAACAAACTCCACAGCAAGCAGTGTCCCCAAATAAATTTATCGCACCCTAGAATCAAGTACACTCAAGGCTAGACTGTCACGCCAGTCATATATTACTTCAATCCCAATAAATCTCTTCTAACTCTCCAAATCCTAGCTGCTTTCTAAAATAGTTCACTAAAAAGCACCAACCTAATTAACAACAGCTTCCTCTGCAGTGGCCTTGATTTCACTTATTTACACATTAACTGCAGCCAGCTTTTCACCAATCCAGTCTATTCTCTGTACCATGCCGAGCCTTTTATCTGCCCTGGACAGCATTTTCTCCAGCAGATGAAGTAGATGCCGATTGATTTGCTGTCGAGCATGGTAAATTAATAGCAACAAATTGCTGAGGGCCCGTCTCGCTGCTCCACCATGCTTCGGCAGTTTTGCTTTATTTGCTCCATGATGGGCAGCAGTCGGCCTCTTCAAGTCAATTTCTTCTTAACAACCTGCAATACTTTTCAATGGTGAAAATAGAGCTGTTCCTTGTAAGTCAGAAATCAATATCTTATTGCCCTTAGAAAATGCTAAACAAGCAGTATTGGCAATCCACTTGGTACTAGAGGGTATCAGATATAATGCAAATCCATACTGCTTCCCTCCTTGTAGTTATTACAGTTTGCTAAAAGGTTCCTAATGTCATTTATCATCATTTACCATCGACCAAAGAGGCTATGATTATGATATCCTATCAGTTGGCAAGGCCCTTTCATTTCTATTCAATTAATATTTTAGCAGCACTCAAATGGTTGTGGCCTAAGTCTCATAATAAAATTTACATGGCTTTGAGTGAAACAGGAGTTTTCTTGCTTTGATTAATATATACACACACACATATACACACACACACAAATACACATAAAGCATACGTAAATGTGTAGTACTTTTAGATTTCATGTGTTTCAGATTTCTAAAATTTCCTAATGATTTCTAAAATTCAAATAAAGAGGCTTTGACGTTATAGAATATTAACTATAAGGAAGTCATAAATGTTCTCATTCTCCCTTTTTCAAAAGGTGGTATGTTCATCTCCATTTATAGTTCCTATAGGTTGAATTCGCATACCTATTGTTCCTAATCTATATCCAATATTCGCGGTTTAGAATGGGAACCACTGCTGTCAGAGTCCATCAGTGAGGACTTCCTTAACTACAGCATTACAGGTGAAAGATGGGAACAAGGAGCATTTAGTAATGCTATCAACTCCATGCATCGCCCCACTGTGCCCACCACCACCAACCCATTTAGAAGCCGCACTGTATTTACAAAGAAGAACAATCAGCAAAAAAAATTAACAACTAAACCCTGGGTCAGCTATCTGGTACAAAACAAAAAACAAAAACCACACACTTAGGGAAATCCTTAGGGAATAAAGGCCTATGTTCTTTCATTTTTAAAAATTCCATTTTGAAGACATCACACTAAAACATGTGCCATTTCTAACCACGTCCTATTTGTCATCTTCACTTTTATGCTAGAACTTCAGACAGTGGCAAAGCATTAATTCCCATTATAGCCTAGAATACTCCATCCTAACTATTGTTTTTTTTTTTTCAGCTTCATCTGCTCCTCTATCAATCCTAAAAATTACCAGGAATTTAGATTTATATTTCATGCTTCAATTCCATGCCATGTCACCAAGTTCCCCTTTTAAAAAAAAGTCCACTAATTCTACCAGACTAATGCTATTTACTCAGTTACCAAAATTTAAATTAATTATGTTCTCAAACATAATTGTTAAAAATTGGCAACATTATGCAGGCTTAATTAAGATTAAATCCAATTTACTAAATGTACTTTAATTGGTACTAATTACATTAGCTTTCATTTCGGAATGACAAATTCCCCATAGGTTTCATTTTATAGTTCTCTATCAGAATCAACACAGGGTGACTGATGATGAGCATCACATAGAAAGGGGAGGAGGGAGAATACCGACCTCCACCCTGTTTGTCTTTGCTTCATACTTTTATCCTTTTATCAGTTTGCTAAGTCACAGAGTCATGACTCCATCACAACCATCATTTTCTGTTCCAATGAAAAATGTCTCTAAAAATAAATATTCTGTGGCTAGCAGCAGCCAAGAAGAACAGGAACGTTAACCAAAAAATACACAAAGGTTTCAAATATCAGGGCCACCAATTACTAGGGTACTTCCAAGGACTCCCGGGACTCCTACTCTTGAACCCTTCGAGACACAAATCTAATAAGTGAATAAACCTAACTCGATCTTGAGAACTAGGCCCAATTACGCCGCAGGGCAACTTCCCTGCATTATTACTGCTTTCCATTACAAGGGTATCCAGTGAGTGCATCTGGAAGAGAGGCTAAGAGGAACTAAGGCTGTCTGCCTAGGAAAACAAATAAAGACAGATATGCCTCTATGCTTAAGGGGGAGAAAGAAAGAAAATATAATAAGTAGGTGGTTTGCAGGGCTGTCTGTATTTCATAATGTGATAAAACTGCCCTCAGGATTCTTGATATGATTGAATTTAAAAGCAAAAGAAAAAAAGAGAAAATGTACTGTTCTCAATTTTAAATGGACGGCATTTGAGGCCAGCTGGACAAGAAGATGACAGAATTATAGTGGGATAAAATGTGTAAAATTAAGGGATCTCACATACCCCTCAAAAAAGAAATACATACAGCCAAATACAAGCTATGTGCTTTTCAGAAATGTAGATACAAGGAGACCTGGAAACTAAGTGGTTAGGGTAAACAAGATACAGAAGGAGGAGAAATAAAGGGACCCCTATTAATCATCTGGTCCAATCTTTAAAAAGACACTAATTAATTTTGGGGGGTGGGGTGAGGACAAAAAAAAGAGACATATACAAGATCCAAACCTCAACGGAAATGTAATAATTAACAAACTACATGGCTCATGTAATTTATTCCTGTAAGGTGGAGCTAAGGAAAGTCCATCCTTAAGACTGAACGGATTTTGTTTAAGCGGAAGATATTTACATTACTAATCTAAACAGAAATGGTAAAGATGCCAAAATAAGAATTTAATTTCAATAGGCGGCATTCAAACTATACTATAATGCTAATATTGACATAACCAAATAGCATACAAAGTAAAACAGTATGTGAAATTAAAAGTCCTCAGTGTAAGCAACATCTCATTTTTTTCCAACTTTTTGTTTTCAAATACTATTCATCGGATTGCCTTTATTGTCTAACAGACATCTTTAAACTATATCCGAAAAGAAATCCATAAATAGTGAAGGCCTAATGGTATCTGCTCATTTCATATTTTCTCAACTTAGAAAGCAATGACATCCACCTTGACCATAAATAAGAAATGAAAAGAATAAGTTTTCCCTTGTCTTTTTCCCAGCAGGCAAACACATACACACCTATTCTGAAATGGCTGATGAGACCTGAAGCACTTCCACTAGGAGATCACTAAAAATAAATGCTTCCTAGAGGAATTATTATTGTCAAACAATATTTTATATATGTGTGTATCTGTTTATATATATGTGCTATTATTATTCTGTCTAGGAAATTTAAGCCAAACCATTTTACTCAGTCTCCTGCACAAAAAGAAGGCTGTTTGAGTCATATCTCTTAGTGCTTTCTGACTAATCTTTTTTTTTTTTTTTTTTTTGGCTACTGAACTAATTGCTACATTTCAAGACCCAATGTTGAACCTTATCACATCCTCCTATAAGGCTCATTTACTCTGTACAAATTTTGGAAGTAACAGTTACAGTTCTTGGTAAGACCCAACTAAGTAGCCTCAGGGGACCAGTACAAGGATTTTACATCAATTTCTTTTGTAGCTCTACAGATTTCATTTCATCCTCCCAGCTCACCCTCTATCCATTTTTTCAAATCAAGCCAACGAAGGTACCACACAATTTAATTTTACTTTTTAATATTTTGCAAGAAAAGCTCTTTCACAAGTTTACAATGCCCAAAATAAAGCAATTCTTTCAGAAAAAAACAAGACATTTTAAAACTTAGCATCCTGCTTTTGAAAGCATACAAAGTTTATAATACGTATTCAGACTTTTTAAAACAACATTTTTAAATTATAAAAATTAGGATAACATGAAAGAAAGATGGGGAGCCACACGTGTAAAAACAGCATTTTCGTCACTACCCAGTCTTTTAAATACAAGTAGCCACAACGGCTTACAGAATAAAACTGTAAAACATACAATTTTCTTTTCAAAGTGTAATAGTATTACTGTCATTTAAAATGGTTATAAAGAAATAACTTACCTGTTTGTGCATTTCTATATTCAACCCATAGGACATTTCATAATACTGTCAAAGAAGGAAAAGCAATTAAATGTTTGACTTTCATCAAACAATCTCCCTGGTTTGTTCAAAATGCCCCAAGTAAATCTGAAACAAACATAAAAGCCTCACCTAAACCAGTATATTCATATAACCTATGCCAATAAATCAAGAGCCCATCACTATCCTTAGCCAACTTAAGATACAGATTCTAAGAGAATACTCACAAAAACTAAGAAAAATTAAATTCAAACTCAGCATTCTTAACATCTCCAGTTATCTTTATACATCCCAAGCAGATGCATCCAAAAGAGTCTGATGAAAATTTGGAATCCCACGGACTCTTAATTCCTAGGCACAGCAGGCAAGTTAACAGCAAAGAATGTCTGTATAAGACGCTGATGTTTTGAAAGGAAGGTTGGAAAAGGTGATGCTACTTAAGAGTTTGATTTCTGATTTGTTAGTGTACTGCTCATATTCACATATTCAAAGCAAAAAAAGCTAGATAGAAAAATAAATGAGTGGGTTATTCTGGAGCTTTCTTGGACAATCACAAAAATATGCTTCATAATACTGTAAAAACAAATCTGGTTTTTTGAACATGTAGTATAACTGGCATTATAGAAATTCTGGCAGAACAAATCAGTTATACAGAAGACTACAACATTCTTCAAACCAATATAACACTATAGAAATTGAAAACACACAAATATGAATGTAATATTAACATAAAAAGTGAGAAAAAAATTTGAAAAATAGTCTGCTGTCTTTTCTTATCCATCACTCCTTTGAAAAGAAATAAGACATTAAAATTTTAACAACATACAGAAAACTGCTTAAAATTGTTTGGAGCAGGAGCAATAAAACAACAAAGAAAACCACTAACAAAAATATTTTTGCTTGTGACTAAACAAAACAAATGAGGTTTTGTTTTGTTTTTTCTGTAAAAACAAAGCACAGAAAATTATATGCCATGTGGCTGAACTTTCTGAAGATTCCAATCAAAGCTAGTTGTCAAAGGCAGGTTATAACATCCTAAAATTACAGGTTGCTAATAGACACATTCCCACAACCTCAACTGCACTGGCAGGGTGACTGTGATCTATCTTGAAGCCTCCAGCAATTTAAACGTATTCTTGTTGTTGGTATTCCAAACTAATAAGCACTCGGAATCTGTGACATGGTTTTCTTACCATGACATAATGCCGCTGCATCTCTGTCTTCTCACTGGCGAGTTTCTCACATTCCAGCTTCAGACTGTTCAAGACATAAGATACTCTAAGTACAGTGATCTTAACTTACATCCTTCAACTCTAAACGCACATTCTAAATCTCACCTACAAACAATTAAATCAACAATCTTAAATAAATACCTCCATCATCAAAGGAAGGGAAGGGGAAAGGGGTGATTGGAACCAGCCTGGACTTGTCCCTTCAATAAGGATCATTTATGTGTGGGTTTTTTTTTTTTATTTTTAGGGTTTTTTTTTTTAATTAAAAGGAAACAAATCCTCTAGTCCGTTTAATTCAGAAACTTCACCCAGAATTTAATATTCATCTAATAAAACAGAAAAATAAACCTCAATAATGACTGCACATACAAGCACAAATAAGTCCTCCAAAATGTCACAAGGGAGTATTTTTAATGTTCTACAAAGAGATTAATGAAAATATGAATTAAGCATGTCTTAAGAATGATGTCTTGCTTTTTTCCCTCCAAAACACACAGACAAGTTGAATACCACCACCCAGGGGCAAAGTGTCAATCGGGTTCAGCAGCTTGTTTTGGTTCTTGCATTTATGAAATAAGAATTAGGCATCATTAAAAAGCCAGCCAAAGAAAAATGTTTCAAAGGCACCGAAGTCTAAAAATCATCTATAAGATATAGCATTTTTTCAGCATAAAAGTAATGAAATCGCTCACACTCCGACTTCCCTGGTCTCTCAGCTCTTATGGAATGGCAGAAAGAAGTGAGAAGGAACCAAGCCCGGAGTAATAAAGAACCAAGGATGTCAAAAGGCCCCAGAATCCTCCCAACCTTTCATTCTCCTGGCCCCAATAAATCAATACCGAAAGTTTGGCCTCAGCGTTTTCCAAGTCTCCCCAGTTTCGATTGTTCTGCCTCCTTTTTATTTACGGGAGAAGAAAGAAATGCTTAATTTATTTACACCTGCCTACGGAAAAGAGGCCTTGATTTGCCCTTTCTGCCCCTGGGGGAAAAAAAAATAATACCTTTATGACGCCCCCCCAAAAAGGAGGAGGGTAAGTGTTTGTGTATATTTGTGGGGGAGACAAGAGCTAAGCAAACAGGAGGATCAGCTAAAGTCAATATCGTTACCTGTGGTATTGAGCCTGTAAAAACTGAAACTCTTCCTTAATCCGATCACAGGATTCGGAAATTGTAAATTTAAAGGGTTGAGCAGGCTGATGCGGTGCCTAAAGAACAACAATAAAATATTTAATTAGCCCACATCAAAGCGAAGCAGGGAGACGGAGCAAGAAAACACACCACGCGGCGTTAGCGTGGGGGTGACGGGGGGTCATCGCTCACGCAGGCAAAGAGCGATTAAAACTCTCCTCCCGCGCCCCTCCTCGCTCCCAACAGCCCAAGCAGGGGCTGGTTGCCAGGTGGCCCCGGGCCCCCGCGTGCTCCCGCCTGCAGACCAGCGCGCCCCGGACCCCGAGGATTCGAGCCCCAGCTCCCCTCCCCGGCCAAAGAGGGGCGCCCAGGGACCGGCGCGGCGCGCCGCGCCCACTCCCTCCTCACCCGGAATCGAAACTGGCCCGTCGGGGGGACCCGCGCCATGGCGTCGGGCTGCGGTCAGGCCGGGGGGACGGGGGCGCGGCTGCCACCCTCCAGGCTCGTTCGTTCGTGTGCTCCTCGCCCCGGGGGCCCGCGACGCGAGGGGCTGGCGCCCCGCACTTCCGAGCCGCTGCCAGCCCAGCAGCGCCGCCGCTGAGGGCGCCCTCCCCGCCCGGGCGCGGAGTCGCGCCTCCTTCATCGCTCGCCACCCCCCCTCGAGGAGTCGCGGCGCGGGGACCGCAAACGGCTCGGCGCGGCTTCCAGGAGCTTCAAAGACAACAATAAGAAAATGGCTACAACTCAATTGCCTGTCCGCACCCCCTCCGAGGGCCACCGCGCCGGGGGGTGGGGGTGATGGCGGGCGGGCGGCTCCCAGCGCGGGGAGCCGATTTCGGGCGGCTCTCTACGCCCCTGCGGCCGAAAGACACAACTCGGTGCGCAGGGGGCGACGCGGGGAATCCCCCAGCGCCCGGCGAGCCCGCGACCCCGCCGCCTGCACTCACCGGGTGTCTGGTCTGCGGGTACATCTTGCTCAGGTCGCGAATCATCCAAGCCGATTTAGTTGGCTGCGCTCGGCAGAGGCGCGCGGCTCATTGGCTTTAATGGCCCCGAGGAGGAGGCGGCCGCGGCGGCGGAGGCGGCCGGCCGGGTCTGAGGGGCGGCTCGGGCGGTCCCGGCCCCCGCCGGGTCTCGCGTGACACGGGCGGCAGGAACGCGCGGCGGCGGCGGCGGCTGGGTGCCGGCGGCGGGGCAGCTCTGCATTCCCCGCGGGTGTCACTGGCCCGCCGCGGGCATTGTCCGGCGCGCGTCTCCCGAGGCAACGCTCCGACGTTCGCTTCGCCGAGGCGCACCCGCCGAGCCCAGCGCCGCGGCCGCCGCTCACCCGGCCGGTGAAGTGCGAGCTCCGCGCCCCACCGCCCGCCGGCAGCGCTGCTCGCTCGCTCTGCGTCCCACTCCAAACTTTTTTTTATTTGTCTTTTAATTGGTTGTTATTCCTCCGAATGAATGATCTTTCTTCTTCCCTAAAAGCAAACACAAACTCCTTTGGTTCGGAAGAGGTCTCGGCGGTGCTTTTTGGTTTCTCTGGAGATTTTTTTCACTTCACAGCAACGATCTTTTAAAAGGCACCTTTTAGCTTCTTTTACCACATCTCATTTCCTTATTTTTCTTCCTTCCTGTTTTCTTGTCTTTTTTTTAACCCCAAATTGAAGGGGATTATAAAAATAAAAGAGTGAAACGCTTGCGGCTTTTTTTTTAATTCTCTCTCCTTTCAAACTCTGCGAACACCACCTCAAAATAATATACAAGTGTGTGAGAAAGGGGGAAGAAAGCAGCCAACAACCCAAACACCCGCTCAGAACAGCTCTAACAACACGCTCTGTGTAGGTGACTTCTTTGACCAAATTTAGCAGCAGCTAATCATTAACATTCTGATACATATTCACAATCTTCCGCGGGGGGGCCGCGGAGCATCCCGGGAGATGTAGTCCGCCCCGGGCGACCCTGCCTGAGAATACGGCCAGATTGACTACAATCACCGGCCCACCACGCGAGCGCTCTGGGGCGCTCTCCAAGTACCCCGCCCGCCCCCGTTGCGGTAGGCGTCTCCAGCAACCAATCAGAGATGGCTGAACATTAATCGCCGTTCTGTGTTAGTGCCCATCATTTCACTGCTGACAAATGGCAAGCCGGCGGGGAGGAGCCAACCTGGCTGAAACCCACGTGGGGGCCGGGCGTCGCCTGTAGCTCCGACCAATTAACGAAGAGGAATGAGGTTGGCGGAGGCGGGGCGGAGATGGCCCGCCCAAGGCGGAGCTTCGCCATGGCTGACGTTCCTTAGCGCGAGCGTTCGAACCAGGGAAACATTTGTTCAGCTGTCAATCAAAGTAACGTGGGGCTGGGAGCATTGGCGACTGCTGCTGTTGCTGCTGCCCTGGCTGCATCTTCAGAATTAGGTGTTGGTGGCGGTGGTGGCGGCAAAGTAAAGAGGGTGGAGGGGGCGGTGAGCCTGGAGGCTGGTCAAAAGATCTCCTTCCGAGTCTCGTCCTCCCGCCCACCGATCTCCCAACCCAGACACCCTCGGCCCCTCGCTCGGCGGCCGCGCCAGGAATGCGGACTAATTAGGGTCCAATGTCTCCTTAAAGAGACAAGCTCGGCCTTGTGTAACGCGCCGAAACCCCTGTTGAGACAAGAGAGGGAGGATCACTCTGATCCCACTTCGTTCGGTTCACATCAATTTTACGCGCCGCTGGAGCCAGCATAATTTTCCGTGTGAACGCGGACTCGGGCCCCTGTTCTTGTTTAGAGCCAGAATTGGAGCTGCGAGATGCCGGCTGGGGCCGGGGCCGCGGGGTGAGCGGGGAACTCGTTCCGCCGAGCCCCGCGGGGGCTGTGATTGCCATTTAGCCCCGAGGCAAGTCTCCCTCCCTCCACCCCCGGGGTCACTAGGGGAGAAAGCGCATCCCGCCGCTCCATCAGGGGGTCGCAGGGCAGTAACCCTGGGGTCTTCGGGTGGAGCTGAATATCCGGGGAGCAGCATCGCTGGATCTCCAAAGAAACTTTCCCGAGGTGAACCCCGCAGACAGTCGGTACTGAACAGAGCAGGCCGACGGGGCACGAGTAGAACTACGCCCCTGCGCGCCCTGGGACGTTCCCTCCCCCAGATCGGTGCCAAGACTGCGCATCTTTTTCCCGCTCTTTGGAGAAGCAAGTCAAGTTTGTCCTCGTTGAAACAGCAGGGTGCCACGCGGGCCCGAGAGATGTCCGAAAGGTGGGGGTGGCCCCAGGGGCAGATGCTAGGGGAAGGAAGAAAGGGGAAGCCTGGCTGAAGAGGGGCACCCCTAGGGAGGGGCCTGGGAAATGGGGGCGGCCCCGATCAGTGCGCCCTTCAATCCTTAGTCCGTGTCCAGCTGGAGGCAGCTCCACAGTTCGAGGGAAGGCCGCTGAGGCTCGCAGTCTTTACTGGCAAGCATCTAATCTTGGGAAAGGGGAAAAAATTCTGAAAAAGTCAAGACGAGTGTTGGCTAATGTAACAGGCTGGGTTTTAGACGTTTATTTCTAAGCGTGCTTGCTATCTGTTGGCTGAGATGGTACCGCCGGCTTGGCGTTAGCGGAAAACTATTCTGAATGATATCCCTTTCCTCAGTGGACTGCTCAGTGACTTAATGTCCAAACTAGCACATTCTGTGAACTTCCTTCCGTTCTGGCCACTGTAGTGAGCTGATGCAAAGGAAGGCTATGGTGATCTTCACCTGCCTCTGATTTCATACTAAACACCCGGAGCCAAAGTTCACAGAATGTTTCAATTCGGCAAATATTTTCTCCTCCGTCCCCAATATAAGAGGACAGAGAATGCCGTTGCCGGTGTTCTGAACCTCTGCTGTTTCATACCTAGCCACATGTGGCTGTTAAGCACTTGAAATGTGCCCGATTCTAAATGAGATGACTGTAAGTACACATATACGTGAGACTTTGAAAAAATTAATGTGAAGAAATGCAGTTCAATAATTTATCGTGATTATGTCAAAATTGTGATTTTCTAATAAATCAGTTAAAATATTAGCAAAATTAATTTAATCTATTTGTTTCTATTTATTTATTTATTGTATTGATGAGGTCTTCCTATGTTGCCCAGGCTGGCCTGAAACGCTGAAGCTCAAGCTATCCTCCTGCCTCAGCCTCCAGTGTACCTGGAACTACAGGCACACACTACTGTACCCAACTTCCTTTTACTTTTTAAACTTTGTTCCTAGAAAAATCTAAATGATGTGGTTCACATATTACCATTAGACAGTACTGCTCTGAAACCTTCTCAAGAATCAAAAGTTAGAAGACTTGAGTGATACAATTTGTACACAAGGACAGTGAAGTTTCTAAGAACACCAGCAACAGCTATGTTTTATTTTAAGGTTCGTTATTTGCTTGCTCCAACTAGAGCATTCCAATGATTTGTTAAATCACCCACAGTGCCTCTCTAGGAAGTTCCATGTTCTCTATTTTAGCCAGAATGTTAGCAAGTTCCATGAGAACAGGGACCTTGTTGTGTTCACAGTTGCACTCCAAACGCCCAGAATTATGTCTGCCATCACTGTCTGGTAGTTGGTGCTCAGTAAATATTTATTGATAGTATTAATGAATGAACACCACATTGCATCCTTATAGAGAGCTTCCACATAATTTGGGTAATATTTATTGAAATTCTGTGCAGTTTTTTCCCAGGACAGGAAATGAGAATTCTAAGAATAGAACCTGAAGAGCTATTGAAAGGGTCAGTGGACAAAGAGGAAAGTTTGCTCTGTTAGGAAATATCAAATAGCTTGTAGCAGGGATCTTTCGCCTAATCTCTCTCGATGGTTTGTGTCAACAGAAAAGTGGCTAGAGAAATCAAGATGTTTCTTTATTTTTTAAGTTACGTTTTAAAATACAGCCCTTGGATGTGTTTCACATTTTGGCCATATGGCAGAGCTATATAACTCACCTCAATGTGTCAGAAAGATGACAAATGTAGCAACTGGTGGCCCAGCCCTAGCCCTAACACAGACTGTAAGTGGGGCTCATGGCCGCTTTTGTCTCCTTTTCTCTGCTTGTGCTTCACTCATTGCACTTCTCACTAACTGTTGAGCCAAGCTCTGATGTTATCTGGGGGCTTCTCTTATCCTTACCACAGAGTTGGGGGAGACAGGCGGCGGGGGTTCCAGAGTTTTCATGCAGGAGGCATTTGGCAGAAACTTTAATGTCAAAAGCTAGGCCTGGAAGCTCCAATCTTAAAGTGACATATGCCAAGCAAGCATACTTTTCACTTAGGTTAGATGCAAATCATTTATGACCACCAAATATTTGTTAAACTTACTGTGTGCCAGAATGCAGGGATTTAGCCTCTTAGCTCCAAATTCACCCTCTTTGCCTGCTCAGCGAAACTGAATCTGAGCCCTTTAAATATTTTCCATCTGTTACAAAAGCTTTGTCAATAGAGACGTTGCAGGAGGAAAGCGTTTGGCTTTCCGACTCTGGTGTGCATACTGGACAGGTTCCTGCAGCACAGGGAGCAAGCAGCAGCACCCAACAGCCAGCAGCTTCCTCCAGAAGCCCCGTAGGTGGCTTCGGAGCAAGTGCTTCTAATGAGACGTCTCCCTCAAGAGCTTTCCCTGGAACCACAGAGAATGGATTTCCAACAAGTTCTGGAGTGTGGATTTCTGGCAAGTTCTAGAAGGAAGAAATCTAGCAGGACTCTTCTGCTATTCAGAAAGCTACAGCTGCGCCCACTCCAGCAAAGTCTGGATCTCAGCCATTCCTAAGAGTGTGTCTGGGTCTTAGAGTAGCTCTTTGTGAGATGCTGCATCTCAGCCCTAGGTTAGTAAGTAGCTGTTCCTTAAATCTCTATTTCTGTATTATTTAGAGTACTCTTTACCTCTTACCAATCCCTCTTTTCTCCAGTTCCCTGTTATAGGTAATAATTTTTTATGTCAAACTTTCCTTGTTGAAATCCTGTTTTTCTCTCTTGATCAGACCCACATTGATACAAAAAAACAACATAAGCAAAGTTTCTTTCTTGCTGGGCCCTACATTCTGATGGAAGAGATAGAAAACAGTTAAATATGAAAGTGACAGGAGTAGTAGAACTAGTTCAGATGGGAGTTCACAGAAGGCTTCTTGGAGGAGATGACATTTAAGCAGGAGCCTGAAAGTGTAGAAAGAGTCAGCCAAAGCAAAAATCACTAAGAAGCTAATTTCAGGTGGATTCAAAAGCCTCATTTTGAGGAACTATTGGTGAATGGGAGCATTTTTTAAAGACTGGTACATGCTAGAGTCAGAGTAACATAAGATTAGGTCATGGCTACATCACTGGGTTCTGGTCACATTGAACTTCTTATGCCTGATAAAAGCATTCATTTTCTAATCTGATTATAATAGAAAGCCATTGTGGTGGGAGAAAGGCTCGTAAGCAGGAAGTGACAAGATCATTACAAATATCAACTTGGTATAAGGTGCCTACATTCACACTTGACCTAAGATTAAGAAAGTACCCTTTGTCCTATTAAAGAATAATCAGATTGTTTTTAATTGGGGGCAGCTGACAAAGAGTGCAGACGCACACACCCTGCCCTTCCCACACACACATATCCTCTGGTACTGCCACCACCTCACCCCCACCAGGGAGTAATGGGTCAATTTTAATTTGGTTAGAGGCTGCCTAGGCACGTCAGAATGTCAAGCTCTGCTTTGAATATACACCTAGAACAGCAATGATCACAGAAAATCAAGAACATGCACATCCAGTTCTAGATCTGCAACTGACTGGCTCAGTAGCCACCCTCCCATCTATGTGAAGTTACAGATAACTGGACAGAAAACTCATGATTGAAAAAGATTCAGGACATTGATGCTAAAGAGAGTGACAAATTTCTTAACTTGTCTGGTTAGGCAGAGCTTTGTCTCCAGCTGCCTCTGTGTTTAGTGGTGGAGGCTGCCAAGCTATCTTTGTGTTGGGATGTCCCTTCTTATCTTGATGGATAAAAGGCATAGGTACCCATTGCCTTTTTGTGGGGAGGGAACTTGGCTTGGGAGTGGAGTGGACAAATTTGCATAGGTACTAAGGAGGCTTCTGGGACAAAATAACTTTCCTTACTGAAACGCTCCATTATTTGCATGCTTAATGCAAATAATGGTCCCTAATTAAGTCTGCAGGCAAGAAGGAGCACAAACGCTTTCTCTACACTCCCAGAGATTATAGCGCAGACACAGTGGTGTATGTGGCAGGGGGCTATCTAGCACTCAACTAAGTCAACAAGAGAATGGAGCAGTGACCCAAATTCACTAGCTGCAATACAGGGGCAGGAAGTATAGGTCTTTCTCATTCTGATATTACTTTTCACTAAAGATATGAATCTCCATTTGGCTTAGACATCCTGGCATTAATGGGGTGCTCTGGTATAAATGGCTGAGTGTGTGAGGAAGATAAGTCTTCATAGGACTCTTATAGTCTCACCTATGTCAACAATGGAGCTAAGGGAGACCCTAGACTTCTTGCTAGTCTGAACAATTGTTTTGAATAGTTAAAAAGAGCTGTGAACTTATTTATACTCGATGACACTGATCATATCTAAGAAATACACTACTAAAAATGACTCCTTTACTTGAGGAAATCTCACATTATCTTTACTTTTCTAGAGTCTAGAAGGGATCTTTAAGAGCTGTTTCTGTTTAATTCTCCTGCCTTTAAGTGAACAAGGTATCATTATCCCCACTTTAAAGATGGATCAACTGAGCCTTAGAAAGAAGTTATTTGCCCAAGGTTATATGGCGGGTAAGTACTGAAGCAGAGATCAGAACTCTTGTCTCCTACCCCCTGATTTCATACCTTACATAAACCTGAGTTCCACAAGTGAGTATTCAATTAAAGTATGTAATTTGAGCACTATCCAACTCACCTGCCTGGTTCATGCCTCTCAAGCAGATGTTTTATTGTGAAAATGGGGGCAGAGGGTGAGTGGGGGAGATGACTGTGTTGCAGCTGCCATTGTGCAAAAGCTGAAACAGAATTACCACGATTGCAGGAAGCAAGGCTCACTCCCTTCAGCCTCCAACCACAGAGTGTCTGAAGGTTCGGTAAGGAAGTTCCAGAGAGATGAACAGTGCTGAAGCCCTGGTCCTTTTACTTTCAACGATCAGCAGGGTTCACACCTATGCAGCTGCTTTTGCCGTGCCTACAGGCTCCCACTCCTGCTAACTACCACAACAGCCTACGGGGCAGAAATTACAGGAGAAGATCTATGCATTTACTTTCTGAAATGAGTGGTGCGGGAATGGTGTAGGTGTAGGAAAGTGTAAATATCTTACTGCTTTGTACGAGAAAATAATTTATGAAAGTCAAGTATTATTTTTATTTATTTTTTGAGATGGGGTCTCACTCTATTTGCTCAGGCTGGTGCCCAGTGGCACGATCTCACCTCACTGCAATCTCCACCTCCCCGGCTTAGGAGATCTTCCCACCTCAGCCTCCCAACTAGCTGGGACTATAGGCACAGGCCACCATACCTGGCTAATTTTTTGTATTTTTGGTAGAGATGAGATTTCACCATGTTGCCCAGACTGGTCTCCAACTCCTGAGCTCAAGCCATCCAACCGCCTCGGCCTCCCAAAGCTCTGGGATTACAGATGTGAGCTACCGAGCTTGGCCAGAAAGCCCAGTATTATCTTCATTAGAACTGGGGGTTAATTCACGTTCTACCACAATCTGGTTAACTTTGGTTAATCTCTCTAGCCTTTCCGGTCTCATCTACATTGTGTTTTATCCTTAAAGGAGGTAAGTGTGCTCTCTAAACCTCTTTCCTCTAAATGCAAACATTTGCTGCTCTAAAAAAATGTTTTATTATCTCAGAGTTGGTCATATGGGATGGATTTTGAATTAGGATTATCTAATAAGGTTGATTATATTTTCCTTACCCATTTTTAATACTTCTGAAGAAATAAACTCCTGGAATGAAGACTATTTGGGGGAAAGTGACTGCAGACACATTTTGTTGAAAATTGATTAGTTGTCTTATAAAGTGATCTAAACTGTAAGGAACTATATTCTTAATGCTACTGTGTGGGCTCCTACTGCTATAATTCAATTCAGGACTTGTCCTCAATATTATGTAGCCTGGAACAATTCTGGTAAATCACATGACTTCCTTTAATAGCAATCCTTCTAAAATAGTGTGAGTGAGCCATCATTCACAGTGTAATATCTAGTCTAGTGCACTACTACTTTTAGAAAAGACTGATATTCTGAGAAATTTTCATTCATGGAGACACCCTCTGCCTCTGCTCCTTGCTTTTATGTAGAATGAAATTTGAATGCTTTTATTATAGATTTTTATTAAATATGTCTGCAAGAGAGACCATTTGATACCTTATTTTTTATGAACCCAGAGTGTTTACATAGTGCTGTTACATATTATTACCTCAGGTACTATGTAAAGGCACCAGCAGAGAAGCAGGATGGGTATTATAATTCCTATTTTACAGACTAGGAAACTAGGTTCACAGAAACCAATGGCCTCTTGAAGATTATACAACTAGTAAAGCAAACAAGTTGGGAATCAAACTTTTCAAATTCTACTTTTTTTCATTCTACTAGAGCTGCCTTTTTTTTCTTTTTCTTTTTCTTTTCTTTTCTTTTTTTTTTTTTTTTTAAGACAGAGCCTCCCTTTGTCACCCAGGCTAGCGTGCAGTGGTGAGATCTTGGCTGACTACAACCTCTGCCTCCCAGGTTCAAGCAATTCTCGTGGCTCAGCCACCTAAATAGCTGGGATTACAGGTGTGACCACCCGGCCTGGCTAACTTTTGTATTTTTAGTAGAGACAGGGTTTTACCATGTTGACCAGGCCAGTCTAGAACTCCTGACCTCAAGTGATCCACCTGCCTCAGCCTCCCAAAGTGCTGGGAGCCACAGCGCCCAGCCTAGAGCTGCATTTTAATGCCTTACAATGATTATCATGCTTTGCGCTCTACAAAGTGCTTCCACATGCCTCTTCCTTCCTTATAAAACCCTGTTCGATTGGGAGAGCAGGTATTGTTGTGGCCATCTTAAAAATGTGAAAACTGTAACTGGGAGAAAAGTAACTGGCCTGGGTCAGAGTTGATGTGTATGTATCAACATAGGTACACACCAACTCTACAGTCTAAATGTGTATGTATAGAAAGGCATTATCAGTATAACCCATATGCCAGGGAATGGATGTCCTCATCTCCAGTCTCTGCTGGAATTTTTGTTTTCATAACTTTAGACAAGAATGACTCACCATCAACCTACATACAATAAGAAACTCAACATCCCTCTCAGCAGCTCCAGGGATTGCTGCAGGAGTATCTCTGTTTCTCTGTCATTTCTTGGTTCTGATGAACTTGATCTCCATTCTATGCCTCCCGCTCATCTGTCCATTTCCCGCAACAGACTACCCTTTGGGACATCCTGTACTCTTCTGAAGTACCTTGACACAAGCCATGTGTGAACGATTTTACTGAAGTTTTGGGGGAAAGAGGGAGTTAATGAGTCAGAAGGGCACACACTGAAAGTGGAATATCAACCATCGATTGGTTATATCTCTCCTTTGAAATGCTCAGTAGCAGAGGCCACTCAGTCACTGTGCAGTCTAGCAATTCTCCTTCCCTCATCTACTCTCACCTCAAAGAAAATCTATGATTAGCATGACTGGCATACTTTTCCCCAGGACAGCTGCTACTGTGCAGTGTTTTTATAGCTTAGGGTAGATTTCTGAATCTGACTAATTTTTGCAACATCTATATGAAAGAGAGAAATGCAAAAATAACTCTCCATTCCCAATTTGTAATCCAAACTGAGGCACCTTTTATAATTTCTCCAGTGAGAAATTAAAGAGAAATTAAGTTTCTTAAAAGGAAAGTCATTCTGACAATAATCTTATAATCTCCAGGAATGACTTTCATCAAGGACTTAAAAAGCAATAAAGAACTCTTTTTCCTTTATAAGGTTAAGAAATCTGGTTCTTATGCTTTCTTGAAAGGAAACAGTTTATTTTTAAATTCTTGGAGGAACTTATATTCTTTGAAATTTTTAACATATCATCATTCAGAAAATTATTTATTATGATTGCAATTTTCATGTACAAATATATTTTCATAAGATTGAAAATGTGACAGAATTGTCAGATATTTATTGCAAATTAGAAACATTTTTAATAACATTTACATTGCTGGCCAGCAATCCTTCTCTAAAACCTTGCCCTAAAAACCATAAACATGTGAATCATGTTGTAAAAAATTAGTCAGATTCAGAGATGTCCTCTAACCTACAAAAACCGTAATAACAACTTTACTGAGCAAAAGCTATGGTTAACTGTACAGTTTCTACCCATTCTAGAACAGGATGTTTAAAATACCCTAACATAACCACATTTAAGACTTAGCTTTTGAAAATTTGAGAGAACTTTAGATTTTTGCGAATGAAGGATGTTAGTCACATACATTTTTGAATTATTTATGCAATGCTTAGGAAAATTTATAATCAAAGTTGCATCAAAGTAAGTTTAATTAAATTTTTATTATCTGTAAAGTTACTGCATACACAACTCGAACTTTACTAATTATTAAAACCAAATATATACAAAGTCATAGCTTAGGGAGGAAGAACTGGCAAATAAGAGTACTAACTAGTAATTCAACTGAATATTTAAATCTATAAAGGGATGTGTCATTTTGTTTTTGATATCATAAAGATTTAGAGTGCTGGAAAGGCTCTACTATGAATCTTGCCTTTCTAAGCTCTGTTATATCCTGGAAAGGACTTATATTTATTCCACAGCTAGCTTCTGTAATCAACCCCATTGGTAGCTAACATTTATTGAGTGTGCCACACATCCTAATATAAATGATTGAATACAATCCCTTAATCTCCATCTCATCTTCTTTTCAAAGGTGAGTCCATGGAGCCTCAGGTTCCCTAACTTGTGTAAGTTCAGCCAAGCAGCAAATTCAAACCCAGGACTTTTCTTTCTCTGGAAGGTTTTTTGTTTTGTTTGTTGTTTTCCAAGATGCCTTCACATCAGAAAGAAATAAGATGTTTAGATACATAATTGTGATATGAAATGTGTTTTGTTTCCTTCATTTTATTTTCAGGGAACAAGTTGTGGTTAATAACACATTTTATATATTTATGTTGTGAGATCTTTTCTGATATGAATCAGTAAGTCAACAAAATGGTTGCTAAATTTATATTTCCTCCATTGAGCAAGGTTAAATTCTAATTCATTTGGAATTGTTTTCATGTTCTGATAAATAATCAAATGGCCCATTCTTTAAGCCCATCTTTTTATTTTTTAATTCTCAGCAGAGAAATAATCACTAAAATTAGTGTTTAAATTATAGAACTAGGAAACATACTTAAATAACTATCCAAAGCCTATAGTTATTATGATACCCTGGGAACTTGGAATTAGTTTAAGTTTCAGGCACAGTAACACGCAAAAAAATTCAATTATAAAGGAAGTTATCTCGAATAGCGGACACATTCACACCCAAAGAGCCCTGTGTGTGTTAGCAATTGATTTCATAGATAGTTTCCTGTCCACTGATGACTGCCCCCAAATCTTTCTTTAATTACAGGGGAAAACTGAGAGTACTTAATAATATAGCTTAATTAGCTGTATTTCTTATATTTACACTAATAGACTGTGTTCTGATATACTTGTTTTGATAAGATTAGAAAACAAGCAAAGCTAGAACAAGGCACTGTATTGTTTGAGAAGATCTTTGATACATTTTAGTTTCACTGTTTCATAAAGATTATTTTTTCTTAGTAGAGTTGCTGAGATAGTAGTCTAATATAAAAAAGAATATAATATTCATAACTTTCTTTTTGCTAACAAACTTAAATTTGTGAGAGACAAACATTAGAGATATCAAAATTTCATGTCAGAGTTGAGAACAGAAATAAGCCGAATTCAACTGTTTGTTTTCTGAAGCCCTGCTGAATACATTGTCTGGATTGTACCACAGAAGGCTGAAAGCAAAACACGGGTGGGTCTATCAAACAATCCCTGACTCTGTTTATAACAACTGAAGCTGTGCCTTTCATATCAGAGTCCCATCAGAAAGGGGAGGGGGGAGGAAGAGATAAGCTCATCAGTGAAATAGTATCCTTTAACAACAACCAGTCACTTCCTGCAATCAAAACCATGCTAGCATGTGGCTTGTTCAAATAAAAATTACTGGACTGGAACCAAACAAGGAAAAAGTAATTGATAATGTGGTTTTTCAGAAACCATCCATCCATCAAATGTGTCAGTCCTTCATAATACTTTATTTCCCTTCTGAACAAAGATCTTTAAAATTCATTGTGTGCACTTAAAAACAAAGTGTCCTTGTGCTGGTTTATAAAGATTCTCTTTTAGTTTGGGTTTGTTTTGTTATTTGATTACATTCCCTCCCATCCTGCATTTTTTTCTCCCAGATAGTTGCTGGAAATTTCTGCCATTCTTAAACAAAGCATCTTTGTGCTGTATCAGCTTGCATTTTCCTTGGATTGTGTTTGGATGATGCCTTTTCACTGACTTCAGCACTGGAGTATTGTAGCCATAGCCTTAGTAAGTAGACTGTAACAAACAGATTCGCTAGCCCTTTTTGTGTGTTGCATTCTTTAATCGGCTGGTGAGAAACACTTCTTGGAGTAAGGCATAGGACCTATTACAAACAGAAGAAAAAACCGATGAGGAAATATTGGATCATACTTGCAACTAGAGAAATCCATTAACAGTTACCATAAAAAGAAATGTTCCCCTTCTACTAATTCCTCCAATACATATGAAAATCTGAGAACTAAAACTTTTCATTTATTATAGGATTGGAAAGATCAGTTTGCAAAACTGATAGTATGTTAGCTCACCAGCAGCTTCCAAAAGCAACAGCTACAAAGTAAATTTCAGCAACATTCAATCATTTCCCCTCTTTATGACTTCCATATTAAAGCTGGGCTTACTAGAGATTTGCTGCTACACACACACACACACACACACACACACACGAACACACACACACACAATCCTGCCCAAATATGGTAAAGATCACACCTCAAAATTCATGGAGATAATAGTTTTCCAAAAATTATATTTTAAATTATTGTTCTATGATTGAAATACTGAAAATATGAAAAATAATGAAGTTTTGGGCTAAGAAAATCTCCCATGTGATTTTGAAAGTTTTTTCACTTCTTTCAGCTACCTATTTTATGTCAACACAATCATGTCATGATTTCTTTTGAATACTTCTAGTACTATCAACTATTGACCTGCCAAATACTTTAGAATTATATTTAGATTTTGTCTTCAGTGTCTTGGCACTTGCTACCAAGGAGCCAGGCCCTTAGGAGGTAGTTACTCCCTGTGCAGGCAGCTAAATCCTGGACAGAGAAGCCACTCGTGTTACCTCACCAGGCATTGTTTCTTTTTAAAGAATGGCAGGGAGAAAAAGTTCAGTAACAGCAAAAAACCTCTCTACTACAAGTCTTGCTCCTGAAATTTCTCTTTTGGCCTGCCCCAAATTAATACTGAAAAGTTACATTCATATCAAGATAATAATAACAATTTTTATGTGTACCTCATTTTTGCCTATGAGATGTTACTACTGGAATATCAAAAAGAAGCAAATGTTCATTCCTTATCCCAAGACTGCAACACAAAGAAATACAAAGTATGTAGGGCGTCAGGGTTATTTTCGGTGGTACAGATATTATTAATTTAGAAATGGCAAAGATGTCAACTACTATGTCAGTATTTCTGGTGAGTTCCTTGAAAAAAAGACCTGATTTAGCTTTTTTTTGTGTGTGAGAAATTGCAAGACAGTCAATGATACAAATTCTGTTTTCAAAGTTACTCACAAAAAAGAATGCAAAGAACAAATAGAAATATTTTTATCCTTTGTTTTTCAGCTAGAATTTGTCTTATGTCAAGTTTGCCCATTGTTTCACACTAGGTCTTATGAGAGGATAAAAATGAAACAATAACTTTTTTTGTAATATTTTAATGTGCTTTGACTTTTTGTTTGGTTTGTATTTTCTTAAACTGAACTTTTCCCTATTCTGCCAGAGGCATCTAAAAAACATGCTTCAGAGAATTTTAGGATTATTATAGAAATGGTTCAAAATAAAAAAAAAAGCTAATATTCAATTTCTGATATTCAAAAGGAGATATGTCACAAGTCAATGTAGTCTTGAAAGCCAGGCTTTGTCAAAGCAGAAAGAACTTTCCAGAATCATCATATCATGACATCAAGAGCTAGGCACGAGGCCAGGCATGGTGGCTTACGCCTGTAATCCCAGCACTTTGGGAGGCTGAGGTGGGTGGATCACCTGAGGTCAGGAGTTCTAGACCACCCTGGACAACATGGTGAAACCCCATCTCTTCTAAAAATACAAACAATTATCTGGGTGTGGTGGTGGGTGCCTGTGATCCCAGCTACTCTGGAGACTGAGGTAGGATAATCACTTGAACTCAGGAGGCAGAGGTTGCAGTTAGCCAAGGTCGTACCATTGCACCGGACCCTTGACAACATGAGTGAAACTCAGTCTCAAAAAAGAAAAAGAAAAGAGCCATGAGTGATTAGATGATTTCTTTTATGGAGAGGAGAAGCTAGGCAGTGAAACTTGCTACCCTGGAATAGCAGGAGGATATAATGACAGGAAATAAAAAAGCCCAGACTTATTCCTCTTGGTCTGAGGGATCGTGGGGGGGAAGTAAGAGGAAGGCCAGTAGTGATGAGGCTACCATCTTTTCTCTTGGGGCCAATGTTCTTTGAGTAGTAATGTATATTCGACACATAAATCATTTCACTGATTTAATATATATGTTTTCACACTTTGGATGCATGAGGATGTGTAGCAGCTTTCTGGACATTATTATTAGGTTATTATTATGTTATATTAGTAGTAGCAGTAGTACACAGAACAATGGTACATCTTAGCACCAATGGCATCTTAGAGTGAACAAAATGTGTTAGGTTGAGGAGAAAGAAGAAGAGTGCAGCCTCTGTCCTGCTTTTTACCTGGGGCTCTGTCCTCACAGACTGCTCTCAGCAATCAGGAATGGCCATATGAAAGTAAACCCACATATCCCCCAGGGTGAGGTACAAGGTGGACCTCCTCCACCGTTATCTGCTTCTCTATAGCATGAATGAGGTCTAGAATATCAAAGGAGGGTCTGGAAAGCTAAAGGAGAGTTGAGTAAGAACCTTCCAGCAGGAGGGCAGTCACTGTGTTAGGGGCAGCAATTGAGGACTGCTGGCAGACTGGCTGGGCCTGGATCTAATGGGATTCCTTGGCATCAGCAAAGGCGAACATGGGACTAAGTCACCAGGAAGGTGATTGGCTGTAGATCAAGCTGAAAGAGAAAACTGACATCACCTACATCCCAGGCTGTAGGACCAGGTCCCAGCAGAACCTCCTGGAAGGAAAGCCGCCTTCTGTGGTCATTAGTTTCCCAGCCCAGAGATCTTCTGCAGTAGACTTCACGAGGGTCCAGGGTGGACTCTGCTGTTCTGAGGACCCTGTTTCCCCACTACTGCACAGAACCACCCAAGCCCCACCTCTTCAAATAGACCCAGGGGCTGCTTTGGGGAAAAACAGGGAGGAAAAGCACAAATCTAAAAGACTGAGCATTTCTTCCAAAATAGGCTGAGTATTAGGTAGAAAAACTGCAAAAATTAATGAAGAAGATAAAATTTCCTGGAGTGTTAAAGCAAATTTAGTTGTTTCTTTTTTTGCTGCCCAGTTAGGTGTTTATCAATTAATAGAAAAATGAAAGAAACTATAGTTTCTATCAATACATGATTGGTAATATACATGAATGTGTAATGAAGACACTGCCCTCAAGAAGTCTAGAATCTAGAGCGACAATATGAGAACCTACATAAATATAAGTTACCTTTAACATAAACGTCTATGAGAGATAGACCAACTATCTATGTCTATGAGAGACAGACCAATTATGCTTAAATTAGCAAATTGCGATTCTATGATCTGTATTGTAATATTAATGGTGTTTTATTAGAACCAAAGGATACTGTCATTATTAGGATGATTACTACATCTTTATAATATTCCTTGATCCTGGTTTATAAAGAAGGCAGATCCTATGGGTGTATTATGTGCATTTCATGGTAACAATCAAATACACGTGAAAATAGAAGTATCAGCATCGGAACAAATTATTGTCTGCTTGTTGATGGGCATTTTCAAGAAATAATATAAACTAATACAGGGAAAAAAAGAGTAAAAGTCAGGAATGTATGGACAAGTGCATTTTGAGGACCTGACAAGACCAGCACAGACGGACACTATGGGAGGACATAAATGGTATTGCAAGAGGGACAGAAATGGCACTGAGATTCCTTTTTGGACACGTCAGTTCAGCGATCTACCCCATCATCTTAAGTCCCCACCTGGGTCCTCTGTCACATCTGTGCTTTGAGGAAAGGTAGGCAGTGGTACCATGGCCTCCCAGTCTTCATCTGGAGTTGAATGTCAGGGTTTCCCCATCATTGACAAGGTCTCATCTGCTGCTGGGAGATGCTCCCTTGGGCACCGAATGTGGTCTGCATTATTCTCCTTCAGCCCAGGTCTCAAGATTTCTACAGTCCTCCTCCCACCCCAAAATAAATGTACGTAGAGGAGTGTGCTAGGTGAACAGAGTAGATGTCACCAAGTAGATGGACCATTGCATCATAATGACATAAAGCACATTGGACCATCCCTTTTAATTCAAATGAATCCCCTCTTTATAAAGCTGGCCTTATTGACTAAAGACCATTATTATGTAAAGACTGAATGAGAGGAAGCCGTTAAACTTGCTCTTTCACCTCTTTTGTGTTTATAGCTACCCAGAAATGAACATCAATATTTAACTGTCTGGATTATTTTAGGCTTGTAAAAAACCAATTAGCTATGACTCGGTCCAGTGTATGGAGCCTTGGTGGAGCAGAGTATGGGAGTGTTTAGTTCTTGTGGTCAGAAGCAGAGAGCTTGGAGAAAGGTTAGAGTGGCAAGGGTCATTGCTGGGTTAGTGGGGTCTCGTGGGATGTTCCATCTTGAAGGAGAAGGCCGGAGCCAGGTTAGTATGCAGCGGCCCTTGTAAGGCAGTCAGAGAAGGATTCAGCAGGATTGTTGGCAGCACACAGAACCCTTGGCTGGGAGAGCTGCATCACTGAAAATATATCACAGACTTGAGCTTTTCATTCCAGGCAGTTTAGGACCATCCCTGCCTTCAGATAGAAACCTCCAGGCTTATAAGGTCTTGGTCAGCTAGAGTAATTCCGATTCCTCCTAATAAATGAGTCCTCCTCACCAATCAGACCTTACATATTTTGTATGAAAATAAGGCCCCATCCTCAGACTTAACAGGTCTTCTGTAGGGACATCTATATTTGGCCTGGGGCAGACAGAGTGGATTCTGGGGACCTGGACTTATTAGGAAGTTTCCTTAGTGGTCCAGATTCCCATGGTTTCTGTCTTAGTCCATTTTGTATTGCTGTGAAAGAATACCTGCCAGGCACGGTGGCTCACGCCTGCAATCCTAGCACTTTGGGAGGCCGAGGCGGGTGGATCACGAGGTCAGGAGTTTGAGGCCAGTCTGACCAACATGGTGAAAACCCGTCTCTATTAAAAATACAAAAATTAGTTAGGTGTGATGGTGCACGCCTGTAATTCCAGCTACTCAGGAAGCTGAGGCAGGAGAATTGCTTGAATCTGGGAGGTGGAGGTTGCAATGAACTGAGATCGCACCACTGCAGTCCAGTCTGGACGACAGAGCAAGACTCCATTCAAAAAAAAAAAAAGAAAGGAAGGGATGGAGGGAGGGAGGGAGGAATGAAGGAAGGAAGGAAGGAAGGAAGGGAAAGAAAGAAGGAGAAAGAAAGAAAAACAAGAAAGAAAAAGAAAGGGAGGGAGGCAGGGAGAGAGACAGAAAGAAAGAGAAAGAAAGAAAAAGAAAGAAAGAGAGAGAGAAAGAAAAAGAAAGAAGGAAGGAAAGAGAGAGAAAGAAAGAAATAAAAAGAAAGAAAGAAAGAAAGAAAGAAAGAATACCCAAGACAAGGTCATCTAGAAAGAAAAGGAGTTACATCGTTCATGGTTTTGCTGGCTGAATAATTCAAGGCATGGCCGTGGCCTCTGACGAGGGCTTTCATGCTATGTCATAACATGGCAGAGAAGGTCAAAGAGGAGGGGAGTAGACACATGGGAAGAGGGGGATGCCCTGAGGGGGATCCTGGTTTTACAACAGTTCACTCTCATGAGAACTAATCCAGTCTCCCGAGAGTGAGCACTCACGTGCTACAGCAAAAATAGCACCAAGCCTCTCGTGAGGGTTCCACCCCAGCCAATACACCTCTTGGTTAGCAGGTGCCACCTCCCAAAACCACTACTTCGGGGATCAAATTTAAACATGAGTTTTGGTGGGGACTAATAAACCATATCCAAGTCATAGTTGTCTCTGATGCTCAGAGGGCCGGGGTAATTGTCGTTTTTAATTAATTCTTTTCTCTCTCAGACATCATTAGTTGTCTATCCAATATCTATTTATCCATATCTTCCTTACTTATGGACCCTCATATCTGTCTGTGGCAAGAAAGGAACCAGCCCCAGGTAAGACATGTGATTTCCCAAACTTCACAGGAGCTGGAGGTCGTCAAAGAGGAATAAGCGAAAGTTTTCTGGGTGATGGTTTTGGGGAGGGATTTTACTCCTCTCATCAGAGGACAGATTCAGCTGGCATGGCCTTTCTGCCTTAAACTCAGACACATTGCCTGGACCTGCATTGGGATCCCTATGTGGCTAATTAGAGCAGAGAGTCCAGAATGTGGAATACCACATTTGCATTTATTCAGCTATCATTTATTGAGCACCTGCTACATTTCAGACACACTGTACAAAATAGAGACACAGAGTTCACGTTATCACTCCTGTCAATGACTGCATCCCTGAAGGCTTCTGATTGTAACAGAAATTACTCATTGTTTAAGCAATAAATACATTAAAATATAAATCCAAGAAGGAAGGGGATTCATAGAAGACACTGGATATGAAGAGTTTCACTGTAAGACTTAAACATGTGATTTGAGAAACACATGGAAGACAAGGAGGCCAGGCACCAGGAGGCACACCATGCTCACTCCCAGGAATGGTCAAGTCAGAATCAGAACACTGCCACCATCACAGCCCTCAAGCAAGGCTGTGATCACACGTGCTCTGCCGCTGCTGACTTTTGCCCATATTCAAGAGCCAGTATCTTCGGAGACGGCATCAAATTCTGCTGAGCTTTCTCACATGTCTAGACACTAGCGATCTCAGAAAATGAGTGGATGCTTTCCTTTTCAGAAAAGGAAAATGATGCCTCCACCATTGCCCTATTTTTTCGTGGGTGGGGATGAGGAGACCACCATTATGCCAAGGCCACAGTGTTGTGCCAAACACTTATAGACTCCAAAGGGATGTCACCATGTTCATGAGGTCAAAGAAGAGACCTAGAGCCAGCAAACAAGACATGGGGTTTTACAGGGGACTTAAATGCATGGGAGAGAGTCCAGTGGTGATGGGGTGGGTAGGAGAACCACAACTACTTGCCAAAGGCATGCAGTTCATATAGCATTTTCACTTGTCATCCTCTCTCCAGCAACCTCCACTTGGCAGCCTTTATTTAAACCAAAATAAAAGGCCTCAATTCCCTGTATGGCCTGCATTCTACAGGGCAGGGCTCAGATGTTCCTCAC
Organism: Aotus nancymaae; assembly: GCF_030222135.1. Taxonomy (NCBI): domain Eukaryota; kingdom Metazoa; phylum Chordata; class Mammalia; order Primates; family Aotidae; genus Aotus; species Aotus nancymaae. The sequence goes on from NW_026988455.1 coordinate 33,782,801, forward strand.
AGATGAAGAACAGATCTCTAGGTTGACTACTCCTGGATTCCTTAGCTTGGGACTCTGAACGCATATTTCAGGTGCTTCTCTCATACAAGGTCATTCTCGGGGGATTCTCAAGTCAAGTTACCACTGTCAGGTGCGTCTACCATGGACACACTCACAGTTGAAGGTAACCCCAAAGGAGATTGGAACAACCCCAAAGGACATTGGGAGATCATTCCCCCAAAGGAAGAAGGATCAGTAATAAGGAGCAAGTAATAAAAAAAAAAGTCCATGACGGCAAAAATTAGTTACATAGAGTATTAGAGTCTTCAAGGTGGAAAGCAATAAAAATAACTTTGTACAGATTTTAACATATTCAAAGTGCATCTGATCTTCACAGGACTGAGATGCAGGCAAAACAAGTATTATATCTGAGCCTTAAAAACTCAGGATTATTTTTATAGGATATAAAGTGTTCCATTATTATCTGACTTTTTATTTAAGAGGAAAAAGGTGTGTAACTTAAGCATGCAACAATTTCAACTAGGAATGCCTTGTAACTTTTGGAGTACAAACAAAATCTTCTGTGGACAATGTTTATTTATATAAACAAGTGAACTAGCCATCTGAAAAGTGAGGGTATTCTACTGAGAAGTTAAGGTAATTATTTTTCATTAGACTCTTCCCAAATTTTATCTCAAATGCTAATCATATTATGAAATTCTTATTTGCAAAAGAAAAATCTATGTAACAGGCCTGATCTTAAGCCTAATTGATATAAAATAAGGATGGCAAACATGACATATATCTTGTTACTCTCCTGTCTCTTGACCTTGGTAGACATAACTAATTAATCATGGCATTCTTTCCCACAGAATCCAGACGGCCTCAGAATCCCTCTCAATACAGCACTGTACGCAGCCCCTACTAATCAATCAGAGTTGGCAATTCTAGAGCAGTGTTTAATATAAAGTGGTAACAGTTAGGGATTTGTTTTGTTTGTCCAGAATGTTGATGTTCTGGGTAGAGGATTCTTCTTCTGGAAACGGTCTTCCAAGCTTATGGCTCAAATCCTGGCAGATTTGACACTGTTGGTTAAACTGTAGCCTATGGTTTCTTGGGTTCAAACCACATGTCTATCAAGGCTGAAGTTTTAGAGAATGTGGTAGAAAAATAGGATAGTGAAGTTTGGGGGCTTCCTCTTAGGGCATTCAGTATGGTGCTTCAAGAGGAAGCCACACTTTGCCCTTGCTGAATGCATACTGGCAGGGGAGAGAAATAGCTTTGTTAAGCAAATTCATTTCTGTCCTTTGGGAGCAGTCCTATATTGCTGAATGTCTGGTATTCATGCACTGGCAAATTAGAAAAGTCCATTTCTCAGCTCAAGTTTGAAGTGGAATACTGGGAAAATCCAGGCGAATTAGGAAGTCTGATCTCCAAGCCCCCCAAGCATTACCTGGCGTTTAAAGGGAGATTCATTTTGCCTTCCTTCTCTATCCATCCTCCCAACCACAAGACGGAGGCAGAGAGCCGATTCTTTAAACTCCTAAGCAGATACAAGCTAGAAAAAAAGTGAGGATGATGTTTAGTTCAAATATCAGGTTGGACCACATTTCTGATGCTGGTGACTAGGTGGCTGTGATGTTGCAGAAGAAATCCCAAACCTGAATACAGGAGTCAGTAACTGCTTAAGCCCCAAGGAAATCCTTAGCCCTTTGGGATTTCCTGCACCAAATTGTAGGTGAACTGGATGGATGAATTTTCCAAACTTTTCAAAGCCTCTTTCCCTTCCCTCAGGGTTGTTGCAGAAGAAAATTGAGGAGGAAAATCACCCAGCTAGCAGAACCTGAGCTACCAGCTTGACCAATTAAAGAACTTAATATATTGCCAGGGCAACGATTCAACACATAGATGCCAGTGAGACCCACTAAAGCTATCATTTATCTTATTAGCCCTGTCCAGAAGGATAATTTTTGTGTTTTTTTCTGTGAAGCTGGAATTATCTTGCTACTAAAGCCACACACGCAGTCCCTAGTGATGACTCCCAAAGGAAATTGGAACCCTTGGGGGCAAGGATCAATAGCATGGATCAATGCCAGGTGGCATTTGCCCCTTCATGTAGCTCTTGCTCTTGTTTTCTCCATGTTTAAGTGGGAAGTTTTGATCGGTGTTATTCTACTTTTCTGCCATCATTAAATATTAGTGTCAGAATAGTCACATTTGACTATTCTGGACAGGAACAGACAGTATCCTGTGATACTGGACATCAAGCAACTGGCATTTAGGTGGATTGCTTATATCTATGATTTTATGTGGGATTATTATATTTTGTAAACTGGTGGCTATATTGGTTATCTATTTCCACAAAAATTCTGCTAACATGCAACCACAAAATGTAGTAGCCTAAAACAACAACCATTTATTCAGCTCATGAGTTTGTGGCTTGGTTGGGTAGTTCTTCTAGTCTTGGCTAGGCTTGGCTGATCTTGGCTTACTGATGCGTCTGTGACTCAGCTTGTGGTTTGGCTGGTGGTTGGCTGGTCTAGAATAGACTCACCTAAAACAATCTGGTTCTGCCTACAGGGTCTTCCCTCCATCAGATTAACCTAGGCCTGCACTAGTGTTGGTGGCAGGGTTTTAAAAGAGTAGATGTACGTAAGGACCCTTGAAGCCTGGGCTCAGAACTAGCTGCCAGCCATTCTGTCTCATTTTATTGGCCATAGCAAGTCACAAGGCCAGCTCAGATTCAAGGAATAGGGAAACAGACTCCACCTTTTGATGGATGTTGCTGCTGTCACCCACAGAAGCATGTGGGAAATTATTTAAATGGTAAGACGATATTATTGAGAGAGCTAGGTGGCCATGAAATGGACAGTGGTGATTTATCTCTAAGATCTGCCCAACACTTTTCCAAGCAGCACTCACCTTGTCTCTTCTAAGAAAGGCTTATTTTAACCACAAGACCTACTTGAATGGAAGTTGAACTTCCCATAGACTCTACTTCCTTGGCCATAGTGATTGCCAGAGATAGACACTTGAATCAAACTAGGTTAATCAGAGTACTCCATATCTTGCTTTCATGATTGGCCTAGAAGTTAACAAGGCCTAATTCAGGCCATTCAAAATGCTTTTATAAGTAGGACAGGTAAGAATATATGAATCCAGAAACTGACATCAGCCATAGAAGCACAGACAAACGAGCCTGTGGCAATGAAATTGACATCCAAAGAATGGAAGGAGGAGAATAGAACCTTGGGGGCATTCCATTCCAGGTATAGTTATCCCTGAACCCTGTCATACCCATCCTTTCTATGAGCTGGTTTTGGAAGGCAACTCTTTCTCTCTTAAAAACAAAACAAAACTGAATCTGGGAGCTGGTTCATTGTAACCAAAGTAGTCTGATACAGGTGTGATTTGGGAAATAGACCTCCTGCTTCAAAACTTCCTCTCAATGTGTTTGTAATTCCCTCTATTAGCAATCGATCATTTGTGTTAGGAAGGTATATGAATAGGAAGGAGCCACATGTGTTGACACCTCTGTATATGGCCTGGAAAGCCTTCTGACTCAGACCTTGCAAACCTGTTGTCACCTTTCAACACTCAGTTCATCCACATTTTGAAGATTGTTTCTCTCTCCTTTTACTGCCACCTCAAAATTAGCAGGCTTTTCCTCTTTGTGCTGCTAAAATATTTTTGACACATTGCTAGGGTACAACTCATATATACATATTCTTTGCTCACAGCTCTATATGCATCTCCCTAGTTAAACTGTGATTTCTTCCTTTAGGCTAAACGTTTAAAAAAAAATCTAGTTTGCTTTTGTATTCTTGGAGCATAGTATTGCCCTGCTTTTAATAAAAACACAAGTATTCTAAAGGTTAGTCTATTAGAACTTTAAGCCATTAATACCTTATCTTGAATTCAGTGATAAACATTATTTAAGAACATATTCATGCAACCATGAGTAGTTCTAAATTTTGGCTGCACAGTGAAATTACCTGGGGAGCTTTTTAAACAAATTGATGCTTGAGCCTCACCCCAGACCAATTAAATCAAAACTTCTGGCATTGAGGCCTGGGCATCAATATTTTTAATAGATTTTCAAATGGTTCAAATATGCAGCCAAGATTAAGAACTACTGCCGTATATACGGTTTCTGCCCGTTACGAAGAACTAGAGCTGAAGAAAAGATTCCATCTAATTGGGAGGAAGGCTTCATGAAAGTGGTGATTTTTGAATTAAATCCTAATGGGTGGGTAGAATTTCAGTAGGGCAATGTAGGAGGAGAAAACAAAATGTGTAACAATAGGAGAAGCAGCTATGTACAGAGAAAATGGAATGTCCAGGTAATCTACAGTGTAGAGATGTCCTGAGAAATAGCATTTACTGAATATCTACTCTGTGCTAAGCATTGTATACACATTTCTCACTTAATCATCATCATTACTTTCTGAAAAAATAACTATTTTGTGGATAAAAACACTGAGGCATAGGTAATTTAAACACTTGCTTAAGGTTGTACAACTAGCTGGTGGTGCATCTGGGACTTAAGCCCAAGTCTAGGCTGGTCTCCAAACCAATGGATGGAGCTGGAAGGTGGGTTGCACCTGTTGGCAGCTACCTTGGTTTCCTGCCTCTGTCTTCTCTAACTGAAGCTATCAATGGCTCATAGGAGCAAGCTCAGGACCATCTGACTTCTTGGGTAAATATCAACAGGGTTAGTACATTTGGCAGTGGCCTGAATTCCCCCTGCAGGTGGGGCTTCGCATGGTTCTCTCCAGAATGAGCTCTGGTGGCCCAACCACATGGCTGGCTGGCTGCCTGCCTCCACTCAGGTCCAAGCACCTAAGGACAGAGGGAAACTTACCTCTCCCTTGAGCTGCAGGATCCCGACTCCTTTTGATGACCCAGATTTCCCAGAATTATGTCTCAAATATTTGTTCTATGTCTCCAATCTTCCATATTTATTTTACTCCTGATTTTAGAAATGACCACGGGGCACTATTCCCAGACACCACAAATGCCCTCTTCCAAGGAGGCCACAGCACCCTGACCACTTCCCATCCAAGTCCTACTTTTTCTCCCTTCCAACTGGCTTCATGCTGCTAAGCCACAAGCCTGAGCCGGCCAAGTTAAGGGAGAGGCCAGATTGTGCCTGTCAAGCTAAGCACTGAAGATTTATTGCTAAATGTTCTTTAACAGGAGAGTGCTAGATCGAAAGGGAGATCAATAGGGAGATTTTTCTAGGAGAACTGGAAAGTGAGACTAACTAGTTCAGAAATATATTGTTTAGAACTCTCTTACTGCATGTGACAGGAAACCCAATTTAAACTCATTTAAGCAAATAGAAGGAGAAATTGGCTGATAAAACTGAAAGTTCAGTACTCATATCTTCAGGCGAGGTTTGATCCAGGGGCTCAAACAATGTTATCAGGAATCAGTTTCTTGGCTTTCTCTGTCTTGCATTCATGGGCTTCCTTCTTAAACTCTATATATGGGTGCTCTAAATCTCTGAAATTATTTCACTGTTAGCGCTAGTCATCCCAGCAGAAAAGACAATTTTATTAGTGCACCTTCCCAGGATTCAGAATTAACTATGCTTGAATTAACTTGGGCTTCTGCCGATTTCTAAACCATTCAGCGTGCGCAAAGGGATGGAATTCTGATGGTAGGGCAGGCCAGGCTCATGTGCCCACCTCTGAAAAAGCAATATGGCGAAGGAAATTCAGGGCTTTGGTAGCCTAAGTATGGCTCACAAGATCTGTCTCAAACCACATGTTCTGAAATTAGGAGTGGGGGCTCACGCCTGTAATCCCAGCACTTTGGGAGGCCGAGGCGGGTGGATCACGAGGTCAAGAGATCGAGACCATACTGGTCAACATGGTGAAACCCCGTCTCTACTAAAGATACAAAAAATTAGCTGGGCATGGTGGCGCGCACCTGTAATCCCAGCTACTCGGGAGGCTGAGGCAGGAGAATTGCCTGAACCCGGGAGGCGGAGGTTGCGGTGAGCCGAGATCGCGCCATTGCACTCCAGCCTGGGTAACGAGCGAAACTCTGTCTCAAAAAAAAAAAAAGAAAAAAAGAAATGAAATTAGGAGTGGGGCTAACTTCAAGTTTGAAGTATTGTAACCTGGAGAAGAAGAGAATAAATATCAAAAAGACAAAAACAACAGATGACCACTACAGAAAGCTATTTTGGAAATCCAGACCTTGCCCAGATAAAGTCTCTTCTAACATGTGGCAAAGCAAGGAATATAACGGAGTTGTCTTCCGCCGCCTACAATTCTGACATCTGCACCAGCACAGACCGGTGCATGGCCGCCAGACAAATCAGACCAGTTAGGAGCCAATGAATTCGTTCTCATCTCTTCTGCTAAATATGGGTTAAGTTACAGGGCAGTTCAAGCTTCAGGAAATTTATAGCACCTTCTCAGCATTCATGTTAATAGATATTATGAATAATTGAATCCCACAAGTAAACTCATATGTCACTTTATATAATCATTTTACTTTTGTCATCAACCTTTTTGTCAAAGCTGTTAACAAGTCATTAAATTAACTTATTGAAAGGTTCTGTTTCTACGTAGTATAAACTATCATCTGATAAACAGAAAAATAGGCCCACCAGCCTAGAGGTGGAGAAACATCAAGCCTGAGTAATCTACAGTTGGCTATTTATCTTTTGATGTTCCAAAGTTGAGTGAGAATTACTGTTTATTGATGTTAAGTAATATAGATGACCCCCAGGTTTGGTTGATTGGTGTGTTTTACAAAAATCAGCTTGACACGTTAGTATAGCAGTTCCACGCTGACAGATGCAATGTGGTCATATGCTCAGTTCCATCATATTTCTTAGAATTTCATTGAACAAAACTGACATGGGATATATTTAAGGCCTCTGGCATACAATACTATTACGGCTTCATATGTGGGACTTAAATACAGAGTTGACAAAATGATCCAACTTAGCTCCCACGTGTTCATGACACTCATTTAGGAAAAGAAAGGACAGCTATCAGTTCAGACGGAAAGACACAGAGAACATTTGTGAATGGCAGGAGCCAACAACTAGACTGAAATCAGCTTAGAACTTGCCAAGTCCTCCATCTCCCCTCAGTTCATGCCCTCTCTGTTATCTTTTCTCTTGTTCTTTCTCCATCTTTGGCAGTTTTGTATTTAATTTAATTAGCTATTAAGCAAAAGTTTTAAAGATTATCAATCAACTTTCTCAAAATTAAAATAAAAGATATAATGTACTGTTTTCAGAGAGAAAGGCAATAAACTGCTTAAAATGGAGGGCTCTGTACTGTGACTGCCTCCAAAAGCCGCAGTCATTTCTGGTGATATGATTTTAATAAGTTAATGGATTTCCTTTAGCCTCAGTTTTTTACCCATGTGAAAAGGAGACAATAATACTACCTACCTCTTAGGTACTTTGGCATGTAGAGTAAGCATTCAGTAAGTGATAGCGTCATCATCACCACCATCACCACCAACACTATCATCAACGATTTATACTTCTAGAAAAAAACCATTTTTTTAGGAAATTTAGAAGTCAAGAAAGTCTCCATGAGGGTGTAAGGGGATTTATTAATTATGTATATGATATATAAAATCTGCTACAAAAGATATGATCAGGAGAGGTTTTTTTCTTTTTACTTTAAGTAAAATAAGAACTTAAATTGTGGGATACATGTGCAGAATGAGCAGGTTTGTTACACAGGTATACATCTGCCATGGTGGTTTGCTGCACTTACCAACCCATCATGCATTAGGTACTTGTCCCAACACTCTCCTTGCCCCTCACCCCCCAACAGGCACTGGTGTGTGATGTTCCCCTCCCTGTGTCCATGTGTTCTTATTGTTTAACTCCCACTTATGAGTGAGAACATGCAGTGTTTGGTTTTCTGTTCTTGTGTTAGTTTGCTGAGAATGATGGCTTCCAGCTTCAGCCATTAAAAAGGACATAAACTCATTCCTTTTTAATGGCTACATAGTAATCAATGGTGTATATGTGCCACATTTTCTTTATCCAGTCTATCATTGATGGGCATTTGGGTTGGTTCCAAGTCTTTGCTTTCATAAATAGTGCTGCAATAAACATACATATATATGTGTCTTTATTGTAGAATGATTTATAATCCTTTGGTAACTAGTAATAGGATTTCTGGGTCAAATGGTATTTCTGGTTCTAGATCCTTGAGGAATCACCACAGTGTCTTCCACAATGGTTGAGCTAATTTACACTCCCATGACTAAAATTTTACACTTTTAGTGTAAAAGCGTTCCATATTTCCACAGCTTCACCTGCATCTGTTGTTTCCTGAATTTTTAATAACCTCCATTCTAGCTGGCATGAAATGGAATCTCATTGTGGTTTTGATTAGCATTTCTCTAATGACCAGTGATGATGAGCTTTCTTTCATATGTTTGTCAGCCACATAAATATTTTCTTTTAAGAAGTGTCTGTTCATATCCTTTGCCCACTTTTTGATGGGGTTGTTTTTTCTTGTAACTTTGTTAATCTCCTTGTAGATTCTGGATATTAAACCTTTGTAAGATGGGTAGATTGCAAAATTTTCTTTCATTCTACAGGAGAGATTTTTAAACACAGGCTTGATAAGATTCTTCTGTTTTAAGATCCATTAGCTCTTGCTATTAATGCAAAGGAATGTTCAGGATGTCTTGGAGTATTTTATTTCAGCCAAGCAAGCACAGCATGGGCACTTTTGCATATAAGGAGAAATAAGCATGTTTATGCAATGCTCCAGGTTTTCAAAGTGCTTTAGTTACATTTTTCTTCATTAGCCTGAAGCCCTTAGCATGAGCCCTGTGTGAACCCATGTGTAAATGCTCAGATCCCCTTCCTGCATTCCTGTATAACCCCTTGTTCTGCTTATTGTCCACACATCTCTCCATATCCCCATGGGTCTGTTCTGTCTCTACCCCTGGAGGGCTGACCTGCACCAACCAGCTCCTTTGTTCTTTGGCTTCATTGGGATTTATGATTAGGATGCATCAGGAATGTGAGGTTGGGGTATCTATTCCTTAGGCTCACGCTGTCAGTATTCTGTCCGTCAGCTGCTTCCCTAAGGTAGCCATTCCATTAAGCAATGCAACCCAGCTTCCATTGACTGCTCCATTCTTTTCCCTTTGGTCCCAAGAGTGACAACAGCTTCCTGTTTGTGAGCCCCGCACCGCCCCCAGACCTAGAACTGCATGATTCCTTGCTGATTTCCCTAAGTCCTTGCCCACACATTTGTAAAGAGGCTGTTAAACTCCCCTCAGTGGTTTACTTTGGATGTGCTGTTTTCTGCTGAGTTTCTTATCTATTCCCTATGTATAGCTTTGTCTTATAGACTACAGACAAAATTGACAGAAAATTCTGATAGATAAACATTTCTTCTACTCCAACACATTAAAAAACACCAGCAAAACAAAAAGGCATTTTTTCTAAGTCCTATTGCCATAATTAGTAACTGTTTTTCTACTTATTTTAAATAACATACACCAATAGTAGAGATGCAGTATTAACAGAAATCTATGTGAAAGGAAATTTTAGTCATGATTTTATGACCCCACATACTAAACTTCTTTTATTTTATTTTTTTGGTTGTGTACTTATTATAGGAAAGACACATTTTCTTTTATTTTTTTTTCACATTATGTTATATCATGAATTTTCCCTAGATGCTTACAATTTTAAATGTTTTTTGTTTTTTCATTAAGAGTATACAGTGTACCTTTGACATTTTTTTCTCATGTATCATTAAGGTTGCAAATTATTTTTATTTAGGGATTGTTATAAAATTTTATAGAGAGCTAAACATGTTTCTTTGGAAACAGTTTCAAAGAATTCATTATTGGATTCAGATCTCATAATTGGAAACAAATTCACACATATCAGATTCTTTAATTAGCACATGCCAAACTTTCTCTCTTTTTATTGTTGGAAGTAACTTTTTTGGTATTATGTTTTTATGCTCCTGGAAACGGATCTCCTTATAACCTTTCTACCTGATCTCATGTGGCTTTAGATTTTGTTGAAACAATTCTACTATAGAATTATAAGTGTGAAGTGGGGAAAATGGTCTCTGAAACATAGCCCAAAAAAGTTCAAATGTGAACTGGGAGAAAACAAAAGAAAAAAAGCATTTTTTGGAGAGAATAATTTTCAGTAATTTTTAGTATAGATCACTGTATTAGTCTGTTCTCATGCTGCTAATAAAGACAGCCTTGAGGCTGGGTTTTTTATAAAGAAAAGAGGTTTAATGGACTCACAGTTTCACATGGCTGGGGAGGCCTCACAATCATGGCAGAGGGTGAAAGAGCAAAGGCATGTCTTACATTGTGGCAGGCAAGAGAGTACGTGCAGTGGAACCGCCCTTTATAAAACCATCAGGTCTTGTGAGATTTATTCACTATCATGAGAACAGCAGGGGGGAAAACCCACCCCCATGATTCAATTACCTCCCATAGGGTCCTTCCTATGACACATGGGGATTATGAGAGCTACAATTCAAGATGGGATTTGGGTGGGGACACAGCCAAACCATATCAAGCACATAGGTAAAAATATGGCCAGATTAATTTCCTCTGCTGGGTTGAATCACAAGCTATTTGTGTCTTTGTAGAAGACCCTGTCTCTGTGCAAACTTTTAAATGAGAAGAGGCTTCACAATGGTGCAGAATCCAAAATTGATTCCCATACATTTATCTACTAAGTAAACATATTTCTGAATTTATCGGGAATAAATACATTTTCTAAGTAAACATATTCCTGAATTTCTGAGAAATTCTGAAATCACCCCCAAGTTGTCTAAAATGAAACAAAAAATTGGGACCATGTTTCTTTAAATATATAGTTAAAACTTATTTGCGGCTGGGTGTGGTAACTCATATCTGTAATCTCAGCACTTTGGAAAGCTGAGGTGGGAGGATCGCCCATGTTCAAGAGTTCAAGACAAGCTTGGGCAACATAGTGAAACCGCATCTCTCCAAATATTTAAGAATATTAGACAGGAGTGGTGGTGTGTGCCTATAGTTTCAGTTACTTAGGAGGCTGAGGTGGGAAGATTGTTTGAGCCCAAGAGTTGGAGCCTGAAGTGAGCTGTAATTGTTCCACAGCACTCCAGCCTGGGTGAGTGACCCCATTTAAAAAAAAAAAAAGCAAAACAAAACTTATTTGTAACAACATATTCTTATCTATTCATTTGCTACATGTCTTAAAACAATAATCACAAATGTGACTATTATTTTTTAGATTTTATATTGTCTAGATTATTGCTACTCAAGGAATGGTCTGTAGACCAGCAGCATTGACATCATGTGAGAACTCATTAGAAATGCAGAATATCGGCCGGACATGGTGGCTCACACCTGTAATCCCAGAACTTTGGGAGGTAGTGTGGGGTGGATCACGTGGTCAGGAGTTCAAGATCAGCCTGGCCAACATGGTGGAACCCTGTCTCTACTAAAAATACAAAAATTAGCCAGGTGTGGTGGCAGGCATCTGTAATCCCAGTTACTTGAGAGGCTGAGGCAAGAGAATCATTTGAACCTGGGAGGCGGAAGTTGCAGTAAGCTGAGACTGCACCATTGCACTCTAGCCTGGGCAACAGAGCAAGAATTCATCTCAAAAAAAGAAAAAAAAGAGAGAGAGAGAAATGCATAATATCAGGCCCTACACAGATTTCTAAATTAAAATATGCATTTTAACTCGATTCCCAGGTGATTTGTTTGCACATTAAAATTTAAGGAGAACTGAGTGTACTCATATTTGTCTAATAAATGTGTTTCCTACTTATTTTCAGACATTTAGATCATAGATGCATAAAGGATTCTAGAAATGATCTAACCCTGCATTTACCCATGTGTATTCCATGGACAATCATTACATAGTTTATCAGTAGGGGTTTTGCTGAAAACGTGCAGGAAATACTACTGGTTAAATGCTGCAAATAGTTTTCTTTACTACAGGTTTCTCAGAATCTTTAATAAGCTAATGTGCATTGTGACTCTCCAGGGAAGGGGGATGAAATATAACAGAGTGAGTGTGTTGCAAAACATCTAAATATGGGATATTATTTTCACCAGACCTTACAGGACGTGTGTACCTATCTGAGTCTGTTTGGGCTGCTACAATACAACACCTTAGACTGGGTCACTTACAAGTCATAGAAATTTATTTCTCACAGTTCTAGAGGTTGGAACGTCCAAGAGGCACCAGCAGATTTGGTGTCTGGTGAGGGACCTCTGCTTCCAAGAGGCACCTTGCTGCTTGTCCTCACATGGCAGAAGGATGGAAGGACAAAAGGTCAAAAAAGATCAAACAGGATCCCTTAAGTGCTTTTATAAGGGCTCTAGTTTCATTAATGAGAGTGTAACCCTTGTGAATTAATTACCTTCTAAAGTCCCCACCTTATGATACTATTGCACTGGGGATTAAGTTTCAACGTATGAATTTTGAAGGCACATATACATTTAAACCATAGCAGTACCCTTTGATATATTTTGAAAAATACTCTAATATGAATATCTCATGTAACAGACTCATATTTTTTATTTTTACCTTATTGTTTGACAAATATAAGGTAATCTACTCTAATTTCTTATAGATTTTTAGTAGAAATTGTGACTGCTGCTGTACTGGTTATAAAAACAGACCCCAACTGTAATGGGTTGTTCATATGAGTCCAGGGGTTTTCTAGGGTGAGAAAGTAAGTGGGTGTCAAGTACTATGAATGTCTGGAATCTTATTGAACTTGCAACCCTTCTACAAGTTAGCCCACAATAGTTTCATGGAAGTTGGCAGAAGACATGAAATTCTTGGATCAGAGACAAATGACTATTACTCATGCCACAGCAAGCAACATAAGCTTCATGTTTATGTCACTTCCCTATGTTTCCCAAGTCCTGCATGAGCAGTATCGATTGTCCTTGGTGAGGGCTGCTCATGGAGTGAGTTTATGCCAAACTAAGGATCCTGGAGCTTAGAGAACTCACAACATTTTTAATGAGCTGCAAGCATATCTGCCTTTTGCTCCATAGGGAGATATCATCTTTATTACACAGTACAATAAACAAATATGTCCTTTGCTTCCAAGGGAGAGTCTATCTTTCAAGGTTGTTCACTATATAAACTTCCTTGAAAAGACAGCCCAGAACAAAGGGATTCAATGCCTTTTTTTTTAATAGCCTTGATTCAAGAATTGCAGAGATTGAGTGCTTTTGCTCATAGGATGTGCAAAACAGCAGCAGCAGCAGCAACAACAACAACAACAAAAAACTGAGAGACCCATGGAGAACTGTATCCCAAATTTTCTAGGGTGAGAAAGGGGGTAGATGTTCTACTGCACAAAGTTTTTCAGGAATTCAGACTGATAGTGAGTCTACGATGTTCAACATGGCTTTTTTGTTTGTTTGTTTGTTTGTTTTCTGAGACAATCTTGCTCTGTCACCCAGGCTGGAGTGCAGCGATGCCATCTCAGCTCACTGCAACCTCTGCCTCCTGGGTTCAAGCGATTCTCCTGCCTCTGCCTCCTGAGTAGCTGGGATTACAGCCATGCACCACCACGCCCAGCTAATGTTTGTATTTTCAGTATCTACTGGGTTTCACCATGTTGGTCAGGCTGGTCTCAAACTACTGACCTCCTGATCCACCCACCTCGACCTCCCAAAGTGCTGGGATTATAGGCGTGAGCCACCACGCCTGACCAACACATAGCTTCTAAAGTCACTCTGGGTGTGTGTGTGTTGAGGTGGGGGTGGAGCTCATCATTCCCGACAGTTGGAAGGGCAAGAGTTTGGCAGTGACTACATGTGAGGTTTTATGAGCCAGGTTTGGAAGTGGTGCATACCACTTGCTAACACTCTATTCCCTAGAACATGGTCACATGGCCACACCTCCCTGCACAGGAAAAGGAGATACGTAGCTTAGCACTGTGCACGGGACGAAGGGGGAGAACAGGTTTTGAAGGTCACTCAACAGTCTCTACAACATTGGCAATTTTGGGTGACTTAGCTATTAGTTTTTCTATTTTCATCTCAGGTAAAAATGTGTAAACATACACATAAATGCCTTGTGGTGGGGCTTTATAGCTCACAGTGTCACAAAATTTTGGGACTAGAAGGGCCCTTAGAATCATTAGTTCCAGACATCCTTCCCTCCTTATACCTCCAGTCATTTTAGAGGAGAAAAAGAAACTGGAACTCAGAGAAGTTAAATGGCATGGTTTACTAGACAGAGCTGGTTAGGCAGCTGAGTTGAGATTTTCAGATCTCTGTTCCACTACATTTTGACCTAGATCAAACTTGTGAGCCCACAGAACCATTTTTCATTTTAAATTATAATTCCCAAACTATCTGTTTTTTCTTTTTGGATTTTTTCTTTTTTCTTTTTTCTTTTTTTTTTTTTTTTTGAGATAGGGTCTTATTTTGTCACCCAGGCTGGAGTGCAGTGGCACAGACATGGTTCATAGCAACCTCAACTCCTGGTCTCAAGCGATTCTTTTTCTTCAGCCCCCAAGTAGCTGGGACTACAGGCATGTACCACCATAGCTGGCTAATTTTTTTTTTTCTTTTTTTTTTGTAGAGACAGGGTTTTACCATGTTGCCCAGGTGGTGTCCAACTCCTGGGCTCAAGTGATCCCAAAGTGCTGAGATTACAGGTGTGAGCCACTGCTCTGGGCCTATATTTGAAATTTTGATTATCAAGATTTCTTAAATCATCAAAAATCTATGTATAATGTTTATTTATTTATGATTTATAGTACCCTGCTATGGCAGACACTATTCTAGTTGCTAGGAATACAGCTGTGGATGGGCAAGTCAAGGTCTCTGATCTCATGGAGTTAGCACCGAGGTGAGATTCCAGGACCTGTAGAATATGATTGACTTTTCAACCTGAGAGATATGATGGCTAGTTTATGATATAAATGGTTAAGTATGGGTTCCAAAAATTTATACTTATTGTCAGCTTAAGTCAGATAGCATAGATCTTAACAGCTTTTATGTTTCTTTACAATTAGTTTATAGCAAGATTCCCTTTGTATTTAACATAACTAACCTTTCAAAATAAGCCCTATGCATTACTTCTATAAGAAATGAGTTATTATTATTATTTTGTTGTTGCCTTTAGGTTAACAGGTTTTATTATGTAAAAGACAACTTTATTTCAAGTCTCAAAACAGATTGGAACATTTTTAACGGAAATCTCATTCACATGTTTTGATTTATCAAAGCATTTTATGTTTACTTAAAAAATTCTTTCTGTTCCCTAGAGAAGTCCGTAATGTACTCAGTACAAATTGAACATCAGAAATATAATGTAGTCAAACGACAGAATAAAATTCAAGAGAAACTGCTGAAGCTTTGCTCTTTAAAAGAAAAATCTGTGTTTCTATGTTACATTATGTGTATATATTATGGAAATATCTGAAAGATACACGGCACCCATGCACAAAAATATGGTTTATGAACAAGTATATGTAATGCAGTTTATTGAAAAAGAGTTCAATTTAAAGTAATAGTGCATAAAATAAGCATAGTGTGGCATATTGCAAAGTGAATTGCGAGTCTCAGGAATCAGGATCTAATCGTGATGGTGCTTAAAAAATTACACAATATAAATATTCACATAGCATTTTGTGCTGTAAAAAGCTTTTTTTTTTTTCATTTAACAATAGTTAGCATTTACTGAGCACTTACCATGTGCCAGACGTGGTGATGTTATTAATTCCTACAATACCTCTATGAGGTAAGAGTCTACTCCCTCTTCAACACTCCGCTTCCCAACCCGACCCTTCCTGACCCTCCCAAGAGCATCAAGACTCCCCTCATCCCAAACAGGGATACTAAACAGTGCCACTGTCTCCAATCCATACATGACTCCCTCCTTCCAGTCCTCAGTTCTGGTATAGAGTGCTGACTAGTTGGTGGATAATGAAGGCAATCTAGGTACACAGCCATACTATTAATTATTATTATTCACATTAAAACTTTTTGTTTGAAGACAGAGTCTTGCTCTGTCACTAGGCTGGAGTGCAGAGACGTGATCTCAGCTCACTGCAAACTCTGCCTCTGGGTTCAAGCGATTCCCCTGCCTCAGCCTCCTGAGCAGCTGGGACCACAGGTGCGCACCACCACACTCGACTAGTTTTTTGTATTTTAGTGGAGACGGAGTTTCATCATGTTGGCCAGGATGGTCTCAATCTCCTAAGTTCGTGATCTACCTGCTTCAGCTTCCCAAAGTGCTGGGATTACAGGTGTGAGCAACCATGCCCAGCCAATATTTTTTTTAATGTAGGAGTATTGCTACGTTGCCCAGTCTGGTCTTTAACTCCTAGGATCAAGTGATCCATCCACCTGGGCCTCCCAAAGTGCTGGGATTTGAGCCACTGCCTTGGTTACATTATTGACAACAGTGCTACCTTTCCTGGGAGGTAACCCCAATTCTCTTTTGTTTATATTTTTTGTTTACTTACAAGTACGTACAAACTGTTTATGTTTTCTTGATCAAAATTGTGCAAAGATTGAAGTGTTTACCTCCCATTATATCTTCACTTTCCCTTTTCTCCCATTGGTAATGTTTATTGGATGCTAGCCTGATTTTCTTCACTTCTGTCCACTTACGTCTCAATTACCATTGAATCTCTTTTTATGTTATATTTTTCCCTTTGGTAAATGTGATCATACTATATTGATTCTAAGATGCATGTTTTTCACGTTTTAATGTAACTGGAAACTGCATTTCACAGTGCTCGACATCTTACAATAAATCCTAGCACTTAAAAAAGTTGTTAGTAGAACGTAAAATAATTGTGCATTTTAAACAGCCCAGGGCTTCTCAGGTTTGATGGAATAAAGCTAATGCAATCATAACAAAGTCTGAAATTTAGAAAGGCCAGTTGACTTGCCCAAGATCATGCACTGGGATCAGGTGACGCTGAACAAGACTCATCCTCAAGCGGGCTGACTTCAGAGCCCTTGCTTCGTACTCTATACCGTAGTGGGAGAAAGCGACGTTCAGAGAGGCAAGGGCACTGTGCTGCCATGTGACAGCATCAGAATTTGAATCTAGAGCCCTTTCTCACCACTGTATTTGGTTCTGTGACCTCAAGGATACAGGAATTTGGTCTAGAAAATCTCTAAGGTTTCTAATTGGAAATAAAGCCAGTTTTACATTTTTTCATGCATAAATATTTAAAAAATACATTTTCTAGTACAGATAATGTACATGGCACAATTTAAATTAAAAATTTTTAAATTTAAACTTAAAAAATAAATTAAATTGACATTAAAACTTTTAAAAGTAGCAAAGGAAAATAAGGAAATGTAATTTTTACATCTTGTGCCCCAGCCACTCAGTCCTACTCCCTAGAAGTAAACACTGCTACAACTCTTGTGTATATTCTGGAGGCATTCTATGCATATGAAGCAAATATGTACACATGGCATCCTCAAGTTATCAACCACATGTTCACACCGGTATCTCTAAGCTCAGTCAGTCCCATAACATGTCTCATCTAGTTTTCCCCCACTCCAAGTTTGTGACTCCCGTCTTCAAAACGTTCCTCAGTGTATTTTCTTATTTGATCAATTCCCATATGCATAAGCAATCTCTTGGGCCCTTGTCCCTCTCTTTTTGGGATGTCCCTGGCACCTTGCTTGGCTCTGGCACACCACGTTAAGCTGCTGCCCTCTCTTCTCCTTACCCATGTGAATGCCCTTCTCATCTACAAGGGCTCAAACACAGAGTTGTTAGATAAAATGTAGGACAACCAGTTAAATTTGAATTTCAAATAAATGGTAATTTTTTAATATAAGTATTCTTAAATATTGCATGGGTATACTTGTACTGAAAATGATTTATTCTTTCTCTGAAATTCAAATTTAACAGGGCTACCCATATTTTTATTTGCTAAATTTGGCAACCTTACATACTGGGCCACCCATCGCCGCCATACCTTAGCGCAGAACCCCCTTCATCTCACTGGAGTTTTAACTTGGGAAACTGAGCAACCTTCCTCCCCACTGTGTCTTGCTTAGCCCTGCTGAATAACTTTTGGGCTGAAGTGTTAGGGAAGGGAATGAAAGGGCAGGGAAAGGGAGAAGGGTAAGAAGGAAAGAGGGAAGGAGACAAGAAGAAAAGTGAGAGGAAGAGGAAGAATGCATTACATTTTAAATATCTACGTTGATGAAAATGTAGTTTTTTACTTACCTAAACTATATACAGTGTAATGATTTAATAAATCCCACACAGCCAGGCAGATCCCTTGAGCTCAGGAGTTTGAGACCAGGCAGGTCAACGTGATAAAACCTTGTCTCTACAAAAAGTACAAAAATTCACCATGCGTAGTGGCTCATGCCTCTAGTCCCAGCTACTTGGGGGACTGAGGCAGGATTTCTTGGGTCTGGGAGGTGGAGACTGTAGTGAGTAATGATCTAATGATCTTACCACTGTACTCCAGTCTGGGTAACCAAGTGAGACCCTGTCTAAAAATAAATCATCATAATAAATTAATTAAACCCCACATGGCCAAAAATGCCACCTAAAGTCAAGGAATACGAATCTACAGCAAGTCTAAGTCAATTGATGGTACGTTAACTAAGTCAATAGGAACTATACTGGTAAGGTAAGTTTGAAAATTTGAGAGGATTGTGAGGCTCTGCTTTGCGCAAAATTTATAATTGATGTTACTACCTCCCCATTCAGAAAAACTAACAACAACAACAACAACAAAAAAAAAAACAAAAAAAAACAACTTCTTATGTAGGAAAAAAAATATTTGGGGGAACTAGCCGCCTTCTGATGATTGTAATGTGGATACATATGCAGTATAAATAACACAGAAAGACTTTAAAGACTCCTCATGCAAACCTTGCCCACCTTGTAAGTTGAATATTACCTTTCAGAAAGGAGCAAAATGAAACATTGGGTTTAAATGATTCCTTTGGTCAAAAGCAGACATCCTGGCTTTTTACATATTTATTACCTATAGAGAAAATAATTAATTTCAAAGCACAGCAATATTCAAAGTAAATGCTTTTCCAGGGTGATTTTGTTTTTGATTTTTAATTTTTGGTTTTGTTTGTTTTCTTTTTGTTCTAGCCCAAAGTGGACAAAAGCAAGTGAAGGCATTCAAACAAATCGTTCAAAGTTGAAAACCGGGTGTGATGGGACATCTATAGCACGCAGAAATATTTATGAAAAATGGGGAAAGGTCTGCAGAGAGCACAGTAGGGTGATTTATTATAAAACCACCTGGAAGTGCTGGGGTAGGGGGTGACGGGGGGGAAGTGATGTAAGCATCAGGGAGGCTGGAACTCACTGGAAAAGGCATCCAAGGCAAGATGCATGTGGGCAGATCACACGCTTCTAGGCATTATGTTGCATGTAGAAAAATGGGATGCTCATTCTGTGCCTCCCTCAGAGGAGATATTATCTGAGCACATGCAAATATCCGGATATCACCTTTTGGGCCACAGTGAGGAAATACAACTCAGGGAGTTGAAATGGTTTCTGGGGAAAAAGAAATGCCCAGAGGTACAAGGTCTTCCTTTAAATTCCACCCTCGTATTTCTGTGCTGTGGGTACTTTGGACCCTGATGGGAAGGAAATAGCTTGGAGCTTCCTCTGCCCGGTCCTCTGTCTCAAGACATCAATGGAGGAAAGAGGAGTGTGAGGTGAAAACGTGTAGATTTTCGAGCTCGACAGAATCTGACTCCCAAGTTTTGTTTCCTACTAACTAGTTGACCCAGGGCAGAGGGCAGATTGCTTAATCCTTCAATAAGTTTTGTTAATACCACTCTGCTATGTTATCGAGGTGTTCAAGAGGGAAAATAGGACAGTGTTTCTGAAAGTGTGGTTCCTGTACCAGCAGCATGGGCATATCAAGGGATCTTGTTAGAAATGCAAATTATTAGCTCCACTTTAAACCTACAGAATCAGAATCTATGGTTTAATGAGCCCTCCAGATGATTCCAGTGCATTCTAAAATTTGAGGAACATTGTAAAAGGAAAAGCCAATGGTGTAGAGTTGATGAACAAAAATGGTAACTGCCCTTCTAAGCATGCTGCTTCTTCATTTGCTGTCTTGCCCGGTTTATATGATTTTCCTTCTATTTTTTATTATTAGAATATATTAGTGTTGCCCTCTGTCTTCTGTTATAAGGAGAGAGGAGCTGAGAGCAGACCCTGGGGAGAGGCCAGGCTGCCACAATTAGACTCGTACCTTAGGGATCAAGACACTCACTTCATGATGCTTTGTAAGTCTCCAGGATTCCTGTTAGGTACCACCCTCACTGGGTCCATGCACAAACCCACCAACTTCTGGAAACTCCAAAGGAGAGGAGAACATTTTTCTTTGTCTAATAGGCCCCATTTGGATTTGTGATATTTTCTTTCTCTCCAATGTATCCTCCTCACTACAGCCAGATCATATTCCTGAATAAAAAATATCTGATCCTCTCATTACTAAAATACTGTAACATCCCTAAAATTTCACCCATTATGTTAGGTAAAACTCCTTACTGTGACACATAAAGCCCTCTCAATCTGGTCTTGAAAGACCTCTTCAGCCTTGTTTTACTTGTCTGTTTACTGCTGCTATCACAGAATACCACAGACTAGGTAATTTATACAAATGAAAGTTTATTTGGCTCGTGGTACTGGAGGCTGGGAAGTCTAAGAGCGTGGCACTGACATCTGGTGAGGGTCTTCTTGCTGCATTATCCCATGGCAGAGAGCAAGCAAGCATGTAGGACAGAAAGAAGTAGGGCCAAACTTACTGTTTTATCAAGAGCCCACTCCCTCAATAACTAACCAACTCCCAAGATAACAGTATCACTCCATTCACAAGGATATAGTCCTCATGGCCTAATCACCTCTTAAAGGCTCCACATCTTAATACTGTTATAATGGCAACTAAGTCTCTAACACATGAACTTTGCGGTGACAAACTCAAACCACAACAAGCTTCATTGTCCATTTCCTGCCGTCTTTCCTCTTCCCATTCCCAACATACATGGATACGCAGCACATGCATGACTTGGCCCTGTGGGAAATCCAGCGGTGAGCAAAACACCACTGGTGGATGTTACCCTTGAGCTGATCATGAGGAAAAGAGAGAAAGTATTCCAGGCAAGAGGAACAGAGATGTGAAACAGTGTTGGGACCTACAATATGGCATTATGGGGATTTCTGTTTCCTAAAGTGCAATTTATGAGTTAAGGTGTAAAGACAGGTGGGGCTGGAAAAGAAGCCTCAGGTCAGATCTGGGAAAGTCTTTAGTGATATGCTAACCAAGGTGCCCAGCAAAAACCAAACAACATACTCATAGGCAAGTTTCAGCACATTGCAGATTGTCTAATAGTTACATTGTATTCTTTTGTTTAGGTCTTGAATAAAAGTAGGCATATTATCTTTGTCAAATAGCTGAAGAAACTGAGACTCAGAAGGTAAATCATTGACTCACGTGGATCTTATCCACAGCATCGGATCCTCGGCCGTCACATGTTCTCAATCACACCATTCTGAAGCCAGGGCTTTCCCTGGCCCTAGAAAAACTAGCAATTAACTTCAAACTTGGACTACTGCTCTAGATCCGACTCAAACCCTTTTCACAGAGGTCCTCAATTTAGAGGAATTACTTTTTTAACCTTAAGAGATTTGTTGCCTTATTCTTGGTGTCTTAATTGTTTGTTATTATTTATTCCTTAACAACACTGGCTAGGAACATTCTGAGATTTGCCCGATTAGTTTTTCTGTTGGCCCCCTTGATAGATGCTTGGTGGAGAGTCTCCTCTGTCTGCATAGCTGGTATCAATATCCACAAAAGGCCATTTATGTAATTTGTCAGCCCTGTAAGTGTCCATTTCATAGAGTGGGTGTCTTTAGTGGCCTCCACTTATGTTTGAAAAAATTTTAATGAATGCCTTTACTTCTGAAGTCTTTTCTGAAAATTTGTGGAAAAAATAACCTTGAAAATAATATTTTGCTCTTTAAGAGTTGGACGATTGTTCCCTCTCTTTCAGGAGCTGGTTTACAAAACATATATCCAGGGAAGCACAGTGAAACCTTAAAGTGTAGAAAAAAACCCAGAGGAATCAGTGTGTCAAACTGCAAACTAGACTTATTTGAAGTCACCATAACAATGACAAAATTAATATATTAATAGCAACCCTAAGGCTGATGAGTAATTTTACTAAGATGTCTAAAAGTTTTTAAGGATTTATTTTCCATGTTGAAAAAATGATTATATATACCTTAGGAGAAAAGGTCTATTAATTGCCTCCATTTGAAAATTATCAATATTAAGACATACATTAAATTAGAAAAAGTTTTAAATTAATTAACTTCAGCCTGCTAAATTCTCAAACTTTTATGTTCTTTGAAGGCAAAGATTATTTGTTGTATTTCTTGAAATTATACAGAGCTTTCTCTACAGTAGTGAATCTAAAAATAATTGTTGAATCAATGAATGAAACATTATTAAATCAGCTCAATCAACCTAAAAATAATGTTCATAAACATGTCATCATATGTCATTGTGCACTATGTATTTTGGAACATTGTTTCCATTTAAAATTGGTTAAAATGATTCTTACTTCTAGATATTTATTTTTCAAATAAAGTACCACTTGTGCAAAACAGCATAATTCCAGAAATAGTCATTGCAGCATAGCTTGTAATAGTGTAAGACTGAAAGCAATTCAAATCCATCAATGGAGAACCAGTTATTTCTGTACAATGGAATACTATGCAACAATTACAAAAAATTGGCAACCCTATGTATCATCCCTAAGGCTGATTGGTTTATACGGCTAAGGTAATTTTATTCCTCTTGGCCTGTGATTGATCTAAGAGTGTGCATGTGACTCAGCTTTTGCCAGTGAAGTGTAATGGGCAGGCTAGCAGGGAGGGCTTTCTTTCCTGAACAATAATGCAAACTTGCTTGAGGAGGGGGCCTCTTAGCCACCTCTCTGCATCCATGTAGATAATGCCTGAAGGTGCAAGCAAGAAGATAAAAGCCAACTTTCAAGAACGGTAGCATGAGAAAACAAGATCTAGGTCCCTGACTCATCCCTGAACTGCTGACTCAATGTCAGCAACCACCGACTTCGGGGATTCTGTTATAGGAGAAGAATAAAACGTCTGTTTGTTTGAATCTCTGTAAATCAGGCTTTCTGTTAACTGTAGTCAACCTGCAGCCTTTCTCACTGAAATCTTGATTAAAGAACTCTGTTCCAAAGTCTCAATCTCTGCTAAGAAAACATCATTGCTAGTATTATATGCTTCATTGCAAGATAGTACCTGTAGAATTTAAGGAAATAGGTAAGGAATTTCATTTAAAAGACAACTAAGTAGATGAAAGTATAGAACAGTATCTACATGTTATTTTTGTGTTTGCAAGTGAATAATAATATATTCATATTTTGTTTCTGCATAAACACCTTAAAAGACACACAGACACACACACACACACACACACACACACACACAAACAACTGAGTAAGAAGCAGAGCAGGGGGAAACAGGATGAATTGGTAATAAAATTCCATAATTGTGTGGGAATTAGGAATAAAAAGTAAACAGGAAATAGAAAGGTAAACTTACAAAAAAAATTGAAATTTGTGCTTATAAAAAAGACTTTTTTGATAAAACTACATTTTAGTTCTTTTTATGCTATTTACCGGCTGAGTGATTTTGGACAAACCACCTAAACTCTCAGGGTCTAGTTTTTTTACCTATGGCATGAGAGGTCACTGGCTTTCTGATTAGACCTTTGCATTTCGAAAACTATAAAACTCTATGGTGTATCACTCAGTTACGTCATCCTATACAATGTTAAATAGTTATATTTAATAATTTGAATTATTTCAGTTAAATAATTCCAATTTGAAGTTCCTATCTGGACAACTTCATAATGAGTTTGTGGTGGTGCATTTGGAGACAGCCTGGGCATGGGTCACATTAAATAATGTCGTGCTGACCTTCTCTGCAGAGGCCTGGGGCTGCACTTAAAGAGGATGAGGTCTCCCTGGATCTCCAAGGCACTGAATGTGGATGATGCTTCCCTATGGCTACGGGGCCCTTTTCTTGTCCCCCTGTCCCTGGGTCTCTACGTGATGCTCCTGCACCACAGTTTTGGGCTCTTCTTCGGCCCTCCCCTCGGTCTCCTTCGGGAGCCTTGCTGGGACCTGCTCAGGTGGCGAAGGCAGTGGGAGGGCGACCTTGCGGCCCGGAGGGGAGAGTCCTTAGGGAGTCTGGGTGCAGCAGCCTCCGGGAGTTCCCAACAGATGGCTCTGAGGCCACAGCCTGCAGGAACCTGAGAGGGACGCTCTGGTCTTGCGGGAGAGGACACAGGCGCCACACAAGCTGCCTGGAGAGGAGGAGGGTCTAGGAGGCGGCCGTGGGTTGAACAGGAATCGGAAAGGGCCCGGATGTCCTGGACAGGTGCGGAGGCCTTGAGGGCGAGGGGCGGGCACTGACCCAGGGGCCTGTATCGAGACCAGGGAAGAAATGTGTGAAATAAATTTCTTGTTTTGAGCGTGTTGTGCACCTGTGATACTGAGAAGAGGGACAGAAGCAGATGAGACACTCCTCTGTCACCTGCTCCTCAGTGGCCAGGCGCCCCCTGGCAGCTGAGACTCCTGATGTATCCATGCGGCTCCTAACAGAGGAGGGCACCAGGGAGCGTGGGCCCAGCCAGGGCGCCTAAAACAGCGTCAGCTGAGGAAGGGCGAGGCCCACTGCCAGGCCCATCAGGACTCTCTAGCCCCGGGAACCCAGGGACGCTGCTGCTGGGGAGGGTGCATTGTTTCAGATGGGCCCCTCTGTGGGGCTCGGGGGGATGAGAGGCCTGATTTGTCAGTATCTTTCTCAGCTGTCATCTGGCCCAGCTGCCGGCTTGGCATCCAGTGTCCCTGTCTTGGCCGGCCCTGTCCCCCAGGTCACAAGGGCAGAGCCTGCTGGAAGCCGAGCACGAGGCCACCCAGATCCTGCCAGCCTCCCCCGCGGCCTCTCCAGTGCTTCTGCACCCCCTAGAGCCAGGCCCTCCTCCTCCATGGCCGCCCTGGCCTTGAGGGCCGCCAGCGCCGCTGCACAGGTTTTCACAGAGAGGAGGCAGTGTACTGAACTGACTGGATGCCGCCCCTATCATATCCCTGCCTGGCAGGCCAGGTCTTCTCACGTCTTTTTACAAATTGCTGAAACAACATTTCTGGCTCACTGATTCGTCCCACCATCACTCCACCCCCTACCCTGTAGATCAAAGGGATTGTAACCAATAAACAGTGTGGATGACCAGAGCTTGTGGTCTTCACTGCCTCCTCCAGAGTAGTAAGTGATGGTCCCCTGGTCCCACTACCTCTCTTAATCTGTCTTTTTCCTCATTCCTTTGTCTCACCTAACTCAGGATACCCACAGGTGATGTATGGCTGGCTCCCTACACTTTCCTAACTTCTCAGTGCTATTGCTTTGACCTGGAAGTAGTCCTTCTCCACTTTACTGTCCCCTTCTCCTCCTTGAAGGTGCAGTTCATGTTTTGTTTCCCCCAGAAGTAGTTAATGTTCTTCTTACCTGCTCCCATTATCTCAGCACCTACCTATCCAGTTAAATATTTGGTCTGGTCTTCTGTCTCCCCGAATACATTGTAAATTTTCTGAGACAAGAGATGTCTCAACTCTGCATCTCCAGGGCCTAGCACAGAGTTGATTGTAAAGTCATCACTAGCAAATGTTTAATATGCTAGAAGCTGAGGGAAATGCTTGCACTTTTCTCCTTTCCCCATCTTGAGATGGTTCTCCTGGGTTGTGAAATACCTTAGAAAAGATTGTATTTTCAGCAATTCAGTCTAGTGGAGACCTAGCAGAATGCTAGGGTCAGCCAGATCTGGGTGTAATTGTAACTCTTGTGATTTGATGTCTTGGTGGTTTAGACTAGAGCCAGAGCAGTTATTCAAAAGAAGATTTTCTGATCGTTTTAAGCAGCATGATAAATTCTAAGTAAACATAAATTTTTATTAATTACAGAGTGGGCATGAGTGCTTCCTTTCTTGGTTCCTCTACATGCAAGAAGCTGGATGCCAAGCCCAACCTCTCTGGGTGAAGCGGGAATCTATAAGGATGACCTGCCTAAGTCTAAATTAAACAAAAAGACACACACAAAAGACATTTAAACATTTTTTAAGTGAAAATGAGAAAGTGCATGTTCCTAACACACATCAGGGATTATATTGCCTCCAAGAGGTAGGAGTGGTTGGAGAAAAGAACAGAGGGAAGAGGCAAGGGCGGGCCACCTGGTCTCTCCACAGTCTGAACCTCATGTCTCACTAGGTTGTCATCCCTGATGCTCCAACCTCACACAGAGGCTTCAGGACTCAGCCTGTGAAGTCAGAAAGGGTTGCTGCTTCCACATCCTATTCCCTGGGACACAGAAAGTTTTGGGTAAAAATCTATCTCAACACATCATTCCTCATACGTGTCAATTCTTCCTCCACAGTTGAGTCCGAGAGCCAAGACACATGAGCAGAGGCACATTAGCAAGAATAAGGTTTTAATACACACAATCTGGAAAGATAAGGGCCCACTAAGGAAAACAGGCAAGGGGAGAAGTACCACCTGCAAATAGCAGTGGGTATCCATCCTGTCAGTTCAAAGATTGAACTGGCTGAGGACTTGGGGCAGCCAGGTTAACAGTCAAGCCAGGGAGACCACAGCTGACACGTGCTGGTTTCTTCCATCTTCCACCACAAGGGAGTGTCTCAAATACTCTGTTGTTCTCACTGGGCTTATCAGCCTCTTCATGACCTCCAACACACGCACACACACACACACACACACACACACACACACACCCCCATTGAGGTTTGGGGCCTCTGATTCCTAAAGGGAGAGAGCAGCTTAAGTTTAATTTAAAGGGACTGAGCCCCTTCCTCCAGGGGAAACATTTGTTGATGGAGATCACATGTGGAAGGAGACTTGCTCTTATTTGTCCTGCATCACACCATCTGTGTGTACCAGCTGGGCCTCAGGTGCTCTTTGTGTATGGGAACCCCATAAGTGTGTCCAGTCACAGCATTTGTGGTGCTGTCCCCCATCACACCATCTGTTCTTTATCCAGGTGGCCCTGGCTGCTGTGCTTGGTTGCTGTGCCAGCACATCTTGGTCTCTCATTCACTGTAGATGCACCATTTGTGTTTTGTCCAGGTGGGTCAACCAAGGACTGATGGAGAAAGGAAGCACAAGGGCCTCTGACAGTGGGAATGTGGTTACCTCCTCTTGGTGCAACACCGGGGTTCTGGAGCAGTGCATGTCAGGTACTTGGCATGAAGATGGAACAAGTAGGGACGGTGCTGGTGTTTTTGGCCACAACCAATGTGATGTGGACAGATGAGCCCCAGGCTACCTGACCAGATGGGGGAACAGACTGGCGCTGGCTGTTCCCCTCTTTTCTAGTACAGCTTTTGGCATTCCTGATGTGGAACTGGGGCCTCAGACAGACGTGCTAACCCCAGTGTTCTCACCATGTGTAGGGGCCCCAGGTCTCATTATCCCCCGTGGCCTAGAGTAGAATTGCCAACCAACGTAGTACTGTCCCCAGGGCCAGGCATCCCGGTGGTAACTCTAAATGTAGATGACTTGGCTGTGCCAATGAAAAGCACGTGGGTTTTTAATCATATCAGACTGCTCACTGATAGGCAGGCCAAATCCAAAATATGGTGTCACACTGGTAAGGTCTGCTGCCATGATGCTACCACTGGGTGGCTGAGATGCAAGGAGACCTTAGGCCTATAACTGGTGCTGGGGTTGCTAGGTTTCCCAGAGTAAAAGAATGGCCTGACTTCTCCTGCCCACGAGAAGCCCCAGATATGGATCATGGATTGACAGCATGGTGGGAAGTTGGGATCGGTCCCATGACTGACTGTGCAGGCAAACTGGTGAAGATAACGGGCTGAGACAATGTTGCCAATGGGTTCTGTGTTACCAGGACCATGAAACACCAGATAAGATGGGGTGCGCTTCTTCCTTGAGATAGCAGCAGACTGAAAGATGACAGCTTTTGAATAAGGAGTCACATCCACAGTGCTGCTGCCGGTGGTAGGTATGATGATAATGATGCAGAAGCTCTACTCCCTAAACTGGAGGTGTCTGGAGGAGCCATCAGGGGAAGGCTTAGAAAAACAGGGGTACTGGGGAGATGGGCTTTCCAATGTTGCCCATCAGGGGCTCCCAGTGTGAGCTGAGCAGTGGCTCCCGCATTTATGTGGTTAGAAGTTAATGGTTGGTCTTACGGCTGACTGTGCAGGCAAACTGGTGGAGATGTGAACGGAGGCAATGTTTCTATTGAGCTGTTTGTTTGTAGAAGCAAGAAGCCCCAAATAAGATGGGGTGCACTTCTTCCTTGATACGGTCGCAGAGTGGAAGATGGCAGCTTTTGAAAAATAGGTGGTAGCCGTAGCCTTGCTGTCAATGGTAGGAAGAAATGATGATGTTGCAGAGGTGCCGCTTCCTAAATTGGAGGTGTCCGGGAGCTTCTGGGAAGTCTCAGAAAACCACTGAGGAGAGAGGCTTTCCACTGCTGCCCAACAGGGGCCCACAGTGTGAGCTGATAAGTGGCTCCCTGATTTATGGTGTGGTTAGAAGTTACAGTTTGTCCTACAACTGACTGTGCAGGCAAACTGGTAGAGACATGAACTGAGGCAACATTGCCACTGGGTTGTGTGTTCCCAGAACCAGGGAGCACCAGATGCAAGGAAGAGACAAGGATGCACTTCTTCCATGAGAAAGTGGCAGCCTGGAAGATGACAGCTTTTGAATAAGGGGTGGTAACCACAGCATTGCTGTCAATGGTAGGAAGGGATGATGATGTTGCAGAGCTGATGTTCCCTAAACTGCAGAGGTCTGAGGGAGTCATAACAGCAAGGCTCAGGAGAACAGGGGTACTGGGGAGACATGCTTTCCACTGCTGCCCATTAGAGGCCCCCAGTGTGAGTGGAGCACTGGCTCCCAGATTTACAGTATGGTTAGAAGTTGCCATTGATCCCATGACTAGCTGTACAGGCAAACTGGTGGAGACTTGGGCTGAGGCAATTCCCAAGTCGGGGTGGGAGGGGGAGCTGGGACCTGGGAAGTGTAGGTGGCCAGGCACAGGGAATATGAAGACTCTGCAGGTGAGGAGGCAGCAGGGGCAGGCTGGGGGGTGCTGTAGTTTGCCTTGGCCAAATCAGGGGCCCCACATTTGGGCTGAGGGGTGGGACTGGGGAATAAAATGTAGCTGGGTGGATGTAGGTTGAGTCTTACCAGGGGGCCCCTGCTGTGCACTGCCATCAACTTGGAAAACTAGTAGAGTGCTCATCCTGGAGTTTGAAAAAGTTCTGAACATAACAGTCTTAGGTGGGAAAGTGGTATCCCTGTCCAGGACCTGAGGGTCTGAAAGAGGCTGCAAGGTCTAGTGGGCAGATGTGTTTGCTGTGATGGTGGAAATGACTGCTGTGGAATTCATCTGCTTGCTGATGACAACAGAGATCCTGGTGGAAGGTCCTGGAAAAAGGGTGGGAGAGGAAAGAAGGGGTGAGGGGAATGCACACACACAGCTGTAGGGGTCTCCCTTCTGAAGGGATGCTGGAAGGAGAAAGGTGTGGGGCTAGAAGGTGTTGGGGGGTCAGAAGTGGGAGGTGCTGGAGTTACTCCAGAATGAGAAGAGCCTCCTTCCTCATTAGGTGGAACCAAAAAATGGGAAAAAGGTCAGTGGAAGAGACAGTGGACAGTCAGGGATTTGGGATATTCTTAGTGTGATGGACAAGCAGGATTTGGGGGTCTGGCAGCCAGCTCAGCCAAGTCAAGGGTGGAAGGAGGAGCTGGGAACTGCAAAGCGTAGGTGGCAGGGAGTCTGAAGTTTCCACGGGTGGGGAGACAGCAGGGGCAGTCTGGGTGGCACTGCACTTTGCCTTGGCCTCTGTTTTATCCTCCAAAGTTTCTGTTCTAGCCTCCAAGATTTTGCTGTTCTACTTAGACCCCATGCTGTTCTCCATGTTGCCAGGTATCCCTCAACAGATAGGCAAGGAAGTTTAGCAGGTTTGGGCAGCTCACCTCTATCCCACATCAATTGCAGGGTAGGACCAGTGGTAGCAGCGGTGGAATCCACATTTTCCTTTTGCGTGGCCTTTTGCTAGCAGCTGTGGGCTGAGAAGAGCCGCATGCTGAAAGAGCTGAAGGTTTCTTGCCCTGCATCTCCTTCCCCAACAAGCCTGGAGATCCTGGGCAAGTGGTCTTCATCAAGCACCTTCTGGGCCTCCTCCTCTGGCAGCGGGGAGCATCCCAGGGCCAGGTCAGGGAGCCAGGTCAGACTTCCCAAAGGGAAGGCCACCTCCACTAGGGCTGTGTGAGCTGGGGATGTCATGGTCCTCCCAGAAGGAGCCACTCACTGGAGATACGTGTGCCTTCCGACCCAGTTACCTGGGTTTTCTGAGAACTAGGAGTGGGCATTTCCCTGCAGAGGGCTGGGGCTGCACCTAAAGAAGGTGAGGTCTCCCTGGATCTCCAAGGCACTGAATGTGGATGACACTTACCTATGGCTACGGGGCCCTTTTCTTGTCCCCCTGTCCCTGGGTCTCTACGTGATGCTCCTGCACCACAGTTTTGGGCTCTTCTTCAGCCCTCCCCTCGGTCTCCTTCGGGAGCCTGGCTGGGACCTGCTCAGGTGGCGAATGCAGTGGGAGGGCGACCTTGCAGCCGGGAGGGGAGAGTCCTTAGGGAGTCTGGGTGCAGCAGCCTCTGGGAGTTCCCAACAGATGGCTCTGAGGCCACAGCCTGCAGTAACCTCAAAGGGACACCCTGGTCTTGCCGGAGAGGACACAGGAGCCACACAAGCTGCCTGGAGAGGAGGAGGGTCTAGGAGGCGGCCGCGGGTTGAACGGGAATCGGAAAGGGCCCAGATGTCCTGGACAAGTGCGGAGGCCTTGAGGGCGAGGCGTGGGCACTGACCTGGGTGTCTGTAGTGAGACCAGGGAAGAAATGTGTGAAGTAAATTTCTTGTTTTGAGCGAGTTGTGCACCTGTGATACTGAGAAGAGGGACAGAAGCAGATGAGACACTCCTCTGTCACCTGCTCCTCAGTGGCCAGGGGCCACCTGGCAGCTGAGACTCCTGATGTCCCCATGCGGCTCCTAACAGAGGAGGGTGCCAGGGAGCGCGGGCCTACTGCCATGCCCATCAGGACTCTAGCCCCGGGAACCCAGGGACGCTGCTGCTGGGGAGGGTGTGTTGTTTCAGAAATTGAAATTGGAATCGAAACAAACAGACTTTAAGCAACCTTCTCTTCATAAAGGTTGTTTAGCTGATTTTTGCTAAATGGTGGGTGGACCCGTAGTTAAAAGGGTGCTCATTGTGGGGCTAGTTTATGTCACCTTTTAAATAGACAGACATGTATCTAAGCAGACAATAGAGATTGGTTTGATATCTTTTTATAAAAACTGAGTCATTAAATAAGAGCTAACAGTGCTGTATTAGTTTGGTAGGGCTGACGTAACAAAGTACCATAGTCTGGGTAACTTAAGAAACAGAAATTTATTTTCTCATAATTCTGGAGACTGGAAGTCTGAGAACAAGATGTCAGCAGGGTTCATTTCACTGGAACCCCTTTTCCTGGCTTGTGGATGACCCTCTCCTTCCTCTCTTTCTACTTGGCCTTCCCCCTGTGCAAGTCTATGTCCTAATCACCTATCGAGAAAGCAGTCATACTGCGTCAGGGCCCAGTGATAAGGTCTCATTTTACCTTAATTATCTCTTTAATTGTCCTGTCTCCAAATACAGTCACGTTCTGAGATACTGGAGATTAGGACGTCAGCATATCAATTTTAGGGAACACAGTTCAGCCCATAACAAACGCCTAAATAGGAGATCATGTGGCTGAACATAGAGGTAGGTTCAGGAGTGAACACACATTCCTCAAAGTCACCACCAAGATTCTGTTTCTCTGGGGAAAATGAGGTTCTCTTTATCCATGGGGATTATCAGCTGTGGGAATGTAGCCAGCAGTCAGTCAAATGCCCATTCCCATGCCTGGGGTTGGCTGGAGCCCTTCCACCTGAAACACATGAACTATGTGGGGAGGTATGGCACACAGTCGAGCATGTTCATGGCACAAAGGTACCAGCAGAATGTTCAGATGGGAGAATGGAGCTAGGCTCTGCTTCAGGTGGAGCTAGGCTCCAGGCCAGGTGCCCCAATCTAGAGCATCTTCCTGGAGGGCTCAGCCTTTGTAAATTCACAGAGAATGACTGTATGCATTAACAGCCCTGGTATTCTTGTCAGGAGGCGGGGGATGTTTGCTAGGCAGGCAAAACTACCAGAAGTCCACTACTCCTTTCCAGAATGCTTCTATCGCAGTCCCATACTCCTTTCTACATTTTCTTATATGCATTTTCTATGTTTTGCATGGACCCCAGGTCCATAAACTTTGGTTCACTAATTGCACATGTGTAAGGCTCTATCTATATTAAACTCTCCAGAGCCCTTGTGTCTGAAATTGTGTCCCATGTTCCAGGCCCATGGGGTCATTCCCCATGAAGCCTTAGGCTGCTCCCATCATTTCTCTCACATCTTTCACTCTCAGACGTCTCTCACACACAAGCTCCCTATACTAAAGAGTCTTCCAATCTCTACCCCAATCCTATCCTTCAGTGCCTGAGGAGGCCTAGCTGCTATGTGCATCTACCTTTCAGGTTCAATGTGTGTGCTTGTATGTGTATGAGTACTTCTTCTTTTTTTGATTATTGTAACAGAATTTGATCAAAGAAGTAGAAGTGGTATGAGTGGTCTCAGATAAGGAATTTACTGTAGTGGTTACACTGTAGGTAATTGTGAGAGCTGAAGAAGCAGTCTGCATGATTTCCAAAGGTCAGCCAGATTGCAGTAGGGAAGGAAGCTGGATGAAAAGAAGAGCAAGGACAAACTGGAACCTGGAAGAACACACTGGAACTTGCGTCTGCTTTGCACCACTTCCAACCACGTTGCCACGGATGATCTGCAGGAAGAGCTGCACCCTTCCTTATGCAGCAATATGCACCTGGGACCACAGTTCACAGAACCTGAGGGAACAGGTCTGGTGGGAGGTGGAGGTGGATGGGTGTGGATGCCGCCCCACAACAACGAGGCAAGGCCCTGTGCTGTGCAAAAGAGCCTTGTAAAAGGCCAAGCAGTAGGGATTATGGGAAGAAGGACACAACTCCAAGAGGCCCATAGGACACCCACGTACCCAGACGCCTGAGGGAGGAGGCAGGAGAAGCCCCCAGCTCCTGCCAAGGCACCTCTACTCTGTGTGGAGGGATACAGGCCTGGCCACATGGAAACGGTGAAGTGAGACAAAGTCTCCTTCCCCAGCACTGAGGAGAGGAGGGTGGATCACCTGAGGTCGGGAGATCGAGGCCCCAGCAGTCATCACCGGTCACATTCTGGTCGCTGAGCCATGTAACATCCTCCCCAAACCCCACGGTACCCTAGGTTCCCACCTACCTACTATTCTTGACAGATACATATGTATTTTCTTTCTCTTTCTTTCCTTCTCTTTCCTCTCTCTCTCTCTCTTTCAGTCTCGCTCCATCGCAAGACTAAAAGAGTCTTTTTTTTTTTTTTTGAGTATCTCTCTGTACTTTATTGTCCCTGCTGTAACAATGCTCATCATTCCTGAAAACGTCTCCTGAGGGGGCCTTGGCCGAGGCTGACTGGAGAAAGGGGGCCAGTGACCCCTAGCAGGCTCTGCTGCCTGAGGCCTGGGTCTTCCCCCGGGGTCCCTGAATCTGGAGATGGCAGAGAGGAGGCATGCCAGCTCCTTCCCTGGTCCTCCTAGGATTGCGGCTTCTGCCCATTCTCCCACTGGTGAAATGGAGGCAGAAGAAGCGGCTCAGCAGGGGGAAGGCAAGTTTAACCTTTCTGAATGGGGTCCAGGGACACTCCATATCTGCCACATAGCTTCTTGGGCGGGACTCGGCGCCGAAGCCACGAGCTCTCCCGCAGGAACTGAGCGCGCCGCCTGGGCCGGACCGCCGAGCTGTACGAGCAGCGGGGCTGGCAGCCGAGAGCCCGGAGCTGGGAATCTGGAGCTGGGCGCTGGGAACGGCGCGGGGCTGTGGCGGAGCACGCGAGCTATGATGTCGACCTACAAGCGGGCCACGCTGGACGAGGAGGACCTGGTGGACTCGCTGTCCGAGGGCGATGCTTACCCCAACGGCCTGCAGGTGAATTTCCACAGCCCCCAGAGTGGCCAGAGGTGCTGGGCTGCACGGACCCAGGTGGAGAAGCGGCTGGTGGTGCTGGTGGCACTTCTGGCGGCAGGACTGGTGGCCTGCTT
Source organism: Aotus nancymaae (assembly GCF_030222135.1). Taxonomy (NCBI): domain Eukaryota; kingdom Metazoa; phylum Chordata; class Mammalia; order Primates; family Aotidae; genus Aotus; species Aotus nancymaae. Next base: position 33,817,130 of record NW_026988455.1, read on the forward strand.
GGCAGCACTGGGCATCCAGTACCAGACAAGATCCCCCTCTGTGTGCCTGAGCGAAGCCTGTGTCTCAGTGACCAGCTCCATCTTGAGCTCCATGGACCCCACAGTGGACCCCTGCCAGGACTTCTTTAGCTATGCCTGTGGGGGCTGGATCAAGGCCAACCCAGTCCCTGATGGCCATTCATGCTGGGGGACCTTCAGCACCCTCTGGGAACACAACCAGGTGATCATCAAGCACCTCCTCGAAAACTCCACGGCCAGCGTGAGCGAGGCAGAGAAAAAGGCGCAAGTGTACTGCTGTGCGTGCATGAACGACACCACGATCGAGGAGCTCAGGGCCAAATCTCTAATGGAGCTGATTGAGAGGCTCGGGGGCTGGAACATCACAGGTCCCTGGGCCAAGGACAACTTCCAGGATACCCTGCAGGTGGTCACCGCCCACTACCGCACCTCACCCTTCTTCTCTGTCTACGTCAGTGCCGACTCCAAGAACTCCAACAGCAATGTGATCCAGGTGGACCAGTCCGGCCCGGGCTTGCCCTCAAGAGACTGTTACCTGAACAAAACTGAAAACGAGAAGGTGCTGACCGGATACCTGAACTACATGGTCCAGCTGGGGAAGCTGCTGGGCGTGGGGGACGAGGATGCCATCCGGCCCCAGATGCAGCAGATCCTGGACTTTGAGATGGCACTGGCCAACATCACCATCCCACAGGAGAAGCGCCGAGACGAGGAGCTCATCTACCACAAAGTGACAGCAACCGAGCTGCAGACCTTGGCACCCGCCATCAACTGGTTGCCTTTTCTCAACACCATCTTCTACCCTGTGGAGATCAATGAATCCGAGCCTATTGTGGTCTGTGACAAAGAATACCTTGAGCAGGTCTCCATGCTCATCAGCAACACCGACAAATGCCTGCTCAACAACTACATGATATGGAACCTGGTGCGGAAAACCAGCTCCTTCCTCGACCAGCGCTTTCAGGATGCCGATGAGAACTTCATGGAAGTCATGTATGGTACCAAGAAGACCTGTCTTCCTCGCTGCAAGTTTTGCGTGAGTGACACAGAAAACAACCTGGGCTTTGCGTTGGGCCCCATGTTCGTCAAAGCGACCTTCACCGAGGACAGCAGGAGCATAGCCACCGAGATTATCCTGGAGATCAAGAAGGCGTTTGAGGAAAGCCTGAGCACCCTGAAGTGGATGGATGAGGAAACCCGAAAATCAGCCAAGGAAAAGGTGGATGCCATCTACAACATGATAGGTTACCCCAACTTCATCATGGACCCCAAGGAGCTGGACAAAGTGTTCAATGATTACACCGCAGTTCCACACCTCTATTTTGAGAACGCCATGCGGTTTTTCAACTTCTCATGGAGGGTCACTGCCGACCAGCTCAGGAAAGCCCCCAACAGAGATCAGTGGAGCATGACCCCACCCATGGTGAACGCCTACTACACGCCCACCAAGAATGAGATTGTGTTTACGGCTGGGATCCTGCAGGCACCGTTCTACACCCGCTCCTCACCCAAGGCTTTAAACTTTCATGGCATTGGTGTCGTCGTGGTCCACGAGCTGACTCATGCTTTGGATGATCAAGGACGGGAGTATGACAAGGACGGGAACCTCCGGCCGTGGTGGAAGAATGCATCAGTGGAGGCCTTCAAGCGTCAGATGGAGTGCATGGTGGAGCAGTACAGCAACTACAGCGTGAACGGGGAGCCGGTGAACGGGCGGCACACCCTGGGGCAGAACATCGCCGACAGCGGGGGCCTCAAGGCAGCCTATCGGACCTACCAGAACTGGGTGAAGAAGAACGGGGCTGAGCAGATGCTGCCCACCCTGGGCCTCACCAATAACCAGCTCTTCTTCCTGGGCTTTGCACAGGTCTGGTGCTCCGTCCGCACACCCGAGAGCTCCCACGAAGGCCTCATCACCGATCCCCACAGCCCCTCTCGCTTCCGGGTCATCAGCTCCCTCTCCAATTCTGAGGAGTTCTCAGAACACTTCCGCTGGCCATCTGGCTCACCCATGAACCCTCCTCACAAATGCGAAGTCTGGTAAGGATGAAGCAGAGACAGCCAAGATGGAGGGGCTGAGGATGAGTCCCCCGTCCAGCCTCCAGGGCATCACTCAGCCTACTTGGCCACGCAGGGCCCCGCTTCCCTGCACTGGAGGGTTTTCAGCCAGAATGGAGCCCATAGTGTTGGCTCTCAACATGACCCTCGATCTGATCCCCTTTGAAGACACGGACATCCCAGGCACACACGTGCGCCACCTTCAGCGGGCATTAGGGTGTCAGGCTGGTGGCTCGTCAGGCCTGGGCCCCATGCTGACAAGCACCAGATACACCACAAATACCACTGTGTCAAAGCTTTCAAGATATATTTTTGGGGAAACTATTTTTTAAACATTGTGGAATACACTGGAAATCTTCAGGGAAAAATGCATTTAAAACACTTTTTTTTTTAAGGAAAAAAAAAAAACTCTTCTTGCAGAAGAGTTACAGTGTGCATGAGCTGCCTCTGTGCCTGGCACCTTATGCCAACCTTCCAAAAATAAGGAGATGGCTGTGGCTTGGCTTTGGCCTTCCAAAATGTGCGAATTTTTCTAGTGGCCAACTTTAACCGGACACCAAATAAGAAAGAATATTCTGGGACGTGTAGTTCCAGGTAGCTACTCTCCCACAATACAGGTCACCACACTTAATACATCTAAAAATATTAATTCACTTATAAAGCTGTTGTCCACTTTTTAAACTGCGCTATATGTAACTCCATATTAAGACTCTTCTAAGAAAGATGCACCCCACATGAAACTGTATAAACTTTGGCTGATAATTTAATATAGGTCAATGTCTTCAGCAGGAAATGATCATGGAAGGATTATGTGGGAAGATGGTCATTTCTGAGCTTTAATATGTCATATTTAGTGCATTTGCCAGCTTATACGATGATTTTACATAAATTATTACTCAAGGATCCAGTCCTCTCCCATGTTTTGTAGGGTACAAGCCTTGCTGCCCGCTGTGTAATGCCTCCGAGCCCTACTCTCTTGGGTCTCCCATCGGTTTTATTTTTACTAAAAGCTTTGAGAACGTTCAAAGGTCAAATTGAAGCTTTTTCTACATTGTAAGTCACCAACAGTGGAGATTCCTAAAATATAAATATAGGGGATTAAGTATATTTTCATTTCATCTATATAATGGAGAACTATTTTGCTATTACAGCTGATATTGTAGAAAAGCATATTTAATTACTCAGTAGTATGTTAATTAAAATAAAGCAAGTTACATAAGGAGATAGTCTCATTTTTGGAATCCATTGCCCATATATGTGATAGAATTGTCCACGTGGAGATAAGCCAACTCTAGGTGCTTGGCTGTAATATTTGTTACTGGCAGCCGGGATTCACGTGAAGGAGAGACACTAAGTACATATAGGATATGAACTAACTTAGGAACTTGGTGTCTTTTATCCTTCCACTTTATTTGGCTTTAGAAACTTCAAGTGCTGCAAGATGCGTAAAGTTTATCTGGATTATCTTGTCATTTGGAGCACTCAAGTGTCTGCTTCAATATGCCTTCGAATCACGATTGCCAAATGAGAGCGATACTTTGTGCTTCTCACATAGCTTCTTACCAAGGATCCCAAAGCACCAGCAAAACGTTAGTTTTGCCTCCCATCGCTTCTCTGAAGAAACTCAAGAAAACGTCTGGGACGATTTGATTCATAAAACTTACCAATTAATCCAAAGATAAACCACCAAGGGCATGCTTTTACAAGTAGATGTGATTATTTCCAGAGTCCATTCTCCCAAAAGATATGAATCCCACAGAGTCATAAAAGGAATACAGAAATCAATAAAAATTGCACCCTCAGTCTAAATAATACATATATACTTAGAAAAATTACATGTATCTGAAAAAGTACCAAACTTCTTGGCCTCCTAAGGAAGACATAGGGCTTTTTTTTCTTTCTGCATCTTTGTGCTGGCCTTTCAACTTTTAAAATCAAATAACAATTTGTTACTATGTAAACTGATCATAGGAATGCAAATAGAGATAAAGAATTTTCTTAAATATAGGTCTGTAGACATGTGATGCTGATTTATATCAGCTTTAGTGGTTTCTGGGTGGAAGCCACTCTTTTTAGCCCCCATCTTCCTTTTACCAGCATGAGGCATCCATGCGGTACACACCTTACCCAAACATGTTCCAGAATCAGTGTCAGCAACTGATACAAAGACCTTGGTCTCCTCACCCTCACTTCACACTGCTATATACCAAGTTATTTTTTCTCCATTATGTTAATTCCAATCTTATGATGAGGTCACACAGGTCTCATAAATATAAACTTATTTTATGTCAAAATCCAGGATGTTTTGAAAGAATGAATCATCTTCATTAACAGGCCAATATTTTAAAACCGTTTATTCAGTAATTGCTGAAATGTATCTATTTTTGGTTGATTTTGGATTCCATAAAAACATTTCTCATTCAATGCTTGTTTATTCATATACACAATTTTAAGAGCCCAGGAGTTCTAAAAAGCCAAGAGTGACTAACTGTGCTCTGGACACAGTTAAGAGACTACCCACTAATTTAGCGAAATAAATTAGAATCGGATTTATACATACATGAATGAACGTGGATTATATTTTAAAAACTGGGATTTTTGCCCCCAAGAATGTGGAATTTTTGGTTTTATTTTATACCACACATTTAACTTTGAAATAAATAGGTTGCTACATACCATAGTAATTGTGGATGGACAGGGGTCACCAGGAAACAATAAAACTGTCAACACAAACTAATGACAACTGAGCACAGGGTAGCAAATAGGACATGAGTGTTTTATGAGAAAAGGTCAGGAGGTTCGAGTCACAAGGAAGAAAGATGGGTTTTGCCATCCAAACCGAACGCACTTTACAAGCTAATTAGGCTTCTAGAACTTGTTCCAGATGGCGAAGAAATAGTGTGGGAGACAGATATAAGCCAGCAATAGAGGAGTCAGGGATGAAACACAAAGCAAAGTCTGGTGCTGAGACTGGGGAACAAGTAGAAAATTAGGAACAGAAGAAGACAAAGATATGGGACTTGGAACGGTAAGAAGAGATCAGGGCAACATAAAGCCAGAGGTGAGCGGCTAAGCGATCACGAAGTGGGAAAGTAACAGTGGACTCAGGGCAAGGCATGTAGCTACAGGACACACAGTCAGCAGTCTTCACTGGATCTTTTTCTTTTTCATTTTATTTTATTTTGTTTGTTTGTCTGTTTGTTTGAGACAGGGTCTCACTCTGTTACCCAGGCTAGAATGCAGTGGCACAATTATGGTTCTTTGCAGCCTCAAACTCCCAGGCTCAGGTGACCCTCCCACCTAAGCCTCCTGAGTAGCTGGAACTATAGGCATGGACCACCAGGCCCAGTGCCTTTTTGTATCTTTGGTAGAGACAGGGTTTCGCCACGTTGACCAGGCTGGTCTCCAACTCCTGAGATCAAGTGGCACCGCCACCTCGGCCTCCCAAAGTGCCGGGATTACAGGTATGAGCCACTGTGCCCGGCCTCCACCGGCTCTTTATGACCACTCAGGACAGATGTAGACAACAACTAATCCTCAGAACCGGATGTAGAACTGTGCAGCAGGATTTCCCGACTAAACTAAGAGGCATTGAGTCAAAAAATGATGCATGTACATTCTCTCTGTGTCTCAATCTGCTGACCCTTAAACATTTACTGTAAATTCTTTAATTTGAAGTCAAATTGTTACACACACACACACACACAAAATCCCAAATATTTATAACAATATGCATTTTATGTACACTAAATTATAAAATGATCCATTGCAAACATTTCTAAACCGTGTGCTGTGACTTGTCACTGCAGTGAGGCAGAGATACTAACTGTGTAATAGTTCCAGATTTAAGTCCTGAAATGGAATCTTATTGTTCAGGGCTCTGTCATATGTGCATTCTTGAGTCAGTCATTGTGAGCATGGAACATACTGATTGGCCAGCCATGAGTAACATGCTCACTGGAGCTGGAGCCAAAGATCCCTTCTGTCTGAACTGTGAGAAGTGAATGTGAAGAGTGAGTGTTTTCTCAGAGTAAAGTCAGGTTGCAGTTAGCAAAGACTATGAAATGGAGTGGTTTAAATAAACATACATACAAGAACTGAACCCCATTGCAATGGGAAGGCTAAGCGATATGCCCAAGGTCAAATAGAATTCAGGAGTGATAGAAACAAGATAAAACCCTGTATTTCTTTATTTCCAATCCAGGTAAGTATATGAGTTTGTTAGGACTGCCATAACAAAGTACTACAGATGGTGAGGCTTAAATAACAGAAATGTATTTTCCCACAGTTCTGGAGGCCACAAATCTGACATGATGGTGTTTGCCTGGCTGGGTTCTTCAGGAGCCTCTCTCCTTGGCTTGCACTTGGCCATCTTCTCCCTGTGTCTTCGCATGGTCTTCCGTCTGTGTCTCTATCCTAATTTCTTCTTCGATGGACACCAGTCACATTGGATTAGAGCCCAACCCCATGGCCTAATTTTAACTTAATCACCTTTTTAAAGGCCCTCTCTTCAAATGTGATCACATTCTGAAGAACTAGGAGTTAGAATTTCAGCATATGAATTTGAGAGGAACACAATTCAACACATAGTGGTAGATTTTATTACACCAAGAGGGTAGTTTAAGTAAAGGAGTGAACATAAACACACAGGAAGAGGAGATGCATACAGATAAGGGTACAAATGCATACACTGCCCTGCCAATATGTGCACGAGGAACATACACGTGCCGTCTAGATACTTCAGTGCATACACGTACGCCAAAGATAACCAAAATGGGTCAACTGCCTTTCTCCCTCACAAATTTCACAAATTAAAGATTACATGAACCCAACTTGCAACAAAGCTAACATTTTTTTTCTAAGATAACTATGTTACAAAGTAGCAAGTTCTTATATTAAATTTTTATTAAATGAGATAAATTTTTATACCATTTATACCAATGTCACTTTCAACGTTATCTTTTTCCCACTCCTTATGTGCAGGGCAATAAGGAATGGAAAGTACCGAGATTAATTTAGGTAACAATTACCATAATTCACAATTGCATTAGCACCTATTAAGGTTCATTGTTCTGTGGAAATTTTAATGATACATTCCTGAGTGAATAAAAGCAGAAGATGATTGGAAATAAAATTGTTTCTGTGTATGCTGACAGGACTGCTGAGTGTAATTATACATTTTGGAGGCGACCTGTTTGGAGTTTACTCCATAATTTTATGTAAATGTTAAATAACTTCACGTGTTCTTCCTCCCGGGTTAAATGCTAATTTGTGTTATTTCAACAAGGGGAGTGCTTCAGGGTTATTAACGAACTTTCTGCCAACGAAGCCAAAGTAGCTCCAAATTCTTTGAAACGACAGAGCTATCTTTTATTTTTTCTTCATTTTACATCTTAGTAGTGGGCTGGTAAACTTTTAGTTCTGAAAACAGCTCCTCATTCTTAAAATTTGTAGCAAAAACCCAAAAAGTGATCAAGCTCATTCATAATGGTGGTTTGCATGGAATGCTTCCATCCAAAAGAAAACGGTAGATAGAAGACCTTGAACTACTCTTAGGTACAATAATTTTAATATAGGTAGATACAGATGGTTCAATATGTCTCCCAGTTCCCAGAGACTAAAATGAAGCCAGCACGTAGTAGGTGTTCTTAAGTATGCATTGACTATATATAGGAAAACCCCCAACCTTTCCAAACCCTCATTAAAAGAATGAGAGTTAAGCCTGCTGAAGCATAGTAGACCTGCTTTGTTTCCACAGAAATGTTCACCCTTATTACCCACATGTATATTCCCCCAAGTCAAGGAACCAGAACAGACATAAATGGAGAAGGAAGAGGACAGAAAAACAACACAACCATTTAAGAGAGATGAAAAACTAATTACAATTTCCCCTAAAATTTCATTATCACATTATCACTGAAATTTCATTATCATCATCAGTGCATTGTAGATGTTGCACTGATGCCTTTTCCAGCATTATGTGTAAACATAACTATATGGTTTAACATTGGGATAATCTAGACTATGAATTTTTTTATTCATTTGCACAAGGTTTAGTCACAAATCTCTGGAGATCAATATCCTACACTTCGCTACTGCTTGGTCATATCAATTATTTTTCTTTTGGATATCTGTCAATACCTAAGGTGTCAGTCAGAGAGTGTTGATTTTTCTATCAGTATAACAGTTTGTCAGGTCAGCGCCCCACTTTGAAAAACATTCCCTAAATAGAATATCATCATGAATGTCATCATCAAAATCACAGTCAATAAACATTAACTGACTTCTTCCATGAGGCAAAGGCTTTATTCCAAAAGTAGCTTAAATCTAGTTGGTAGAAACCATAAGCCATAGTAGGTCTATAGTTGCCCAAATTGCAAAGGTTGTTGCCTAAATTGTGTTTAAGTTCTCTACGTGCATTCTACTTTCCTTTGTGAGATGCTATTTCTCCAATATCGCCTTCTCTGTTCTTTCTATTCCAAATGTGCTTATGCCTCCTGTTCTACTAATGTAAAACATGTTTCATAGATAGTTTCCTCTATCTCAAGTTTTGCCAACTTTATCCCAGTTTCACAAACACATATACAGAGATGTCACATGTAGTGATAACATGGCCTAGAGTAAGATAAAACATAAGCCAATCGTGGATAAATTTTAAAACAAGGCACTATTTTGGTGATCCAGATAACAGATGTCAACTCAGAATATATAGTGACACATATCAGGAGGCAACTGCTGCTGAGAATTTAGAAACTACAAATAACTATTGAATCATTTCCCAAACAACTCACCATGCTAAGGGAAAAATCAAAAAATAGAAGTACATTCAGTACTTCAGTTTGTCTCCAAAGTTAGGGGTATTGATATATTTTTATTCTTAAACACTCTTTTACTAATAGCAGTTAAGTCTATTCCTCCTTACCACAAGAACTAAAAGTGTCTTTCTTGTCAATATCTGTCTTCTTACACAGTTTTAGTTTCCAATAAAGTACTTAAATTCTTGAAAATGTAATGTCAAGTTATTTTTTAATTTATCCGTCTTTCTCACTAGAATCAAGCTGAATGGCAGCAGGAACTGTCTTTATCTTATTCCTATATCTTCAGGACTAGAAGAGTCTCTGGCATGGGGTAGTTGCTTGATAATTTCTTTGAAAGAGTAACTGAAGTGTTTGTGGTATTTGGTGGCAAAAGGGTTGCTAAGATGATTACCTGCAGGCATCTGGAATCACCAGCCTGTAGAAGACAGAGGTTTTTGGGATCAAGTAGTGATACCATAGAACATTTTAGTAGAAATGAGGAGCATAATGGGATTGGTTAGTTGCTTCTAAGTAAACTAGAGAATTTAAGGAAAGAAAACGATGAAGCCTGAGCTTTGACTTCCCAGCTCAAGGTTTGCATAAGGGAGCAGAATGCTTCAATGAATACCTTTTTCTCCTGTAGACATAGGGCCAAGATTCCTGAAAAACAAATTCAAAATCCAACCTTTCTGGTGGCTGAATTACAAAGCAAATTGAACTCAAGTTGAAGTTGGTACACTGACTAAGAGTGGGACTCTTTAACAGTTAAGACACATGGACAAATTCCAGTGAAGCTGGAGACCATGATGAATCTCTAAATTCTTCAGAGCCCCTTTTGCAGATGGAAACTCTTCCTCCCAAACTAAGGTTAGCATTCCTTTGCCTAAAGATTGTAATAACTTCTTCCAAGGTAATTGCCTTGCAAAGGATTGCTAACCTTCCCGAAACTCCTCAGTGCCTCTTGTTTCTACGTTTGCAACCAGATTCAAGTCTCACCAGGCCCCAGAGTGTGAGTTACAAAGTGTGAACCATGAGAGGATGCAAGTTACACCAAAATATTGCCAAGAGTTTGTCAACTTATACAGACAGAAACTCAAGGAACATGCATGGAAATGGATCCTAAGGGTCTAATCAGGAAGAAAGGAATATAATGTTGGACAAGGATGAAATCATTGATATAGAAGCTTTAAGCCAAGATTCTGGATTCAGTGTGCCAGTTTCAATGGCTCTAAGTGTCTGCTTGGTTAATTGACTAAAATCTGGTGGCCTAGACTAAATCAAGGTGAAATGCCAGAACTCTGCTGGTATGTTGTAGAAGGTCTACAGGGCCCAGGAAAATTGAAATGCTAGTGGTTCTCATCTAAGAACCACTCACCCACCCACTAAACTATATCCAAATAGAGTCCAAAAGACCCTTTATCAAGGCAGTGAGGAAAAAAAATTATAAAAGGAGCCACGGCAGGGCGCGGTGGCTCACGCCTGTAATCCCAGCACTTTGGGAGGCCGAGGCGGGTGGATCACGAGGTCAAGAGAGCGAGACCATCCTGGTCAACATGGTGAAACCCCGTCTCTATTAAAAATACAAAAAATCAGCTGGGCACGGTGGCGCGTGCCTGTAATCCCAGCTACTCAGGAGGCTGAGGCAGGAGAATTGCCTGAACCCAGGAGGCGGAGGTTGCGGTGAGCCGAGATCGCGCCATTGCACTCCAGCTTGGGTAACAAGAGCGAAACTCCGTCTCAAAAAAAAAAAAAAAAAAAAAAAAAAAAAAGGAGCCACAGCACCCAGAAAGGGATCCTCAGTGGTTCTTCCCTATAACGCCAGTAATGACAGTTACAACAGTTGTAACAGAACCAAAGTTCCCAGAATCCATTGCGAATGCTGGGTCGCAGGGTGGTGAGAGCTACAGGCAGCGAGCTGAGGCAGTAACAGGATGGCTTTCCCCATGGAGCTGAGGCAGTAACAGGATGGTTTTATCCATGAAGATTTTTGTTACTGGCTGATTTATTATACAGTCTTAGAATTGGTTTAAGAAAAAAAGCTGTTGATGTGGTGACTGGAAGTCTAACAATCGCCACAATAGGCATCTGCAACCCCTGAACCGATTTTCAGTCTTGAATCTCTTTCACTATTCTTCTTTCTTCTTTCTTTCTTATTTTGTATCTCCAAGTCCTGAATCTACTGGGTTCTGCAGAAAAAAGTTTTAAACATTCTTTGGGGGAAATAATTGGAAAGTTACAGCTATATTATAAGAAAAAAAAAGAAGAGTCCTATACCTTTTTACCCAGGTTCTCAAATTTTTAACATTTTGTCAGATTTGTTTTCTATATACACATATAATTATCAATATTTGTTCTTAAGCTTTGAGAATAAGTTGTATACCACATGGGCCTTTACTTCTCTAAGTATTTCAGAGTATATTCATTCACAAAGTAGATACTTCTGTAGGTACAGAGGTTATCAGCTTCAGCAAATTTAACATAAGAAATGTTATCGAATCTTCTTTCTGCATGTCAGTTCTGTCAGTTTATCCAGTAATGTTCTTTACAGCACTATCTTTTTTGGACTACTGGTCTACCATATACCATACAATACTGCATATCGTAGTCAGATAGTATGACTCTGTAGTTTCCTTTAATATTTGAAATTTTCCAGCAACTTTTTGTCTTTTAGAATACTGATTTGTTTTTTAGAAATATCCTTCAGGCCATTTGTAGAGCCTATTTTCTCACCTGAAACTTCTCCCTCTAGATCTTCCCTATATTCAAACTTTGAAGGGTATTTCTAGATCCAAGAGACCTGGGTCTTTCAAGTCAGTCCGGGCCAGAATCAGGCTGCAAATGCCGAAGTGAGAGATGTCAGGAATGTGTTGTGGGTCTTTGCCAATCAGAGTATCATCTGGCAGAGAAAGGAGAGCAGAGAAGGATTGTGAAGTCTAAGTCCTTTGATGGGGAGGGATTATGAACAAGCTGTCTTGCCAGAAAAAAACAAACAAAAAGGGAGCTGTCAACTCTTCTGAGGTTTCATCACATGGAAGGAAAAAGTTTTGACCATGGTTGATTTATTAGAATATCACAGGACTTGAGGAAATTAAAGAGGAAATGATACAATGCTTGCTCCCACTGGGGTATGATCTTAATAATGTAGCAGTGAGCATCACAACTCTATAACAGTGGGAGGATCTTTTTAAAAAGTAGTCCTTGTACCATTTGCTGGTATTCCATGGTGTAAATACTCCACCACTCTTATCATTTCAAGATACCAGCACTGCTACAGAGAACTGGGATGATATGCACAATGGCTTTCAGGAGCCAGTACACCAATGAATCACAATGCTTTTTATGCTGAGCTAATCGAATCTATTAACACGAGGATATAAAATATGAGAGCGGCTGAGCGCAGTGGCTCACGCCTGTAATCCCAGCACTTTGGGAGGCTGAGGCAGGTGGATCACCTAAAGTAAGGAGATGGAGACCAGCCCGGCCAAGGTGGTGAAACCCCGTCTCTATTGAAAAGACAAAAATTAGCCGGGTTTGATGGTGGGCGGCTATAATCCCAGCTACTTAGGAAGCTGAGGCAGGGAGAATCACTTGAACCTGGGAGATGGAGGTTGCAGTGAGCCGACATGGTGCCACTGCACTCCAGCCTGGGCGATAGGGCAAGACTTCATCTCATAAATAAACTAATTAATTAATTAATAAAATATGGGAGCATGTGTGTGTGTATGGCATATGTATGTGTGTATGCGTACGTATGTGTGTAAATATGTACACTCACTCCTGGGAGCTGGCTTGCTCTGTATAAAAATGGGAAAATATTTTAGACTGTTGCGAGAGAGGGAGGAGGAGGCTGGCAGGTTGGAGCTTTGGTTTTAAAGGATTTCTGAAACCAATACAATGACTGCCACTTTTCCCCATGTTCATCCAGGGAATAAACACCTAGACACCTGGCAGCAAGAGGTCTTTCCTTCCCCAGAGACCCTCTCTTCTATTACTTGAAGGGAAAATGTTACTGCTCATCACTGAAGTCACATTATTCTCTTCCTTCATACCCTATTTCCAATACATTTCAACCAACCCATCTTTCTGAACTTTAAGGAGAACAGAGTCTTGTCTTGGGGGACTTAGGTGCCACCCCAAGTTAATATTCCAGCCATGTCTCATGCCCCCTCCCAGGTTTCATTCCTGAGAACTTCTGAACTTAAATTCTCTCCAGGTTCCAGCATCACTGACTTTCTCATTTCCCTTTCCTGCCTTTCATTCAGATTCTTGTCAATTTAGTCCTTTCCCTACACACGGTTGATAATAAGGTAGTACAGTCAAGTGACAAAAGTTCAGATGGTCTGGTTATAAATCCTGGGTTTTTGCAATCTACTAACTGTGTGACACTGAACAAGGTATTTAACCTCTCTGGGCCTCAGTGTCCTTAAAAAATAAAAAAGTGGGATTATAAATGATACCTATCGATAGAGTTATTATTAAGATTAAATGAATCGGAATTTGCTAATGACTTACAATAGTGCTTGGCATAGAGTAAACACTATTTGTTAATAATAAATGCAAATCCCAAGCTTATCACTTACTCTAGTTTCTGTCATAAGTTTTGATATCCATCAAGGTTAGGCTCACAAATATTGCAGCATTTTAAAGGCCCATATTTTCTGTGCATAAATAAAATATATATTTGATAAAATCATAAAACTTTAAGGGAAACAGAAAAATAGTTTTTAGTGATTGTCCATGCGGCTAACTTAGGCATTTCACTAGTTAATGCTTCTAAATTTCAATACAACAGCTTAGGTTAGTCCAATGTCAAATTAGAAATTGACCTGGTATGTGTTTTGAACCCTTAACTTCAATGCATTCTTCCCACAAACCCCTATCTTTTTGCTCATAAATGTTCATTTTTCCCTCCATCCTGTGAGACCTACTTCCAGGAATGCCTTTGATACTAGTCATTAACAAAAGAGAAAGAGTTTAAAGAAAAGGTGCTATTTACCTAAGACAAACCCTTTTTTAGCAGAGGTTCTGTTTGGTTTTGTTTTTCTGGTCTCTCACACACCCCTCTCTCCCTGCTTTCAGTAAAGCTGGGAACTAGATCATGGCTCTAACATTTAGCAGCTGTTTGATGCCAGGATCCTCAGTTTTCCCATCCAGAAGGCACACCTGAAGATGACACGCCTGTCCTGGGACTTCTGAGAGAGTCATTCCCAGCTCTATCTCAGGAAGAGAATGAGCCGTTGTTCAGGAGGCCCTCACTGCATCACATCGCCCTGGAGTTACAGCAGTGACTGGGTCAGGGAGGGCCTGGGCAGGCTCCTTATAGCCAGGCGCAGTTTCTAGATCTCTAAAATGAAAATACTTAGAGCCAGAAAGACATGTATCCACATTTCTGAAATTCTAAAATTTCCTATAAGACATTTTCTAGTTCCTGAGAAGTAGATGTATACTAATAAACAGGTGAATACTCTACTTATTAGTAACTAGTGTTTTAACCCCAATTCCTATATAAAATTGTTTATCTGATGAGATGAACAGGCCCTTGGTGAGCCTTCGCCTAAGGCCTGAAGCAGAATTTGGGGGATATGAAATGCAGACTGTCTGCCTCATACGTACCTGGGGTGCTGACTGAAGTCCAGATTCTTGGCTCCACCACAGAGCTAAAAAATTAGGACAACAAGGCCAGAATTAGACATTTTTTGTAATGAGTGACTAGTGAGCACTTCTGGCCTAACCTAATGGCAGTTTCAGTGGCCCCTTTGACCCTCTTTCTTCTGAGACTATGTCCTTACTTTGGCCTTAGAGCTTCCAAATGGAGTTGGGGAGGCACAAGCTTTCTCGAAAAGAAAGTAATCCAGTCACATAAACAATATTGACCTTGAAAATACAAAATACTTTCTTGTGGCAAAGAATGCAAGGATTTAAAAAGAAAAGACAAGTCAAATTGTAGGAAAAGCAATGAAATCTATATGGAAAGATAATAATTGAAGTAAAATGCAAACTGAAATATAGCAACAGTTGATGGAAAAGACCTAAGTTGGGGCACTCTACCTACAAAGAAGAAAATATAATCCTACCCCACTATTTTCCCCTTGATTCAGCAATACTTAGTCAATACAATTTGTTAGTCTTCACCCCTAAGAGTCAACCTATGAATAAAAAATGGGATACTTTGCTGCCAGTGCATGACAAAATGTAAATGTTCACAGCACAGACAAAGAAAAGCAAAGGTCACCGACAGAGGTGAGTTGTGCAAGGGAAAAGGAAAGGCAGAGGAGTCATGAGAATATAGTTTTCAGCATAAAGCCCTAAGATTAAACATTGATAAAACAATAACATAACACTAATAGAAAATACTTGAGACTATATTGGACACTAACGTCTACAAATGCATTTTTCTGCCTAAGCATCAAGAGCCGCCCATGTGATGGATATTAGCTTTTTCCCTGATTTACAGATAGGGAAACAGAAGCATAGGAAGGATCTGTAAGTGGCTGCATAGCTAATAAGCTAAAGAACAAGGATTCCAAACCAATGATCTATTTCCAGAACCAATGCTGTTAGCCACTATGCTACCATTTTCCCTCATCAAAAAAGCTTACAAACATACGTGAGTTATTGAACAAAAGCTAATTAATGAAATGAATATGACACGTGGGAAAGAAGAGACGGGGAATATGAGTGGGAGTGGGAGTGGGAGTTTATCGTCCTCCCTCATGTTAGGGTGGTAGAAATTTTTCTAAAATGGATATGTCACGACAGAGCAGAATAAGCATAAAGTTTTAAACTATGGGAGTAACAACAAAGTGGCTAAAGACTCTTTGGAGAAGGGAACTGGAGTAGGAAGGGTTGAATTTCAGCATTATTCAAATTTATAATATGCTTACTTTAATAAAAACAAGAATCTATTTGTTTAGAAATAGTTAAAGCTGTGTAAGCTCATCAAAACATAAAAATCAAATTCATCTATCTCTCACAGATTTTTTTAAGTTTGCCTTATCAGAATCATAATTGAAGGTCTTTTCTCAAATGACAAGAAATGTGAGTTTTTAAAATTTGTCCGTGGTAATATTGTTCCCATGCATGGTAGAGACAGGGGGCAGGACTATTTAAAGCAAACAGATATTGACCCTGCTTCTGAGAAGCAGTTCTGACCACATAGGGCTGGTGATTCTCTGCAGCCAGTGTGCAGGAACTTTGACCCTCTGGAACTGTACTAAGCCGCTGACTGTAAAGGAATCAGGCAGCAGAGTGCCGGGAGGAGTCCACCAGTCTCTTTGTGATGATTTTGTTTTTACAGGGCTAATCTCATAAACGTTGCACTAGGCACAATGTTGTGCATTTTTAATCCCAGTTATCATATTTTTACAGGTGTTTACTTCATAAAAGTAAGCATTTTTATGCTTCCTTTAAAATAGGAGTCTTCTGTTTGCATTGTCTAGTAAAGGCAATCAGAGGACCACTGCCTAAGGAACTCACTCATGGAGGACACATATATAAGTATATGCTCTCTATCATTATGTATCTGTCTGTCTGTCTATCTACCTATCAAGGAACCTATCTATCTTCCTACTTCCCTACCTATCTATATTAGTCAGCTTGGGCTGTGTATTAGAGTTCTCTAGAGGGACAGAACTAATAGGATATCTGTTCTCTAGAGGGACAGAACTAATAGGATACATATATACATATATACACACATAGGTACATTGTTCTCATGACTGACTATGCAGGCAAACTGGTGAAGACTTGGGCTGAAGCAATTCCCAAGTCAGGGGTGGGAAGGGGAGCTGGGACCTGGGAAGTGTAGGTGGCCAGGCACAGGGAGTATGAAGTCTCTACAGGTGAGGAGGCAGCAGGGGCAGGCTAGGGGGTGCTGTAGTTTGCCTTGGCCAAATCACGGGCCCCAGATTTGAGCTGAGGGGTGGGACTGGGGAATAAAATGTAGCTAGGTGGATGTAGGTTGAGTCTTACCAGGGGGCCCCTGCTGTGCACTGCCATCAACTTGGAAAACTAGTAGAGTTCTCATCCTGGAGTTTGAAAAAGTTCTGAACATAACAGTCTTAGGTGGGAAAGTGGTATCCCTATCGAGGACCTGAGGGTCTGAAAGAGGCTGCAAGGTCTAGTGGGCAGATGTGTTTGCTGTGATGGTGGAAATGACTGCTGTGGAATTCATCTGCTTGCTGATGACAACAGAGATCCTGGTGGAAGGTCCTGGAAAAAGGGTGGGAGAGGAAAGAAGGGGTGAGGGGAATGCACACACACAGCTGTAGGGGTCTCCCTTCTGAAGGGATGCTGGAAGGAGAAAGGTGTGGGGCTAGAAGGTGTTGGGGGGTCAGAAGTGGGAGGTGCTGGAGTTACTCCAGAATGAGAAGAGCCTCCTTCCTCATTAGGTGGAACCAAAAAAATGGGAACAAGGTCAGTGGAAGAGACAGTGGACAGTCAGGGATTATCGATACTCTTAGTGTGATGGACAGGCAGGATTTGGGGGTCCGGCAGCCAGCTCAGCCAAGTCAAGGGTGGAAGGAGGAGCTCGGAACTGCAAAGCGTAGGTGGCAGGGAGTCTGAAGTTTCCACGGGTGGGGAGACAGCAGGGGCAGTCTGGGTGGCACTGCACTTTGCCTTGGCCTCTGTTTTATCCTCCAAAGTTTGTGTTCTAGCCTCCAAGATTTTGCTGTTCTACTTAGACCCCATGCTGTTCTCCATGTTGCCAGGTATCCCTCAACAGATAGGCAAGGAAGTTTAGCAGGTTTGGGCAGCTCACCTCTATCCCACATCAATTGCAGGTTAGGACCAGTGGTAGCAGTGGTGGAATCCACATTTTCCTCTTGCGTGGCCTTTTGCTGGCAGCTCTGGGTTGAGAAGAGCCGCATGCTGAAAGAGCTGAAGGCTTCTTGCCCTGCATCTCCTTCCCCAACAAGCCTGGAGATCCTGGGCAAGTGGTCTTCATCAAGCACCTTCCGGGCCTCCTCCTCTGGCAGCAGGGAGCAACCCAGGGCCAGGTCAGGGAGCCAGGTCAGGCTTCCCAAAGGGCAGGCCACCTCCACTAGGGCTGTGTGAGCTGGGGATGTCATGGTCCTCCCAGAAGGAGCCACTCACTGGAGATACGTGTGCCTTCCGACCCAGCTACCTGGGTTTTCTGAGAACTAGGAGTGGGCATTTCCCTGCAGAGGGCTGGGGCTGCACCTAAAGAAGGTGAGTCTCCCTGGATCTCCAAGGCACTGAATGTGGATGACACTTACCTATGGCTACGGGGCCCTTTTCTTGTCCCCCTGTCCCTGGGTCTCTACGTGATGCTCCTGCACCACAGTTCTGGGCTCTTCTTCAGCCCTCCCCTTGGTCTGCCTGGCTGGGACCTGCTCAGGTGGCGAAGGCAGTGGGAGGGCGACCTTGCGGCCCGGAGGGGAGAGTCCTTAGGGAGTCTGGGTGCAGCAGCCTCCGGGAGTTCCCAACAGATGGCTCTGAGGCCACAGCCTGCAGGAACCTGAGAGGGACGCCCTGTTCTTGCGGGAGAGGACACAGGCGCCCCACAAGCTGCCTGGAGACGAGGAGGGTCTAGGAGGCGGCCTCGCGTTGAACAGGAATCAGAAAGGGCTGGGATGTCCTGGATAAGTGCGGAGGCCTTGAGGGCGAGAGGTGGGCACTGACCCGGGGGCCTGTATCGAGACCAGGGAAGAAATGTGTGAAGTAAATTTCTTGTTTTGAGCGAGCTGTGTGCCTGTGATACTGAGAAGAGGGACAGAAGCAGATGAGACACTCCTCTGTCACCTGCTCCTCAGTGGCCAGGCGCCCCCTGGCAGCTGAGACTCCTCATTTCCCCATGGGGCTCCTAACAGAGGAGGGCACCAGGGAGCGTGGGCCCAGCCAGGGCGCCTAAAACAGTGTCAGCTGAGGAAGGGCGAGGCCCACTGCCAGGCCCATCAGGACTCTCTAGCCCCGGGAACCCAGGGACGCTGCTGCTGGGGAGGGTGCATTGTTTCAGATGGGCCCCTCTGTGGGGCTCGGGGGGATGAGAGGCCTGATCTGTCAGTATCTTTCTCAGCTGTCATCTGGCCCAGGTGCCGGCTTGGCATCCAGTGTCCCTGTCTTGGCCGGCCCTGTCCCCCAGGTCACAAGGGTAGAGCCTGCTGGAAGCCGAGCACGAGGCCACCCAGATCCTGCCAGGCTCCCCCGCGGCCTCTCCGGTGCTTCCGCACCCCCTGGAGCCAGGCCCTCCTCCTCCATGGCCGCCCTGGCCTTGAGGGCCGCCAGCGCCGCTGCACCGGTTTTCACAGAGAGGAGGCAGTGTACTGAACTGACTGGATGCCGCCCCTATCATATCCCTGCCTGGGAGGCCAGGTCTTCTCACGTCTTTTTACAAATTGCTAAAACAACATTTGAGCCTGAGACTGTTCCGCAGATCATTCAGGAGGCAGTGGCCCAACCAGGCTGTGAACCTGGGCTGTGTGATTCCACAGCTCGTGTGTCCTGTGTGCCTCCTTATCGTGGAGACATGGCGTTTTCTCATTCTTTCCTCTATTCCCTAAGGTACTTAGCACAGTGGGTTATATGTAATAAGCACACGCACTCCTAGGAGGAGGCCCTTACCTCAACTCATAAGTTGACCATGGCCCACACTGAGCTGCAATCTTCTAAGATGTAGGGTGGGGACCAGCAATTGTCACACGACTCATGCTACATTTCTCTTCTAATGGAGCCTTGTAGCCCAGATGTTCTTTTTGGTCATGTGGGAAGAATTTAAGTATGTAAAGATTATGATCTAGATCCGTCATGGCCTATCCTGAAAGAAATTCGCCAGTGGATTATTTCATATGGATTAGAATCCATGTTCTCTGGTTTTCCTGAAATATGTCTAGAAAGCAAATATATCACATATTTGCCAGCTTTTATTGGAGAAATATATTGGATTAAAATATGATCAACGCAGTTTGGTCATTGTGAGCATTCCAGCTGGACCTACTCTTCACCACACATTATTGTCACCTAAATATCACTCTAAACCTTCTTACGCCCAAGAGGAGACATGATCTTCAGCGTCAGGACAAGAGAAATGTGTGTTACTTCCTAGGAGCTAGAAGCTTCAGCATGACAAGAAAGATTTGAAACTCCTACAGGAATTTATCTGGTTCGAATCTTGTTTCTTGGGCTTATTTCATTGATGTGCTTTTCTCTCTTGGGGCTGATGTTGTGTACCAGACATATGACATTTAGAAGTTTCAGAACCAAGGACTGAGCTCTCTATATGATTTTAATATAGTTTTACGTTTTAAAACATCTATTTAAAATAACATTTTAAATAACAGTTGAGTCTTCTGGACTTTTTTTTTTTTTTACGCCAGCACTTTTATTTTTCCTTACACAATGACGTGTTGCTGGGGCCTAATGTTCTCACATACAGTAGAAAACCAAAATTTGTTGTCATCTCTTTAAAGAATCGAGAGTTGCGTACAAAAGAAACCTTACATAAATTAAAAGGATGAATACATTTACAGGTGTAAATGAAAACTGCTTCCAACTCAAGGCAAGTAACAGCCCATGGTGCTCTGGCAGGAAAACATCAGCTAAGAAAGGAAACCGGGTCCTATGGCTTGGACTTTCCAACCCTAACAGATTGGCAGCCCTTGCCAGCCTCTAGAGCAATCCCAGAACACTCAGCCCTGACACATGAATACCCTGCACAGATAGGAGACTGCTGGCCATGCAGACTCACAAAGCCAGACTTGTCTGCCCACAAGCACGTTTTAATGTCAGCCATGAAGTGACCAAGCCACATATGTACTAAAGGTTGAAATCAGATATGTACAGGGTACCAAACAAATACCAAGGGGAACAGTTAACTTGAATACAAGGTCAAAATCAGCAACAAGTTCTACACTCCAGTGCTGATATCAGATACAAGCTTCAAGGACAATTTCTTTTTGAAGGCTTAGTCCAGTTTCATGAGGCTAGCATGAGGTGTATGCATTTGCCAGGGGCAAATTTATACTTCCAAATTAACCCATGCAGCAAATGCTGTGCATCTGCTCTCAGTTGGTTAAGAAGCATTTGCAGTGGACCATGGAGGGGCCCGACTCACTGTACTCCTGTTTGCTGATCCACATCTGCTGGAAGGTGAACAGCGAGGCCAGGATGGAGCCGCCGATCCACACGGAGTACTTACGCTCTGGGGGTGCGATGATCTTGATCTTCATGGTGCTGGGTGCCAGGGCAGTGATCTCCTTCTGCATCCTGTCGGCGACGCCTGGGTACATGGTGGTGCCACGAGACAGCACAGTGTTGGCGTACAGGTCTTTACGGATGTCCACGTCATGTCACACTTCATGATGGAGTTGAAGGTGGTCTCGTGGATGCCACAAGATTCCATGCCAAGAAAGGAAGGCTGGAATAGCGCCTCCGGACACCGGAACTGCTCATTACCAATGGTGATGTCCTGGCTGTCGGATAGCTCATAGCTCTTCTCCAGAGACGAGGAGGATGTGGCGGTGGCCATCTCCTGCTCGAAGTCCAGGGCGACATAGCACAGCTTCTCCTTGATGTCGCGCAGGATCTCCCGCTCAGCCGTAGTGGTGAAGCTGTAGCCACGCTCAGTGAGGATCTTCATGAGGTAGTCGGTCAGGTCCCGGCCAGCCAGGTCCAGATGCAGGATAGCGTGGGGAAGGGCATAGCCCTCGTAAATGGGCACCATGTGGGTGACCCTGTCTCCAAAGTCCATGACAATGCCAGTGGTGTGCCCAGAGGCATAGAGAGACAGCACAGCCTGGATAGCCACATACATGGCCGGGTGTTGAAAGTCTCAAACGTGAGCTGCGTCATCTTCTCCCTGTTGGCCTTGGGGTTAAGGGGGGCCTCGGTCAGCAGCACGGGGTGCTCCTCCGGGGCCACACGCAGCTTGCTGTAGAAAGTGTGGTGCGAGATTTTCTCCATGTCATCCCAGTTGGTGACGATGCCGTGCTCGATGGGGTACATCAGGGTCAGGATGCCGCGCTTGCTCTGGGTCTCGTCGCCCACATAGGAGTCCTTCTGGCCCATGCCGATCATCATGCCCTGGTGCTGAGGGTGCCCGACAATGGAGGGAAACACGGCTCGGGGGGTGTCATCCCCAGCAAAGCCAGCTTTGCACATGCCGGAACCGCTGTCGATGATGAGTGCAGCAATTTCTTCTTCCATTGCGACCGGCGGAGGAGTAGGGCAGCGGAGCGGCGACAGAACACTGTACGCGAGCTGGAAGCGGCAACTGAGCGAGTCTTCTGGACTAACTGACCTATGGAGTTCATTAAATAAGCTTTTTTTTCCTCTAAAATACCTTTTGTCTCCTTGCTGTCAGTCACTACACATTCCTCTCCTATGAACAAAAGTTTTCTGAACAAGGAGTTTGGTGGAAAGAGAGACTATAGCCTCCAATACAAAATGAAGGAGTGTTCCAGAAAACAAAGGGAAGGACTGGGATGGTTTTTATGGTTTGGTGGTGTTTTTATCTTTTTATGTTAGATTTGGGAGGCACATGTGCAGCACGCGTGATGCTGAGGTTTGGGGTACAAATAATCTCAACACCCAGGTACCATGCATAGTATCCAATAGTTATTTTTTAAACTCTTGCCCACCCTCCATCTGTCACCCGCTAGTAGTCCCCAGTGTCTATTTGCTGCCTTCTCTATGTCCATGAGACCCTGATGTTTAGCTCCCACTGATAAGTGAGAGCAGGCAATATTTAGTTTTCTGTTCCTGCATTAATTTGCTTAGGATAAAGGCCTCTAGCTGCATTCATGCTGCTGCAAAAGATATGATTTCTATTTCTTTTTATGGCTGTATAGTGTTCCATAGTGCACATGTACCACATACACTTTATTCACTCCACCACTGACGGGCATCTAGGTTGATTCCGTGACTTTGTTATTGTGAGTTCCACTGAGATAAACGTGAGGTCATATGTCTTTTTGGAAGAATGATTTGTTTTCTTTTGGATATATTCCCAGTAGTGGAATTGCTGGGTTGAATGGTAGTCCTGTTTGATGTTCTCTGAGAAACCTCCATTCTGTTTCCCATAGTGTCTGAACAAAGTCACATTCCCACCAACACTATCTACATGTTCTATTTTCTCCCCAACCTCACCAACATCTGTCATTTTTCTTTCTTTCTTTTTTTTTTTGCTCTTTAGTGATAGCCATTCTAACTGGTGTGGGATGCTATCTCATTATGATTTTTATCTGCATTTCTCTGATGATTAGTGATGATGAGCATTTTTTCATGTTTCTCAGTCCCTTGTATGTCTTCTTTTGATAAGTGTCTGTTCATGTCTTTTACCAATTTTTGGGGGGATTATTTGTTTTTCCCTTGTTCAATGGTTTAAGTTCCTTATAGAATCTGGATATTAGACCTTTGTCAGATGCAGCTTGTGAATATTTTCTTGTATTTTATAGAATCTCTGTTAGCCCGTTGAGCTGAGCAGAAGGTTTTTGGTTTAATTAGGTCCTACTTGTCAATTTTTGCTTTTGTTGCCATTGCTTTTGGGGACTTAGTCATAAATTCTTTCTCAAGGCCCATGTTTGGAATGGTGTTTCCTAGGTTTTCCTGCTTCCCAGGCAGTTGTGCTGACCTTCTCTACCTTGAACGTGATTGGGGTGAGTGCTTTTCTCACAGGGTTCCTGGTAGTGCCTTCTCCCTCTTACATCCCCCATTCGGTGCCAGTGGGAGAGGGAGAGGACCACTCAGCAGAGTTGCGGGAAACTTGGGTTGTTTTTCTTTCAGATTTGCAATTAGTTTTCATCTTCCCAGGGCAGAGAAACACTTTCTCTAGGTTAGGGTGGATTCTAGTAGCGTCTGCTGTGTATCGTGAACCACTGTTCTTGCTCCCTTCAAGCAGTTACCAAGGCTGTCCTCACTTATGAATTTCTGTCTTCTCTAACACACAGTCTTCTTGGTTGCCATCTGTAATGATGTTTCCGTAGTCCCCCTGTATATGTCAGGCATATGTGTCTGTATCTGTGAAATACAACAGTGGGCAGGATTAAGATTATTTTCCATTCAACTTCTATGTTCTGAGAAAATTCAGGGAATATAGTTGATGTGTGTTGGCAGAGAGGCCAGGAAGAAGAAGGGCAAGTCCTAATTCAACATGCTACTGTGAGGGAAACATATTGACCTGGATTTGGAGCTTGGTTCTACCTTTTGTTCATTCTGTGACCTTTGGCCATTTATCTGATCTCTTTGGAACTCATTTTTTTTTTTTACTTCCAAAATGCGCATAATGATAATATATCCTTCATGGAGTTATTTAATGATTAAATATGCTAAGGGTATGTGGAACACTTAAAACAGGACCTAAATAGATTCTCAAATGTTAGTACATATAATCATTAACATTATCATTCAAATTCCCTCTTCCTTCTTCTTTATAATCATCCCCACACTCAGCACCACACTCCACTGCTATTGTCATCATTATCCCATCATCACCATTTCGAATCTAGCTGGGACTTCTGTAACACTAGATTTCTACCAAAACTCAATTATTTTGTCTTCCCAATATGGCAAACACAGCATTTAGTTTCTTTTAGGGGAGAAGTTTATAACTTTTGTGATAGTTAATATTAGGTGTCAACTTGGCTGGGTTGAGGGATGCCTAGATGACTGGTGAAATATTGTTTCTGGGTGTGTCCATGAGGATGTTGCCAGAGGAGATTGACATGGAGTCTGTGGACCGGGGAGGAAGACCCACCCTAAACGTGAGTGCGCACCATCCACTTGGGTGCCATCATGGCAAGAACAAAGCAGGTGGAAGAAAGGGATAAGCAGCTTGCTGTGTCTTCTCTGGCTAGCTCTCACTTCCCATGCTCTGCGGGAAACTTGCTTCCTCTCTTGCCCTTGGACATCAGACTCCACATTTTTCAGCCTTTGGACTCTGGGACTTGGACCAGTGGTCACCTGGGGGCTCTCAGTCCTTGAGCCACAGACTATGGGCTGCACCATTGGCTTCCCTGGTTTTGAGGCTTTTGGACTTAGACTGAGCCAGGATACTAGCTTCTGTTTTCCTAGCTTGCAGATGGCCGTCATGAGACTTTGCCTTGTAATCGTTTGAGTCAATTCTCCCTAATAAACTCCCCTTTACATATATATGTGTATATATATATACACAAACACACACATATATATCCTATTGGTTTTGTCCCTCTGGAGAACCCTGACTAATATAATTCCTAAGACACAATTGTTAATTGATTTAAAATTTTAAAAGTTAAAAGAGTGTGACACAGAGAATTGCTTATTGTAGTTTATCACTCAAATATTGAGACCAAGATTTTCTTTCGAAAAAATATCCTACCTAAAAGGTAGTCTTAAACTTTAATCATGAAAGTCACTATCTAGAATTAAAGAAAATCATACAGAAAAGATGAAATTTATTGTTTTACAAAACCCCCATCCTGGAAAGAAACACCTCTGATAATATTTGTCTTCCCTGCCTACTATCCAAGTCCCCGTGCTTTACATCCAAACACTAGGGGGAGAAAAAGTTAGTTTTCAGGTACAGTTCCTCAAATTAGAATACTTGGTATTGTCTACGAATTTTAAAACTCTCTCTTGTTTTTCTACATGGGAGAGATATGATATGTGGTTATATTGAGAACATTTATAAAACTTTAGGCAGAATATTTGGATGGTAGCCTCACTGAGAAATATTAGAAAAAGTACAATCTGCCAAAATAATTCTCTGAGAAACTGGAAATCAACACATTGAAATAGAGAAAAGTGGACAGAAATTTGGAGCCCAAATTTTGAGATTCATCTTCTGGGAGACAGAACTGGGTGAAATAGACAACTATTTTTCCTTGTTATATTTTGATAGTTTAATAAACCTTGAATTATTTTTTGTGGACTCTGGGCCATTGCTTCTTGTATTTGTATGTGTACACACACATATTTGTTGTTTTTAAAAAAGAGGGCTTCCTGCTCTTTTATTGAAGGGTACTGAAAATGAAGCTTTTTTCTTAATTTTTTATTTTGAAATGACTTTAAATTTATGGAAAAGATGCAGAAGCAACACAAAGATCTCTCAGTCTTGATTGTAGTCCTCAATCAAGTTCCCAAATATTATTTTAGAACATTTATTCTACCATTCTTTCCATCTCTCTCTCCACAGACACACAGAACACACAATATACATAATATGTGCATATTGCTGTACACTTTTCTGAAGCATTGGAGAGTAAGTTTCAGACATGATATCTTATTACTTTCAATGTGTATTTCCTAAAACAAGGACACCCTCTTATGTAATCATATTCAAATCTTTAAAATCAGGGATTTGACTATGATAAAATATTACCACCTAATCCATAGACCCCATTCAAATTTTGCCAATTATCATAATAACATTCTTTATGAAGTCCAGGATCTAATCCAAGATCACACGTGGCAGTTAGTTGTCATGTTTCTTCAGTCTTCTTCAATATGGAATTGTTCCCCAGTCTTTCCTTGTCTTTATTATCTTGGTATTTTTAGATAATACAAGTCAATTATTTTGCAGAATGTCCCAGAATTTAGTTCCAGCTCATGTTTTCTTTTGATTTATACATTTTACAAGGAATTACCATTGAACTGATGTTGTGTTCTTAGTACATCATTTCTGCAGGTACATGATGTCAGCTGTTTCATTCTTAGTGCTATTTAACTCCTGTCACTTTGTTTAGATGGCATTTTCTAGGTTTAGAATATTTAATATGTGTTTTGTACATATTAAGTCATGAATAATTAAGTAATTCATGGGGAATAGTTTGAGACTATGAATATCTTGTTTCTCATTGAACTTTCACCCACTAGTTTTACCATCTTTTGATGACTCTTGCCTGCATAAGTTATTTATATAATGGGTTGTAAATGGTGATTTTGTATAATCTATCATTCTTTTTACATGTATGTCATTCTACTATAAGGTAGAACTATCTGTCCATCTGTCTACCCATTCATCCATCCATTCATCCATCAATATATCATTTATCTTGTCTGTCTGCCTACCATGAATAGCAGTATTGGCTCAGAATCTTCTTTTACTCAATGAGTTACACGCCAATGTTATAGTTATAAAACTTGATGGTAAATTTGTCCTAAGCTTTGCTAACGAAAGCCCTTTCAAGCTGGCTCTTTTGTCCTTTGGACTTATCCTCACAATTCTTTGAACATGCTTTTACTTTCTGGCACAAGATGTTCCAGGCTCATTTTGTGGTTTCCCTGCCCTAGTCCTTGATTCAGTCAGTTATGCAGGACCTTTGGTTTTTCCTTAATAGTGAATGCTACTTTGAAACCAACACCTGAGTACCCTGGTTATTTGTTTCTATCAGGGTGTCATTGCATCTAGGCCCGTTTTGCAGATAGTACTAGAAAAAATTTGCAAGTATACACACACACACTCATGCACACCTACAGTGCTATTTCTGTTTAAGTATATTTAAAAACCATGATTCTACACTGACACTTCCAATTCCAATTCAGTACTACAGGTTTAATTGCAGCATCCACCCTTTCTACATTTGTAATTCCTTCTCCAAAGGTGAGAAACCTGCTTGCCATTATTGCCTATCTATTTATTTATTTGTTCAACACCCCTAAGCAATCAGTATTTTTATTTCACAGGCTTATTCCTTAGCCTTAACCCTGCCAACCACTCTTGTCCCACTGAAAGTGCCAATGGATCACTCAGCTCCAACCAAGGAAAAGAAGTTGGGTACTTTGTACTCCCTTCATTGTCCATTGGCAACACAACCTAGGGTGAGGATGGAGAAAGAAAACACCAAAATGCTGATAAAAAATGTTCAGATGCATCACATATTAAGCATACATGATCCCAAATATTTTGCTTGATTTACGCATGCTATTTTCTATGTTGTATAGGCTCTGTTGCTAGTCTACATTTATAGAAATCTCCATCAGCTGTACAAATGGTAATTTAAATACATTTAACTATGTGCCAATAATCTCATAATCCAATTTATCATGTATGATTGGCAGATAAAATTATTTGGGGCAAAATCTATGATTATTGTTGCAAGTTATTATGAATGCTGGGCAAGGCAGGACATGGCACTTGCTACTACCTCCCAGAAATGTGTAAGGGCTTCTGAAGGTGCCTAGCTCTTTATTCTTTAGTATAAGCCAACCTATTTATACCATAAAGCTGAAACTTGAAATTCCACCCTTGTCTATTCTTTTCCTTCAGAAAGATGTCTTTCTTTCTAAGCATACGATGCACTTAAAATAGGAGGTGTCTCCTTTGGACGTCTATGTGCCAAATATGCATTGTAAATTACTTTTTTTCCTTAATAACCAGGGGTGAAGTCCTCAACAGTATTTGCTGAGGAGGTATGGTATTTAAGAAGAAAACATATTGTTACATCTTTCTCTTTCCGCTTCTTCATTTTAGAGTGATACTATCAGGGAAATACAGATGAAACATAGAAACTTTGGTGAATAATTAAGATCAAACACACAAGCATATCCATGAAGTAAAATATTTTCTGCAGGCCTCCCCTCACTTTTCCAAATCATAGTCATGAAATATTGAAAATCTAAAGAATGTTAAAGTGGAGAGAGAGAGAGATCCAAGATGGCTGATCACTAGCAGCTCAGGCACGTAGCTCCCAGTGAAAGCGCAGAGAACAAGAGGATGCCACACTTTCAGACGAATATTTGTTGCTCATGGACCAGGAGATTCCCAGCGGAGGAGCCCCAAGGGTCGCCAGAGCGACTCTTGTGGTTGGTGCAGCGGTTTTGCTGGCGCCTTAGAGCAGTAGTTCTTGGTGCAGAGTCCGGAGATTCCCGGGCAGAAAAGCACCATCAATCTTAACACTGCTATTTTGGCCGGCGCAGTGGATTGCTCAGATTTTGGCGCTGGGAATCAAAAGTTGGACGTCCGCTCAGAGACCTAATTAGAAAGTCAGTAATTACAAAGATGACAGAGGGATAAATATATAATGAAGAGAAGAAACCAGCCTAGAAAGGCAGAGAATACTCAAAATCAGAATGCCTCTCCCTCTACAGGGGATCGCAATTCCTCATCAGTAACGGAACAAGGCTTAATGGAGAACGAGTGTGTTCCAATAACAGAAGCAGGTTTCAAAATGTGGGTGATAAGAAACTTCTGTGAATTAAAAGAACTTGTTCTAACCCAATGCAAAGAAACTAAGAACCTTGAAAAAAGGTTTGATGAAATGCTAATGAGAATGGACAATAGAGAGGAATATAAGTGAATCGATGGAGCTGAAAAACACAACACGAGAACTTCACGAAGTATGCACAAGTTTAAACTGTCGAATTGATCAGGCAGAAGAAAGGATATCAGAAGTCGAGGACCAGCTCAGTGAAATGAAATGAGAAGACAAGATTGGAGAGAAAAGGATAAAAAGGAATGAGCAAAGTCTCCAGGAAATATGGGACTATGTGAAAAGAGCTAATTTACGTTTGATAGGTGTACCTGAATGTGACGAAGAGAATGAATCCAAGTTGGAAAATACTCTTCAGGATATCATTCAGGAATACTTTCCCAATCTAGCAAGGCAGGGTAATATTCAACTCCAGGTAATACAGAGAACACTACAAAGATATTCTTCAAGAAGACCAACCCCAAGGCACATAATTGCCAGATTTATTAGGGTTGAAATGAAGGAGAAAATACTAAGGGCAGCCAGAGAGAAAGGTCAGGTTACCCATAAAGGGAAACCTATCAGACTTACAGCAGACCTCTCAGCAGAAACCCTGCAAGCCAGAAAAGAGTGGGGACCAATATTTAATATCCTTAAAGAAAAGAACTTGCAACCCAGAATTTCATATCCAGCCAAACTAAGCTTTATGAGAGATGGAAAAATTAAATCTTTTGCAAACAAACAAGTACTTAGAGACTTCACCACCACCAGGCCTGCTTTATAAGAGCTTCTGAAAGAAGCACTATACATATAAAGGAACAACCAATATCAGCCTTTCCAAAAATATATCAAAAAGAAAAGAGCATTAACACAATGAAAAACGTACACCAACTAATGGGCAAAACAGCCAGCTAGCATCAAATGCCAGTATTAAACTTATATATATTCTAATTGGATAAAAAGCCAAAACCCATCGGTATGCTGCATCCAGACCCATCTCACATGCAACAATACGCAAAGACTCAAAACAAAGAGAAGGAGGAAGATTTACCAACCAAGCAGAGAGTAAAAATAAACAAATAAACAAAAAGCAGGAGATGCAATTCTTGCCTCTGATAAAGTAGACTTTAAAGCAACAAAGATCAAAAGAGGCAAAGAAGGACATTACATAATGGCAAAAGGATCAATGTAACAAGAAGAGCTAACGATTCTATAGATCAACCAGACAGAAAATTAACAAGGACATCCAGGACTTGAACTCAGACCCGGAACAAGTAAACTTAATAATCATTTATAGAACTCTCCACTTCAAAAACACAAAACATACATTACTACCTCACACCTATTCCAAAAGTGACTACATAATTGGAAGTAAATCACTCCTCAGTAATCGCATAGCATTTCATAGGTTTAAATGAAGTATTGGTTGGCTGCTTGTTTGTTATTTTCTTCCCTTATTCCTTCCTGTCTACATCGTTAAGTATAATTATTGGTATAAAAGAGGTTTTCAATACCCATTACTAAATTGCATTCTAGCCTGGGCAAGAAAGCAATACTCCTATTCTCTCTCTCTCTTTCTCTTCCTTTTTCTTCCTATTCTTCATTCTTTTTTTTCTTTCTTTCTAAAAAAAAAAAAAAAAAAAAAGAATGTTAAAGCGATATGATGACCAGAGGCCTCGCAGTAAATGGCCACTTTACAGAAGATATTATATAATTCTGTTGACAAAATTTGTATTTTATGTTCATAGTCCTTGATGACTGAATAATTACATTGAAGTAGTTTATCTTACAGTGTAGTGATATCTTTGAAACTATTATTAACAGTCTGTTTCAAGGAAATATATTGATGATTCCACATCTCACATTCATTGAATAATGTTTTTCTTTTTTGTAGTTAAATATTTTCAAACAAACTTAGTCCTCAGAACAAGAATGACAATTATTATGAGTTTGTTATTGTAATCCTTGACTTTTCATGTTTTTGCTTTGTTTTTTTTTTGTTTCTTTAAGTTCTGGAAACCCATTGGCTATCTGAATCGAAAAACCTAGCTCTGGAGAAAGTATCACTGAACTTAAATAAATTTATGTAAATAATTATAAACATAATGGTAAAGTTTGGATACTGTCTATTATAACACCTACAAACCATTATTTTTGGTTCAATACTCAGGTAGGTAGGATAATGCATATTGTAGGCTTTGCTAATAGAGAATCTTTCTGGAATAGATTACTAAGTATCCAAGAAGCACTTGGACATCTTTAAACAAAAATGGCTCCAGATTACAGATGGATTACTTGATGGAATCTATACTCCAATAGATCAGTCTAGAAATATTCCATTAGTCAATTAAAAAGGAGACTTTGAATTCAGTTTAAGGCATTCTTACAGATTGATGGAAGGTGATTAGACAGGAATATCATTGTTAGATTTTACTTAAAAAGATCATATTTTATTTATTTTATTTTGCCTTATTTTTTAATTAATTAATTTATTTATTTTGAGACAGGGTCTTGCTTGGTCACCCAGGATGGAGTGCATTGGTGCCATCACAGCTCACTGCAGCCTTTGCCTCCCAGGATCCAGCAATCCTCCTACCTCAGCCTTCAGAGTAGCTGAGACCACAGGCATGTGCCACCATGTCTGGTTAATTTTTGTATTTTTGGTAGAGACTGAGTTTCACCCTGTTGCCCAGGCTGGTCTCAAACTCCTGAGCTCCAATGATCCACACACCTCGGCCTCCCAAAGTGCTAGCATTACAAGCATGATCCACCACACCTGCCCTTTATTTTGCTTTCTTTACTTACAACAATAATCCAATATTAGTTGTATGCTATAGTGTACAGCACTTTCATATATATATTACTTCACATAAATCTGCATGAGCATATTTACAATAGAAAAAGTAAATTCAAATGGAAGGATTCACAAAGTAATATGATAATTTCTGCTCACAAAATCTGGTGTAAAAAATGTCTTTTAGGGTACAGCACATCAAGATTGTAAGAATATCCACAAAAATAATGCATTCTGCTATTTTCAATCTTTTCTTTTTTTAGTGGGCTTTTTTTTTTATATTGTTCTTGACTTCTTGGTGGTGGTGGGGCACTAGTTTCATTTCAGATAAAGTGTAAAATATATATGACTTTACCTGATAAAATGGATAATTTTTCTTTGGAATGACAGAAGAATGAACTTAGGTGTTTAAAAAATAGATGTTGAAGAAACTTTTCCTTCGTAATGATCTCTTATCTTTGGGAGTCTTATTACTTTTAGTTTTACCAATGAGAGTAAAAATTAGGCAAAAATATGAAGGAGGTGCTGCACTTACAATGCCCAGAGAGCAGGCCAAGGTGTGGAGCGATTGAATATTTTATGGCGTTTGGTTCAGGATTGATCATCTTGGACAGTAGCTGAGCAGTCCTGGTGCAGAATAATTGGATAGAGAGACCTGCAGGCAACATTTCAAGGAAAAGATTCCAGAAGTTTAAATTGAGGAGTTGGTTCTATTTTTATTTCACTTAAGAATGCCTGATTTCCTATCCCCTGTGCTATAAACAAGAGGCTGCAAAGTTTTCCAATTAAAATGGAAAACACTCAGTCTGGGTCTATGGGGCACCATGTAACTGGACCAGAACTTTCCTCCTCATGGAGCCATGCCCCCACTCACTCAAATACTCAGAGTGTTTTATCCATAACCTGCTACACATGAAGATTTCTGAATATTCAAGATGTTTGACTGAATGTTTTAGTTTTCAGACAGATGTTTTCAATTTGTGTCCAAAGTTGGAGGGTTAGCAGGGATCATTTTTTGTATATCATTTTAGGTATCTTTCAGTTCGTCTACTGATAATATGTTTTTACCTGATCTTAATTTTACTAGCCAAACCAGTAGTTTCCAGACTTTTCAATCTTAGAATCCCTTTATATTCCTAAAATTTTTTGAGAACTCAAAGGAGTTTTGGTTTATGAGGCCTTATCAATATTTACCACATTGAAAATTAAAACTTGGAAAGTCTTAAGGTAATTGTTAAATTATTATAAAATAGCAATAATAAACCCATGACATGTTAACATAAAAAACACATTTTTGTCAACATAACTATATTGTCTAAAACAAAAATATTGAGTGAGAAAATGACACTGTTGTGGATATTTTTGCAAATCTCATTAATGTTTGGTTTAATAAAGGACAACTTCTTCATTCATTCTAATGTAATATCACATGCCATGTAGCTTCTGGAAATCATGATACCTTCATAAGATAATGAGAGTGAAAGAGGCAAGATAATATCATAATGTTAGGATTAGAGTTTTGACCTCACAGCTCCTCTGAAAGAGTTTTGAACCCTATTGGTTTCTGGACAATACTTTGAGAACTGCTAAGATAAACCAACCTGAATAAAATTATGATCTGGTTAAACCCTGGTTCAGAACTGTATAAAAGTAAGAGTTCTGACTGGCTCCTTAATAGTCACAAGGTAATATGGATTTGATCTGTGCCCCCCACCAAATCTCATGGCGATTTGTACTTCTATTGTTGGGGGTGGGGTCTGGTGAAGGGTGATTTGATCATGGGGGCGGATTTCTCATGAATGGGTTAGCACCATCCCCCTTGGTGCTGTCCTCACAATATTGAGTGAGTTCTCTTGAGATCTTGTCCCTTAAACATGTGTGGCACTTCCCTTGCCCCTCTCTTGCTTCTGACTTACAGTTGAATTACTGAACTTTTCAACCCTGAATTTGGAAAGCATGAAGATGTCAGTTATCTATATTCAGCAGTTATTTGCTGACTTAGTTAATGAAGAAGTTAGTGATGTTATTGCTTTTCTCACTTATCTTTTGGTTCTTTTTTTTGAGAGTCTCACTCTGTAACCCAGGCTGGATTACATCATTGCACTGATGTGATCTTTGCTCACTGCAACTTCCACCTCCTGGGTTCAAGCGATTCTCCTGCCTCAGCCACCTAAGTAGCTGAGATTACAAGCGCCCATCACTATGCCTGGCTAATTTTTGTATTTTTAGTAGAGACAGGGTTTCGCCATGTTGGCCAGGCTGGTCTCGAACTCCTGACCTCAGGTGATCTGCCACCCTCAGCCTCCCAAAGTGCTAGGATTACAGGCATGAGCCACTGTGCCCAGCCTGGTCCTTAGTTCTTACACTGAGATGACAATGAACATAAGAGAATTGTAGCAAATACATTTTCATTAATTCATTCATTTCAAATAAACATAGTTTTAGAGTGCCTTTTATATACTGGTCAAGTTTATAGAATAAAAAGATGAATAAGATGTAGTAGCCATCCTCTGTAATATCTCTGTATAATAAGGCACACTAAAAAAGAAAATACAGATAGAAAAAATAGGTCCTGGCAGGAGAAAAGCAGGCCCTGACTCTAAAATTAGTGAAAGCTTGATGTATTCAAGGAATTATAAGGAAGTCAGTACATATGAACCATATAGATTGCAAGAAGACCTGGCTCTGTAGTGCAATGGATAGTGCATTGGACTTCTAGATTACGAGAAGGAGCTAGGAAGCAGAGTGAGATATGATGCTAGAGATATCTGTAGATCCCAGGACCCACAGGTCTTGGGTTCTGTATTAAAGAGTTTGGAATTAATCCTGAAGGCAAACCATTACATGGATTAATCATACCTATCTACAAGAGAAAGCTGTGGGCTCAGAGACACGTCCACAAAGCTCTGAGCCAGTGCCCCCATGCTACCACTTGCTATGAAGATCCAGGGTCCAGGAGAACTCATACAACTCAAAATTCTTAGCTATATTTGCTCATGGATGTCTAAGCCTTATTATCTTATAAGAGACGCAACAATGAATATCCATATCCTGGTTGAAAGAGGTTATTGGCCCCTTTACAAAACATCTGCAGAAAGCCACTTGATGCTACTAATTCAGAAGCAGGTACCAATTATTTCGCCAACATATATTTCTCAGTAATATAGAGTCAAAATGTCTAAACAGAATCTTTGCAAATTAAATCCAGAAGCATATATAAAGAATAATGGAAAGCAAATTAGCATTGTCCAGGAATGCAAGATTGGTTTAACATTCAAAAAGTCAATGAATATAATTCATTTCATTTATAGAATAAGGAAGAAAAAGCATGATTATATCAATAAGTATACTAATATTTGATAAAAGCTAACACTTATTCATAACCTAATTCTTAGTAAACTAGAAATAGAATCTTTCTCCATCTAATAATGGATATCTTCAAAAATATGCAAACAATTCTTAAGGTTGAATTGTTGAAAGTTTTTATCCTGAATTGGGAAGGGCATAATGATATCAGTTATCATCACTTTTACTCAGTATTTTACTGGAGGTCCTAGTCAGCAAGAAAAATAAAAGGTATAAATATTGAAAAGAGATGGGAAAAACCATATTATTTACAGATGATGAGATTATATACATTGAAAACCTGAAACTCTATGCATAAACACAGGGCAGTACCAAATAAATTATTATACTTTTATATATTAGCAACAAATTATTATATACTAAAACTGAAAAATACACAGGTATAATAGTATAAAAAATAAAATACCCAGGGATAAATTTAACAAAGTATGTGTAAAATCTCTGCCCAGAAAACTAAAACAGTATCTAAATAAATGAAGAGGCATACCGTTTTTAAGAATTAGGAGAATAATTATTGTTTAAGATGTGATTTTTCTCCAAATTTATCTACAGTTTCAATAGAATGACAATAAAAGTTTCAGATTTGCCAAAAATAGCAAAGATATTCTTGAAGAAGGGAAAGAATGCTGGAAATTGTATGTAAGTATTTATTGAGACTATATTAATTAAAATAGTACTAATGCCAAGATGGACAAATAGATGAAGAGAATAGAGTCCAGTGTCAGATTCACATAAACAAGTTATTTACAACAAACGTGCCACTGGAGTGCAATGTAAAACAAGGCACATTTTAAAAATAGTGCTAGATTAATTTTATATCCCAACTTAAAAAAATCTTGACCGCTAATTTACACCATACACAGATCAATTCCAGAAACATCATAGAACTAAATAAGAAAATGAAAACCATACGGCTTCCTAGAAGAGTTTTTTTTTTTTTTTTTAACCTTGAGTTAGGCAGTTTTCTTTTTCTTTTTTTTTTTTTCAAGTCCAAGAGTGCTGCTAAAGGCAGTTTTCTTAACGGAATGCAAGGAACACTAGCCATAAAAGCAAAGATTGATAAATTGGAATGAATTAAAATTCAGAAATTTTATTAGATGGTATCATTCAGATAATGAATAGACAAGTGAGAGAACAGAAGAAATTTGCCATATCTCTCCAATGAAGAACTCCTATGATTTTGTGTGTATATACATGTATCTTATCTGTTAATCTATGTCTTCTGTATACCAATAAGAAACAAGTAGCCAACAAGAAAATGGCCAATAATTTGAACAACTATTTTATGAAAAAGAATTTTCAAATGACCAATAAGCATATGAAAAGGTGTTCAACAGCATTAGGTATCTGGGAAATGCAAATAGAATCACATAGAGTTACTACTACATCACAAGAATGATTAAAACAACTCAAACCCCAAATCCCCAGAATATACCAAGTGTTTGATGGTCATAGAGTAACTGGGAATTCTCATCTACTTTGGGAAATGGTTTGGCCATACCTTCTAAAAACCAAAATAGGCTGGGCGCAGTGGCTTATGCCTCTAATCCCAGCACTTTCGGAGGCTGAGGTGGGCAGATCACGAGGTTAGGAGTTCAAGGCCAGCCTGATCAAGATGGTGAAACCCTGTCTCAACTAAAAATATAAAAATTAGCCAGCTGTGGTGTCATGCACCTGTAATCCCAGCTACTCAGGAGGCTAAGGCAGGAGAATCACTTGAACCAGGGAGGCAGAAGTTGCAGTGAGCCAAGATCACACCACTGCACTCCAGTCTGGGTGACAGAGTGAGACTCTCTCTCAAAAAACAAAACAAAACAAAACAAAACAATATATATATATACTTATCCTGTAGCACAATCATTTCCTTCCTAGATATACAGTCACACATCACTTAACAATGGGAAATATTCTGAGCAATGCATTGTTAGGCAATTTCATCATTAGTACAGCCAACTATGCACCTAGGCTACATGGTGTATCCTATTGCTCTTAAGCTACAAACCTGTAGAGCATGTTACTATACTGAACACTGTAGGCAGTTGTAACACAAAGGTAAGTATTTGTGTATCTAAACATAGAAAAGATATGGTAAAAATACCGTATTATAATCTTACAGGACCTCTGTCATATATTTAGTCTGTCACAGATTGAAATGTCATTATGTGGCACATGGCTGTATATCCAACAGAAGCCTTAAGAATGTGCACTAAAATGTGTACAAGAATGTTTATAACACCTTTATTCACATTAGTCCCAAATTGATGAAAATCCAAATTTCCATTAAAAAGTGAATGGATTAATTGTGCTGTTACAATAGAATGGAATACTACATAGCAATGAGAATAGCAACAACAACGTGGACGAATCTTACAGGTAAAAGATTGAGTGAAGGGGGCACAGATGAGTCTGCAGTATATGAAGTCTACACAGTGTAATAGATTTATAATGAGTAAAAAGACAGGAAAACTGATCTTTGGTAATCAGTTTTAGATCTCATTTGATGTGGGGTGGGAATAGGGTAAGAAATGCTTAGAAGTGGGTATGAGAGAGACTTCTGGTTAGCTGGTAATTATTTCTTTCTAGGTTGTGTGGTGGTTGTGTTTCTTTTGTAGAATTCATGAAAACAGATGTTTTAAATTTGTACACTTCATGGTATGCATAATAAATTTAAAAACAAAAGAGTAAAACACAAATCTTTTGTTTTCTACTTAGAATATAGGCATATATTTAAGACTTCCTCCTATACTACTGATTTGTTATATTACTCTGTCTCAGAAATACTTTATTAAAGATCTGCATTTAATGTAATAGATTCAGGATTCTCTTATGACAGGGCAAAGAGTGCACTGCAGTGCTTGGTTCTGTCTGTCAATGGGAACAGACCGCTTTCCTCAATTTGAAAGCTTTATCAATGAGTTTGTTGACTCTCTTGCGTCTCTACTTCTGCTGTTGCTTTGTGTTCAGCGGAACAATTCTTTCTCATAATAGCTGATAAAAAATGTGTTAGTAAACATGGCAGAAGTGAGGCAATAGAGCAAGTAAGACTAGCAGGTGTGATTTTAAAATTCAAGGGTGATGGTGGCTTGAGGTGCTCTCAAAGGAAAAGCTTGCAGGAGAGGAAGCAGAGGCAAAAGATCAGGTCACAGTTAGGATAGGCAGAAGATAGGCAGACATCCCTGTTGACAGGGAGAAGAACTACAGTGGAGTGGCTGGTATCCAGAAGAAATAATGTCCCATGACTTGTGATGATTTCAAGGGAGTTGAAGTGAATGGAGAATCCATTCAAATATTTATTGTCTGCTCTCGAACAGGGACTATCTCAAGCACTGTAAATGATTGAACATGTGCCCTATGTTCAATACGTAGGGACCACACCCTCACACCCTATGGTGCTGACTCATTTAGCATTCCCATTTCCAACAATGCATTTCCTGTGCTAATGAGAGTATGCTGATACCTTTTAAAAAGCATACTTTTCCAGAAGAACTTCCCCAACCTAGCAAACAAAACAAACAAACAAACAAAAACCATACATTTTATTGTAAACATAATCTATTACTGACTTGCTCAGAAGACCTGGTGAGGGAACAAGGGAATCTTGATTTGTCCACATTCATATCTAGTTTCTTTACCAGCAATGATCCGCATTTGTAAGAAATTTAGAAAATGAATAGTGACCATGAGTTATAGCAAAATGCACCAGCTTATATCTGACTTGTACCAATGTCAACTAAATGTAAGATTTGCCTAGGTAGCACAGCATGAGTTAATCAATAATTCTGTGTTAAATGGCCAGCTTTTGAATCTAGTCTGTTTATTTGAGGTTTTTGCATTTTAAGTGGTAGATTTAATTTACACATATCCTGAAATTGTAAGTGTCATTCTGACAAAGTATGTATTCTTATGCATGGAAAGTATATTTTAGAATGGTGGAATGACTCTTTTAAGCACATACATGCACACACAACACTAACTGATACCATAATTATATTGTGGCAATCCTGTGCACATTGCATACTGTGAAATAGTTTCATTATGCCTGAAGATCCAAAGATTTTACAAGTAAAATATAGGCTACAGTCGGCTTCTTTTTCATTACAACATAAAATAAGTATGTGTGCAAGCAGTGTGTAGAAGTGACTCCCAACTAAGAGTCAGAAACTAGCAATATAGAGTGGTAACCAGGCCGGGCGCGTGGCTCAAGCCTGTCATCCCAGTATCTTGGGAGGCCGAGGCTGGTGGATCACGAGGTCAAGACATTGAGACCATCCTGACCAACATGGTGAAACCCCGTCTCCACTAAAAATACAAAATGTAGCTAGGTGTGGTGGCGTGCACCTGTAGTCCCAGCTATTCAGGAGGCTGAGGCAGGAGAATCACTTGAACCCAGGAGGTGGAGGTTGCAGTGAGCTGAGATCACGCCACTGCACTCCAGCCTGGCAACAGAGAGAGACTCCGTCTCAAATACAAAACAAAACAAAACAAAAAACAAAAAAAATAAGTGGTGACCATAGGCTGGACTTGTAGTCAGAACTGAATATGGAGTTGGATTCAGTTATTTAGTAGTTGTGTGGTCTTGACAATTTACCTAACCTTGCTCGGTTAAAGTCAGAAAGAAGCCTCAGTTTCCTTCTACGTAAGATGGGGAATATAATAGTACTCATCTCTTAGGGTTATTGTGAAACTTGCATGAGATGAAGTATACAAAATTCCAGCCTCATCATAAGCATTAAAAAGAGGACTATTGATTTTTAGGGGAAGGCTCTATACTAACCAGATTTATTCTAATACTCTCTACTGATTGTAAGTGTCTCTCCTTATTCATGGTCCAGTTATGATGAAATTCTTCTGAAAAACTACAGGACATTTTCATATTTCTTAGAGAGGATGGAAGCTCCTGGTACAACATCCCCACTCCTACCCTGTATTATCTTGGATGTCTCTGTGAGGTTTAAATAAAAATAAGACATTTTGTGCCATGATACAATTTACCTAATCACTAAGCAAACTGATAAAATAGATTCAAGGGGATAGAGTCATTAAGGATGAATGACTGGGCCAGTCTTGGTGGTTCACACCTGTAATCCCAGCACTTTGGGAAGCCAAGGCAGGTGGATCACCTGAGGTCAGGAGTTTGAGACCAGCCTGGCCAAAATGGTGAAACCCTGTGTCTACTAAAAATACAAAAATTAGCTGGGCTTGGTGGCATGCACCTATAATCTCAGCTACTCAGGATGCTGAGGCAGGAGAATCACTTGAACCTGGGAGGTGGAGGTTGCAGTGAGTGCCACAGCACTCCAGCCTGGGCAACAGAGTGAGACTGTCTCAAAAAAAAAAAAAAAAAAGAATGAAAAAGGAATGAATGACTGTTAGCCAAAATCTATTTCCCATCCATGTCTTTGGTAGCCAAGCCTTGAACATCTCATGAGCCAGTTTTATATATGCTTTAAAATTTAACAATCTATTTCTGATTCAGTGTCCACAGTTGAGCATATGTACTAAAGTTAGTTATATACTTTTTTCTAGTGCCTAATTATATAGTCCTGAGACTCCACCCCATCCTATGCTCTTCCATTCATTTTGCATATCTCATTTGAATTATTGTATCAAAGATGAATATTTCAATCTTAAATGAAAGGAAGAGTAGAAGTCTATCTACTACTAAGGAGAAATAGAAGTCACAACCGGAGAAAGCAAGCGAAGACACAAGGAAGTAAAATGAATTTTCCTACAGTTATGTAAATACTTGTTTCTATATAGTGTATGTTCAGTCTTTGCAGTCTAATGGCTCCTCTTTTTCTGCTGGGGAATTCAAACAAGGCTTTCTCTTCAAAGATGAAGATTGCTCTTCTTTAAAGAGTCCTTAGAGCTTCTTGGTAGTGGGTTAAAATCCGGAAACATTACAGCAACCTCTCATCCAATCAATAAAGGGAGGGAGCGATTCAGTAACTCACTTCTGGCTTCTCTGAGAGTGTCTCTGTGCCAGCAAAAGCACGTTGCCAGGAACATCATTACTCTGCTTTCCTTTCCTCAAGTTTCCCCTTCCTTCTGGTAAAATAACCAATATATTAAGCCACCTCATCACTAATACCACTGGTACTGTGGCAAAAAATGATACAGTTGAGGCCGGGCGCGGTGGCTCACGCGTCTAATCCCAGCACTTTGGGAGGCCGAGGCGAGTGGATCACGAGGTCAGCATGGTGAAATCCAGTCTCTACTAAAATACAAAAAATGAGCTGTGTGGTGGCACGTGCCTGTAGTCCCAGCTACTCAGGAGGCCGAGGCAGAGGAATCGCTTGAACCAGGAGGGGAAGGTTGCAGTGAACCGAGATGGCGCCACTGCACTCCAGCCTGGTGACAGAGCAAGACTCTGTCAAAAACAGAAAGATACAGTTATAAACAACATTGTTTGCTCACTACTGTTTAGCTGGTTAGAAAGTGGAGAAAATAAGAGGAAACATAAAGAAGTAAATTATGTTTGAAATAAAACTGACTTTTATCAAGCCAAAGTTTGTCAAGTTTGGTATATTCTTTCTTTTGCTCTTACTCACCTCAAGTTTTCTTGGCAGTCTGAAGATTACCATTTGAAATGCTCTTTGAGGGACGTGAAGTCAGCCCTGGGATCCAAAGTAGCTTTGATGTTTGTCAGGAAAATGCTAGAGTTCTGTACACTATATTATCCACAGAGCATGAAGAACTCCAACTTCAGATAACCTGCAAAAAAAAAAAAAAAAACTCAAAGAGCAATTAAATGTAAAAAGAAATTCCTTAGATAAAACAAAAAGAATTAGTGTCTTTCTCTCGGGCTCATCTAGATTTTCCAACCTTTCTTCCAAAAGAAATATGTAGGCATTAAATTCAGTTATTATTTCAAACAGAACATTTATATGTCAATTGAAAGAAAACTGTATAGGGTGAAGTTGACTTTAATATCTTATTGAGCAATGTGACAAGAATTTGAAAATGTATAAACTAACCACGGATGACCTTTCAAAACTGAAATGCATAGGTGTAGATGACATTTTCTCATTCAATTACTTATTTTAAAATCTAAATTAAAGCACCCACAACACCAAATTAAATATCTTCTCCCCAGTGTGAGTATCTCAATCATTTACAACTAAGCAACTTAAACATCCAGTAATCAACAAACATTAACATGTAAATACTTTGTTTTAAAAAGCCATAAACATTAATAAGCAAATGACTGAAATTACTCCTGCTGAAATGATTCATCTGCAACCCAAAATATCGACTAAGGGCTGCAGAGAAATAAAACTGTTCAATTTGATTCTGAAAACATTCGTGTGAGTTTGCATAAATCCTCTTTATTTTCTAGTGGATTTTTTTTCAAGATTTTTTTTCCTCCCCCTGCTAGGAGCCTTATGAAACTGAAATGTCAAGTGAGGGTTGCTTTATATCATGTTCTGTCAATCAAAGGAAGGGAGGCTTTATGCATCTGTTGCTAGTATATTGGTACTTTTTGAAGAGTGTTTCGGTGGGAGTGAGAATAAATAAAGATCCTTCAGGCACTTTCTCATTTATGGATGAGGAATCAAAGCAGTCTGAAACTTCATTTTCAGCCTGATACCCTGAAGATTGTTGGCCGATAATTCTGGATGGAACAGCTTATCTTGGCGGATTAGGGAGAACATGGCCTTCCTATTACTTCTGGCTTCAGCCTATTCAGCTGGGTAGACTTTGTCACACAGTATCGGGGCCTTTACATATGTCACTAATCTTATCTATATCTTTTCAGCTCCTGTTGGAGCTGCGGTTTCCCATGCCTAACTCTCCCATTTCTTCATTACACCAGATGTATAGGCATTAGCCTTTCCTAACAGCCTTTCTGCACCATGTCATTCGGTAATGGTGAGTTTTGCAGATATGCGGCTTTCATGAGCAGGTTGGGGCAAGATTTTATCCCAAATCTTGAGACTCTCACATCAGTTACATTAAAAAGCTCCCTGTAGTCCCGAAACAAACTCATTTTTCCTTTTTACCAAATCCGCTTAACAAAATGAAATAATCTCCACAACACATTATCTTTACAACCATTAAAGATCATGTGGACGCCCCCCTTGCGTGCCTATGGACACAGGCCAGGCTGTCACTTCTCTCCTTCAGATACAAGACAGTTGATCATCTATGGAACAAATATTAAACCCCTAGTACATGTAAGACATCAAGAGGCCAGAGGCATGATTTTAAAACTGACTGTCCTCAAGATGGCTACAATTTAGTGGGAGAAACGTGAACTCACACAAATAACTACAATGCGAAGTTTTAAAACAATGGTGCACACCCAAGAGAGGCACATGGAGTGCTTGATAGTTCATAAGGGGCAGATAAGGAAGAGGAAGAATCTGAGAATGCCGGGTGAAGGAGGTGGCATTTGGAAACAACAAAGGTTTGAATAGCTGTGATGGGGATGGGGAATCTTCCAGTTTCTGTTTCCCAGTTATTTTCAGAATAAGGGATATAAGTTCAAATGTGGTAAAAGAGTTAGAAACTGAAGCCAGAGGAGATCTGTATAGACTGTACCCTTCCTTCATCAAATATCCATTTTCCACCTTACTCTCTGATTAACCTCACATTTAGCTGAGCACTCTTCTCCCCTGAATAAGACCACATTTGTTAGCCACCCTTGCAGCTGTGTTCTGGTCAGTGAGATGCAAGTAGAGGAACTCATTTTTAACATGAAGGGTGATCTTTTCTTCTTCTCTTCTACCTTCGGTTTGTGAAATACAGATATGAGGGCTGGATCTCCAGCAGCCATGTGGAACATGAGGATGAAGTCCACACCCAGGAATGGAAGAGTGAGAAGCTGGAAAAAGCCTGGGTCTCTGGCCATGGAGACTCCACACCAGTTTTTCCCTGTTGATGTCCAGCCTGCTTTTACACAAGACAGAAACAAACTTCTGTCTTGTTTTAGAAATGATTTATTATTTTATTATTATTATTATTATTGGTCTCTGGTACTCACAGCCAAGCTGCCCTAACCAATATGGTTTATACTCAATGCTAAAATCTTAGTTTTTTGATCATCCATTATACAATGATACCTAATAAAGTTTCTAGTTTCCCCGTATGACATTATGATGACATGATGCATCATCCACAATTTTTGAGTTCCTGCAATATTCAGGGTATTTTTCATGGCAAAAAGAACAAAAACTTTGAAACTTTGATTTTACTTGGAGGGTTAAAACGTGCTTAC
This sequence comes from Aotus nancymaae, assembly GCF_030222135.1. Classification (NCBI taxonomy): domain Eukaryota; kingdom Metazoa; phylum Chordata; class Mammalia; order Primates; family Aotidae; genus Aotus; species Aotus nancymaae. Next base: position 33,861,509 of record NW_026988455.1, read on the forward strand.
TAATAGATAAACATATGTAGTCATTAACCATGAGTATAGAGGGAGGACTATTGCTCATAATATCATAGATATTGAGAGGAGACAGCAAACACTAAAACTGCAGCGGGATTGCCAGATAAAACATAGGACGCCCAGTTAAAGTCAAATTTCAGAATTAAAAAGCAGATACTTTTTGTATCACTAGATCCCAAATATTGCATAGGGCATACCTTATATTTTAAACATTGTTTGCCATTTATCTGAAATTCAAATCCCAAGTTCAAATTCTAAATTTTAATCATCCTGAACTTTGCATGAGATATACTTATACTAGAAAGTTATTTATCAATTTTCTAAAATTCAGATTTAACCAGGAAACAGTATTTTTATTTGGTAAATCTGACAACCATCAGCTGCGAGCCTCTGGAATGTCTTCCAGAGGTCAGAACTAAGCTGTAGAATGGGGAATCAATTGAAGAAAAGGGATGGGGCCATCTTTTTCAAAGCATGATGCATGGCCATGTACCAGACCTCAGGCTGGGGCACCAGATAAACATGACCCATTTTCTTACAGTGTCAGTCAAAGAAAAAAAAATGTGTAAAATAATATTATACTGAACATTGAGTAGAATACAAAATTTGCGTGTGTCTTAATATAAAGCAGAGTTTCTCAGTTTCAGCACTTGACATTTTGGGCTGGGTGATTCTTTGTTGCCGGGAAGTGTCCTGTGCATTGCAGAATGTTTAGCGGCATCCCTGGCCTCAACCCCTAGATGCACAATTCCAGTTGTAACAACCAAAAATGTCTCCAGACACTGACAAAAGTCCCCTATAGTTGGGTGGAAAAGTCATGCTTGGTTGAAAACTACAAATACAAGGCATGATACTTATAAAAATATTTTGTGAATGCGATGAACCATTTTGGGCTTTGTCCCTGGAGTGTCAACCATATTTGCTTATTCCTCTCATCACTGAGGTCCTTCTGTGGACAACCGTGAGGTGTAACCAAAGAAACAAGCACCTTAGTGCCAATTTAAGCCAGAATGTTACTTTTCTTTCTGATTTATTAGTTTCTTTTTCTCTAACTTTGCAGATTGTAAACTCCTTAAGGCAAGCACAATTCATCTCCCAAAACCCCAGACCTAGCTCATGACAAGTAGTCCATCCACGTGAACCGAATTGGGGAATAAAAGTTTTTAGCTTGTTTTGAGAATCCCAGAGATCAATGAACAAGGCTGTGAGTGGGGTTTGGGGGAAGTAGAGGCGGAGCAGCAGTAGGCAGGATGGCCTTTAAAATGACCTCAGGTCAATTTCTAGGTGAGGGCAACACAATCAATATTAGCAATATGTCGGACTGATTTCAAGAGCAGAAGTTTAACTTGAATGCAATCTTGCAGATAGTTCTCCCCAGATGCTTCAGCATTTGTTGTTTGGAGTCATTGACCATTGTCTGTACTTCCTATTTTCACTCGAAAATTTCTAGTCTCTGTCCACGTAGTCAGAAGCAATATTTCCTCTAAACTGTGTGCCACTGTGGTTGTACCAGTCCTGTTACCACCGCCTAAGGCCTCTATTTGTAATCAACCACCCACTCCGCTTTTCTGGCAAGAAAAGCACACCTAAAATGAAAATAAGCCTCTAGGCAAGTACAGCATATAGATAAGAAAACAGCCAAAGCTTTTGACTCTGGGCTGCACAACCAATTTCTCCATGGTGACAGGAGAATCCAAGAGAAGGATGACACTTCTAAGAAGTACAAAGATCCAAGTGGAAGCGACTTGACTGGTATAAAAAGATAAGACTGTGTGTGTCTGTGTGCATGTTTTGGTGAGTATGTGTGTACATTCCTGTGTGTGGGGGTGTTCATGCATGTGTGTGTGTAAGACTGTTTTCACGCACATTAAAAAAATATGCAGTAACTAATTTTTTTTTTTAGACCTAGTTTATTTAAGAGCTATTCCCATAAAGACCATGAACATAGAGAATGGATTTTGCAGGCATAAGATGTTATGCCTGAAAACAGTTCCTCCTGCTTAAATGGTTCTCACTCTTAACTTTTATCTGCTTCCTTCTTTCTCAGGTTCATTCTTTTGATGTCTGTTCTTTCTGCCCATGCTTGCTTTCCATCCATTCTTTGGACATCTTCTCTCTCTCTCTCTTTCTCTACCCACCCTCCGTCCTTTCTCTCTGAAAGGATGTCCTTGTGGGCCAGGCCATTGTGGTACTGTGCCCCTTACTTCTTTCTGTCTTAAATTCTTCAGTGGCTATGACATTGAGGGCTGGTTCTCCTCAGGTATAGGGAGGATCAAGCAATAACTTCTAAGAACCACTAAAATGAGGAAAGATAGACACCCAGCTCTTTTTATATCCCAGGCCCATAGTAACACTGCTTACAATTTTTCTAAGTACAGCTCCTTAAGCAACCAGTACAATTGACTTGGGGTTGGCATTCTAGATAAAACTCCTTTGTCATCCCTGTCTGGAGTAATGGGAGATGGTAGGAGAGGGAAGAGTAGAAGTAACCAGGAATGTGAGAGGTTAGTGGAACAGGAGCCTTACACCTGAGGCTAAGAGGGTAAAGTGCTTAGGAGACTGTGGCTATGAAAGAAGCAGACCTCAGAAATTTGTCTGTAAAGGAGCATGTGACTCTTGGTATGACTTGCACTGTGAATGTCCATTGTCTTTATATGTCATGGAGAAAAACAAAAAAAAATGTGAGGGGAGGTAATATACATTGACAGGGTTACAGACAATGGTAAACTCACAAAGAAATGTACAAATTATAAAATCTCAGCTTTCTTACATAAAATTAATGATAATTATATCCATATAAATTAACTATTTACTGTCTTTGTCTTTTTACCATGCAGAGTGACAAATCATAGGCATATTATTAATGATGTAACAGATTGACTTTTGTTGTACATTTTATTTCATGACACCATCGAACTCAATATATTATCTCAAAAATTAGACACAAAGGCATTCATATTTCTCTTGAATTTTCTAGTAACCAAGCTTTGCTTACCTTACTCACTGGGGTGTTGCCATGTGACCAGAGTGCCTGGCCACCAGTTTACAAGTTAGAAGAGAGTATAACACATTCTTACATTTTTCTCCTAAAACAAAAGAAGAGAAGATGAAACACCTAATTTTCTGTAGTTGACAATCTAGCTCCCAATTGTTATTGATGAATTACCCATACTATGAGTCTGTCTTTTCATTTTTAGTAAAATTTTTTTTGAATGCATTCAGATTTTTTTTTTAAAGCCCTTTTGTAGTGGAACACTGATAACTTTTCTTCTTCTCTTTTGGCTGATTCACTTGATGCAAAAAGACTGAATCCAGTCTTTTCCATTCCACTGAGAATACAGCAATACTAGTAGGCATGAGTGAGGACCACGCATTGCTCCCAGGAAGACTTCAGGTTTTCCCACAGGGAAAATAAAGTCGCACATGCTTCAATTTATGAACATTCATCTTTCTTATTCCATTTTTTCTTCTTTGTCTCCAATTCAGACACTCTTTTTTTTTCTGGAAGATTTATTTATTTAGCTCTGCCCACAAGCCTTAACATTTCAATTTGTCAAGTATTCTTGATGCCAAAAGAATTGCAAACATATGTCAGATAGAAAGCATGGTAATAAATAAGATATAGGCCTGGCCCTCAGCAATGTTTTTGTCCATTTATAAAACAGAAGCATTAATTAATAATTCCATATTATGTGGTAAGATAGAAGATCTTGTGGGAATCCAAAATTTCATCCTACCTCAACTTGATTTCTAGCTCAGTTTCTCATAAAAAGTGCTTCTTATATCGAAGCAGCTCCTATCAGTGGCCTACCCAACAGCCATTGCTTGATTTCTCCCTTGCTAATGAAATCCTAATTTTGTTTGACCCAATGTGACAAATGAGGATTGATGTAAGCCAACCATGACAAATTTATTTTCCTTTGCCATGCAAAGATATGGTCACCTGACCCAACTTTAGCAAAAGAGTAGTCTGTGGTGGGGCTTCTGGGAAAGCATTTGCTTCCTGACAAAAGAGACTGATATGGGGGAGAGCTTGTGGGTGAACAATCTTACCCTTCTTTTATTCTGGGGATGCTATTGTGAGGACATGCTGCTTGAAGCTGTGGCAGCAATCATTGGAAAGTGCAGCATTAAGCATATATATGGAAAGTCAAATGCTGAGAATGCAGGAACAAAAGGGTGAAAAGAGTCTGGATCACTGAGGACATTGTTAAACTTTTGAATGGACTGTCAAACCTCTACACTCGGATTTCTTGTTAACCATACTATACATACTCATCACCCCAGGTGATGTTAATCAGCTTTCTTGGTTCCTTGCAGCCCAAAGCACTCCAAACTTATAACTTTCTTGCTAATGAACTTTAGTGACATTGTATTGCCTATCAGATATTACCCAAATGAGTCAACAACTTCATCATTTTTCGTTGCTCTATAGAAGGAATCTTGAACTATGTCCATGTGGGCATAGAGGGCCTGCAAGTTAAAGATAGTTTTTACATTTTTAAATGAAATAAAAATGAAAAGAAACATAATGTTTTATGATACATGAAAAAGATATGAAATCCAAATGTCAGTGTCCATAAATAAAGTTTTAGTGGAATCTAGCCATGCTCATTTATTTACGTACTGTCTATGGCTGCTTTCATGCAGAGCTGAGTGTTTGAGACAGAACATATGGGCTGCAAAGCCTGAAATATTTACCCTCTGGCCCTTTACAGAAAAAGTTTGCCAACCCCAGCTCTATCACATGAATTCCCATTCAAGTTGGTGTAATCTCAACTGTATTTTAGGTAAGACATTCTGTCTTAGTTTTGTGTTGCTAAAACAGAATACGTGAGACTAGGTAACTTATACAAAAAAGAGGTTTATTTAGCTCACAGTTCTGCAGACTGGGAAGTTCAAAGGGCATGGAAATAGCATCTGCTCACCTTCTGGTGAAGTCTTTATGCTGCTTCCACTCATGGCAGAAAGCCAAGGGGGAGTAGACAAGTGCAAGGAGATCATATGGAGAGGGAGGAAGCAAGAGAGAGAAACCAAGGAAGAAAGGCTCTTTTTAACAACCAATCCATTCCAGTGAGAGCAAGAACTTACCCCAGTGGAGAGCATTAGTCTGTTTATTAGGGATCTACCTCCTGGTTCAAACACCTCCCCCTAGGCCTCATCCCCTAACTCTGTCACCTTAAAGATCAAATTTCAGTATGAGTTTGGCAGGGACAAACCACATCCAGACTATAACACAGTCTCTCTTTCCTGCATGCTCTTGACCCTGTGGCTTCCTCCACTCTAATGATCCTTTCTGTTTTCACCCTGAAACATTCATATTTGTTCATTTCTACATTGGGTGTATAAAGCATTTTCACAAATACTAGTTTATTTGATTCTGTGAGGAAGAGCAGAGATGATGATGATTATTTTATAGGGAGGAAATGAATGGTAGGATGCAGCCCAGGAACCTGGGATCTATTATAGCTTGATCTCAGTCAAATGTTCTAAACTCTGCCGGTAGCTATGTGACTTTGGATAAGTCACTTAGTTTTTCTGAGCCTTAGGCATTGTTCTGTCAAAGGTGGGTATAATACTTAACACACCCTGCATTAAACCATAATACGGCTGGCACACGTTTTTAGAAGTAGAAAGAGCTAAGGTTAGAGTTGGAATCCAGTTGATGATCTCAATCTATGTACAAATTCACAGTTGGGTCTGAGAAACATAGCATCAGGAAGATAAACACTGTTCAAAGATAAATAGGAAAATATCTTGGAATCTCCATTTCTTAGACTGGAATGGATAAAGCAGTTAGGATGCTTCTCATTTGCTTGGAAAAATAGTATCTTAAGAAAACAAGAACAAGAGAGAGAAGAGAGAATACAGTGTTGGCTTTTAATCAAAATATAGATGCCTCAAATCAATCAGTGATTTTTCATTAGCAAGTTTCCAAGGCTTCCAACATCCCTTCTTATGGGTTATTTTCATTCAAAAGATAACAAAATAAAAGAGCTGACTTTTTTACTGAACTCCTTGGTCCTGAAACCTCTTTTTCTTGCCCAAACTACTTCTCTGTCAGCTGCTGGCTCTCTTCTAACTCCCACAGCGTATTTTCAAATTGAATATTTCAATCACCTATACGTGCTAACTGAAGCTGAGTAATGAGTGTCTGGAAGGTTTGCACAAGGTTATTAAAAGTTTCTTAATCTGCCACCAACTTCTTTTTTAATATTGTTTGTAGATTTCCTGAAGCACAGGAATAAATTCCCTCGACCCTCTTACTCATTAACTTGGAAACTATGGCAGAAAAATCAAAGATACAAGCCTGTTAGGTTATTTGGTCCCTTTTAATAACCTCAGGACTGTAACCCTGAGAAGATAAGGCTGTCACTGCTGTTGATCAAAAGACAAGAAAAGGCAACTATGGTAACAGATACATCATTATGCTAATAGTAGTTTTATAACTATTGCCTCTCAATTCTTTTTAAAAATAGTATCTTTTAATTAGAGGACATTTTAATAAAAATAATGTAGAGAAAATGGCAGCTTTAGAATGTCTTATAGAAGGGACTTTGTGTTGACTATCTAATAGGGAGTGACAAGGGACTAATCTTGAAGCAGTGTGTAAATAGGAGCACAGAGTCTTTACTTAGATGTTTCTATTACATGAAGAAAAGAGGAAGAAGTGAATTTTAAGGCACAAGAATAGAGCTCATTTCTAGATTCTACTACCTGTGTGCTGTGAGTAGTCGGACAAGGCATTTAATTTGAGGTCCAACTTTCTCATTTGTAAATTGAAAAATAACACCACAAGGTGTTACACATTTGTTTTGAATGCCTAAATGTGCTTTAAGATATTTCATCCTTTCAATAAGGTTTTGAAAAGTTATCCCCATCTTATAGATGAAGAAAATTAAACTCAAGGTTTAGCTATTGTGCCCAGGATTATATGGCCAGTAATTGTTAGTGTCCGGAAGGAAACTCCCAAGCCTATAAAACAGGACTTCGGTGACAGTCTGGAGAAATAATTTAAAGTGTGCTTTTCCAAATCGAAATTGCCAAGCTGTAGACCCTTATTATGAAGCACCCTCCAGAGGATTTTGCCTACAAGGCTAAAAGAAGAAGTGGTTTTAAAAGTATGTTCTAAACACATTCATAGTTTGGGGAGGGCGGGAAGGAAGGTCTGTGTGTTCTCTAAATGTGTGAGTAATAAAGAATAAATAGAACATGTCCTTTTGGTTTGTTTGGTTTTCAAATCATCCCAGCGCAATCTGCAGTGAAAGCTGCTTTCATTTTTAAGTGATCAAAGCAGTGCATGATCCAATCAGGTCAACAACTGCAACAAGCCAGAACAATGCAAACATGCCTAAGCTCCCTGTTTACTAAAGATGTCCACAGAAGATAATAATGTGCACGTCTCAGGATATTTAAAGAAAAATAAATACATACAGAGGAAACCAGTTTGAAGATGACTCTGAGGCAAGCCAGTATCTAAAATGCGCAATTGGCATGTACCGTCATCGTTGCTTTAATCATAATAGAGAAAAGTAGTTGAAATGAATTTTATTTTTTTTTTCTCCCCTCCCTGGGAATTTCTCTTCCTTTCCCCTAAAGGGCAGTTTGCTGCTGAGGAACCTAATTTTCTCTGAGTCATAGAGGCCTTTTGTGGTCCTTGGAGGAAACTCCTGCATATTCACAAAATGTTCTGGCTGCTCACGTGTCTGTTGGGTGTCGGCAGAACAACAGGACCCAGCCAAGTGGATAAGCAGGCCACCAGGAGCTCAGCTGTAAGCATTTTGTTTCTTAGTCACACCAAAGCCAGTGGTTGCTGTCCCAGAACCAGGATAATGGCTGCAGTGTGTGTGCTTGCCAAGTCCAAACAATGCTGCCTTGTGAAGAAGAAAAGTAAAAATTAACTTTCGGGAGGGTGTATTATTCAGAGTTTTTTATCAAACTCTTTTCAACCTGTTGCATTTTTGTATTATCAGATGTCCCTTTCAGAAACGTTTTATTTCACAGAGGTCCTATAATGGCAGAAGGTTTAGATATAAGAAGATAATAGGGATTTCTTAGAGCTGATGGATGTGAAGGGCCAGTAGAGTTCCTAACACATAGTAGGCCCTCAGTCAATGGCTGCCATTATCATTACACTCTACTACAGCCTCTTCTATTTGCCATGAGGGAAACTGAGCCTCAGAAAGGTAAAGGATTGATGAAGGTTAGACAGATAATTACAAGAACTATTTGGGTTGGCATCTTTTACATGGGCATCACATCTTTTGATATATAATTTTACCTATATTTACAGGTAAATATTTTAAACGTTGCTCCCTGTAGGTGCAATAAAGGAATCACTTTATGAATGAATGTCCTGGGAAAGATGAGTAAGGTTGTCTGCCATTGAGTTCCATCATTTGAGTGCTGTGAAACCTTGCAGAAGAACTTACCAGTGAATACTCTTGAAAAATAAAAGAGAACAATGATTAAGGCCACAGGGTCTAGAGTCTGATCTAATTTTCAGGACTGCCACCATCTTCTAACTTCATAACCTCCGGTAAGTTGTCAAACCTTTCTCTGTTTTAGATTCCTCCTCTGTAAAGTGAAGAATTTAGACTGCGTTACAGGGGGTTGGTAGGAGAAGCACTTGAGACAATATGAAATGCACATAGCATAGAGGAGAAAAGTAGTAAAATGCTAATTAGTGGCATGGGCTACTCAAATTAGTTTTGTTGTTATTTTAGTCATTATCATAGAGAAGCATTGGTGGGTCTTTCCGAGAGTCTGATCAGGTACAATGCCAAGATCTTATCTTCGTATACTGTTTCACCCATGACCCTGTTTGTGGCATTGTCTTACCCACAGCTGTCAGAAAATTCAGTGACAGGTAGAAAATGTTTTCAAATGCAACCAAAGCATCTGAACACATGAAATCAAGGAGGGAATGAAGAGTATATAATTTGGGGAAGACAATGAGCACTGCATAAATGTCTAGAATTTGGAGAAATTATTTTATTTATGGGAAAAATTGAGACAGTGAGTCTACAGTTGATGTCTCTATTACTTAAGACTCTATCTGATGTTATTTATTTATTTATTTATTTGTGAGTTGGAGTCTTTCTCTGTCTCCAGACTGAAGTGCTGTGGCGCAATCTCTGCTCACTGCAACCTCTGCCTCCTAGCTTCAAGCAATTTTTCTGCCTCAGCCTCCCAAGTAGCTGGGACTACAGGCACATGCCACCACGCCCAGCTAATATATATATATCTATATATATAATAAATATTTACATTAATCTATATTTTATATTTATATGTTTTATATATAAATATTTACATATATATATAATACATATATATTTTTAGTAGAGACAGGGTTTCACCAGTATGGCCAGGATGGTCTTGATCTCTTGACCTTGTGATCCACCCACCTCAGCTTCCCAAAGTGTTGGGATTACAGGCATGAGCCACTGCACTCGGCCAACTTTTCTTTCTTTTTTTTTAAGGATGGTGGTAGTGAAATTCATTGGCTCATGTGACTGAGAAATCCAAGATTTTGGCATGGTTGAATCTCAGTCATGATACCATCAGGATCTGAACTCTTTCTCGTCATCTCTTGGTTTGTAAAAAATTCTGAATGTTGATTTCTGTTTCATGCATACTGTTTATGGCAGTGCAGGCTACCATACTCAACCAACTCCAGCAGAAGTTTTTACTTCTGTGTACCTCTCCAGTTTTTTTCTAGCAAAATTCAAATATTGATTTGACTCTGATTTGGGCTTCCATCCATTGCTGATGTATTCACTGAGGCCCAGAAGAGTCCAGGCTGCCATGGGCTGTTTCTCTATCTCATGCCTACCCATAAAGCCAGGTATGGAGTTGGTTCACATAGACCAAGAGTAGAAGAAACATGGTCCTCAAGGAAAATGTAGGTTTTGTTATGAAAAGATGTATTCTGGAGAGAAAGATTATGTTCACTTTAATTTGGGGGCAGGTATTCTAGTAGGCATGTCCCAAAAGGGTACTACTATGTGTATTTATTTTGTTTCCATTAATGGTCATTCTTACATTTTCAAATTAATTAGCTCTTCAGTTTCTCTGCCTCTATAGGACCTCAATTTTCCCAACTATCAGACCTTTGGCATTCACTGCTGTGACCATTTCAGCTGTGCATGAGCAGAGCTGCTATGAAGAAGGAAGAGCCTTAGGTAGTCAGTACACCCAGATGGCCATTTTGGATTTATATCTCATGTTGTCATCATTAGATATGATGCGGGAGCTTGAGGAATCCCCCCAGATAGTAACCTTTTCTGCCTACATCCAGAGTGAACTGAGAGAGAGAGAGAGAGATTGAGGATTTAAGCAGAGGGAGATTGAAATGTCCTTTTTAAACTTTTTAAACTAATAAGGCATAGGGAGTACAGATATATGAGCTTGCTGTCACTCCTCTGAATTGAACTTACACCCTCAAACTGCAGGTCCTCCCTGTAAATTTACCCCGTGAAATACTGTGAACACGTGCTAATGTGATGGAGGCAGGCAAGCATCAAAGAGAAAAAAAAGGACAAGGGAATGGCGTAAAAGTCCTTAATACAACTAAGCTTAATTGTATTCTAGTTCTCCCTAGGTTAGGGTTTTTTATACTCAGCAGTATTGACATCTGAGGTCAGAATATCATTTGTTGTGCGGTTGTCCTGTGTATTGCAAGATGTTTAGGAGCATCCCTGACCTCTGCTCATTAGATGCTGATGGCACCCATCCTATCCCCCAGTGTGATGAGTGTCTCTAGACATTGCCAAGGCAAAATCTCCCCTGACTGAGCAACACTGTCCAACAGTGAAAGAGAGCGGCCAAAACTGTGATATTCTGTTAGGAGTTTCCACACACAAGGTAACATCAAGGGTGGGAATCGCATACAGTTACTCTCATGAAATGAATAAAACAAACAAACAAACTACTTTATTTCTCTGTGGAAAATTAATTACCCTCCCCCAAAGGCCAACTCTTGGTTCTGGTATGAACGTGAAGAAATGTAAGAAAACGTTCAACAAATGTTTCTAGAGTACATGCCAGCATAGTTCTCAGGGCTGCACTGGGAAAAAAAAAGGAAGAAGGAAGGAAGGAAGAAAGAAAGGAAAGAAAGTCCAAAAAAAGGAAAAGAAAAGAAGGAAAGAGAGAAGGAAGGAAAGGAAGAAAGAGGGAGGGAGGGAAGGAAGAGGGAGGAGGAAAGGAAGGAGAGAGAGAAAGAGAAAGAAAGAAAGAAAAGAAAGAAAGAGAAAGGAAGGAAGAAGGGAAGGAAGGAAGGAAGAAAGAAAGAAAGAGAGAAAGGAAGGAAGGAAGAAAAAGAAAAGGAAAAATATAGAAATAACGGGCTCTTCCGAGATCGCGCCACTGCACTCTAGCCTGGGGGACAGCGGGGACTCCGTCTCAAAATAAAAATAAAAAATAAGAAATAATGTGCTCCTCACAACTTGTATGAGGTATCCAAAGTAGTCAAATGTACAGAAGCAGAAAATAGAATGGTAGCTACCAGCTGTCAAGAGGAGGGGAAATGAGAAGTGATTGTTCAATATAACTTGATGTTAACTGTAATATAACTGTAATTTATGTTACAGTCATACAAGATGAATAAGTTCTGGATATCTGCTATACAAAATAGTGCATATAATTGATAATATGGTGTCATGCACTTAACAATTTGTTTAGGATAGATCTAGTGTTATGTGCTCTCACCTCCCAGTCTCACCCCCATCCCCCGACACAAGGAAAGTTTTGGTGGTGATGGATATGTTTATTACCTTGGTTTTGTTGATGTTATCATGAGTATTTGCATATATTCAAACTCATCAAATTACATACATTAAAGCTATGCAGTTTTTTTAATACATCAATTATACCTTAATAAAGCTGTAAAAAATAAGGAATAGGCCGGGTTCGGTGGCTGACGCCTATAATCCCACAACTTTGGAAGGCCAAGGTGGCCAGATTACTTGAGGTCAGGAGTTTGAGAGCAGCATGGCCCACATAGTGAAACCCCGTCTCTTCTAAAAATACAAAAAATTAGCCATGCATGGTGGGACACGCCTGTAATCCCAGCTACTAGGGAGGTTGAGGCAGGAGAATCACTTGAATCTGGGAGGTGGAGGTTGCAGTGAGCCGAGATTGCGCCACTGCACTCCAGCCTGGGTGACAATGTGAGACTCTGTCTCAAAATATAAAAAAAAAATAAAGAACAATGGCCTCATGGACATTGAGTAACTATGAGTTTTGAGATAATAAATGAGTGTCATGTCTATTTGGCAGTGACTTAAGTAAATAACATAGATAAGACCATCATAAACTAGATGCGGAAACAAGGAAACTAGATCCATGAAACTGTTCAGAAAAATGTGCTAGTCACTGTGAAAATCATTACTTGAGCAAGATCTAAGCTTTAAAGTTTAAAATAATACTGTAGCTAATTTGTTACAAACCTATGTCCAAGAAATGCATGCCTCTCAATAGGAAAGCTTATACTAATATTTCTGAAGTCACAAATTTGGGAATTCCAAATGTTTGTACTCCTTATGAATGTTAAGTGTCTAATTACATACAATTATCACTGTGTTTTCATTAATTTATTATTTGGATCTACCGCACTGCTTTTATTTCTCCCTCACCTTTATTTATGTTGCTTTTCAATGAGGGGTCAAATATTTCACAAGATCATGTTGATTAAACCCTGATTTTTAAAAGTCTAGGATAAAAGAAATACCATATAGTCCCAGTTGTCAATAATATATACCTTTTAAATCAGCAAATTACTCTAAAGTCTTTGGCTTCTGGCAACTTCTGAAGAATCTGGAAATCCCAGTAAGGGAAAAGACTTTTGCTCTTCCAGGAAAAACAACAGTGTTACCTTCAGGCATTTTCTCTTTAATCCACAAACCCCTAGCACTCCATTCTCTGTCTCACCGTTCAGCATGGAGTTGGTAAAAATCATAATATCTTATCTTTTCAATGAGATATTAACGTTTCAAAGTGCTTTTGTATCTCTTTGAACTTCTAGGCACCCAAGAAGGGGTATTATTATCGTTATTTTCTTTATGAAGTAATGGAATCCCAGAGAAGTCCAAACCTTGCCAAAGAGGTCATATATGTAGCAAGGGGCTTGTAATTCCCAAGGCCCACTGCTCCTGTCATTCCTGGAATAAGCGTTTTCAAGTATCTCAAGGAGTTGTGGTCAGCCATATTGAAGTTCCATGGCGAGCCTGGATCACCTGTGGTTTTAAGCATCAGCCAAGTGCTCCATGGTGAGAAGGTAATGGGTGAAGGGGGCCATCTTAAGATAAATGATCAATAGGAAACATTTTGTGGGTATGCATGTAATCATTCTTTTATGCAGTAAACATTTTCTGAGCATACACCATGTATCAGCTCCTTTGTAGGTATCTCAGAAACACACTACCACAATCTTCAGCCTCTTTATGACTTGTAAAAAATAATCTTAGCCTATAATCTCAGTATACGGTAGTCAGATGTTTGTAGTCTACTTTGAAACTCATAAAGCCCGTATATCTTATGAGCATATACATCTGGAGACTGACAGTGTGTGTGCCTAGTAGAGTGTGGAAATACATTGCCGATCATACCTTAGTTTGTTTCTCATTCATACTCAAATCCAAGAGCAGTAGTGATTGTGCATAACACCATATTCATTTTTGGAAATTGTATTCGCCAGAAAGATTTTGAAGGAAGGAAGCAAACTTGGTGATATGTATCAAAGATCTTAATAATATACATTTTCACTTTCTTTTAACTTTTGATAAATGATTCCCAGAAAATAACGCTAAATAGAAAAGTCTTTTCGTATATGATATTAAATTCTTTATTATTTATTATAGTGAAATAACCTAGCTATTAAACAATAGGGAATGGTCATATCATTGTTTTCCAAAGTGTGCTGTGGGGAACACCATGTTATATAATGCTCTCAGTGAAAATGGATCCATGTTTAAGTTTGAGAAAAGAACACACACTAAGACAGCTTCTCTCCTGGAGCTTCACAGTACGTAATAGTATAGAGGAGTTGTTATAAAGTAACATCATTAACTTTTTCCAGCTAGGTGTATTACAATCTTTTGGACTCCAGTTTTTGAAGTAATGTATATGAATATTCTTTGGATTTAGTGCCAGGTTGCATAAATTATAATTCACTCAGAAATAATACGCAGTCATTAAATTTTATTTTTGAAACATATAATAACATAAGAATGATGCAAATATAATGTTATGGAGAATACGTAAAACAGAAAATTTGTATATATACATATTTGAATAATTGCAGTTATGTAAATACACGAGGTAAAAAGAGAAAGAACAAAAAGGTGAAAGGCTGGCATCAACAGTTGTATGGTAGTCATGGGTTGTGTTATGAACACATTTTGTTCTCATTTTCTCTAGTCTCCAGATTTTTAGTAACATGATTCTATTATTTTATGACTTCTTTTTGTCTCAGGAATAAAAGAAAAAAATAAAGCTGTAATAAATATCTTGGGGCTGGGCACAGTGGCTCATGCTTGTGATCTCAGTGCTTTGGGAGGCCAAGGCAGGAGGATCACTCGAGCCCAGGAGCTTGAGACCACCACAAGCAACATAGCAAGAACTTGTCTCTACCAAAAAATAAAAAAAATTATCAGGATGTGATGGCACACACATTCTACTCTATCCTAGCTATTCTGGAGACTGAGGCAGGAAGTTGGCTTTAGCTCAGGAGTTTGAGGCTACAGTGAACTATGATTGAGCCCCTGCACTCCAACTTTAGCTATAGAGCAGACTCTGTCCCTAATGCAATTTTGTGATGTCAATATATTTCAATATGTGTGGATAATAAACCAGTAGACTGAAAACTTAAACACCCATTTAGATAGGACACACTGATTTTGCTTATTACTGATTGAAGACTAGCTAATTTCAACAGATTACATTTAGGAATTATGTATATATAAAGCGTAGTTGACACGCTATAAATTGAGCTGAGTAGTGTTTTATTCACTCCCATCTCAGAGGCTATCCTCTTCAGTGTTTACTTAATTTTCTTTTCTCTTTACTCCGCCTCCTTCTCATCTTTATCCATCTCTTTTTCCCACTTTTTTCCAAATCGACAAGCATGTGCTACCAAATGCCCACACTGTGGTATTCCCATTAGGATCCACTAGACTGTACTTATCCAGCTCCTTGGAAATGTGCAGCCTTTGTTTTAACTTTGCACATGCTTGGTACTTATAATAGAAAGAGACAGGAACCAAGATGTTTGCTTTTTCTAGTGAGGGAAAATAAAACAAGAAGACAATCCAAAGGAAGCCATAGTGAGATCATCAGTAGATAAACATTTCACAAGAGAAATGATAACCACTATTATGAGAAGCAAATGCAGCTTTTTTTTTCTTGGCCATAGAACTTTAAAACAGTCTCTGAAAACATCCCGTTATCCCTCAGCTAGCAGACACATATCTTCCAATATTTGACAAATACCATCTTGAATCTTTCTTAGTGCAGGTGGTGCTAACTATGTCATGCTGTTACTCTCTTCTCAGTTAAAGTCGCATTTCTTTTTCAAATTCCTTCTGCACAGGAGAAGAAAACCTTAGCAGATGGATTAGGGTAATGGAAATGGTACATAATGAATCACATTTGAAACCCCAGCATGCAGATCAATATATAAGTATATATAGTCCTCCTCCCCGTCTGCGTTCAGTGAATCTGAGTGTTTCAGAGACTCCAAGAGGCCAGATTCTTGCTTTATGTTGAGAAAGCTTCTCTCTGCAGCTGTGCCTTTCTTCAGAATGGCTTATTTTCCCTGCTCCCATTATGCCAGGAATGCACAAGAACCTCCCAGCTCAAGTCTTCTGAGCACTTGTGAATATCAAGGCCAGAATTCTCGTCTTCTGGAACTCTAGGGAAATTTTCCAGTGAAGCATTCTTTTTTCCTTTTCATAGATATGACAGAGGATGAGTTAAAGTGACTTGGCCAAAGTCACAGAACATGTCAACCGTTGAAAACTAAACTCCAGAATGAAAATTGCTCATTCAACTAAATTGAATTACTCCGAAGCATATTGTTAAGTTTTTTTTTTTCTCCAAAAGGTTTAAAGCACACAATCACTGCCTTTCCCCGCACCAAGCAACCTCAAGTAAACAGGCTATAAACGTTCCTTTATAAAACAGCATGGAAGGTCAAATCTTCAGGCATCTCAGACCCTATGCTCCTAGCTTCCTGTTATCTGGCTAGAATTTTGGAATACTGGATTTAACAATAGACAAGATTGTCATTACCAAACCTATGTGAGGTCTAATCTTGCATTTTAGTGTTCATAGGACAAACTTTTAGGTGAGAACAGCTGCTTAATGGGTCAATTTGCAGAATCCTCCCACAGCTTTTAAAGTCAGTTAGTGGACTAGTATTTTCATTTACCTACTGTTTGCACAATACTTTATTCTTGGTCCAGCTGAGGAGGAAACGTATACATGTAAAAGGAAAAACTCGTGCTGCAGTGCATTTTTAGTAAAAGAATAAAAACAAAATGTCAACAATTGACAAAATTTGTGATAAGCTGTCTTCTGTTCTTTTGTTTTTAGGTTTTACAGTTAAATGAATTCTGTTACCCTGTGTACTTAATTCGCCTTTGAATAAAAATTTTGTAACTGCTTGAAGAGTTTTGCTGCCTTTCTTTTGTTTGTTTCGCATGTTGCAACAAAGCTTCTTGGAAAGTTAGAGTACCATTTGTAACTAACTGCAACACACTAAACAATTTCCGTTATAAGTATCTAAAGGCCTTTCTAAAGTCAGGTGTGAGGCAGAAATTTGTCAGTTTCTTTGTTTTTTGAGACGGAGTTTCGCTATTGTTACCCAGGCTGGAGTGCAATGGCGTGATCTCGGCTCACCGCAACCTCCGCCTCCTGGGTTCAGGCAATTCTGCCTCAGCCTCCTGAGTAGCTGGGATTACAGGCACTTGCCACCATGCCCAGCTAATTTTTTTGTATTTTTAGTAGAGACGGGGTTTCACCATGTTGACCAGGATGGTCTTGATCTCTTGACCTCGTGATCCACCCGCCTCGGCCTCCCAAAGTGCTGGGATTACAGGCGTGAGCCACCGCGCCCGGCCTCGTTTCTTTTCATCAAAAGCTACCAAACAGGCAACAATGTTGATGGCAGTACACACGAGGAAAGTATTTGCTGTGACTAATAGTTTTGAAGAAATAATCCTCATGCCATTGCAGATAAAGTTGTGAGAGTGCAGTGACTTCCAGCGTCAGCAGTAAAGATGAAGGTAATTCTTGCTGCATACGGTACCAATGATGAACAGAAAGACTGAAATGTGTCAGGAGGTCAGATTTCTGGATCACCATTTAAAGAGCTTTGCATGTGGGGCTGAGGATAAAATATTCCATTAGAGAGGTTCCACTAATAGAGCATGTGTACTTTTTATTCTCTCACTCAAACAAAATTTAAATATCAGACAAAAATAAAAACACACACACACCACAGAAACTTAGTACTTTTTTTTTTTTTTTTGAGACAAAGTCTCGCTCTGTCCCCCAGGCTGAAGTGCAGTGTCCTGATCTCAGCTCACTACAACATCCACCTTCCAGGTTTGCACAATTCTCCTGCCTCGGCCTCCTGAGTAGCTGGGATTACAGGCACCCACCACCACACCAACTAATTTTTGTATTTTTAGTAGAGATGGGGTTTCACCATGTTGGTCAGGCTGGTCTCGAACTCCTGACCTCAGATAATCCACCCACCTTGGCCTCCCAAAGTGCTGGGATTACAGGTGTGAGCCACCGTGTCCGGCCAACTTAATACTTCTTTTGTGAGTATCCTCACAAAGAACACTACAGAAATCTGAAACAGAAGTGGGTAGGCCCAATATAATTTTATTAGACTTGTAGTCTCCGTCTCTCAGCAACCATGCCAGTCATTTCCTTCATCCTATATCAGCAATGCAGTATTTGATTGAAAAATGACCCAAGTTTCTCATAGAGGGGTTGTTTTCTCCATGGAAAGCAAATCAGAATGGCATGGAAAGAAGACAGGCTCAGGTAGTCCAATACCCGATTCTTTCAAAGCCCCTTAAAGTGCGCTTGAGCTGGTGCATATTTGCGTGTGTGTGTAGCTGCCTCCTTTTCACATTTCTGATTCTGTAGCCTTCATGTTGCTTCCATGTTGAAACCAAATGGGAACGTTTTGGGAAATGCCAGAAAACACATTCGAGGCAGTGATGCCGAGTCTGAAAGAGTGGTTGAAGAAAAGCAATGAGAAGTTTAATAACTTGTAAATTCTAGTAGTTGGATTTTTAAATGAACAGATGTAAAATATGTTTAATTCCAGAAAGTACTTTTCAGTATGTTCTGGGGGTAGATTTGTTTCAATTGAGACTTGTACTCTGGAGAATGAAATGTTGACAAATGCATAACTGGTTCTTTGGGAAAAAAATGCATATGCAACTTAAATATACTTAAGTTATATCTTACCCAAGAAGTACAATGAATACACCAACCAAACAACAGTTAATGCAACTAAGAGTTTTTATGAGTGCATATAGTACAGTGGCAGGAAAACCCCATTAAAGGGAGGTATAGAACAGAAGACTTAAGCGAATGGATTTGCAAAGTCAGAGAATCCTCCAATGGAATCCTAGGTCCCAAATCACTTACTGAACTTTTCTGAGACTTAGTTTTCTGGTAGGTAAAATTAAATAGTACTTCCCTCACACACAAGGCAGAGGCAAAGGAACACATGAGGTCTTGATTTGTAGCATTTGTTATTTCCGTGATACAAATACTCTCATTGTGGCTGATTTCAGTCTACCAACGTGACAACACTGAATACAGAGTTGAGAAATTCCATAGTATTTCCCCCATACAGATACCATAGACACAAATAACCAGGAGTGTAAACAATTGCATGATGGGGTAGAATATTTAGGAAGTGATGAGTTTTGAGCATTTATCATCTTTTTAAGAATGCAATTTATTTAATTAAAAGTTTATGTATTTTGATTTTAAATAATGGTGGCGTTTAAGAACCAGCTCATAGAATTCCTGAAAAATTGACATTGAATTCCATAGGTATGTAACAGGCTCCCTGCACTCCACTGGTTCTGGTCGAATGTGAGTCTGCTTTTTTGCTGAGGAATCCGGTGTCCATAGGAGCATCGTTGCTGGCTGCTCAGAAATTAGGCTTGGTAGGCCTGGTTCACATATGTCAATGCTTATACAATTAACTTCTTCAGTTTAAAAACAATAATCCCTGTAATTCTCTCAGGCTGACTTAAAGCTCAAGGTCTGCCAAATCCTACCCAGATGCCAACAGGCAATAATTTATGATGGGATTAGAAATGAGAGTGAAGAAACGTTACTTGTTAATTATGATTGTGAAGACCACATACACTATGAAAAGAAACACTCTGTTACAAATGACAGGATTCCGGGTTAGTCCCACTTGGTGATATGCAAGTCAGTGGGCATTTCCTCTGCTCTTTGCAGCTCCACCTAGGGGCTTCCTACTTGCCTTTTTCTAATTGAAAGCCCATCAATGAAATGACTTCTCAAAAACCCCAGCAAACTGCAGAGTTCCTGGGAAAACTAGCAGTTGACAAAGGCATTACAGTACCATGTCATGCAGGCTGTTAAAGAAATCCAGCCCCGGTGATAATGTGTATATTCATTCTGTGTAAATGATTAAGTTCAAAAAACCATACAGTGAATCATGGTAGCAAGGCCAGACTTGCTTTGATTAACTACACTGGTATAATGAAACCCAACAGAGCAATCACTGAAACATTTAGCTCCCAATGTAAATCTTCCTGAACTCTGAAAAAAATCATGTTAGGCACTGAGAGGTGGTGTATAATACAGTCATATTTCATATAATGAAAGTGGCGGCAGTTGTAAAGAAAAGGGAATGTTAAAAAGTTGTTATGCTGTGTTTGGCAAGAATGAGTCATTTCAAAAGTGTCAATCATGATAATTCAACATATTTTTAATCTAAAGGTCAATAGAAGCAGTTTCTAAGGTGGTACAATAGTGATGCCAAATAGGAAAGCAAGCAGTTATAAGATGATTTCAAGTGTTAATACTGTACCATAACGTGTCTCAGTTCTAAATTGAAGAGCACAGATTGATCAAGGTGAAAGAATTTTTATTAAAACTGTTCTGAAATCGCGAGCAACATGGTCATTCCAATCAAACTGCTCTGTGGAGTTCTTCTGTTCAGACATGGCTTGGTGAAGACAGTGTGGCGTCTTGTACAGTATAGGACGGGGTGGTGTCTTCCAAGGTACAGTAATTATTTGGTGGGGGATGGTTGGAGAGGGCTTAGATCTTCATCTGCTAGTGGCAACATCTACAGAATAGAAACTCTTCCCTTACAATAACCTACAAGTCATTTTCTCGAAAGCAAGAGAAACATATGCCAATGAGACAGAAAGTCAGTGTTCTGTGATGGAACGGCCAGCCCTTCATGAATACATAGCACTGGTTGCATTCCTGCATATTTTCACTTTTGTCCTTGAACAGCTTTTGAATATACCTCAAATATGCTTGGGTCACGGTGTACACTTAAGTATTAGAAATATTTTGTGAGAGAAAAGTAAAATTATGCTCTGTCTTTAAAGTTTATGGGAACATGTGGTTTTCCTCATAGGGAAGGCAATTGCTACCTCGGCAGTGTTGGACTTTCATCTCGTGGGTTTCATGCATACAGGTTAAACATAGGAGAAGTTTTATAAGGCTATAGAAATTGTGTCAGAGAAAACAATCTATAAGAGGTCTGAGCAATATAAAAACCACTGGACACATTCAGTTTCATGATAAAGCTCTTTCCAAAGTTATTAGATTGCATAATTCAATCTATGTTATTATGAGGGAACTGGGTTCCAACCACTGCTGTAGATTATGGTAATAATTCTACATAGGCACATTCGCATTGCACAAAAACTCTCCCAGAACTGGTTGCAGACTAGCACAAGCATATTGTCTTCTGTTAATCCTCATAAACCTAACCAATAATTTGTTTCTGTTATTTTATCACACACATTAAAACCACTTTAATATTTAAAAATACCTAGCACAAGCATATGCTATATCTATATGTCACTCTTGCTGGTAATGTCTCAAGAGCATATTCTGTGACATTCAAACATATGGATCTTTAACTGTGTTTTCAGAAGGCTTTTGGTAGTTTAGTCAAAGAAAACAGAAGAAATCAAAGATGAAGAAACTACTCTATCACATTTTTCTTTCCCATGAACCTCAGGGAGAAAATGATTGCACAGAGGTTCTTATAAATGCCTGAGGAGATAGATATTTGGACCTTCTGATATTTCTTACTACTCCTCTTTTCCCTTCACTTCTTCCTCTCTAAGTTCTTAAAACATGTCATGTGTCTTCAGAGTGTGAGCCTCACAACCCCATTATTACAAGTATCTAAACATGTCTATTGTATAGTTTACCTACAGTAGTGGCGTGGACACACAATTTGTTCTGTTGTATTCTGTTGTTTTCGATTTTTAATTTTTTCTGGATACAAAAGTAACACATGCTGATATTAGAAACACTGGAAAAATCAGTTAAATGAAGAAGAAAATTAAAATGATACATAAGTTCACCTCACAGAGAAAACCACTGTTGAAATTTTGCTGTATATTTCTCTGGTGTTTTAAATACATAACATATTCACACGTTAAAAATTATATTTGGTGGTCGGGTGCGGTGGAGCGTGTAATCTCAGCACTTTGGGAGGCTGAGGCAGGAGGTCACGAGGTCAGGAGATCGAGACCATCCTGGCCAACACGGTGAAACCCTGTCTGTACTAAAAATACAAAAATTAGCTGGAGGTAGTGGTGCATGCCTGTAGTCCCAGTTACTCAGGAGACTGACGCAAGAGAATTGCTTGAACCTGGGAAGTGGAGGTTTCAGTGAGCTGAGATTGTGCCACTGCACTCCAGTCTGGTGACAAAATGAGACTCTGTTTAAAAAAAAAAAAAAAATTTGAGATCATATTGTGCAGGGTGCCTAGAAAGTCTATAAACACAGGTAAAAAAATATTATCTATGTTAATATTATTAATAGTATTATAAGAATTACTGACATTAGCAAAGATGTATTAATATTATTTCATATTATTTATTTGTCTTACAGATTGGAGATGTCCTTGATGGCATTGTATGTAATTCTTCTATGTTTTCAGACTTTCATGGACATATTGTAGATTAACAGTATATATATATATATGTATGTATGTATATATATATTTTTTTTTCTTTTTCTTTTTCTTTCTTTTTTTTTTTTTTGAGACAGGGTATGGCTCTGTCACTCAGGCTGGAGTGCAGTGGTGTGATCTTGGCTCACTGCAACCTCCACCTCCCCGGCTTAAGTGATCCTTCTACTTCAGCCTCCCACATAGCTCGGACCACAAGGGTGTCCTACCACGCCTGGCTTTTTTGTATTTTTATTATGTTTTGTAGAGACAGGGTTTCGCCATGTTGCCTAGGCTGGTCTTGAACTCCTGACCTCAAGCAATCTGCCTGCCTTGGCCTCACAAAGGGTTAGGATTAAGGCTTACTGCACCTGGCCGGTATATATATTTCTTGACTTTTTTTTTTTTTTTTTTTTTGCACCATAGCAACTTCCAATCCTGGCATGACCATTTAAGGTCTTCGAATGGGCAATGGTCACAAATGTAGAAATATTCACACTTGCTGTGCCAGAAAAGAAACATTTTACAAATATCCTAGCTCGTTTTTCCAAAAGGCCAGTTTACAAGCTCTCTGCAGATTTATCCGTTTCAACCTCAATGGCCACAACATTTGGCAAAAGTCCAACTACTGGAGACATTTAAAAGTAGCATATTTTCTGAAATCCCTTACCTTTCCCAAACACACTCCTTGCAGAAAAATTAGAAAGGATGGAGGGTAAGAAGGTAGGGAAAAAACGGCCAGCCTTGGCCTTAGCTGTCTATTACATAGTCCAAACACAGACAGGGAGAGACCAATTCTTAGACCGGGCTTCAGTTATATTGACCTTCACAAAACATGTCTCCCCTGTCATGCCAATGATGTTATTGAAATTGAAATTTATTCTAGGCCTTTATAAAATAGCTGCAGGACAAGGCCGGTCTCCATCATCTTCTGAGGAAGCCTTCACTTTCAAGGAACTAAACTCCATTGGTCAGGGCAATTACAGACTTACAGCATAAATTCTTCAGAGCAACATCCGTCCTAAAGATTTTCCTTTCCAGAAACTTCTCATTCAAACAAAATGTTATTAGAGCCAGACACAGTGGCTCATGCCTGTAATCCCAGCACTTTGGGAGGCTGAGGCAGGTGGATCACGAGGTCAAGAGATCGAGACCAGGCTGGCCAACATGGTGAAACCCTGTCTCTGCTAAAAATACAAAAATTAGCTGGGCATGGTGGCACGTGCCTATAATCCCAGCTACTCGGAAGGCTGAGGCAGGAGAATCACTTGAACATGGGAGGCAGATGTTTCAGTGAGCTGAGATTGCGCCACTGCACTCCAGCCTGGGTGACAGAGTAAGGTTCTGTCTCCAAAAAATAAAAGTTATTTATATCCAAGTGGCTGTGGTTGTAGTCATGATCTTTTATGCAATGTTTCCATTTGACCTGACTCATAAGCATTACAAACTGGATGTTGCAAAAGAGCTTTAGCATGAAATGGCTTCAAATGTTTGGTGCTATTCTAATTGTCAGGTGTACATTTTATATGGCAATTTCATCATTGCTGAAGAGACATATGTTTTGTTAGAATAAGAGCCTGTTCCCATTTATTGTTCTGGAGCCAAAACCTTCAAACAAAGAAAATACAAATATCCCAACTATAGGCTGATTATTTGAAATGTGAACAAAATGCAAATGTGACCTTGGCCCCTGCAGTATTGAAAGATGAAATTTTAGAAGTGTTTCAAAGTCACACATGTAAGAACTGTGTTTTATTTGCATGGTTTTGAAGTATATATAATATTTTTGAACAACCTCTCAATTTATATTCTTTGATGGGTAAGTTGGTTTTCTCCTACATCTTGTGAGCATGTATATATATTTTTAAACAGGGAGTATGGAATCCCTCTGAAAAGGAAAAAAAATGTGAGCACCTCAGGCAAGACCTTTTTTCAGCCTAGTGATTTGAGAAAGGGCGAAAGGAAACCGAGGCAATAGAGCGCTAGGATCAGATCTGTTTCTCGCCTGTCTATCTTCAGAGCTTTATTGGACAGATTGAGAAGTTTGGTTTGTCCTTTAAGAGAAAGGGGATGCTGGCTTAAAATTAAAAGTCCTCTGGTGGAAGAAAGGAACCCTGTATCGAAGACCAGTAAAAGAGGGAGTGAAGAAAAGGAAGCACATTCTTTTTTTTTTTTTTTTTTTTTTTTTTTTGAAAGAGAGAGAGAGAATAGGAAGGAGAAAAAAGGAAGAGAAAGAGAGAGAGAGAATGGGGAGGAGGGAGAAGGAAAAGAAAGAGGGAGAGAGAATGGGAGTATTGCTTTCTTGCCCAGGCTAGAATGCAATTTAGTAATGGGTATTGAAAACCTCTTTTATACTGATAATTATACTTAATGATGTAGTCAGGAAGGAATAAGGGAAGAAGAAAACAAACAAACAGCCAACCAATATTTAATTTAAACCTATGAAATGCTATGCGATTACTGAGGAGTGATTTACTTCCAATTATATAGTCACCTTTGGAATAGGTGTGAGGTGGTAATGTATGTTTTGTGTATTTGAAGTGGAGAGTACTATAAATATTTATTAAGTTTACTTGTTCCGGGTCTGAGTTCAAGTTCTGAATATCCTTGTTAATTTTCTATCTCGTTGATCTATAGAATCATTAGCTCTTCTTGTTGCATTGATCCTTTTGCCATTATGTAATGTCATTCCTCGCCTCTTTTGATCTTTGTTGCTTTAAAGTCTACTTTATCAGAGGTGAGAATTGCATCTCCTGCTTTTTGTTTATTAGTTTATTTTTACTCTCTGTTCAATTGGTAAATCTTCCTCCTTCTCTCTGAGTCTTTGTGTATTGTTTCATGTAAGATGGGCCCGGATGCAGCATACCGATGGGTTTTGGCTTTTTATCCAATTAAAATATATATAAGTTTAATACCAGCATTTGATACTAGCTGGCTGTTTTGCCCATTAGTTGATGTGAATTTTTTATTGTGTTAAAGTTCTTTGCTTTTTGATATATTTTTGGAAAGGCTGATATTGGTTGTTCCTTTATATGTATAGTGCTTCTTTCAGAAGCTCTTGTAAAGCAGGCCTGGTGGTGGTGAACTCTCTAAGTACTTGTTTGTTCGCAAAAGATTTAATTTTTCCTTCGCACATAAAGCTTAGTTTGGCTGGATAGGAAATTCTGGGTTGAAAGTTCTTTTCTTTAAGGATGTTAAATATTGGTCCCCACTCTTTTCTGGCTTGTAGGGTTTCTGCTGAGAGATCAGCTGTAAGTCTTATAGGTTTCCCTTTATGGGTAACCTGAACTTTCTCTCTAGCTGCCCTTAGTATTTTCTCCTTCATTTGAACCCTAATAAATCTGGCAATTATGTGCCTTGGGGTTGGTCTTCTTGAAGAATATCTTTGTGGTGTTCTCTGTATTACCTGGAGTTGAATATTACCCTGCCTTGCCAGGTTGGGAAAATTTTCCTGAATGATATCCTGAAGAGTATTTTCCAACTTGGATTCATTCTCTTCATCACATTCAGGTACACCTATCAAACGTAAATTAGGTCTTTTCACATAGTCCCATATTTCCTGGAGACTTTGCTCATTCCTTTTCATCCTTTTTTCTGCATTCTTGTCTTCTCGTTTCATTTCACTGAGCTGGTCCTCGACTTCTGATATCCTTCCTTCTGCTTGATCAATTCGACTGTTTAAACTTGTGCATGCTTCGCGAAGTTCTCGTGTTGTGTTTTTCAGCTCCATCAATTCACTTATATTCTTCTCTAAATTGTCCATTCTCATTAACATTTCGTCAAACCTTTTTTCAAGGTTCTTAGTTTCTTTGCATTGGGTTAGAATAAGTTCTTTTAATTCACAGAAGTTTCTTATCACCCACGTTTGGAAACCTGCTTCTGTTATTGGAACACCCGTGTAATCTATTAAGCCTTGTTCCGTTACTGATGAGGAATTGCAATCCCCTGTAGAGGGAGAGGCATTCTGATTTTGAGTATTCTCTACCTTTTTACGCTGGTTTCTTCCCTTCATTATATATTTGTCCGTCTGTCGTCTTTATAATTACCAACTTTCTAACTGGGTCTCTGACGTCCAACTTGTTGATTCCCTGCGCCGAAATCTGAGCAATCCACTGAGCCGGCCAAAACAGCAGTGTTAAGATTGATGGTGCTTTTCTGCCCGGGAATATCCGGACTCTGCACCAAGAACTGGCGTGCTAAGGCACCAGCAAAACCGCCACGCCGGCCACAAGAGTCGCCCTGGCGACCCGTGGAGCTCCTCCACTGGGAATCTCGTGGTCCGTGAGCAACTAATATTCGTCTGAAAGTGTGGCGTCCTCTCGTTCTTTGCGCTTTCACTGGGAGGTACGTGCCCGAGCTGCTAATCATCAGCCATCTTGGATCTCTCTCCCCGGAAGCACATTCTTTAAGACTGACCACCAAACCCAAGCTGCTTGAGTCAAACCTAAAGAAATATCGGATTGCACTGGGTTTTAAATGGGGGTAGCCTCCCCTTGCTACCTGTGACGACCATAGTAGCTTTAGGAAATAAAGGATCTGCATTTTCTCTGCACATTTGTTTGGTGTGAATACACTAAAAATTTCAGTATACTTTCTTTCAGTGAATCAGGGAAGAACTTTTCCTCTTCCTCCAGAAAGTTTGTCTTCCTTTGCTCTTCTTATTCTCAGTACCTGAAATGTCATCCTCTCTTCCTCCATTTATGGTCCAGCCATTTTTTTCCTTTTATCAATATTAGTTTCTTTTTTGAACATCCTTCAACCCACACACTCCTGTCATTATTTTGAGCATGCAGAATTCCCTTATTTAGATTCTCTTTAAAGTTATTTTATTTTATTATTATTTTTTCAATTTTACTTTAAGTTCTGGGATACATGTGCAGAACGTGCAGGTTTGTTACATAACATAGCTATACACGTGCCATGGTGGTTTGCTGCACCAATCAACCCACCATTTAGGTTTTAAGCCCCACGTGCATTAGGTATTTGTCCTAGTGCTCTCCCTCCCCTTGCCCCCGACTCCCCGACAGGTGAGTGTGATGTTCCCCTCTCTGTGTCCAAGTGTTCTCATTGTTCAGCTCCCATTTAGCATGCAATGTATCAGTTAGCATTGGAGATGTTCTTCTAGAGATGTTCCCCCCAGGCTATTGAGTGATAACCTGACTACAGGAATCTGAGAGACTTCTTCCCATCAGCAGAGGGTCAAGAGGAAGGCAGATTCTCAATAAACTCATGCACAAACCAATGGTGAAAGGATGGCTCTTAGAAAAGTTATCCATGGTTTGCTTCTGATAGTTTATATTTATTGGCGCAAATGTCCTTCTTTGTCTCTCACAACTTGACAACTAAGAAAACATAGCTTAATCAATAGCTTTCAAACCAAAGAATATGGGAACAATCTGACAGTATAGGACCTGCATTGTTTCTTCAGACTCTGAACACGTGTCCTGTGTTCAAAGGAATGGAGAGGGTGTTAGCCCAGTAAATAAAAATCTCTGATACGCTTTAATAATCACAAAGCTTCATTTTAGCTACTTAAGTCCCTTGTCAATTCTAAAAAACGTATTCTTAGCCTTCCTGTTGATTTGATCAATGAGAAAAGAAGAAGGAGGAGAAAAGGAATAAACAGTAACTTAATGTGATTCAGGAGGATTATATATGCATTATCATATTTAAGCCTCAGGACAATCCTGAGAAGTAAGTCTCATTATCCCCTATCACAGAGAATGAAACAGGATCATAGAAGTTAAGTAACTCAGAATCACACAGAGAACGAAAGAAGGAGTTGGTGGTAGAACACAAGTCTCCTAATGTCTGGGCCAATTTTCCTCCACTGGACAGTGTTTCCCAAGATTAGAAGAATATTTGTAATTGTGACTTGGTTACGTAACCTTTAAATATAAAGGCCTCGTATCCTCTTCTGACAGATACCTGAAGAAAATGCTTCTCTGGGTTGCAAAGCCACTGAAGTAGATCAAACAAAAATGAGTTGGTGGTGAGCACTCTTTGCTTTTGAGAACACATCTATAAACCTTCCTTCTTGCTTTGGTGACAGTTTTCATCTCCAGCACATTTCACAGATTTGATCACTTACTTGAATCTGTTTCATAAGAGATCTCACACACACACACACACACACACACACACACACACACACACACACAGAGCTCCCTATTATTCCCAAGGACCATAAATTTGTTCTGGTGAAAGCCTGCATAGCGGAGCAGACGACCTCTCAGCAGACAATGAGGTGAGTGTTAGCTTCAGTTTCCCTGGAGAAGGGAGGTAGCACATAGGGTTATATTTTATGTAGAGGGAGGTAAAGGGGAGAGAGAAACCTTCTCTCCATTAGGAGAGTGAGTGAGCCCTTGAATCTCATTGGGTCATCTAAATAGAAACCAGGCTCTTAAGCTGATAGTATAAACTGGAACACAAGTATGGTACAATTAGTGCCAGATTTTCTTTTTATATTTTTAAAATTTTGGGCAAAAATATAGATTTAGCAAACAGGCTACACTGAGCCCAAAAGGGCTGGCATTCTCCCAAGGGGGCATGAATACTTCACTGTAGTGAGTCTAACAGAGACATCTACTGGCTGAGCTCTGGACTTCCAGGGCAGGCTCTGTGGGCCCTTGTGATTGACCAATGCTCCCCATCTCTGACAAGCTTGTAAATAAATGAAAATGATAATAATTACATTTATTCATACAGAATGACTAATTGCACACTTAGCATGTGTGCAAATAAGCAAACATTCACAGAGGTCTGGGTGGATGGGGTGGGTAAAGCATCACCCATTCCCGTTTATTTTTAAAAATGTCTTCATTACATCTGACCAAGGAATGGTAAAGGCATTGCAGTTCTCCTATCTAAACGAAGTCAGGAGTTCAAATTCAACCAAAGAGCATTATGAATTACCATTTTTTTTTAAACCACCAGATTAAAAGAATTGCGGTATGGATAAAAAATATTAATTCCAGCAAGATAAATCCTGCAATAAACTCAGAAGTGCCCCATTGGTAGAATATTTTCATATAAAGCACCAATTTATGGGGCAAATTTAAGGCACTGATGGATCTGTATCGGGGGAGGAACAGTTCCCATGAGCAGAACCCACCAGATAATGCTGTCTCGTGGCAACTGTGCAATGTGTCTGCTCCTTTGCTGCCTCTGGCGGGATTAGGTAACTATCGGCAACATTAGGACTGGGCCCCTATTAATCAGCATGAACAAACTTCCTGCTCTTTACTGGGAGGAATCATGAATTGGAGTACTAAATATAGGCAAACAAATCCAATAACGAAACCCTCACAGCCAAGACATAAGCAAATATAAATCCCTCTTGTGTTATTATAATGCCTACCAACCTAATTGAGAACACATTCATTTTAAGCTAAATAAATTACCGCTACAATTATATAACCTTGAGGTCACCTCCTTTAGGAGTCGGCCAACACTTGTATTAACTATTCCACGCTTTACTATAAGTGGCCTCAGCCAATCAATGCCAAATAAATGCTGTTAAAATATGCATTTAATTAACCCAGTCCTTCATTTATTTGCTATTTTAGCCCAGGGATGAAGAAGAAAGTGAAGTTAAATTGTGTGCATTCTCAAACAAGACTTCAGAATGGAGAGCTTTTTCTTTCCAGTCAAAGCACTCTCTTCCTTATTAATCTGGCCAAGAGGAACATTCCTCAGACTTTAACAGAATAGTACATCCATCTGAAGAATGGGGCTTTGCCTGTGATATTTATAACCCCACATTCAAGGAGACCAGCTCCTTCCATTTTCCTTAGAGAGATGGATTTCCTTAGAGAAATGTCTTTTGCACTGATGGTTCAGTCCCTCTCTGGCTGTGAACAATTATTGCAGTACCTTTACGGTCACATGGATCCAGTGGCAATTATATTACTCATTTATGGATTCATGAATTACTTTATTGTTTCAAGATATAGAGCTGATTTTGGTTGTGTGTTGAAATATTCTGATCTCATCCTTCTCCCAGTGTTATGCAAATAATCCTAGCAGTACCTACCTAGTAGGTTATATGTTTTTCACCAATACTTTTCTTTTGGTTTTGATACTGCTGTTGTAGGCACATTATTATTCACTGAATATCCATCTGCTCGCTCACATATCCCAGCTGTGTTCGTCAAAACCAGGTGGCACTGGGCTGTGAACAGAAGTGATGTGTGTTACTTCAGGCTGAAGCATTCAAGAGCTGATGCACAACCTTCTACCTCTCTTTGTTCCATAGTGATCCTGAAAGTTGAAATGGCCAAGGTATAAAATGAAAGCAGCACAGCTTGCGGAGTCACAGTATAGAGAGCTGCTTTGACGGGTATTCTGTCTTACACTGCTTTTTGCATGAGCAAGAAAGAAAGCTTTGTTTTATTAAACCACTGAGATTTCAAGGTTTGTTTATCATAACATAATCTAGCCTGTGTTGACAAACATAATTGGCTTCCAAGGTAATAAACAAATCTATATTCTATAGTACTAAGTAACCACCTAAACTGTAGTAATTTGGATCTAATTTGCATGAATATTAATTCTTTTAAACAAGAAAGGAAAATTATGATATTCCCACAGACTCCATACCTTCAGAATAAGCTATTTGTTCATTAATTTTTAATAAGAAACATTCATTATTATGAATTCTTCGACAAGACTTTGATTTTCTTTTTGGTAAGTGATGACCATAATTAAGCTCCTCATAATGAAGACAGCAATTTTTAAACAGTACAATTTATATGATGTTTCTCCTCTGGGAGACTTAGTTTTCTCAATAAAAAGCAACAGTATATCTATGACTAAGGTCTCATAGCGCATGAGGATTTGTAGTTATTATTACATTCACCTCTGGGTTCATTGATTCATTCATCCGTTGACACTTTTCTGCACTTTTTGCAGAACTGAGTTTTACTCAAAGCCTGCATTTTTAAAAAGAAAACTTTAAATATTGTACATTACAGGATGCCGGGTTACTGGGAATATAACATTTCTCCCCAAAGGGCTTTCTTGTTATTATTGGCTTAATGGCTTCATTTATCTATGTAGTTCAAAATCTCTTGAAGTCTATCATTCACGTCTATAACACATACAATGAAGCCAATCATTAGTTAAAATACTAAAAGTATTTTTCAGCAGCATTTGATATTGGAGAAAAGGCTACAAATAGAAACCTCTCTTATCTAGTAGGAGATGCCTTAATGAGTTATATCTCACCCCAGATCACAATCAGAAATAGTTGCTGGACAGTGCTAGTCTACAGAAAATAACTTTTCTGTAGTTCCCAACCTTAATGCTTTGGAAACTCGTAGCACTTCTGCCTCGCTCATCTTATCTGTAGCAAAGGCAAACAGGAACAGACAAATCTGAAGGTAAAGAGGCCCAAACCGGGCAGGATCCAGTTGACATTAACTCATTGTCCCCTTTTCATACTACCAAGTCTCACAGGTCAGATGTCAAATAGCATTCTGAATCCCAGCACATTTTTACAAAGTCATTGTTTTCATTCACTATTTCCCACAGGTAATCTTGGTCCCTTCTAAGAATTTTCACATGTTGAATCTTTCACTGCTCTGTAATTTAATATTACAATCCTTCTTTTACCCACCCTATCTATATTCCTGATGCCTCTAAGCCTACTCTATTTTTACTCAGAGCACTTTCCATTTTAAAAAATACAGTATACTTATTATATTAATATTTGCTAGGTATTGTCACTACCACACTAGAATATAGGTTCCCAAAGGGCAATGATTTTCTTATACCTTTGGTTGATAATATAAATGTGGGCACATACAAAGCATGCACTAAACATTTTTCAGGGACTAAATGAACCAATAAATGAATGAAAGTTTCCCTGGTCCAATAAAAACATTCTGATATTTATTTTCCTGATATTCTTTTGTATTCATCCAAAGTCTACTTTGCCTCTGGTCATCTTGTTCCTGAATCTCATTCATTCTTCAAGTGATCCTGTCAGCTTGTCACATGGCTGACTTGTTTCCCAATTCTGCAATTTTTCTACTTTATTTCTAGGACCCTGACCAGTGTCTTTTTTTCTGGGCAGAAGATCTAGATAATTTCCCATGTATGTTCCCACAGACAGTGCTAACAAGAAATGGTGAGGTCCTATAGATGGATTTTGGCGACCATCACACATTAAATTTAATTTAAATTATTTAAAATCTAATTATAAATTGATTTTAGGAGATATCTTTGGTAAAACAATACATATACAGTGTGATTTAAAGAAGAAAAAAAATAAAATCATCCATAACTCGACTATGAGGGAAATCTGTAGTTATTATTTTAATAGCATTATTTATTCTCTTTGAACTGACTTCTTAAGTTAAAACCAATCAAATTAATTCATAAAAACATAGTTCAAGCAAAGCTTATAAATGAATGCAACAGAAAAAGAGATAAAAATAGGATGCTCGGAATTAGAAAAAAGACAGCATTTTATAAATGAAGGATGCACTTCCAGAGTTTTCTGACCTCAAGTCACTATTATGCAAGTTGAACTTACAGAACGCAGAGCTCATGTCTATGAAAGGAGCTTTGTGTAGAAACAATTTCAGGGAAAGTTCTGATCTCAAAGAAGGAGAATATCACCCAAACCAATTGCACTGTTCAGTAGCATTTGGACGACCAACTCTCCCAGTTGGCACACGATTGAGGTGTTTCTTGGGTTGCTGCTCTTTCCATGCTAAAACAGAGATAGTCCCAAGCAAACTGGGACAAGTGGGTCACATGAGCAGTATCTCAAACCGCTTGGGCATCTGAGGGAAAAAAACACTCAAAACCCTACACATCCTTTATTTTATTTTATTTTTTACATACAAATTATCTTGTCTTAAAGAATTATTTAGTATTTGGCCAATAACAGTGCTGTTAGGAAATTCTTTATGATTGAAATTTTAAAATAAAATATACTCTGACACAGTGATGGTAAAAAAGGAACCATTCCTCAAAACTAAATCAAAAGCTAAAGTGGGCCCAAGCTGATATTAAGAGTACAGAAGCACCTTCATTTCATTCAATTGCAGGAAATCAGTTCTTATCAATGTCTTTGCATCTGCCAGGCAGAGTCAGCAATAAAAGAAGACTGTAATTCAAGTGATTTGGATTAACTGACAGGCAGGAAAAACTCCCTTTCTTCCAGACCCTGATAGGAACAGAATGGTGTGCTGTGGCATCCAAAGCAGGCGACTGAGTCAATCTTGAGGCAATTAAAAAAAAATAAGGATTGGACATTTTCTGCCAAAATTGTATAAGGCAACTATCTGTCCCTGGGTGGTGTGTCTAAGAGGAAGGCAGTGGAAAGAGGAAATTCTGAGTATTCAGGATGTCTCCCTCTTTGCTTTTGTTTACTAATGCTCATCAAGAAAGTGATTCTACCCATGAAACCAAATTAAGAGCCACTAAGAAAAACACAAAGCTAAAAAAAAAAAAATCTTCCAGCTTTTGAGAGAAAAAGATGGAAGTAAAAACTGGAATTAAAATTGAGAGGAGATTTTCCAAAAGTCAAATTTTTAGCGTTAGAAGAAAAGAAGGCTAAGTTGTGATAGCACTGTCATGACAGAAAGCTGCATGAGACGTATGAAGTATTTGAAGCAATCTAAAAACCAGCTTTTTGTTCCAAATGACCAAAGTACTTTTAAGGAAATGCGTACTTGCCTGTTGTGTTAAGGGAGTAGCAAACAAGCCTGCCTTCCACAGAAGATTTTACTACTGAAAAACTGCTCTTGATCTGTTACCGTGATACTAGTAACTCACAATCAATCAAACAGTAACAGAAACTTAAACATAATAAAAATTCTAAAATCAAACAGATTACTCACTTTTCCCCTCAGGTAATTGTAACTCATTTGAATATCACTTCCCAATTTAGTCTCCCAATCATTCTGTGATTTAAGCATTTATATTGTTTCTATTTTACATGCAATAAAACTGAGGTGAGGATATTTGTAGTTTACTCAAGCTTTCACTGCTATGAATTTCAACGGCTACAATTGCACTTAGGTCTTTTGGGTCTGAATGTTATCCTATTAACATAAAGCAAGCTCTTAGTTTAATCTCATAATATTTTGACTATTAAGGAGACAGCACTAGTTTCAAGATTATCTCTGGCTGGGCGAGGTGGCTCATGTCTGTAATCCCAGCTCTTTGGGAGGCTGAGGTGGGTGGATCACCTAAGGTCAGGAGTTTGAGATGAGCCTGTCTAATATGGTGAAACCTTGTCTCTACTAAAAATACAAAAATTATCTGGGGGTGGTGGCATGTACCTATAGTCCCAGCTACTTAGGAGGCTGAGACAGGAGAATTGCTTGAACCTGGAAGGTGGAAATTGCAGTGAGTCGAGATCATGCCACTGCACTCCATCCTGGGCGACAAAGTGAGACTCCATCTCAAACAAAAGGATTATCTCTGCATTACATTAGTAGGCATAGAAGTTTCTGGTCACTCACTTCAGCAATTGCAGTGGCCAGAGACTTATTACTCTCTTCATGTTGACATAGTCATGAAACCTCAGGGGTTATAGTTGAAAAATCAATGCCAGATGGCTGTAGAGTAGAGACTCCTGAAGACTCTGCTACTGTCAAGTCACCCCAACAGAAATGTACTCGATGCTGATAGAGATGGAGATAACACATGCAGGCCATCTGTTCCAGCCACATGGCTTTGAACAAGGAAAACCTCTTAGGGTATAATGAATGAAGACTAGCTACAGGCAAAGGAACATCTAGGATACATTCTTATTTGTCTGTTGGTCATTAGCTAATTGTGGATGGAGATAATTAAGACAGGTCTCCAAAAGTCGTCCCATAGTTCAGCTACTACCTATTACTGCTGACCATGTAGGAACATATTGAATGATATGAAATTAATGTTGTTGGCAAAATTGCTAAACTACTTCGAGAAAGTCCAAATCATCTTCACTATAATTTTTTTTGACCAGAATGTATTACTCTACTTTTTCTCAATGTATTTGAGGTTGCTTTTAGCAAAAGACAAAGGTGAGTAGAATTAAACTAGAAAGGCAAAAGATAAACACGATCAAAATTGATCACTACCTGTAGCACATGTATTGCAACCAACCAGTACAGAATTGTGATTGTAATAGGGGACACTTTAAATCAAATTAGGGGCATTTCAAGCATTGGAATGTGTACATAAACAAGAAACTGCTTAATAATATTACACCAGAAAGTCCAAAATCACTTCTTTTGGCTTTGATAGTGATGCATAAAACCCAGACATGACTTCTGTCCATGTGTTTCATCATGACACTGTAAGCATGCTTGGGATCCTGGAAACCTGGTTTCCAAGAAAATGTGTAAAGTAATGAAACTTCTTGCCTGAAGGTGCTTGCCTGGAAACACCCCTCACTGAGAGATGATTGTGAGGGACACCGTTGATGTTCCCTTGCTGATGCATTTTGGCAGGGTCAGGAATGCTAAGGCAAGAGGGTTCTTGTACGCTGTTTGCTTTAAAATAGAATAAGAGCTCTTCAGTATATGGCTTCAAAAAAGGGATCAATTCTTTACATAAGCTTTACAACCATCATTTAAACAAAGAATCTATTCAAGTTTAGGTTGGAGGCCATTTAATCATTTAGCACTGGTATTTCTAAGTAGATTTTCATTCCCTGCTGTTATCCAACTTTTTAAATAAATAGATGTGTTGAGGCATCAATAATCTGGTATAAAACAAGCAGATATTCCATAGAAGTTATTTACAGAGACTCAAACATTTCAAATTACCACAATATCAACACTAGGACCTTTTAGAGCAGAAGTTCCCAAACTTTTTCAATTCATGGTGACCCTGGGGCAAAATATATACCTAAAAATTATTTATTAAATGCTTATGTCCAAACATGTCAATATATATTTATGTTCTAACAACTTTAGTAGCCATGTGAAAAAATAATACACACATATGGAAAAAATATTATTCTTATTTTATTATTAAATAACCACAGCTATTTACTAATAGGATGTGCATACCTGTTGCACACTGCATAACTTCTCAAACCTTGGACTCAAACTTGGCAATGCCACCCTCATTTTTTGGTGCACTTAGGTAGCTTTTGATTGATAGGTAGGGAGCTGCAGTTGTAAACAGTTGTAACAATACCTTTGAGCAATAACAATAATACTATTATCGAGATGTTGCACTCAAGAGACTGACAAAATTAAAAGCAAAAGCCACTTTGAACATATTCTTATAAGTCACAACTCATCTGGAATATAAAGAGAATGTGAGCATTGTGGTCAACATTGGTTGTGAACATTGGAATTTTTGTTGTTCTTCTCAATGAAAGGGAAAGAAGTATGAAAGAATTCTGTTTGTCAGTGGCTAGGCAAGCCTGGCTTTTTGGAAGGCTGGGTGCAAAATACAGTAGAGATGGATTAGAAGCTGTAGGGTATGAAGGCATCATCTAAATATTCTAAATAACGAAGAGGAAACTCTAATAGTGCATGCTTTCTCCCTTTATTGATTTCTTTGTATTTTGCCTCAATCTCTTTAGAAAGGTATTCTGCATAAGTAACTATGGTTAATCACACATCTTAAGAAAACTTTCCTTTTAGACATGCAAGTCACACGAATCCCACCATAACCCTTCTCACAATTTTGCAGCTTTCTGAACAAATGATTCAGTAGCAATCCATATTAGTGTTAAAGATCAAAACCAGAAAAAATGAACATCCAGAGAAGTCATATACTAATGATACCTCATTTCTGTATTTCATTCTGTTCACATTTGCTAAAGAACTTTGGAGCAAGCAGTCAATTGATGAAAATAAGACTTCAGCAATGATTAACACATAATTTGTTTTTTCATTTTTTAAAAAAGTTTCATAATATGTTTTTCAGGAGAATTGCTGGGTCACAGAGACATGTAAGAAGTCAGTGTATTGTGATGTGAAGGCATTTACTTTTTTGTGCTGGTTGAACTGCAAATTAACTGCATGGTCTTAGGTCAAAGCCACTTTGCCTCCCTGTGCCTCCCTCCTGCATGCACGATGATGGTTAGATGTCTCTAAGGCCCTTGTGTTGCAACACTGAATACTCTATGAACTTTTCTCTCTGGTGGATTTTTGCTGTCTTCTGAACAGTGTAAGTATCCTTGATCCAATCAGTCAAATAGTTGAATTAAAGAAACAAGTATTACTGCTGAAGAATTGTTTTTATTTAAAAAAATTTAAAATTGTAGTAAAAACACGTAACATGAAATTGACCATTTTAACCATTTCAAAGCATATGGTTCAGTGGTGTTAAGTATATTCACATTGTTATGCAACCAATCTTCAGAACTTTTTCATCTTGCAAAACTGAAACTTCATATTCATTAACCAGTAACTCCCCATTCACCCCTCTCCTCACTTCCTGGCAACCACCCTTCTACTTCCTTTTTCTATAAATTTGACCAGTCTTGATACTTCATACAGGTGGAATCATATAGTATTTGTCTTTTTGTGATTGGTTAATTTTACTCAGCATAATGTCTTCAAGGTTGACGTTAAGTTGTAGCATGTGTTACAATTTCCTTTTGTTTTTAAAGGCTGAATAACATTTTTGCGTGCACACACCACATTTAATTTATCCATTTATCCATTGGTAGACACCTGGGCTGCTTCTTCCTCTTGACTATTGTGAATAGTGCTGCTATGAAGATGGGTGCAACTACCGCTGAGTTTTAAAGGAGAGGAATGCATATTTATTTTCCTCACACCCCAAGGACATCACAGTACTGTCAATAATCTGCTGATTTCATCTAGAGAGTTTCCAGAGGTAAGGGAAGTTGGTCACCAGGGTGCTTAAAATCCATTCTGGTAGACCCATAGGAAGATTATTTGAAATATTATTTCCAGATGTGTCTTAGGGCTAAAATGTGTTTCCTTCTGTTTTATTACCAGTCATTACAGGAAACAACAGGCAAAGAGAAAAACAAAGTTTTGTCTTCCAGAATGTCTTTGCTATCAGGACAGTTTTATTGAGAACCTGAATCTCCAAAGACATGTTTCATTTCTAATTAGTTACAGATCCCAACCTTTGTGAGAAAAATCTCATGGGGATTTAAGATTCAAGCCAGATCTTTTTTTTAAGCAATAGGCTCAGAACTTTTCAAGGAAAAGTTGTTTTCTTGTCTTTTTTTAATAAAAGAAAATCACTTTTTAAACCAGATTAAAACTCCTACTTTTAATTATTGAGTCACTAAATTAGCATATGTATCTTTGACTTTAGATGCAGCAAAGCATTGCCTGATAACTGAAGCCACTTCTGTGCTTCCAATATTTGCATTTTGTTTGTTTGTTTTTGTACATTCTGCTACTCAAGTACTTTCTTTTCTAAGCAGGCTACATAAAGCTCATGTTGAGTTCAGCTAGAAAATATTTTAATGAAGAAAGTCTTTCAACATCACTGACAATGTTTTTTATCTTATCTACATATAAAATTTTGGGTTAAATGTCATCAGGGGAATCCATTCCAAATTAGATGTTTAGTTTGAAATAGAAAAAACAAGTTACACTTAAATAGGAAAATAAATTGCTGACAATTTGTAATTTCTGTCTTTCAGTATCTGTGATGAAAACAGGTGTAGAGGTCTCATGCACGCATTCCTCTAGCTATGACTCCATATTGAAGGCTTTTAAGTCACCATTGTCTATATATATGCAATGTAAGCCATATTTTAATTTTTCTAGTAGCTATATTAAAGAATAAACAGGTGAAATTAATTTTAATAATATATTTTATTAATCCAATATAAAAAATCTCATTTCAAGATATAATTAATATGAAATTATTAATGAGGTATTTTACTTTTCTTAGTATGAAGTTTTCAAAATACTGTGCACATGTTGTACTTCATAATCCATCTCACTTTGGACCAGCCATATTTCAAGGCTCAATCGCCACATGTGTCTAATGGCTACCATATTGGAAGGTACATGCAGATTTAGATGACTGCTTTCATTTCAGCTGTTCTGCCTTATATACATTTATATTTATATGTATACTTTATGTTATCATTTATATTTATACATGCATTTCTAGATGTTCTAAACTTTTAAAAAGCTCGATGTTCAGACACCCATGAGTATCTGTTTTACTGAAAGTTTCCTTACTTCACAAAGCAATCCATCACAGGTTTTCTTTGCAGAGTCAGAGCTTCTGGTTTATTTCAAATAATTTAATTTATAGAAATATATATTTAAACGATTTTTAAAGAGTAACACACAAACTATGTAAACCAAAAAACCATCTGTATATCTTTAGAATAAAAAAATCTAATTGGAATGGCAACCTTAACTCTCCTGGGTAATAAAGAAGAGATGAAGAGTGAGTCAGGATAACTTTCCATCTGGAATATCTATTTATTGCGGTTCTCTCTTCACTGTGAGAGGACAATTGCTTTCCTGCTACTCACATATTTACATGGCACTTACTTTATTTAGGTCAGTACAGAGAGTTTCTATGTCCAGAGTATAAAGGATGTACACATCTTCCTTTTGATTCCAGGATTAAACACACACACACAGAGTAGGTTAAATGTGAACAACAAAAAACATAAACTTACACTTTTAATTTTTTTGTAGAGAGTATAACTGAATGTTAAAATCTGAAACTCACATATTTTCAACTTCAGCTCCCTCAATGTAACAGAGGGGGAAAGACTAAGAATCACTGAATGACTTATAGATCATGAAACATGTAGCCGACTGAGTAAGTAGCCACCATTGTTTCTTTTAAATAGAAACAGTATTTCCTTTTCCCTGCTTTGCTCTTTTTCCCATGCCCTGTCTTTCTCTTGCTTCCAGGTCTAGCTTCCTCTGTTTTTCATTGTAAATGTCAAGCCTTCCGAACAGTAATCATATCAATCTGGATAGTTTTAAGCTTGGTGAATCCTCAGCTTAAGTCTCATGACAAATCCTCATTTGCTTGTCACAATTGGCAAGTTTTGATGTCTTCCAAGACATCTTAAAAACATTCTAATTTTTCTACTCCTATTACTGCTGGATATTCCCTGGGAATATGAAGTAACCAGCAAGAATAAATAGTGGGACTTTGTTGGTCAGGGAGGGGAAGGGAATGCAACAGAAAGGAATTCCCCAAAGAGACAAAGAAAATGCTTGGAACATTAAAGAAAGCAGAGTCTGGTGCCAGTGGGCCATTGCAACCACAAGTTTGTATCAATGAGTCAAATAGTCTGAAAAGTTGAGAAGGGCCAGTTTGTGAATGATCTTAACTGCCGGGTTTGGTACTGAGTTTTTTCTCCATATAGGCAGTGGGAAACCAACCACTAATCTGTATGTGTACACATGTGTGCATGAACAAGGGTGTGTTTCAAGCAGGATGGTGACATGTTTAGGCAGTGACCTAGAAAAATAATTGTGTTAATGGACTCAATATAGCAGAGGGGTTTGAATTAGGAAGACCAGATGAGAAATGGTTGCAGCAGGTCATAGGAGAGCTAATTTGGATACTAATTGCTTAGTATCTGACATTGATTGAGAGTTGTATGCATTTTCTCATTTAAATCTCACCATAGTCATACAAGGAAGATTTTGTTATTATTCCCATTTTAAATTGAAATTGGAGTTCAGCGAAGTTAAAGAAACTTGTTTAACAATAAGCAACTGACCTATATCATTGGTGTTCAAATATTCTGGTAAAATCATGTATCAAATGAGTGAAAAAGTTTTGAGCATCCTTTTCAAATGCAGGCATTCTAATTTATAAATTTTTATATTCATTACTGGCTATCCACATACTAAATATTAATAAAGCTTATTATTTTAGTGCAGCCCAATGAATGATTTGGTGTAGCCCCTGGTTTATACATACCCTGCTCTGGAGACTACTGGTCTATATAATTGAATTGGAATGTCTTAGACATTGCATAAGTCTTTGACAATAAACCCTATACAGATCTTCCTCTATTTACAATGGGGTTATGTTTCGATAAATTCATTTTAAGTTGAAAATATCATTAAGTAAAAAATGCATTTAACGTGCCTAACATACTGAACATCACAGCTGAGACGAGCCTACCTTAAATATGCTCAGGGCCGGACGTGGTGGGTCACACCTGTAATTCCAGCAATTTGGGAGGCCATGGCAAGTGGATCATTTGAGGTCAGGAGCTTGCAACCAACCTGCCCAACATGGTGAGACCCCGTCTCTACTAAAAATACAAAAAAATTAGCCGGGTGTGGTGGCGGGCACCTGTAATCCCAGCTGCTCAGGAGGCTGAGGCAGGAGAATTGCTTGAACCTGGGAGGCAGATGTTGCAGTGACTGAGATTGCACCATTGCACTCCAGCCTGGGCAATGAGAGCAAAACTCTATCTCAAAACAAAAACAAAAACAAGAACAACCATGCTCAGGACACTTACACTAGCCTATGATTGGGCAAAATCATCTAAAGAAAAGCCTACCTTATAATAAAATATTGATTATCTCAGGTAATTTATTGAATACTGTACTGAAAGTGAAAAACAGAATGGTTGTGTGAGTATTCACAAAGTACAATTTACCGAATGTGTATCGCTTTTGTACTATCTAAAGTTGCAAAACTCCTGAATCAAACCATCATAAGTTGGGGTCCACGTGTCCTTCTGAGACCTGGCTGCTTTGTAAACTGATGCTAACTTTTTGGCACCTGAAGGCATCTGAATTTGAAACTCCATATTAAACTTCATTGTCAGGCTAAGCAAGACTCTTACTACTTCCATACCTTCATATGATCCCTGTTTGTATTTGTTTTGTATTTTGACCTGCTCTTACGTTATCAGTGATGTAGAAATGTTTTTAAGAGTTTAAGCTTAGAGTTAATCCTACTGATCCTTTAGTTCATCACACTGACACTACAAATGAAAAATACGAGAGAAATATAACAAAAAGCTGTTTGAATTGGAGGTACAGCTTGTTAGAGATTCAGAATTAAAACTCAGATTTCCAAAGCTCAGTGTTTTCCTTTCAGATACGCGTGCTACCTCGATGGTGGCTTAATAGGCAAATATTCTGAGCAATCAGCATTTTATACACTTGTTAATGGGATATGTGATTGGCTGTAGAATTATTTAGTAACTTTTACATGATTATGATAATTATTAGTGGTTTTAAACCCTGGTTCCTTAGAATCATTTGTGAAACCTCTTAAAAAATACTAAAGCCTAGGGCCTCACTTGCAGAGGTTCTTTTTCTATCATTCTGGGATGTGCAATCAGGAATTCATACTTTAAAAAAGCTACTCAGATGATTATAAAGTGTAGCTAGGATTCTGATCTTTGATTAAGACCTACCCTGATATAATACCTGCCTTGGAGCAACTAGGAGACACGTATGACTGTAAATATCAGGCCTAAAATTGTTGTGAAATTATCTTCAGCCATATCATGTAGATAAAAGAGTTAAGATACAGAGATTTTGAGAACTCAAAAGATTAACTTAATAGGTACATATCTAATCTTGGACTTTGTAACCAAAGAAAGCATATTTAGTTTGGAAATGACTCTGGACTATGTAAAAATTGTTATATTATAGGCTTTCAAAACAACAAAAATATAAACCACTTAGTAACAAATATAAGAAAAACTATGTGGAAACATCAATGAAGACAATCAAAAAGCATTTCTGATGAATATTAAAGATGAGTCTAATAAAAGGAACATTTTATGTTTCTGAAGAGAAATGTTCAGTATTTCCTAAGTCACCAACTGTTCCAGTTAATTTTAAGACTGTAATTTCAATTAAAATGAAAACCTGTCAAATTTTAAA
Organism: Aotus nancymaae; assembly: GCF_030222135.1. Lineage (NCBI taxonomy): Eukaryota > Metazoa > Chordata > Mammalia > Primates > Aotidae > Aotus > Aotus nancymaae. Next base: position 33,904,544 of record NW_026988455.1, read on the forward strand.
GTTTATGTAGAGAGATATGTAGGCAAGAACATAAATATAAATTTAGATGTACAAGAAAAGAATTGCACTGCAGCTGTTAAAAAGTACTACATAGTTAATTAAAACAGTGGATATTGGTGCAAGAATGGACACGATTTGCAGAGCAGAATAGATATTAGATGCAACATTTATACATAAGAATATCATGTATTTAAAAGTCACTACTTCATATTAGAAGAGAAATAAAGAATTATTGAATACCAATTCTTAGAAAATTGGTTAACAATTTGAAAAAAAGTTTATATATATATATACATAATGCACATGTATAGATATATACAATTTGAAAAAATTATTATATATATGTATCTACATTGCATGTTATGCTAAAATAAGTTGCATATATATTAGAGAGTTAATGCAGAAAATGGAGCTATTAGACAATTAGAAAATGCAGTATTGACAATCTTATATTAGTAAATATAAGATTTGTAAGTAAATATTAGTAAATATATAGGCATTTTCAAATACAAAAGAAAGTAGAAAATAATTTTGACTACATGAAATATAAACACACCATAAATGAAATTAAGAAACAATAGACACACTATAACAGACATTTGCAACCAAATATCAGAGGATATATATAAAGAGTTTTATGAATCAATAAATAAAAGACAAGTATCTTACCAGGAAAATGGGTAATGAACAGTAGATCCACAATTCTCAAATGAGAGATACAAATAGGTGGGCAAAAATTCCAGCATGTACAAAGAATATGTAGCTCAGTGGTAATCAATTTAGCGAACAAAAATATAAAATGAACAGCTAGATATTATGTCTACAAAATGTTCAAATATTTAAAATATATAAAATGTTTATTGTTGGGAGGGTGGAGATAAATGTTAGGGCATTATTATAATTCCCTGTGATTGAGAAGATTAGTTGGTACAATCCTATGAAGGGCAATTAAGCAACATGATTAAAAAAATTAAGACTCTTCTTTGATCCGGAAATACTACTTCTAGCAATTTATCTTAAACAAGATAGATTCCTATCAGAGATGAGTAAAGTTATATATATTTTAGGTGCTACATATACCCCCACAGAATACTATGCAGCCATAAAAAGAATGAGATCATGTTCTTTGCAGGAACATGGATGGAACTGGAGGCCATTATCCTTAGCAAACTAATGCAGGAACAGAAAACCAAATACCGCATGTTGTCTCTTATAATTGGGAGAGAAATAATGAAAACACATGGACACATAGATGGGAACAACACACACTGGGGCCTACTGGAGGGTGGAAGGTGGGAAAGGGAGAGGATCAGGAAAAATAACTAATAGGCGCTAGGCTTAATACCTGGGTGATGAAATAATATGTACAACAAATTCCCATGAAACAAGTTTACCTATATAACAAACCTGTACATGTACCCCAACCTTAAAATAAAAGTTAAATTTATATATTTTTATAAGGTTTGTTCGTCATGATGCTATTTATAATACCAAACATGAGAAAACCTAATGCCCCCCAAATTAAGGAATAGTTACATAAATTATGGTAAGCCATGCTAAAAAAAAGTAATTTTCAACAATATAAAATCAAGAATCTCATGCAAATATATGAATGCATATTAAAGATTTTATTCCACTTACTAATTAATGAGAAAATCTGTAACATGTTAAGACTGGCTCAAAGAGCATTTGAGGAGTTAGTATTTATTAACAACTAATAAATGACTATTAGTATAATAATGTTGGTTCAGTTATAAAACTAGCTTATATCTTAAAGTGCAATAACCCCTAAACTTTGGAGTTATGTTCCCCTTGGAAAGAAAAATTGACATTTCAGGAAAAATTCCACAGGTTAACATTTAACTTTACTAATTCTGGAATTTTTGTTAAATAGTAAAAGATAAGTTGAATACATTTTATCTTTATAGATGATCTTATGGGTGGCTTTTGCCTGATTTAACATAGAAAGGGCTCAGTTTTTTGCCATATTTACAAGTTTTGTGTATTTTTTCTTAACAAGCCCCATGTGAAATGCTAACAATCATTAAAATTTGTAGCATAGATAAATAGGTATATGGAAAACTGTTCACAATATTTTGTTAAATGAGAAAGAAAGCAGGTCAATAAAGAATTACATAGTTTGATCTTAGTTGTAAAACAATGGGTAAAATCTGTAACGTATGTACATAAAAACATAAATCATATTTATTAGAATATTAATAATGCACCTTCTGGTTTTAGCTCTGATATGTAAACAGCTTGGAAGTCATGACTCCATTTTTACAACAAGAAATAGCTGAACAAACTGACCCAATTGAGAACTGAAGTTGCAGGGCAAACTACTACTCTGAAATCTGGAGAGAAAGACAAATGCTTTGAGAGTCACAGCTGATATTTCCTTATCTGGAATAGAATCATTTGGAGCCATAAACTGGTAAAACATCTGATCGCTAATTTCAACAAACGGCTGCAGGGGGAGTGTGGATGAATGTGAGCATGAGAAACTCCTGCGGGCCACCATCTTGGAGGACCCCACACTTTAGTGAATTTTACTTTCAGGAAATTTACCAGTTTCTCATGGTGAAGACCCAAGAATGATTCACCGTGTGCCTTTGGCAAGAATAGGAAAGACTAATCATTGTGAAATACACCCAAAGGATTCTTTATAACAAAAGTTTACTACCCAGGGAAAAAAAGTTTACCAGAGCTTCATTCTAGCTAGAAGAAGGGATTTCTTCCCTCTCTAGTCCTTTCTAGACACCCTGTCTCTTCAAAAGTAGGCAAAGTAAAATAAAACGAAACAGCAACATAAAACGATACCACCGTAGAAGCACTTAAGGTCATAGAAAGAGAAAGAGGCACACTTAAAGACCTACATTTAATCATCAAACTACAGAACACAATCTTTCTTCTCATCTGACCACAATACCACTAGGCCTTCAGTATAACAACCGTGGATTATAGTGGAAAGAGCTGCAAGACACAGACTCTCTCTGAGTAGGAGTATTTAGGGAAGCCCAAAGTCAAAATGGGAGATAAAAACAAGGACACAAGAAGAATTTAAAGACTATGACATTTATAGTTATAATTAATGTCAAAGAGAGCCTAATTCCTAGTCAGATTAAAATGAATCCTCATACTAATGGCTTATTTACCTCAATTCCTATTATATGATACTACATATCTGGCTTTCAAGAAAATATCACAAGGCATGCCAAAAACCAAGCAAAAACACAGTCTGAAGAGGCAAAGCAAGCATCGGAACCACACTTCAATATGCACGGGAGTTAAAGTTATCACACCTGGAACTTAAAATAACTATGACTAATATGTTAAGGTCTCTATTGGAAAAAGTACTTAATAAAAAGCATTCAGAACAGAAAGCAATAAGTAAAACTATACTTGCAGATGACACGATCTTGTATATCCTAATGAATCCACTAAAAGAGCATTATAACTAATAAACAAATTCAACAAGGTTGTAGAATACAGAATCAAAAACAAGAGCAAAGGCCTAGAAGGCAATAGTAATTAAGACTGTGTATACTGAAATTAGAATAAACATACACATCAATAGAATAAAATTAAGAATTCAAAAATAAACAAATGTGTTGATGGTTAATTAATTCTCAGCAAGGATGCCAAGATCATTTAATGAGGGAAGTCATGCTGCAAAAACTTAATGAGCTATATTTAAAACACCGAACTTGCACACTTACGTTGCACCATATTTAAAAAAACTCAAAATTAGGAACAAATGGTTTTCCTGGTAAGTTCTACCTAGTATTTAGGGAAGAAATAATATCAATGTTACAAATTGTCTACCGGAAAGTTGGAGAGGAGAGAATGCTTACTTAATTTATTAGGCACCAATACCCTGATATAAAAACCAGAAGAATAAAATACAAAAAAAATTATAGACTTTCACGAGCTAAGACACAGAAATTCTTAGCAAAATATTAGCAAATTGAATCCAAGAATATATAAAAAGAATTATGTACCCTGACAATTTGAACTTATTGCAAGTATGCAAATCTGATATAACATTTGAAAAGCTAATCAATGTAATCTACCACATCAACAGATTGAAGAAAAATATTATGATCACATCAATTGACGCAGAAAAAGCATTTGACAAAATCCACATGCACTCATGATAAACTTAAATTGTTACACTGAAAGTTTTCAGTTTGGCATTTTTGGTCATTTTTTTTGAGGAGGGATGAGACAGAGTCTTGCTCTTTTGCCCAGGCTGGAGTGCAATGGCACAATCTCAGCTCACTGCAACGTCTGCCTCCCGGGCTCAAGAGATTCTTCTTCCCCAACCTCCTGAGTAGCTGGGATTACAGGCAGCTACCACCATGCCCAGCTAATTTTTGTACTTTTGGTAAAGATGAGGTTTCACCATGTTGACCAGGCTGGTCTCGAACTCCCAACCTTAGGTAATCTGCCCACCTTGGCCTCCGGAAGTGCGGGGATGACAGGCGTGAGCCATGCTCAGTCTTAATGAAATCAACTATATGGTCATAATATGCATGAAGAGAGGAGCCAATAAACACAAAAGAACTCAAGAAGTGCAACATGGCTAATTAGCGGATGCTTATATAGCTGGCTTTTGTTTAAAGAAAGGCATCTAATTGTTTAAGGGTTTATATATACACCAATTGATTTGGTCAAGTTGAGCTGTTTAGTGAATTATGTCAGAAGTCACAAAGAAAGACCCCTACTGTTTCATCAAGAGCTAACTTTATATTCTTCAGATGAGCTGATCCTATAGCCAGCACTGAAAAGATTATTTAAGTATGAATCTATTTTCATTACAAGCAAAATTCCTCTTGACCTACCTGAGGAGCCCCAGGGCAGTGCTGGCTTCTTTGTCCCCTTTTCTGAGAGCAGAAAACGTGTGCAAAACACTCTGGCCTGCTTCACTTGTGTAAGCAGGCCAAACTAAACTTCAGTCACAGTTGTCTTTATTTTATGAAGATTTAAAGCCGGAGTTGCCCTCATGCCCTTCATCAGCGTCTACAAGAAAGATTGCAGCCAACAGCAGCAGGCTGGAGCACGGGAAGGCCACCCAAATTCTGCCTGCTGCTTAGAGTGGTGAGAGCACACTTAAGAAGTCCTTCAAGATTTACTTCACACCCAGGAGCATAATGGGAAATGCCTCCGGGTTCAGGATGGTGCTTTGTGTGTGGATATGTAAAGTAGCGCGCAGTTTCTCTGCCCCAGAAATGACCCTCACAGCATCCTTTTATTTGTAGAAACAAAGTGCAAACAGGGAGGCTGTTCTCAGCCAGGCTATAGGCACATGTTTATGATGCTTGGATAATTGCTCACACCTGTTTGGGAAAGAAATTTTTAAACATTCCGTAGGTGTTCTGGGAACTCCACTGCTGCCTTTGCACCCCCAAACTTGGCATTCGAAAATAATAGTTGTTAACGATCCTAGTATTTTTGTTTGTTTTTGTGGGGTTTTGGTAAAACTAGAATTAGTTCACACAATTCCCCTATTTCCAACTGTTGAAGAAAGGAAACTGACCAAATGCCTCTATCTTTTTAAGTTATACTGCTATAATCTGAGAATGCAAGTTAATTTCCTGATAAAACAGTATATGGCAAAATGCTAGATTCAAATCACCCCTTTCACAAAGCCTTTCATACGCACTCCAGTTTATTAGCCCACTGCATGACTCTTTTCTTTAATTGCGACGTGATGTGTCTCACTTTGAGTAGTATGCCTTTCTGTTAATTTTCTCCCCCATTCAGCTTTGGAATTAACTTGTTAAATTAATCTCATCTTCATTTATTTTACAGTATCTTCATGTTTAAATGCTGATTTTATGAACATCTGTTTCAATCACAGTTGCAAACCCATTAGTTTTATGAGCTGTACATATTTTAGAGAGATTTACTGCTGACCTTTGTTGGTGAATTGAATGTTTTCGTTGTCAGTAACATTTCTGTAATTGATGCCATTGTTACTGCCACCGGGATAGCGGTTTCGAATGAGACATGTTTCCGGAAATCCTTTTGCTTAAACACATTAAATCCGACAGACATCACTTTAAAATTTCATAGCTTTGGAAAAAAGTTTAGTGTGTTAAATCTTGCAGCATGAGAGCTGGATAAACTGCCACTCAATTTTCCTCTACTTTGAAACAGTTTAAAAGTTTCACATTTGCTAGAAATGATGTTTTTCCCTCCACAGTACTTGCCATTTAATAAAACAATTGGGGAAGCGGCACTACTTATGTAACTGCTACGTGCCTATTGATAAATCCATCAATCAAAGGTGAATTGTGCATTCCGCTTTCCACGTCCGTAGAAAAAAAACACTGTTTTTCACAAAACAGTATAGCAAAACACCACCTAAGTGTTCAACCTCCAGTCTCTGGGGAGACGTTTTGAATTCCCTCTGTGTGTTAGGGATCTAGTAAAAAGTGAAAGAAATTTTGTTTCTCATAGCAAGCTGATGAAAGTGGCAAGAAGTTCGAAATATCTCCCACTTTAATGAGCAGGCTGACTCTTGCCTTCATCCTGGAGAAGGTAATCAGAACTGGAGTACCTTGGCGGAATGGGGTGAAAAAGCCATACTCATAAAGATGACACATTTATTCTCTAATCTGTCTTAGAGACAACTTTCTAAGAACTTTGGTATGATCATTCCAGTTCTGTACCCAGTGGTGTATTCTCAATTATGATGCTGAAAGAATTTGGTTTATTGTAAAAATTATCTATAGTTATGTGTCAATTTGTCTATATTCTGAATCAGAAGAAAATTTCTAGTTTCTTCTGATGAAAATGCATTTTATTTATTTTTATTCGGTGCTTCCTTAACCTCTAGATAACAAGAGTCTTTGATTAGCATATAATAGACTGCTAATCGTCATGTCAAAATGTTGCATTAAGAAATAGTGCTATTAAATTCCAAAAGTACATAACAATTATATATATATATACAAATTTATATATATACAAATGTATATTTAAATTGAATTTTCTCTTACTAATAAAATACTGTCTTTTTACTCTTCATGATCCAAAGCATAGTTATAACTTTCTCATCCTTTCAAGCACAGAAAACAATTGTAAATCACAATTGTACATAATGACGTTTGTGGTATGTGTCTTTTGGCATCTGTATTATCTAATAAGAAAAAAATGCACTGCTCTTGCCGTTTTACTATGTTGACCAAAATGCTGTCTCTTTTTTTTCCCCTCACTTCCTGGTTACAAAAATGATGCTATTGTAGAAATCTTGGATAGACATAGAAAAGTATCAGAAATAAATAAAAATTACCTGCTATACAGTGTAAGTGCTGCCAATATTTAAAAATATTTCCTTTTGAATATGGTTTTGTATCCTGATTTTATCACTAGACACTATGTCATCTTTTTGTCATTATAAAATCTACAAAAAGACAAGCTGTGATGCTTGTACATTATTCCATCAAAAAGGTCTATAATAACAGATTTAACTATTTACCTAGTTTTGCACAGAGATTGATTCTGATTTTTTAAGTATCAAAAATAATATTGTGATAAATACATTTGCATGTAAATCTCTTTGCACATAGCTGAATTTTTATTCAGGATAAATTCTTGAATAGGATAACATTAGGATAACAGTAATTTTATTAAAGGAAGCATACATTTGAAAAGTATCTAAATTTTGAATTTACAACCCTACAGCAGAGAATGAGACTATTCATTTTATATTCTCACTTATGGTGGCTAGTGGATTTTCTTTTAAATACCTTGAGAAATGAAAAATACTTAATTTTTGTTTTAATTTTACCTTGCATTTAAAAAATTCTTGAGATTTAACTTTTCTCATTATTATTACTAGGCATTTTTGTGAATTTGCTGTTTATTTCTTTTATCCATTTTTCTATGGTCATATGTTTATTATTAAATTGTAAGAGTTGTTTATATATTTAAGGATACTAACCTATCATTTTATGTTTATGTGGCAAACACACTTTTTATTTGTCACTTGCCTTGAGTATAGATGTGTTTAATTTTATGTCATATTTATTTCTTCTTTTGCTAATATCCTTAGTCTTGTGGCAACCAGAGATGATCTAATTATTTTATGATTTTCTTTTTTTCATATAAACCTTTAATGTATCCAGAATTTACTTTGCTGTATGGTAAGAAACGAAAGTTTATTTAATTTTTTCCAAAACAGCAAACTAATTTTTTCAGCTTAATTTGTTTACTATCCTTGCCTCATGATTCCATCTTTATAATATACATAATTGTTACATGTTCCAGGGTTTGTCTGGGGGCCTTCCATGGTGTTTTATTGACTGTTTTAATGTATTTTTTTCTTGCATTTTAATAGCCACAATAATATGATATATTAGTTTGGGCAAGTTGAATGACTTTTCCTCCCTCATCCTCAGAGATACAGTTCTAGAAGTAGCTAACACACAGTGGTATTGTCCAGCATGAAAAATACATTCTTTTACAAAAAATTTTATTTCATTAGTTAGAAGATGTGCTTATTTTAAATTTTACCTCTGAAATGAAAATGTATCCTGTAATCAATGTTAGCAGATGGCAGTAACAAAAAGAGTTATTACGACATGGACTAATATTAGTATATTAATATATTAGTCCATGCAGTAATAGTTACAGCTGTTCCTATTTTGTTACATCAATTACATTTAGTACATTGCTGACATTATGCATGCTGGATTTATGCAACTTAAGATGTCTTCATAATTATATTATTATTGTTCATTGAAAAGAAAATTTGTATCTGAAAACTAAACAGAAAGGCATATTGTCATTGGACAAGGGACTTCAATTTTATATTTTCTAGCAAAAGAAATACCTATATGCATAACCTGACCTACACAAGGAAGTTGCCTACAAGTAGATGAAACTGTGTTATCTGTTGTCACCAAGATACAGGAAAAGGATCGTCTATTATGCCCTAAGCAATGCACCTGAAGACAGGAGAAATCACCAAATTCCTGGAACAGATCAAAGAAATTTCAAAGCAATGAGTAACATATGTAAACTGGTCCCTGAAAAGTGAGAACATGCAGTAGTTGGTTTTCTGTTCCTGTGTTAATTTGCTTAGGATTATGGCCCCCAGCTGCATCTATGTCACTGCAAAGCACACTGGATTCTTTTTTATGGCTGTGTAGTATTCCATACATTTTCTTTATCCAGCTCACCACTGATGTGCACCTAGGTTGATTCCATGTCTTTGCTATTTTGAATAGTGCTGCAATAAATATGCAAGTGCATGTGTTTTTTCTCATAGAAAAATTTATATTATTTTGGGTATAAACCCAGGAATAGGACTACTGGGCCCAATGGTAATTGTGTTTTTAGTTCTTTAAGGAATCTCCAAACTGCTTTCTATATTTTAGAAATACAGAAATATTTCTTGGCTTAAATATTTTTTCTTGGTCTGTAGGTTGTCTGTTTGTTGATAGTTTTTTGTTGTTGTTGTTGTTGTTGTTGTTTTTGGGGGGCTATGCAGAAGCTCTTTAATTTAATTAGGCCCCACTTTCAAGTTTTGTTTTTGTTGCAATTGCTTTTGAAGACTTAATCATAAATTATTTGCCAAGGCCCATGTCCAGAATGGCATTTTTTACATTTTCTTCTAGGATTCTTACAGTTTGAAGTCTTACATTTAAATCTTTAATCTGTCTTGAGTTAATTTTTGTATATAGTGGAAAGTAGGGGTCCAGTTTAATTCTTCTGCATGTAGCTATCCAGCTATCTAGCACCATTTACTGAATAGGGAGTCCTTTCCCCATTGCTTATTTTTGTCAACTTTGTTGAAGATCAGATGGTTCTAGGTGTGTGAATTCATTTCTGGGTTCTCTATTTTGTTTCACTCATCTATGTGTCTGTTTTTGTGCCAGTATCCTGCTGTTTGGTTACTGTAGGCTTCCTTATTGCATAAAGTTAGGTAATGTGATGCCTGTGGCTTTGTTCTTTTTGCTTAGGATTGCTTTGGCTATTTGGTCCCTCTTTTGGTTCCATATAAACTTTAGAATAGTTTTTTCTCATTCTGTGAAACATGACTTTGGTAGTTTGATAGGAATAATGTTAAATCTGTAGATTGATTTGGGCAGTATGATCATTTTAATGATATTCATTCTTCCAATCCATGAGCATGGAATGGTTTTTCATTTGTTTGTGTCATCTCTGATTTCTTTGAGCAGTGTTTTATAGTTCTTCTTGTGGAGATCTTTCACCTCTTTGGTTAGATGCACTTCTACGTATTTAGTTTTATTTGTGGCTATTGTAAATGGGGTTGTATTATTAATTTGGCTCTCAGCTTGAATATTATTGATGTATAGAAATGCTACTAATTTTTGTACATCGATTTTGTATCCTGATAATTTACTGAAGTCACAAAAATCTTCAACAAAATACTAATAAACCAAATCCAGCAATACATCAAAAAGTTAATTCCTCATGATCAAATAGCCCTCGTTCCTGGGACATAAGGTTGGTTCAACATATGTGATTCATCACCTAAATGCATTAAAAAGAAAAAACATATAATTATTTCAATAGATGTGAAAAAAGGCTTCAACAAAATCCAGTATCCCTTCATGATAAAAACTCTCAACAAACTAGGCATAGAAACAACATACCTCCAAATAATAAGAGCCATCTATGCCAAACCCACAGCCAACATCATACTAAATGGGCAAAAATGGAAAGCATTCCCCTTGAGAACTGGAACAAGACAATGATACACCCTCTCACCACTCCTATTCAACATAGGACTTAAAGTTTTTGCCAGAGCAATCAGGCAAGAGAGAGAAATAAAAGGCATTCAAATAGGAAAATAATAAATCAAACTATCTCCCTTCATGGACGATATGATTCCATACCAAAAGCTCCTGGAACTGATAAACACTCTGTTCTTCTATGGAGCCTCAGAATGACCAGAAGAGAAGTGATGTCTTTCATTTTTTTATCCTAAGAAGTGTTTGAATTTGAGTATCTTTGTTCATATACTTAAAGTAGATTCCAGACGCAAATTGTCTCTTTCTTGGTCAAACTTTTTCAATGGCTCTTGCCAGTGTTCTCAATTTTCAGACAGTTCTCCTCTGCCCAGTTACTGTATGTTCATGTATTCTGTTTTTAATTCTACCTTTGATGAAATTCTACATCAGATGTATAAGGCACAGTATCAGACATTACTTAAGGGAGGATAGAAAGATCCTTGATTCTTTGTAGGCTTGATGGTTTAAAAATACATACATAAAATTTTTGAGTATTCTCTCAATTTAACATGGAGTCCGATATTTCTCTCTCTGAATTTGGGCTAGACTTAGTGACTTGCTTCTAACAAATAGTATATGGAGAAAGTAATGGTGTGTGGCTTCTAAGACTAGGTAATAAAAGCCATTGCATCCTCCACCTTGCCCTCTTTCTTTGTATCACTCTTTCTGGGGAAAGCCAGCTGCTGTTTTGTGACCACACTCATGCAGCCCTAAGGGGATGCAAGAAACTAAGGCTTCCTGCCAATAGCCAGAGAGGAACTGAGACCTCCTGCCAAAGCCATGGGAGCGATCATCTTGGAAGCCAACTCTCCAGTTCCGGTTAATCCTTCAGATAATTGGAGCTTCAGCTGACATCTTGACTGCAACCTCAAGAAGGCCCCTGAGCCAAAAACACCCAGTTAAGCCTCCCCCAAATTCCTGATCCATAGAAACTATGATATAATAAATGTTTGTTGCTTTGAACTTCTAAGTTTTGGGGTAATTTGCAATAGAGAATTAAACAAAAACAGATGACTTTAGCTAAAGTAGATGATACATCCAAAACATTTGCTGGTGGTAGCAGCTGTAGTCGCAGTGGGCAGGCCTCCAGGATGAGGTCAGCTATAGCCTGCCTTATTCACACTAGTTTGTCCATCTAGTCTCCCATATCTCATTCTCGTCTTTATCACTTGGTATGGGGTTAGTAGCCTCATGTTTCCCAGTTACCATCTGGAATAGAGAAGATTATCTGCTCTAGCCCAAGATTATGCTGCAAGCACTGTGCTATGTACGATTTTGGGGAGCTATTATCCATATTGAAAAAAAGATTACAAGTTATAGGGTACAGGAAGCTTAGGCTATAGATTAGCTATAATCTAAACTGTTACACAGCACTGTCAGTGCGATAATTTATTTGTGAAATTTGTAATTTGCAATGTGTCTGCTTTCAGTAAGAATCAAATTGATACATACACATTTTTGGTGCTAATTAATCCCTTAAGTATAAAAATAAATTCAGAGAATGAGAAAGAGGAAGGAAAAATGAACTAATACCTATTAGGGACTACTATATTTTAGGCACTGGGCAGATAATACTAACATAACAAAAAGATTGAAATGGTTACTGTAATTGCTCTTCCTCCTTTGCACCTGACTTTGATGCTGGTAATCTGCTTATGCCCTTAATTTGGCCCTCCACTTGCCTGCACAATCCAATTTCTCTTGACCGTGGACCTTAGCTACTTCTTGTCTATACTTTTCACGTCTTCTCTTGAGTTTCCTGATTAAACTATTAAATAGAAGTGCAATAAGGAAGAAACAGATTGCTCGTAGAAATGTAAAATAAATGTTAAAGCTCATTAATTCTCAAATATTCTTATCATACTCTTGCTCATGATCTATCTGATTTGAGATTACCACTTCTTGTCACTCAAGTTAACTATAGTTCCTCCTTCTTCACCTGCAGTTACAATATTCTGCCACTAGTTGGACCTGGTTAGGCATTTATGGTATCAACAGCCAGATTTTAGGCACAGATAATACAGCTAATTTTGCACACGTGATGATTGTTAACTCAAATTTTAAAAATTATCATAAAAGGTATAATAAAATTGTTCATATCAAAAAGCAAATTACTGAAAGAAATATAAACAACCAGATCCAGTCTAAGTTGCTGGGAAGCCTAACCCTGGTTTATCCCTGAGCTTGACCTATTTTTTTCAACTTGATTTTGTACAGCTGGATTCAAAGCCTTCTTGGTGTATGCACATGGCAAGAATTTTGGGCTTTGTTGTCTTTCAAATGAAAGCTTTGCCTGCCTTCTGTAACTCAAAGACAAAGTTTTTCATTTCCTTTTTAGCCTTACTCCTTGACAAACTGATACTTTAAAAGGACAGAACTTCTGTGCTATTTGTGGAGGAAGATAAAATAAACTACAAAGTATCTTAAACCTCTCTGACTGTCAACAATCTTGGAAAACAGAGACTTTTTTTTTTTTCCGCTTGCTGTATGAGTTCCTAGGCATTGTTTTGCTGCACAGAATCTTGGTAAAAGAGGAACAGGGAACTTGAAACAAATCAGCACAGAATCTTGGTAAAAGAGGAACAGGGAATTTAACAAATCAGAGTTGAAACAACTCAGAGTTGAAACAAATCAGAACTTGAAACTGATTTGTTTCAGAACTTGAAACTGATTTGTTTCTGTGCAGCAAAACAATGTCTAGGAACTCATACAGCAAGCGGAAAAAAAAAAGGCTCTGTTTTCCAAGACTGTTGATAGTCAGAGACGTTTAAGATACTTTGTAGTTTATTTTATCTTCCTCCACAACTCCACAAATAGCACAGAAGTTCTGTCCTTTTTTTTTTTGAGACGGAGTTTTGCTCTTGTTACCCAGGCTGGAGCGCAATGGCGCGATCTCGGCTCACCGCAACCTCCGCCTCCTGGGTTCAGGCAATTCTCCTGCCTCAGCCTCCTGAGTAGCTGGGATTACAGGCTCGCGCCACCGTGCCCAGCTAATTTTTTGTATTTTTAATAGAGACGGGGTTTCACCATGTTGACCAGGATGGTCTTGATCTCTTGACCTCGTGATCCACGTGCCTCGGCCTCCCAAAGTGCTGGGATTACAGGCATGAGCCACCGCGCCCGGCCCTGTCCTTTTAAACTATCAGTTTGTCAAGGAGTAAGGTTAAAAAGGAAATGACTTGGTCTTTGAGTTACAGAAGGCAGGCAAAGCTTTCATTTGAAGGACAACAAAGCCCAAAATTCTTGCCATGTGCATACACCAAGAAGGCTTTGAATCCAGCTGTACAAAATCAAGTTGAAAAAAATAGGTCAAGCTCAGGGATAAACCAGGGTTACCAAGACAAAAGTAAAAAAAAAAAAAAAAAAAAAAAAAAAAAAAAAAGAGCCACATATTAAAGAAGCTGCACCAGAGACAGGTGAGAGAGGATACAAGAGATGGCATATCAGGCTAGAAGAGACTTTTGGGGAGTTGGAACTATGGAGAGAAGCAGGGACTTTGGGGGCAGTTGCCACATCTGGAAGAGGTTGACAAGACTGGCAAGATAATATTTACAGAGATTTTCTGGGTAAAAGAAAATTCCTTCTTTGGTGTTTTTATTAAAGGCTTCAGTAAAGATTTACATTGTTTTTAAACTAGTTTGGATGCTGGATTGATGCTTCTTTAACATAAAATTTTACCACCAGAACCCATGAGTTGGCTGGACTTTACACAGATAATACATTTTTTAACCTTTTCAATTTTCAATTCAATTTTTCCCTCACCAAAAAAAGGTTAAAAAATGTATTATCTGTGTAAAGGTTAAAAAATTGCCAAACTGCTCCTCATCTTTAAATATCTTGTATGCATGTATGGTGTACCAAGCTATAGAAAATATAGTAAGCTCTTCAAATTAGTCTTGTGAGATTGAAATCCACAAATTAGCCAGTGAGATATAATATGAATTCTGCCGGACTTTAGCTTTGGGACTTGTCTCTGAGTTCCAACCCCCTCATAGCTGATCCCTCACAGCTGATCCTATTAACCAGTTTCTCTAGCTTGGCTCTATCATATTAGGTGGTAGGCTCCAGGGTCTCCCTTGGAATACAACTATTTTCTATTTTAAGCAGGCTTTTGCAACAAAAGTGTTTATTTTTATGAGAAAGGCAATCCAGTAAGATCTGCTCTTTCTTAGAACATTTTATCTGGAAGCAACAAATAAGGAGAACTTTGTGAGGCTTAACATAGTGATGCATAGTATTGTCCCTCAATCATTTATTTTTTAAGACAAAATATCGATGAACAAATCATTTGATATATATTTGCATATTAAGTTAAGAGCTAATATTTATCATTTCTCAAAAGGCTTAGTTAACTCTTGGCTCAGGACCAAACCTCCCATTGCAATCACATAAATTTTGCACCTGCACAATGAATATGGCCAGGTTGATTAGGTTATCATAAAAGAACCAGGAAAGCGTTTTATTTTGTTAACATAAGGTATCTACTGAGCTAAAACAAATAGCAACGTCTTAGTAAAAAGCACCGTTCAATGATAAGAATACAATTGTGAAAGCTGAATCTCTCATTAGAAAGCAAATGAAATAATGGTTAAGCTTTCTTTAAAATTTTTCACCAAAATTGAGAAGGAAAGTATGCACATGTATCTCAAAATTGTTCTGATAGAGCTTCAAAGTTTTTGAGAAACACATCCTAATGTATGATTAAACATGTCATGGAAATCGTGCCAGCTATATATGTGAGATAATTGTGTCAGGACATTTTGTGTGTGGAGTGGGGTTGGGAGTGAAGGTTGGTGATATGAGACATGTCCCTGATATCTTTCGTGACTGCATATACAACAGAGATGTATATTCGAACCTTGCCTCTGACTTCTTCATTGTGAATATTTCACTATCTGGCTTTCTAAAGATTTCAAGTTGGAGCAATTAAAAATATAAATGAGCTTCTGATGAATGTGAATGCAAGTCATTGAAATAATTAAGACACACAAAATTCCATTTGAAACAAAATTTCCTTGAAATGGACCATCTTTATTTGCATCCCCAACTCACTATGAGATAATAAATGAGATAATAAATGCTCTTTATTTTTAAAGACTGTTTGAATCGAGTTGAATTTTGCTGTCATTTGCAACCAAAGTATACTTAACTTGCAAGAAAATAGGAAAGACAGTGAAAAATAAGCTGGCAACTGTATTTTGTGAGTAAATTTTATTTTCAGAGTCCATTTTAATCCTCATAACATCTCCAAGACTTGAAAGCATAGCAGTACATTCACCTTAATCTGAGAGAAGATGTCCACTTGGGAAAGTGACCCTGCAAACAGAACTCCCATCAACTCATTCTTGCAAGAATGTGTTTGGGGTGTCACCAGGAGCTTGTGCCTACTGAATAAAAAGGATTAAAGAAGACATAAGAATAAAAAAAGAAAAACAGTGATAATGGCAAAAGAACTTCTTTAAGAACTTGGAAGTATCTTCACGATGATCAGTGGATATCTTGGTGGTAGAGCATCTTTATGGAGTTTTGAAGACAAGGGAAGCTTGACTTTCCAAAGGGAACGATGCTGTTTCTTCTGATCTGTGAAGCTATTTATGAGAAGTAGTTTTATTTATTCTTCAACAACACTGGATGAAATTGTATCTTTTGTCTGTTGGTATCTTTTTCTTAATCACAATATTATTCTGAATAAACAGTGCACTGTTGAATATTGTTAAATTCCACTTTGTGGTAAGGAAACTCTATGTCAAAGACGCTGAATAACTTGCCAAAGATCACACAGTGTGTTAATGGTAGTTCCAGGGCCTGAAATTTTGACTCTGTATCTTCAAAGCCCATGTGTTTTGCATAACATAATTTTGCTTCTGTCTTCTCCTCGGGGAGAATAACTTTCAAACTGGGGAGGATAGATAAAGCATTTCTAAGAGGAAATTAAAGCACTAAATAGAAGAGTAGACCAAGGAAGCACCCGGATATGCTAACTGAGTTTGAGACTTCCAGGCCCCATCAAATTGTATATTATATGGGCCAGACAAACTTGTAGATGATACGACAATTTGAGAACTTAAGGAACATTGTTTTCCAAAGGGGGAAAGGAAGATTCTGGAATTAAAGACCCATGGTTTATAATCTCTGGCCCAGATTGCTCCTCTGAATTTCAGAGCTATATATCCTATGTCTACGACATTATAATTAAGGCTCATTTGGAGGCAGTTAAGCAAAATTTTTATAAAAGAGTTTTTAGTAACTGTATCTGTGCCATGCCACAGTTTTTACTAAAAGGAATTGTAGACGTCAGCTAAGTGACTGACTAGAGGTTCCTGGTGCTCATGTCTTCCACAAAAAAACCCAAAACAACAAATAGTCAAAATTCAACTGTAATGTTTGAAGGAAAGTGCTGGAGTACAGCAAAGGAGTGGCAGAATCCCTGTGGAGCACAGCAGCCCAGATGACAGCATAGACAGAAGTGAGGCATCCTGCCTCTGCCGCCCTGTCTCTACCACTGAGATCAGCTCTCAGCCTAGAGGGACTTCCTTCCCTCTTGCAGGAAAAAGGTAAGCAGAAGATGCCACCCACAAGCCCTCATTGCCACTGCAGACACTTGCAATTCTCACTACAGAAAAATCCCACAGTCCTCACAAGTCCAGAGCCCAGTCTGGGGAGTGGGGAGCCACCTGGAATTAATATGGTTTACATTACTCCAGAGTAAGAGCACACATTGTGTGCATTACCCCCTCTCCTCACAACCTCAAAACCCCTCCACCCCCAACCAGGACACATACAGCTGCAGTAGTACACCATCCTGAAAGTGGAGCCGCTGCTAAAGTGTATTTGGCTCTAGGGACCAGTAACCATGGGACCTTTCCAAACTTGAGTCTCTATGCAGTCATTCCTGGTCATTCTGGGCTCATTCCAAGGAATTCACGTGGGTGACTGCAGTGCCATGATCCCCACTTCTTGGAGCCTGGGCCTGGAAATGGTTGTGACTCCAGTCCTGCACAGGACAGAAGGTAATTTCAGGCTGGCTGAATTATCAGGCATCCATGCCTCTGGTTGGAAAAAAAAACAGCGAATCTACCTCTGGCGATTTAGCCAGGTGTCCCCAGCCTTAGAAACAACCTGGATACCTTGCCCTTAGTGAGTCAATCCTCAGTCTACTCACTCACCATGCATCTATACCCCTGGCCTGAGAGACAGTCTGGAGGCCCTGTCCTTGGTTGACCAATTTCCAAGCTAGCTGACCCCTTACTTGCATGCTGTGAGAACCAGTCTGGTGAGCCCACCCCTGGCAAAGCTGCACCACCACCACTGAGAACTCCTGTAGCCCAGGCCACTTAAGTATTTCCAGACATAGTTAAAGTGGATTATAGCTGAATAAACTGCACAGAGGCTATACTAATGAATCCACTCAGCTACCCAACTGACATCTTAGGACTCATCTACATTTCCTACAAAGATATTTCCTACAAAACTATTGCATAAAATTTGAAGAGGCCAGTGTTCCATCAGATGTGCAGATATCAATGTAGGATTAAAAAGCAAGGAAATATGACACCTTCAAAAAAAAAACCCACAATTATTCTCCAGTGACAGACCCCAAAGAAAAGGAATTTATTAAACACCAGAAGAGTAATTCAAAATAATGATTTCAAGGAAACTCAGTGAGATACAAGAGAATATAAATTCAACAAAATCAGAAAAACAATTCATGATCTGAATAATTCATTCAATAGAGAGAGATATTTTTAAAAAGAACTTGACAGAAATCTTGGAGGTAAAGAATTCAATGAATGAAATTAAAAAATGCAACTGAGAGCTTCACTAACAGATTAGGCCAAATAGAAGAAAGAATTTCTAAACTTGATGACAGGTCTTCTGAAACAACCCTGTTAGAAAAAACTAAAAAAGAAAAAGAAAAAAGAAGGAAGAGAGCCTACAGAACTAATGGGACATCATTAAGCAAACAAATTTTTGCATTGTAGAAGTTCCAGAAAGAGAGAGATGGAAAAAAAGTCATAGAAAACCTATTTAATAAAATAATAACTAAACACTTTCCAAGTCTTGGAGATAAGAACATCCAGATCCAGGAAACTCAAAAGTCCCCAAATAGATTCAACCCAAAAAGGTGCTTTACAAGACACATTGTAGTCAAACTGTGAAAAGTATAAGACAGAATTCTAAAAGCAGCAAGGGTATAGTGTCAAGTCACATTATAAAGGAATCTCCATTAGACTAACAGCATATTTCTTAGCAGAAACATTGCAGGCCACAAGATAATGAGGTAACATATTCAAAGTACTGGGAAAAAAAAGCTGTCAGTCTAGAACGGTATACGGCAAAGCTATCCTTTAGAAATGAAGGTGAAATACATTCTTTCCCAGACAAGAAGAAACTGAGGAATTTAATCACCACTGGACAGGTCTTACAAGAAATGCTTAATGAAGTCCTATATCTGGAAGCAAGAGGACAATAATTATCATCATGAAGGACAATAATTATCAACATGCAAGGTGTTACGCTCACTGACAGAGCAGATAACAAATGAGGAGAAAGAAATCAAATCTTTTTATTTCAGAAAACCACCAAACCACAATGCAAACAATAGGAGAGGAAGAAAGGATCAAAGAATATGCAAAACAACCAGAAAACAGTGATCAAAATGCCAAAAGTCCTCCCCTATTAATAATAACCTTGAATGTAAATGAATTAAATTTTCCAATTTAAAGACATAGACTGGCTGAATTGATGAAAAAAAAAAATACAAGCCCTGACTATACACTGCCTACAAGAAACTTACTTCACCTGTGAAGACACACATAAATTAATAGCAAAGGAATAGAAAAAATATTTTATGCAAATTAAAAGCAAAAGTAAGCAGGATTAACTATACTTAGGTCAGGTAAAACAGACTTTGAGACAAAAACTGTTAAAAAAGACAAATTTTATTGTATAATGATAAAGAGGATATAACAATTATATCTTCTTATAATTAAAGAGGATATAACAATTATAAATATATATGTACTCAACACTTGAGCACTCAAATATATAAAGCAAATATTATTAGATATAAAGAGAGAAATAGACTCCAATACAATAGTTGGTACCTTCCATACCCCATTCTCATCAGGTTTAAGTGATTCTCCTGCCTCAGCCTCCCGAGTAGCTGGGACTACAGGCACGTCACCACACCCAGTTAATTTTGAGATTTTTAGTAGAGATGGGATTTCACCATGTTGGCCAGGATGGTCTATTGACCTTGTGATCCATCCACCTCCACCTCCCAAAGTGCTGGGATTACAGGTATGAGTCACTGCACCTGGCCAATGATTTCAATTTCTTAGTGGTTTTCTATAATCGACTTTTTAAAATGGACTTTAATTTCTAGATCCGTTTTGGGTTCAAAGCAAAATTGAATGGAAAGTACAGAGTTCCTACATACCTCCTGCCCCACTTCACACGCAAAACCTCCTCCAGTATCAACATCCTGCACGATGAACCCACATTGAAATATCATCACCCAACATTCATAGTTCCTATTAGGGCTCATTCCTGGTGGTATACATTCTGTGAGTATGGACAAATGAATAATGTATTTGCCATTGTAATATCACACAGAGTTGTTTCAGTGTCCTAAAATTCCTCTGTGCTTTATCTATTTGTCCCTTTCTCTCCCTCAACTGCTGGTAACCATAGTGTCTTCATAGTTTTGCCTTTTCCAGAATGTCATATAGTTGGTATCATATACTATGTAGCCTTTACGCATTGGTTTCTTTCACTTAGTAATATGCATTTAAAGTTTCTCCATGTCTTTATGCCAGGGTTACTCATTTATTTTTAATGCTGAATAATATTTCATTGTCTGAATGCACCACAGACTATTTCTCCATTCACTGACTGAGGACATCTCGGTTGCTTCTAAATTTTGGCATTTATGAATACAGTTGCTATAAACATTTGTGTGCAGATGTTCGGGTGGACATAAGTTTTCAACTCTTTTGGGTAAGTGCCAAGGAGCATCATTACAGGATCATATGGTAAGAGTATGTTTAGTTTTGTAAGAAAATGGCAAACTATCTTTCAAAGTGGCTGTACCATTTTGCATTTCCACCAGCAACGAATGAAAGTCCCTGTTGTTCCACATTCCCACCAGCATTTGGTGTTGTCAGTTTTTTGGATTTTAGGAATTCTAATAGGTGGATAGTGATATTCATGGTTGTTTAATCCACAATTCCCTAATGACATATGGTGTTGAACATCTTTTCCTAAGTGTATTTTTCAATGGTGTATCTTCTTTGGTGAGGCGTCTGTTCAGGCCTTTAGCCCACTTTTTAACTGGGTTTTCCTTTTCTACTTGACCTAGGAAGAGCATTTGATTTTTCAGTTTGTTAAGCTTTTTACTTGTTACGATGCAATGGCAACTTCTAACCTCTTACATGCTGAACTGGAAGCCGAAAGTTTACAGTTTGCTTTTAAGGTAGAGCAATAGCATAGAATTAATATCTCTTGTGGAAAATATCCACTTATCTGAAGGTCATCAGTTTCTTCTGTTGTATCATATATTTTTCTGTTAAAGTAATATTAAATTATATATTTCTTAAAAATGAAACAATATTTAATGTTAAGTTTTTGAAAAATTTTTCTTGCCAGTTAGAACAATAATTTTTCTTTCTATTTCAATTTGTAAATGAAAAATGTGTGAATAATGTCTATATCTCTTTTTCTGATTTGTTTATTTTACATAATTATCTGTGTATAGATCTTATATAAACAATAAATGCCTTTCCAGAGAAATACCTCAATATGGTAGATTTGTGGGCCCCTAGGATATAGGGTCACCAGTACATCTGTAAATTTCTGCTTTCAGTTGTAAAGAATGAGTAAGCTTACAAATGGCACTCTCAAAACTAAATTAAGGTTTCTGTTTGCATGCTCCATGTTAGCTTTTGTCCAAAGCATGTGACCCACAAAGGCCCTTGCAAAGTCCCTGGCTAGAGTCCTGAAGCTTCCTTAAGGTGGAAACAAATTTACATGTATGCTTTTATTCTTTTTCAAAATTACAAATATTATAAGTAATACTATTATTGTAAAACTATACTTTTATTTCAAACATGTAGAAAAGAATAAAAATAATATAATGAATATCCACAAATGAGCTACTTATAAAATCTTAGCATTTTGCTTGATTTGCTGTGGATCTCCTTTTCTTAAAATATTTTTTACACATTATGGACGACACTGCAGACTCTTGTGAGCCCCTCCCTGAAGCCATTCACCTATCCTGCTTTCCAGAATTAGATCCTATTCATTGCGCCTCAACTAAATTTTGGTAGAAATCACATCCATATGGCGTCTTGGTGTTTTTTGAACTTTCTAAAATAATTGAAATTGTTTGATTCCTTCCAGTCCTAGTAAAAAAGTGTTTTGTCTATCCAGTATAGCTGGGGTTTGTGACATATGGCAGTATCTGTTGTAAACATGGAAAATACTGGAGAGATTAATATTTGAGTCCAACCTTGAAAGACTCCAATGTTTTCATTAAAATTCAAAATTCCCCATTAAGTATTAATAACCTTCATTCCTGTTTTGCAGTAAGCATCAAAACAATGAATTTCATTTGAGGAGGAAAGGGAGCTAGAACCTATTCACTGGTTTTCACTGTCCTATAGAACTATATCGCTTTAGTTTTGAACAAAGAAATTCCACTCATAGAAATAAATCAGGTGATAACATCTGTCTTGCTTAATCATATAAGAAAAACAAAAACAAACTGGTTAGAAGTGATAGTTTTATGGACACGCAAGGCACTAGGCCAGAAGTGACTCCAAAAAGTTACAAATTTGTCTTCAGTTTAGAACAGCTGCCTCTCAATCTTCATGACTTACCAACTGATTTTAAACCAAGGAGGCCTAAAGGATTTTGAGAATCATGCAAACATGATAGGATCAAATAATCAATAATCTGTCTTTCTTTGATTGGAATCTGACTGGGGCCAGTTAAAATTTACAGTTGAGTATTCAAGCGAATACTTTGAAAGATGAAGCTCTCTTCGTGGTCTGAAACAACCTCTGACCAAAAGGCATTAAGTTGAGTGAAAGAAATCTATCAGAAGCTCTTGAAAATGAGCGACCAGAGGGAGGCGGAGTGAAATGCAAAGGGCCAGGCATCATGACACAGAAAACGAGCAAGAGCCTGACTTTCCCTGTAAGAAAGATCAGGTATATAGAGGGACACAATGCCAAGGTTCTGGTACAGAGGACTGGCTTGTAACTAAACCAGAGAAAGAAGATGAGTAATATGAGCTGTGTAACTTGTATTTATATGCTGTCGTCCTCTGAGAAGTTCATAGTACTTTATGGATAACATCTAATTAAACTTTACAACATGCCTGGAAGTGAGGAATCAAGTGTTATTGTCCTTGTTTGACAGACAGGAAACCGTACTATCTGGGAGTTGGCTCACGTTGTTAGTGGCACAGTAGAAAGGGGGCTTTAAATCTGTCTTCTAGTTCAGTGCTGCATCCATTGTCCTTTCTTCCTGAAAACATCTAAAATTTTCATGGTGTTGTAAGAAGAAATCAGATGAGTCGTTACTTCTATTTACTGAATGCTCTCCCCACAAATTGACGGCTTCCCTTTCTACCTAGGAAACATCCTCATTCTAAAAATAGCCATGCGATGTAGGAAAAGAATTCCCATTTCACAGAGGAAAAATTGAGGCTCAGAGAGTGAGAAAGCATCCACCTTTACCCAGTACGTGGCAGGCTCAGGATATAAACCAGCTCTTTTCTACCCTAAAACTCACACTGTCTTAATATGAAACAGGAAGAAATTTCTACCCTCCATGCCCTAAGTTTGGAAACATTGAGGTGGGCTAAAATGCATGGATTAAGTGTCCTCTTTAATGTCCTTAGAAAGTGCTTTGTGATTTGCCCTTTGGATATCTCTCCTGTCCCATCTCTGAATACTTCCTACCTGCCACTCCAACAAGATGGGGTGACTTTCAGTTCTCTGTTGCACCTCGCAGTCTAGCCTCCATACCCTAAAACCTGAATTTTCTTTTCAATACTCCACTTACCCTTTAATTGACTGAATTCCTCACTATCCCCAAGTCTCAGCTTAGGAGTCACTTCTTGGAAACATTCTCTGATTACCCCAGATTAGGCTAGGGGCCCTTCTCATAATCCCATCTAGCCTTGGACCATTACCATTGCAGCACTTTCTACTCTGTATTGTAACTGCTTTTTACTTACAACTTTTTACTTATGAACTCCACATCAGAATGACCATTTCTGTTTGGTCCACAGCTGAAACCTCAGCACATGACCATCATTTTTGGCATCAGTAGGTGTCCAAAATATTGTATTAAATGAATGAATCCTTAGCCTTAAATTATTTACTGATTTTGTATTGAAGACTCTTACTATGAAATCCTTCTCTTACTAAAAATGCCAGTGACCACCAGCCACTTTCCCTTTCTCCCCAGTATACCCTTTAGCTGGTTATTCTCTGTTCTTGACACCCCCTGGATGGAGGTTAACGTAGCCTTAATCTGGGAGTCAAAGCCCACAGCTTCTTTTAAATAAACAGCCTGAATATACACACACATACATAGTGTGGTGTATACACACACACACACACGTACACATACATACACACACACATATATACACCTGTGGTAACATAGCTTTTTAAACATACGCACACACACACACACACACACACACACATACATATAACCATACATATGCATATATAGTATTAATATACATACTTTTTTATTTTGGTGAAGTCTAGGATGCAGAGAACAGACTGAACAATGAATCATGATCCCCTTTCTTGACTGCTTTGAATGTCATTTTCTAGTAATCAGAACAGCCGAAGCCAACTAACATTTTCATTTTGGGGAAAAGAAAATTTCCAAGAACTCAGCAGTCATAGTCTTAATAAAGCATATTTAACAACATGTAGTTTTTACATAATGTATTAGCATTATTCATAAGGGGAGAAATGCTACAAAAGCTGTGGTGAAAGGAAATGAATATTTTAAAGGAAGCTTTCCCCAACATATAAAGTAAGATCATGAATGCTGAAACATTTTAGTGTCTTTTTTAAATTTTAGAGATGGTATTATCCCCTTTTAATAAGTGTGTTAATCTATTCCTTCAACAGTAATTTACTTAGTTCCTGCTATGTGTTTGGAATATCTTTAATGCTACATAAATATCAAATCCTTTAAAAAGTAAGTGAATCCAAACATTTATAAAGCTCTCTTTGGAACAGCCAAATTTTTGTCCAAATTGCCAAATGGCTACAAGTTATGCTGCCTTTATATTTCTATCCAACTCATATAAATAGTCTCTGTTGCCCAAATGGTCACATTTTTCTCAATCATCTACCACATTCTCATCTTCCTCTTTCATTACTTATCACACCACTGCAGGACGCTAACACACGTATCGGAGGATTTCTTTTGATGTCAGAAGTAATTCTTCTATCAGGTGGGATGGAATGAAGACGCAAGTATTCTTCCAACATACAGGAGAGAGGATTCCTCTTAAACAGTCTAGGAATAGATAATAATCAAAAGCTCTTAACAGAAGCACAAACCAGCTCCAAAACACTACCCTGTATGAAATAGCAGCCTTCTGCAGACAGAAGTTGAGTTTTGGGTTGCAAGTACTGAAACATTTAGAAAATAACTCAGAATTAGACCACCTCTGCAAGAGCCCAGAGAGAGACAGGAGGATGGCTTTTCTTCCACATTTGATTTGTTAGAAATCAAATCCAAGGAGATTTTACAGCCTTTTAGGATTCATAAGCCCTTTCATTTTATCTCTGTTTTATAGCTCTCCTCACTGAGACCATAATGCATAAGGGAGATCTGCCAAGACTCCCGAACTCATCTATTCCATTTGTGTCTGTTGACAGGAATCCATCCCATTGTCAGCTGCCACTTCTGCGTGAAGGAGGAGCCATGGCTTCAGAATATCAGACAGGATAAGGAGATGAGAACAGAATTCAGAGCCAGAAAGACGTGGGGTCAAACTGACGTAACCTTTACCTGCCACAGATGACATAATTTTTATGAGACTTGATATTCTCTTATGCAAGATAGAAAAATAATTACGTGCATCTCACAGATTGCTATGTGGACCAAGGGAGGCCACACATGCTCTTTGTTCAGATCTTGTCAGCTGTATACCTTTGCACTGGTTTCTGCAAAATGCAGCTAATAATGGTACCTATTTCACAGAGTTATTATGAGTGTTAAATGAGTTATTTTGTGTAAGGTACTTAGAAGAACACCAGGTACATAATAGACCCCCATGAATGTTATTCTCATTGTGAGTGGTAACAGCATATCTGAAGTCTCTAACACAAGGCCTGCCACATGTGGGTTGTCAACGTATGTTAGTATTCTACTCCTCTTTATTTTGGGTAAGGGCTTTAATTTTAGGCAGGTTTTCTTGTTTCTAAAATTACATAGTGCTTAGCACATTGCAGACCTTTTGCTATGTCTCCACAGGATGACCTGACTGATTTGGAAAGATGAGTGACCTCCGATTTTGTCTATGACATCTGCATCTCATTGAACCCAGTTCATCTGCATCAGAACCTTCATTAACCCTCAACGTATTCAAGCGTCTCATTTTGCTTTGACTCAGTAACTAACTGTGGGTTTTGCTATTTGTGGGCTGTTGACAGCAGACTGGACACATGACACATGAACTATCAAGATGATCTACACCTCTACCAGTGGGGCCACAAGTACTGAATGTCTAAAATTATCTCCCTAAGCTTTGTCAAAATGGCCAATATGCTCCTCACTAGAGATACAGCGTTAGGTTAACAAGAAAATATGTTAGCTGAAATAGGATACACAGTGAGGGCTCATAAATGTGGCAATTTGTGGCAAAGTCTTAGGGAGAGTGACTGTCTTTTGGCTCCCAAGGAATGGAAAACAGAACTACTAAACTTTGATAGGAAGTACTGAATCACTAGAGGGGGCCATAGGAGCACAAAGGGCCCATTGACACCACCAAAGACAGGCGGGAAGGCATCACCAAAGCCAGCTTTTGTTGCCCTACTCTGCGTCAGTTTGGGCCTGTCAGCCATGTGAATTACAGACAGCGTCTATTCAGTTGGGTTTGGCTGACATGTAGTTCTGCATCCCAGTCTCAGCAAATAAACGCAGAAAACTTAGCCAGTCTTGATCAGCTTAGATCCTCTCTCTTGGTTTCACCCTCTGTGCTGCTCTGCTGGCTCCTCAATAGTTTCTGTAAATCCTAGGGTTAGATATCTTGGAAAGAGGCCAGGAAAAACAAAAGCAAGAAAGAAAATGTGGCTCCCTCAGTAGGCCCAGATTTGTTGAGTTCCACCATTTCCTTCTATCCCTTCTGTCTTTGTGAGTCTGAATGTTAGAAACGCTATTTGGGCCAGACTTCAGCGTAGGCAGGGTAGGCAATTGTCTAATATCCAACTTATGTGTTCTGCTTACATTGATTGGGCTTTGCCTACGGCAGACACTGGATGATGGGCTTTCACAATCCTTACTTTGTTTCATCCTCACAACAGGCTGGAGGCTGGCAGGAAGGAAACTGACTTCCCTAGGTTTTCACTGAGAGTATAAGCAGAGGTCCCGGATCTGCCTGACCAAAGGTCTTGACCTGTCTTTTAAAGTTGCAGATGAGGTCATTTCCTGGGAGTGGGAAGTGAATCTTGGTGAGAAATTGAGGGTTTGTAGAATGTGAAAAAAATTGGAAAAATTGTTATGGGGGTTGTAATACACTGAAATGAGACATTCAACAATGAAGGTTTGGTTGAAGATAGAGGGCAGTTTCTGCTCAATAGGAGTGGAGAAATTAGTTGGAATGAGACTAAAGATTGAGGATTTTGTATGGGCTGAAATGCATCCCCCAAAACTTATATGTTGAAGCCCTAACCCTCAATGTGACTGTATTCGAAGATACGACCTATAAGGAGGTAATTAAGGTAAAACGAGGCCGTAAGGTTGCAGCCCTAATCCAACAGGACTGGTGCCAAGAAGAAGAAGAAACACTGGAGTTTTCGCTGCAACACGTGAGGACTCAGGGAGAAGGCAGCAATCTGCGAGCCAGGAAGGGAGCGCTTGCTGGAAATGCGATCAGCTGGCACTTTGATTTGAACTTTCCGATTTCCAGAACTGTATGAAATTAATTTATGCTGTTTAAACCACTTAGTCTGTGGTGTTTTGTTATAGAAACCCAAGCAAAGACACATAAGGTCAAGGTGGGTTTGTAAGCAAAGGAATCAGGTAATTTTCAAGGAATTGGATGTTCTTTAAATATGCGAGAATGAACAAGAGCAGGTTAAGAAAGTTGTAGTTTGAGAGGTCTAAAGCATTTTGAGTGGATCATGGATTCCAGGTGTGGCGCTACCAGTGACACAGCAGCAAACTGAGAATTGAGAATGTCATCTGAATTGGCAACATAGATATATTGAAGTCACAGAACAATGAGAAAAGAGGAAAAATAACTCAGGAACTAAAGACGTCACCTCATATTTCAATCATACATTTCATTAGCTCTAAGAAATGTATCATACATTATTTTCTTTAAGAAAAGTTCTTGTGGAGGAACCATATAGTAACTTATTTAATTTTGGGATTCTACACTGCTCATTATTTAGACAACCACAGCCCATCGTATGAGATTGCTGCTATTTTCCATGTTTCTGAGGGGAACAAAAAGTGGTGTTATTTTGATGACCACTTAGTGGGTGTACCTAGAGTCTTAGTTAACTATTAATACTATAAACTAAAGGTGTAATGCTTAGTCATCTACTATAAGTCAAAGCTGCTCACTAATATCTTATATTTTGAGGTTTAGGGTTAATGAATAGGGTATTTTTTTTTTTTTCCTCTTATCAGGAACCCACTGGCCCTTGTCTCCCTTGTTATAATTCAACTACAGATTTGTAGACGCTCACTTAAACAGCATGCAGATTTATATTCATAGTATATTCATAATTATTTAAAAAATCTGTGCATAAATACTATGTGTTACATAAAAATATTAATAGGGTGGATGGGGATGGTGAACTATTATGCTTTATTTTTCTTTAATACTTTTCAGTTTTTGTTTTACATTTTTTTTGATGGAAATATGTTATTTTTGTTAAAAAGCAAACCAAAAACATTATACATAATATGTGCTGACTATGCAAATAAATAATTTTTTATCCATCCAGATTCTTTTTGTCTTGCAAATGATACTATCATGAATGAAGATGTTGCTCAAAGAAGAGGAATTAGAACCCGTTTTAGGCACCTGCTGGATTAATAACTGTTTCTTCCGGGCAAGATTGCCCACATGCAGAGTAGCCAATAAGTCTCTTGTCACGTGGTGTACAGTGCCGCATTCAGAAACAGAAACAATGTACCTTTGCAAGCAGATGAAGTACCAGTGATATGGACATCTCACACAAAGATAAAGCATCACTTCTCCCAATTAGGTACTGGCTCAAATCTTCCAGCTTAGGTAATTAGTACTACATCTAAAACAACGTTACCTGGTATTGTAGGTTCAATTGTGTCCCCCTCACAAAAAAGATACGTTGAAGTCCTGCAGATGTGATCTTATTATCTCTACAGATGTAATCAAGTTCATATGGGGTCATTAATATGAGTCAGAATTCAGTATGGTTGATATCTTTATTAGAAGAAAAGAAGAGACAAAAAGACAGAGATAAATGAGGAGAGAAGGCCCCGTGTGAAGGAGACAGAGATCGAAGTTCTGTAGCTGCAAGCCAAGGAATGCCAAGGGCCACTGGCAGACTGCCATAAGCTAGGAAGAGGCCAGGAAGGCGTCCCTCCTGCAGGTTACAGATGGAGCGCTGCCCTGCCAACCCCATGATTCTGGACTTCTCCCTTCCAGAACCGTGAGACAATGAATTTCTTTTGTGTTAAGCTATGCTGTTTGTGGTGCTTTGTTATGGCAGCCCTAGGAAATGAATGCTCTATAAAATCACAATTGCTTGTTTAGAACCACAGACTTGTATTTAATAAAAATTATCTTATATCTCTGTTCAAAACTTTGATGCATGCAAAGGTATTCATATGAGCTGGCAGCCTGCTATAGATATTACTAGAGTTGCTACAGGTTTCTACATAAAGTTAAATATTCAAAGTGAAATGGAGTGAATACAAACTCTGGATACAAAGCGCTGTCAAACAGGGTAAGCCCTGGATGGAAGAAAACTTCCTAAATTAAAATCAAATTTCCTAAATTAAAATCATGTGGCCATGCTCTATGGATGGTCAAGGTCGAATTCATAGAAAAAGGAAACTAAAATAGTCTCAGGAAGCACCTCACGAGGAAGGTAAGGAAGAATTTGATCACAGACAGCTGTTGTGGTGGCAAAGGATTTCCCATTTCCACTGGACCAAGATGGCAACCAGCTTCCATCTTCAGCATGATTCCATAACAAAGGCTAGTTGCTGCGAGGAACACTGTGTGGAGCGGGATTGGACGGCTGATTTTAGAGATAGAAGGAAAGAGTGCTGGGATTGATTATCAGTGTTTGCCATGGATATAGTTGGGGGAAATGGTGATAACAGAGCTACAATACATTTAAACTGTTGTGAGTTATCATAATGGCTCAATGATCACAGGCCACTGTTATACAAAATTTAATGACACTTCTGAGCTCCTGGCAGGGCTTGAAACCATTCAAGCCTGGGGCCTTTTTACAATAATAATATAGTAAGTAAGAGAAATAAATAGTTAAACACCATCTTTTGAGTGTGCTAAAGGAAATGAAAAATTTAAAGATAATTCCTAAGGGCTGCCTTGGCATTTAAGTTTATTTAGATTCTTCTCATTTTTTTTAAATGAAGGGTAATAGACTAGTGTTAATAATTGTTGGCATTTTCTGTTGTAATAACTATGTTTTTTTTTTTCCATGAACAACCATGTGAAATGAAAACACTCAATCATTTTGGATGTAGATAAGCATCATTATGGGACCTCAGACTATTTGGAGTGCAAGGCCATGGCTTGTTCACCACTGATACCTGATGGCAGTGGGTCTACATTTTATTATGACACTGAGAAGGAAGAAGGAATACAACAATCTCTTGACTAGGGCCTTGTAAATCTAAGCTCAAATATGGAAGACTGTAGTGAGAACAAATTCCAAAATGCCAGCTCAGGTGGGGTTAAAGAAGAGGCTTACAGTCGTAGGTCTGCATGCAGGTACACAGTCCCCCATTTCTTGGATCCTGCACAGAGGCATGTTTGCACTGGCGCCTGATGGAGGCTCTGTGGTTGTGCTCCAGCCCTGGGACCCTTCTTGAGCCCCCTCCACTCCATTGTCCTCTTTCTTAATGGGTCGAGCTTGAGAGCAGCTTTTTTTCAGGGGAATCAAAAAGACTGGATGCCACAAAGACTTAGCTTAAGTGCAGGTATTTATAGTAATGGGTGGAAAAAGCTGGTTACTCACTCCATGGAGGTCGTGAGAGATGTGCAGAATTTCAGTCCTTCCTACTTCGGGGAGGACATCCCTAGTCCAAAATAGTTATTTGTTAGGTAACCCAGAAAGCTCCTGGGGACATTTTTGGAATGTTTTAGTAGATTATATTTCTGCTGAAAGATATAAGCTCTTTTCTACCAGGTTTGTTTTGTAGAAAGATTATAACTTCTGCTCTACTGACTTGTTTTGGCCAATGACATGTGAGTGGAAGTGACATGTGACGTTTTTGAGCAGAGGCTCTAAGAGCTATCATTGCTTTTGCCACCTACCTTTTTTTTTCTGCCTTGAGACTGCTATGTCCCTGATGGGGGCTTTTTCTTCTGACTTTGTTCCCAAACAGAAAAAGCATGGAGTAGAGTTCTAGCCAATGGTAATGTGAGTGAGACATTAATGTTTGCTGCAGTAAGTGGCTGAAATTTTGAATTTGTTTGCAGCACAACCTGGCAAAAGCTGACTATGACATCATTCCAAAATTCACACACTAGCAAAGGCAGTTATGGACTATCCCCGTTAGTAGAAGGCAATTTCAGGAATCTAGGTACAACCAAAGAGCTAACAGTCTACAAATGGAAATTAGGTCTCACATTGGTGATTCCAAGGACTCAGAGAGATCTCAAGGCATATCTCAAGCTAGAAAAGAATGTAATGAGGGAAAAGGACATGTAGGAAATAAT
Source organism: Aotus nancymaae (assembly GCF_030222135.1). Classification (NCBI taxonomy): domain Eukaryota; kingdom Metazoa; phylum Chordata; class Mammalia; order Primates; family Aotidae; genus Aotus; species Aotus nancymaae. The sequence continues at coordinate 33,936,500 of NW_026988455.1, forward strand.
TGCTAATACTATTAATAAAAGATCAATACTAGACCAATATGTGGGGCGTGTGTGTGAGAGAGAGCATGAGAAAGAAAGAGCTGGGGGTAGTGGGCGACGGAACAAGAGCTTAGAGAGTTTAAGATTGATTGGCCCAGCAATGGCCTTTCTCTTTCTCCCAAAGCGACTGGAGTTTCAGAGTCTAGTCCTCAAATTGTGTGGTGAATATGGTAGTAGTTCCGCCTAAGGAATGAAGGAATCCAGCTATTAGAAGACTGACTATATGCCAGGCGCAGTGGCTCATATCTGTAATCCCGGCACTTTGAAAGGACAAGGCGGGTGGATCACAAGGTCAGGAGTTCGAGACCAGCCTGGCCAACATAGTGAAACCCCATCTCTACTAAAAATACAAAAAATTAGCCGAGCATGGTGATGGGCACCTGTAATCCCAGCTATTCGGGAGTCTGAGACAGGAGAATTGCTTGAACCCGAGATTCAGTGAGCTGAGATCACACCATTGCACTCTAGGCTGGGTGACAGTGTGAGACTCTCTCGGAAAAAAAAAAAAAGAAAAAGACTGACGGAAGAGGGCAAAGAAGAAATTCCTATGCCTTCTTTTAGGAAATGTGAGAAGGGAACTGATCCACAGGGGAAGTGGGGGTCAAGACAAGCAGTGAGGAACAAGGACCAAGCAAGAACCCCACCTCTGAGAAACTGGGATACTGAGGTCAGAGCAAGGTGAGAACAAACTGGATCAATACTGAAGCAGCGAGGTACCAACTTTATGTTTCCCTCCAGGAAACTGCTTGGAAGCTGGAGTGGTTCAGAAGCTGCAGGAAGAATTTAAGTGGTTTTATCTGTGTAGGTTACAGGATGGAATTACCACATTCTGATGTTATGTGATAGGATAAAGGAACGGGCCGATTATCTGCTTCTTTTAACAGATGTAATGAATCAAACTAGGCTAAAAAAGCTCTCTTTTTCTCTAACTTCAGACAGCCTTCCCAAAGCTATGGGAATTCTCAGTGCATAGTACAAGGTAGCTGGTGGAAAGAATTACTTTTTCTTTACAGATTTCTAGAGCTAAGTAATGTGGCCCGATGTGTTCCCATCAAATGAATGATCATGGCTTTTGTAACATACGATTTTTCTTCCTTTGTATTTCAGCATCAATGTGGCTTTACTACTGAATTAGTTTGCATTGAAGTTGCCTTAGATTCTCAAACCAAGGATTAATCATTTTTAAAGAATGACGTGGTAGAGATTGCTATTTGTCCCAATATCCATTTCCCCTTCATCTTATTGTTTGGTGGCCAAACAATATGGAAGCTGAAGGAAGAATTTAAATGGTTCTATCACTGTAGGTTATAGGACGGAATTCTGAATTTATGCTAAGCACTTGGACACCAAAACCAAAGGATACATTTCTCAGGCTTTCTTAGGTCTTGGTGAGGGGATATGACTAAGCGCTGGCCAATGGAATGCATGTGAGTGGGAGGTGTGCAAATGTGTATGAAGAAAAGGGCATATTTCCTTTCCTCTCTCCGTTATTTTCCAGCTAGACTGTGGACAAGGTGCTGAGCTATCTTGAAGCATGCAGTTGAGGACAATCCTCTAGGGATGGTAAATAAACAAGAATAAATAGCTGAATCCATAGCCTAGTTGATAAAAATGGCAAATCAGGCTTTTAGAAGCTTTCCAGGAGAAAGTTGGAACAGGATGCTTGATGAATTAAAAAATCAGAACTGACATTGGAAAATATGTATACCAAGAGAAATAGATACACAGCCAGGAATTTAGCCTTCTGCATTACAGGAGTGGACAGAAGGAAGGAGGTTAAAGGCCAGAGAAAGAGCACGTTTTCTTCAATTGACTTCCTTTCTGCTTCAACCAGACTTCATTCCTGGGTATCATTACAGAGTCAGCATATGCACTTGTAGGGCATCTGGAGTCTCATTCTTCTTACTAAGCTTCCCATTTTTTGTTTTACATTGGTTGGAGCTTGCAATGCTCACCCAAACTTCCTCAGTCTTTGTTACAATTGCCCTCATCACAAGAAAACATTATTGATCCAGTGCACACAGCTCTACTTCTTTTTCATCCTCTTCTCCTAGTTAACTCCTAATTACCCATAATGCATTAGCTTAATCTCCCACAAGGAAGTCTTCACTGATTAAGGCTGGACTCGAGCTATATGCTCTCATAGTAAACTCTACTTCCACTTTCAGGGCACGTGACACATTCTATTTGAAATGACTTGTTCCATATATCTGGATTCTCCAAGGGTAACTCCATGGAGCATAGGCTGTGGGTCTCTCTTGCCCACTACTGAATTCCTAATACCTAGGGCAGTACTTGCACATTTGTGTACATTAGTAAAATGAATGTTTGAATAAGTCAGATAACTGGTTGAGAAGTAGGGGAGTTCTAATTTCCTTGTAGATTCTGCATGGAATCCTATGCATATATGACACATCTGGGCCGCCCAAGGCATTTTTCTGTCATGTCCTACCCAGGAGTGATCTACTAAAAACAGCGTTTGAGCCTGTCTTCCCTCCTTCCTTCCCATGGAAAACTTAACTTGTCTCATGTCCTACTCTCTCAAATGCTTAATTTATGTCAATATGATAATGTTTTTAAGGCAATTTAGGTGCTACTAGGCTTATACAATAATGTTAGATTGTTTTTCAATGTTTATTTTTAAAAATTTTTAAATTGACAAATAAAAATTGTATATATTTATCATGTACAAATAATGTCTGAAATAGTGTACGTTGTGGAATGGCTAAATTGAGCTAATTAACATATGTATTACCTCACATACTTATCATTTTTACGGTCAATTGAGAATTTTTAATGGATAGCTTGACAATGAAACAAATGATCTAAAAAATGTGTCAATTTAGAGATATATTGCTTTCGTTGACAGTAGTAAACAGCATTATCATCTTCCTTTTCATTTTCCAGGGAATCTAGAAATATAATTTTCAGTATTTTCATGAAAAGGGGCTATTCTGATTCTTTGCAGAAGCACTGAGGAAAGGAAGGCTTGAAATAATTCTAGAGTCTCCTGCCGGACTGTGATGAACTCTTTTGTTTGTTCATTTTAGCAAGTTGGCAAATGGTGTTCACCACTTGGAAACTTGGCTTGTAAAATCTCCTTTGTATGCTCCTTCATACCCTTTCTCCCTTCAGCTCTCTGAGACGGTGGCTTCACTCCTCCAACGCCAGAGTGACATGAGAAGCCATGTGCTGAATCCGGTAGAGGCACCATCCATCTGGATCTTTTTATAACTTTGTGTAGAAGAACACCTATTTCCTTTCTCACCCTGGAAATGCTGGGGAAAGATTCTCGATGAGTTTCTCCTGTTTCTGCAGATCCTTCAAGAAAAGGCACTGAAAGCTTTTGTTCCAGACTACGTATTTTTTATCCAACTTTTAATTTTGAGGTAATTGCAGATTCATACCCAGAAATAATACAGAGAGATCGCGTATACGCTTCACTCGGTTTGCCCCAATGCTAACATGGTATAAAGCTATATAGTGCACATCACAACCAGGATTTTGGCATTGATGCAGGCTAGCAATCTTACTCAGACTTCCGGAATTTTACTTATACTAGTTTGTGAATGTGTGTGTGTGTGTGTGTGCAATTTCATAGTTATGCAGTTTTGTCACATTGAAGATTCATGTATCCTCCACCACAGTGAGGATACAGAAACAGCTCCACCATCACAGAAATCCCTCATTTTGCCCTTATAAGGCCATGTACCTTCTTTCCTTCCTATATGCTAACATCTAAAAACCTAGTAATATGTTTTCCATCTACATATTTTGGCCCATTCAGGCAGTGAAGGAACTGAAATGAATCAAATCACACTGATTTGACCTATATTAAAATACTAAAAATCCAAAAAAAAAAATGTTGTATACAATGCAAGCATGTAACCTTTTGGGATTGACTTTTTGGACTCAGTATACTTTCCTTAAGATTCATCCAGATTATTGCATGTATGAACAGTTTGTTTCTTTTTATTGTTCAGTAATATTCCATGCTATGGATGTATAACAGTTTGTTTAACCACTCACCCTTTGAAGGACACGTGGGTTCTTTCCAGTTTTTAGCTATAATGCATAAAGTGGCTATGGACGTTTATGTACAGGTTTTTGTGTAAACATAGTTTTTATTTTTCTGGACTGTATGCCCAACAGTGCAATTGCTCAGTTATACAGTAGTTGCATTTTTAGTTTTTTGAGAAGTTGACATGCTCACTTCTGGAGTGACTAGTATTTTATATTTCTACAGGCAGTGTATGAATAATCCGGTTTCTGTATTGTTGCCAGCATTTTGTGATACCACTATTTTGTCTATTAAGCATTTTAATAGGTATCAAGCGATATCTCACTGTGGCTTTAATTAGCATTTCCCTAACGGCTAATGATGCTGAACATTTTTTGTGTACTTGTTTGTCATCTGTACATGTTCTTCAGCAAAATTTGTGTCTTTTGCTTATTTTCTAATTGGATTGTTTTTTTCTTTTTTTACTGCTAAGTTTTGAGAGTTCTTTACATATTTTGGATACTAGCCTTTTGTTGGATATGGTTTGCAGCTATTAATATTTTCTACCAGGCTATAACTTGTATCATCAGTGTCTTATATTTATGTTTTTACAATAATTGTCTTAAATTTTCCTTTCATTGAATAAGAAACTTTGACAGATCAGAGGGGAAGACATTGAGGACCTTTTCTGTTCTAACTAAGCTAATTTTAAGGCACACAGTCAAAACAGTATTACTCAAATTGTAGACGTTGTAGACCTCACTTACTAACTTCATTATATTACTTTCTTATTTGAAAATTTTGAATGATTCCTCATTACCCCCAGGATAAATGCCGTATCCCTAAACCAAAACACCCCATGTTTTACAGAACTCATTAGTCAAATTGCTTGTTCACTGTCCTCTCAACATACGTGCAAATTCTTAACTTTTGTCTTTTGCTGCTCTTACCAAACACGATTTCCTTCCTCCTCTCCATTCATCTACCTGTGTTGAAGGATGGGTTCAAATGGCCTGATACGGAGCTATGGGGAGAGTGGGGAAAGGAAGAAGAGATAAAGGGGCTTTGTTAGGAGCTTTGTTAATCCGGGTGAGAGACTGCATGGCCTGAATTAGCAAAGTGGCCAGGATAGGGGTTGTCTTAGTCCATTTTGTGTAGCTAAAATAGAATACCACAGACTAAGTAATTTATAAACAACAGAAATTTATTTCTCAAGATTCTAGAGGCCAGGAAGTCTAAGATCAAGGGGCTGGCAGGTTTGAAGCCTGATGAGGGTCCGGTTTCTGCTTCCAAGATGGGGTCTTAATGCCACATCCTCAAGAGAGGAGGAATGCTCTTTCTCACACTACAGAAGAATGGAACTGAGTGAGAGGGGCCCAAACTTACCCTTTTATAATGCCACCAATCTCACCAGTGAGGCTGGGGCCCTCATGGCCTGATTGATCACCTCACAAGGATCTTACCTCTTAATACTGTTAAAATGACAATTGAGGCCGAGCGCAGTGGCTCACACCTGTAATCCAGGCACTTTGGGAGGCCGAGGTGGGCTGATCACGAGGTCAAGAGATCAAGACTATCCTGGCCAGCATGATGAAACCCCATCTCTACCAAAAATCCAGAAATTATCTGGGCATGGTGGTGCATGACTGTAATCCCAGCTACTCGGGAGGCTGAGGCAGGAGAATTGCTTGAACCTGGGAGGCGGAGGTTGTAGTGAGCTGAGATCGTGCCACTGCCCTCTAGCCTGGGCAACAGAGCAAAACTCTGTCTCAAAAAAATAAAAATTAAAAAAAAATGGCAACTGAATTTCAACATGAGTTTTGGAGGGGCGGAACATTCGAACCATAGCAAGGGATAAAATGGTGAACTAAAATCCTATGAGGAAGAATAATAGACACAGGAGCTTTGGGGTTATGCGAACTTGTCACCAAACTCCTTGGAAAAAGAAATTAGGCACTTAATTTGAGAGAAAAAAGTGACACGCTTTACGTTTTTGGTTTTGCTTCCCTCACCTTGTCTTTCCCTTCCTGGATATTGAGGCCTCACACAGGACCAGGCCGTGTGAATGCTCCATATTCTCCAACCCCAGCTTCTCACTAGTGGGACTCCTTAAGCTCCTCTGTCTTCTTCTAGACAGCTTCACTCACTCTGGTAGCTGGCAATGAAGAGGGCATGGTATATTCTAAACTCACTTATCTTTCTTCCCTTTCTCCATTCTAGAAGCTGGCAGCGTTGGTTTTGCAGTTCCCAGCTCACCAGGTCTATTACAACTTACAAGGGGGACTAACTTGACCCCTTGCAAATTTTGAAGGGTGACAACTCCCTTTATCCTTGGTTCTCTGTGCATACGGCGGTATGTGGCCTATAAACGTAGGGATAATGGAGCTGCGGCCGCGAATCACACCATAATCCCAAAGTATCCACAGTTAACATCTCCTCTCGCCCATGGTTAATGCAGGGAGTTACTACTTAGGCCAGCTCCTCGATTCAGATAACGAGGGGCCATTCCACCATCCCTAACTGCATAAATAATACATTTTTATGTTGCTTTTAGACAAAGATTTCTCTCTTCTATTTTACTGCTTGTTCTTCCCTCCTGCCTTCACCCGAGTCTACATACCTTTCCCTAGAAGCAGAAACATAAGTCTGCCATTTAACAAAACCCTAATAATGATCCTTCTTGAAAGGACAAGGGCTAATAATCACTCCCCATTTAACATTCCAGTCACGTGATGTTGAAGGAGAATAAATCAGTTAAACAGCAAGATGCAGCACAACTAATTTACATGTAAAAGGGGGGGGTGATTGCTTTTTTTGAAAACCATTGTGATTTTTAAAAGCGGTTAAAGCCTAAACATCCTTGTCTATAAGTTTATGAATTATTAATAAAAAAAGAGAAAAGAAAAGAGGCTTTCTTTTTTCTAAATATCATCTGCTAAGCCACCGTGACCTGAAGAGGCTCACACTGATTCCTGATTTACATAGTCCCAGTTGGAAGTTAATGAAGACTGCTGAGCCACCTTTCAACATGTAGATAAACCTTCATGTATTTAAAAGCAGGGAATCTGTGCTTGTTCCTGGCAAATTATTCATCTAAGATCTGAAGTTTCTGACACCGCCTGCGTCAGATAAACTGTCACCCAAATTGCAAACTAATTAGTGATTCAAACATTTTCGAGCTGATTGATGACAGAATAATTTACGCTTGTTTCTCAGTTTCCAGCTGGCACGGGCTGCTGACTGGAGCCCTAATTAACGCGAGTACATCAGTCATGTTCTGCCAAGGCAGCACATACAATTAAAAGGCAGTTTAAATGGAATATCACATTAAAAAGGCTGGGAGATGCAAATGTGAGGAAACAGTGCTTTAGGAAGAAATGACAACAAAAACCACAAACCAAAACAGAATGGAAAAAAGATTTTTTTTTTTTAAATGGAGAAGTAAATTGTACTCTGCATTGAGTATTTAACAAAACAAAACAAAAAAAAACCTGAGGAGTCAAACTGGGCATACTAAATATTTTTGTATTTAATGAGTTTTATTGAGATGAGTGTTTACTGATCTTTTTAGTGCGCACAGTTTGGAGAATAGCTTTAAAAATACGTTCTCAAAACAGGGAACCGCCTCTTCCTCCTAGGCAGTGTTGGGATGCGTGGGATTCCTTACAGGATTCATAGCCTGTTCCTGGGTTCACCCACTCACCAGTTCTGTCTTCTGGGCTGAGTTCACGATGACTTTCTCTTGGTGACTCTGGTCCCCACCCTTCTTTGGCACTTTGGTCTACCCCAAGCCCATGAAACTTAGAACTTCTTTGCATTATTTATGTTGCTTGTTTTAAAATGTATCTAAATAGACTATTTTTTAAGGCAGTTTTAGGTTCACAGCAAAATTGAGCAACAAATACAGAGTATATCCTTGTCTCAACACACATAGAACCTTCCTCACTATCAACATCCCACTGATATTTTTACTGTGTCCACAAATTTTCCCTTTTCCAGAATGTCATACTAGTTGAAATCATACAATATGTAGCCTTTCTTTTTTCAGGCTGCCTTCTATTATTTAGTAACATGCATTTAAGATTTCTCTGTCTTTTGATGGTTTGAGAGTTCATTTGTTTTGAGTGTTCAATAATATTCCATTGTCTGGATATACCACAGTTTATTTCTCCGATTGCCTACTGAAGGACATCTTGGTTGCTTCCAAGTTTTGGCAACTATGAATAAAGCTACTTTAAACATCTATGTGTGGGTTTTTGTGTGGACATACATTTTCAACTCCTTTGGGCAAATACCAGGGAGTGTGATTGCCGGATCATTCATTAATTTTTCGCATGTACATGCTTTACCTCTTCTTTCAAACTGCAAGCCTCTTGAGGGCAAGGAGCATATCTTGTATCTCTTTGCATTTCCCACAGAGCATGGCATGATGTTTTGCAGAGAATAACAATACAACATTGTATTATAATTTCTGGTTTACACAGCTTTCTATAGCTTCTTCTTTGCCTCCTTCTTTCTTAAATGTCTTGATCGCTTTATACAGTCCAGGATAAATATGCAGTGTTTTTATACTCATATGACAATGCCTATAATAACTCATACTGTGGGTACAATGATTACTTTCTGTTTTTTAATAAGGAGGCAAACTCAGAAGTCAAATAAATTGCCCAGGACCATGTAGCCAGTGAGTAAGAGAGCTGGGCTTCCTCAGGACAAACTGGATTGCTTCTTCTTTGAGGCTGCAGACTTCCTTAGTGCTCTTAAAGAATCTAAGAATTCTCAGGACCCTGGAGCTAGTAAGTAGCAAAGTCAGGTTTAGAAATCAAATTTTCAGAGTTCTAGTAATCCATTATGTGTGATAGTATTTATGCTGAGCAGACATACATAGATTTTGTTCATGCCCAGTCTTTGATTCCAGAAAGGACTCTTTTTGTTCCTCAGAAGCCATTCATTCTACAAATAATTAGCGACTACCTGTTCTATTCTATGCACAGAGCTTGGGTCTGGAAGTGTTGCTGTGTAAAAATCCAAAGTCCTACCCTGTGAGCCTACAGTCCAGAGACAGACATTGATTTTATGTGAATACAATTGTGATTAATGAATCACGACTAGGACAGGTGTTGAGAAGGGAAGAGTGTGATGATGGGGTCAATATGAGGGGAACTCTTTAGCTCACTTTCAGGAATTGCACCATGAGAATGTGACAATGCATCAGGAAACTGACAAGGGTGTAGACTGAGGCAGGAATGTACTCCAGCCTTGAGGTATGGTCTGCATAGGTTACAACTATGCTCAGATGCAATGGAGGGAAACTGATGTTGAGAGAAGAGGAGGAGATGTGTAATCATGGGTTAATCTCACAAAATATGTGGAAGTTGTGACTTCGTAGAGCCACTAATCTCCTGAGGAGCAAGGAAGTAAACACAGATTTGAGGGCCACAGATATTTCCCTTCTCCAAAAATCCTAAGGCAAGAATATATTATAAGAATTGGCTTTTCTAGATGAGCCCATCCCTGAATGAGCAGGCAATGCGGGGTCTTTTGAATGTCATGTACATTGTGTCTGGTGTCCTACTGTGTGCAGAGGGCAGAGAATCCAGGGCAGCTATAAAGAGGAGTGACTGGTTACTTTTTTCCTTTTGAGTATCTGTGTGTATATACGTGTATGCATATACATGTACAAAAAACCTAATAAACGGAGATCTATTTGTCAACCACCTAACAAATGAATGTTACTATTTTGCCATACTTACTTTCACTCTGTCTGTTTTTAAAGAAAGGACTAAAGGATGACAGCTGAGGTGCCACACCCATCCCTTCCCTTTCCCTCCCTTCTCAGAGGTAACTATCATCTGAAGGTGGTCTGTATTTTTAAAAAACTTTTACTTTAAAGATGTATTTATAATTTTACTATAGAAATATCCATAAAAATATAATTCCGTGTATTTTAAAAATTTACACAAATGGTGTGCTTCTGTGTGTGTCATTTGCAATTGCTTTTTAATTCACCATTGTGTTTCTGAGATTTGTCCAGATAGAAGCAGCCAATTCATTTGCACTCTTGTATACTTTCACAAAAATGAATGAATCTCCAGTTCTGTTATCTAGTTCCTTACAGATGAAAGCTGTTTCTACTCTTTTCTGTTGTAAACAGGGCTGCAATGCACATCTTTGGATAGTAGCCTTATGCTCATGTGTGGGAATTCCTGTAGAGTGCATCACTGGAAGTGGAATTGCTGGGTTATAGGATATGCACTCGTGGAGCCAGGCTGACTAGGAACTACCAAATTGTTTTCCAAAGTGGAAATATAAATTATACCCAAATTGTATCCTGCTTTCTCACATTTTTGCCACTACTTGTTGTTTTCACATTTGAAAGGTTTCCCAGTCTGTTGGAGGCGAAACGGTATTTCACTGTTGCTTTAAGTCGCATTTCCTTGATTATTCGTGAGGTAGAGACCATTTCCATTAGTTTATTGGACATTTAGATTTTGGTCTTTGGTGAGTCACCTGTGTATATTCTTATTGTGTTTTATTAGTAGTAGTATTAATCTGTGGGAATTCTGTAATTATTCTGAATATTACTGCTTTATCAACAAATATTTCCTTCTAGTATATAACTTGTCTTTTAAATTTGCTTAGAAGTTAGAACATGACTGATTTCTAACTAATGCCATGGAACATATTCTTTCAAATGAAAATTGTTCATTCAAAGTCATTTTCTTAGGGATTTCTATAATTGGTCCTACAATGCTGGCACACCTAAAACTTTTTGGGATTTCTTAGAAAGATGGAATCCAGGAGAGGAAAGCAGCTACCACACTGAGTGGAATGGAATAGAGAGAAATGGAGTTTAGGAGGGGAGGACAGGCTTCCACAGAGAGTATGGAAGGGGACTCCAGATGGGAAATCCAGGAGAGAGAAAGATGGCTTCCACAAGGGAGTGTTCATGGAAGGGGACCCAAACATGGAGTCCGAAGGGGTGTGGAAGAAGGGGACTTTTAACCTGGGAGGAACTCCCACTTTCTCTAAGACCTCTGGACAATGAAAGGAGTTCCTTAGAACTTCGGCTGGAGTGATTGACTCTTAGTTTCTTCCCGCACCCGTGAAATTTAAACATAAACTGTTAAATCTCCTGGATGGAGAGAGAAGGGAGGGGGCTGGGAAATTCTTGCCCTTAAAACTGTGTCCCCTCATAGACCTCAGTGTGGAAGCTGCTTTCCTCTCCTGCATTCCATCTTTCTGGATTCTCTCACTCAGTGTGAGAGTTAGCTGTTCCTTTCTCTCTCCTTCTCCTGTTTCTCTCTCTCTTTAAATAAAATCACTTTCTACAAACACTTTTGAGTCCAGCATTGAGTCTGCACTGTGCCATGGTCCCCTCTCTCATTCTTGAGAGGGCAGGAAACCAAAGAAACTGGGGAAACATCCTCTCAGGGGAACTGAGGGCACCCTGAACCCCTGAACCCCAATATTACAGTAGCTCAAAGCCATAGACAGTATATAGATGAATAAGCATGGCTGTGTTCTCAAAAATACCTTTTATATTGCCCCTGAAAATTTGAATTTCATATATAATGCTTACAAAAGAATATTATCATTTTGATTTATTTTTAACCATTTAAAAATGTAAAAACTATTCTGAGCTCATAGGTTGTGTAAAAAACAGGCAGCAGTCAGGGTTTGACCCATGGTTGACAGTTTTTGACTCTGTTATATGCCATAAATTCTTATTAGTGTTTGCTGCTGAATTCAATTAACTCTGGATTTAATTACAGATTTTTTATTTTCAGAAGTGGCATGTAAGGCAGTGTTCTCGCTGTCCTGAAAGATCTAGAATTTATCATAAAAGCCTATGCTATCTATAGATTACTGCTCTAAACAGAAACAGAAAGGATATTCAAGTAATAACTTTTCAAACAATAAGAACAATTCCCAGTGACTGCAATAAGCTTTTCTCAAGAGTGAATGTTGGCGTTACCTTTTGTTTATATGATGAAGTGAACAATATTTAGCATAAGTTTTATGATAAAAGAGAAAGAGAATGACCTTTGACATCTAGAATAGAATCTTAGCTGTATTTCTTGCCAGCTGTGTTCTTGGGCAATCTACTGAACTTACTTCTGAATCTCTGTTTTGTCTTCGGCCACACGGGGATAATAATACGTTTATTACAGGATTGGTCTGAGGATTGGAGCTTATGCACGTGAGCACCTAGCACAGTTCCTGAAGCATGGTCCACTCTCAGTAAACATTACCCAGCATCATCAGCTTCCTTCTGAAGAGTGAACAACTGGGGATCCTGACAATTTGAAACATCTTGGAATTACAAATTCTCTGTGGACGTTTGAACCTACAGTGCAAATATGGGAGGCCTTCATGACTTTGGTTTTATAACTTGCAGCCCTATGCTACTCTGTCCAATTAGGGCTAGACATGTAGGAATGCCAAAGAGAAACACGGCAGCCATAGTGGGGAAAAATTAATATGCAGAACAAAAGCAGAAAATCTTCTCTGTTACAAATGAAGTATTTGTCCTCATCTGTTGTCAGTTAGTAGGGGATTTACTGAACCTAAGAACCTCATGCTTTTGCTTTTCTGAAAAAAATAAACAGAAAGGAAATAAAAAGAATGTATGGTTAGTATAAACAAAATCCATGAAATAGAGAAATCTTTAGTGAATAAGAGGGGCTGTAAAAGTTTTGGGGCCAAAGTATATTGGGGATATAAATCAATATTTAAAACTTAAGTCATTTGGAAAAAGCAGACTTCCTTCCATTGGCTTGTGATGTAGTGCCGTGTGGCCTGCCATTTAGCTAACTTGCAAACCCAGTTGCTGAGGGCTTACAGGATGGGAGTGATTTAGAGGAGTGAACAGCTGCTTAAATAGCAGGTTGTGGGAAATTCCACCACAGGAAGAGGGTCAACCTACACGACTCATCTAGGTCAAAAGACAAATCAGAAAAACTGCAGACTGACTTATAAAAGGGGTCAACTTCCTCATCAGAATATACAGTATTGGCTACAGCTTTAAATCACCAGTGGCCAAATCATTTGGTTATTAACTATCTAGTTACAACAACTTTCTTTCTGAACTCACTCAAAGTACCTGGTGAATGAAAATGTTTACTGCTCGAGCTTTCTATGCCTTCTTTTGGATGGGAGGGAAATGTATTACTTTTCCTATGATTTTATAGTACCTAGGTTTGTGTGGGGGCTTGCAATTTAAAAAACACAATTAATTTCAATTCCACAAAAATTTATTTAGCAACTGTTATGGGTTGAATTATATCTCCCCAAAAGATGTTAAAATTCCATAGGATCTTTGCAGATGTTCAGGCTGTGATGAAGTTATTAAGGCGGGCTCTAATCCAATATGACTCTGTTCTTATAAAAAGGGAAATGTGGGCATGGACAGCACACAGGGAGAATGCCATGTGCACATAAAGGCAGAAATGGGGGTAATGCATCCACAAACCAAGGCATGCCAAATATAGTCAGCAGACCATCAGAATCTGGGAGAGAGACATGGAACAGATTCTTCCTCACAGCCATCACAAGGCACCAGTCCTGCTGACACCTTGATCTTCAACTTCAAGTCTCCAAAACTTAAGACAAGAAATTTCTGTTATTTAAGCCGTCCTGTTTGTGTTACTTTGTTATGGCACCCTAGCAAACTAATACAGCATCTAAGTGACAATACTTAAAATATTCCTGTAGGTTAAGTGATGTTTTCATTTCAATTTTGAAAACAAGGAAACAGAAGGCATTAGATCTTAAAATCCATGCTTTTTGCTATATGTCCAAGGACTTGCCTTAGAAGGTTAGAGTCTTTTGTCTCAGTGAGCTTACTGGTTCTATGAGATTGGCATAGTCAAAGTGGCCTCTCTAGCTAATGACAGAAAATCATTGTGTTGAGACTTTTTAGCTGTAAGTAATGGGAAACTCAACTTGCAATTACTTAAACTATAAGGTAGACTCCTATCCCACAAAGAAAGACGTCTTGGGGTAGGACAGCTCCATAGTTGTAAATGAAGTTAAAAGTTTGGTTAAGGACATCATGTAGGACTAAGTTTTCTCCACGTTTCATCTCTGCAATTTTTAGCATTTGAACTTTACCATCAGTCTACTTAATGACATCTAATATGATGAAGTCCTAGTCAGATCAATCAGAGAAGTGAATGAAATAAAAGGCATCCAAATAGGAAAAGAAATCAAGTCATCTCTGTTTGCTTATAATATGATTCTATACCTAGGAAACCCTAAAGATTCTGCCAAAAGCTTCCCAAACCTGATAAACAACATCAGTAATGTTTCAGGATACAAAATCAATGTACAAAAATTAGTAGCATTTCTACACACCAATACAGTTCAAGCTGAAAAAATAATAATAAACACACACACACATGCACACACACGTGCAAACATGTAGGAATACATTTAACTAAGGAGGTAAAAGATATCTATAAAGAGAACTACAAAATACTGTTGAAAAAAAATTGAATTGTAGATGATGCAAACAAATGGAAAAACATTCCATGCTCATGGATAGGAAAAATCAGTATTGTTGGAATGGACAAAATGCCCAAAGCAATCTACAGATTCAACACTATTCCTATCAAATTACCAACATCATTTTTCACAGAATTAGAAAAACACTATTCTAAAATTCATATGGAACCAAAAAAGGGCCTGAGTAGCCAAAGCAATCATAAGAGCAAAGAATAAAGCCAGAGGCATCACATTACCTGACTTCAAACTACACTGCAAGGCTATAGTAACCAAAATAGCATAATAATGGTACAAAAACAGACATATAGACCAGTGGAACAGAATAGAGAGCCCAGAAGTAAATCCACACACCTGCAATCATCTGATCTTCAACAAAGTTGACAAAGATAAGCAATGGGGAAAGGACTCCCTGGTCAATAAATGGTGCTGGGATAGCTGGCTAGCCATATGCAGAAGAATAAAACTGGACCCCTACCTTTCATCATATACAAAAATTAACTCAAGGTGAATTAAAGATTTAAATATAAGACCTCAAACTATAATAATTTTAGAAGAAAACCTAGGAAACACCATTATGGACATCAGCCTTGTGAAGGAATTTATGACTAAGTCCTCAAAAGCAATTGCAACAAAAACAAAAATTGATAAGTGGGACCTAATTAAACTAAAGAGCTTTTGCACAACAAAAGAAATAATTGACAGAGTAAAGAGAACCTACAGAGTGTGAGAGAATATTCACAAACTATGCATCTGATCTATAAGGAGCTTAAGCAAATCAACCTGCAAAAAATGAATAACCCCATTAAGGCGTGGGCAAAGGACATGAACAGAAACTTCTCAAAAGAAGACCTACAAGCAGCCAAGAAACATGAAAAATGTTCCACATCACTAATCATCAGAGTAATGCAAATCAAAACCACAATGAGATACCATTTCACACCAGTCAGAATGGTTATCCTTAAAAAGACAAAAAATAACAGATGTTAGCAAGACTGCAGAGAAAATAGAACATTTATCCACTTTTGGTGGGAGTGTAAATCAGCTCAGCCACTGTGGAAAGCGGTTTGCAGATTTCTCAAAGAACTACAAACAGAACTACTGTTCAATTCAACAATCTCATGCCTGGGAATGTGAATACAATTATTAGTGAGATATCTGATTAGCATTTCTCATTTTAGACTAGCCATATTCCAAGTGCTCAGTAGCCACCTGTGGCTCTAATATTGGACAAATCAGATCTAGTTCATTTCACCATGCTAAGATTGCTGCAGCAGTTTCAGGCATCAGATCCAGTCCTATCAATGTCCAGAGGTCATCTCTTCTGGCACTTCTCTTTTTTCATGTAAGAAAAAACTGCCCAGAAGTCCCCTAGCATACTTCTCTCATGTCTCATTGGCCTGAATGACTTCTAGTGCCCATGCCTATTTTAATTATAAGCAATGTGAATGAGATACAAAATTGGCTCAGATCAAACCAGATTCACTCCTTGTTCCTGGAGTCACAAATTCTAGGTGTAGGAGTACAGACTCCTGATTGTTTCTCGCAGATAGGAGGAAGGTAGGGGATGGGTGTTCGAGATGCAGCAAAATGTCTTTTAAAGCATTGAGAGCAAGGGAAAATGATGATGGGGCCTAGTGTATTTGTCACTGTGAATCCTGGTAGAAGACAAAGGCAAAGAGTTGTGCTTCTTAGTTTGCAAAGGACATGGGGGTTTAATGACTCTAACTGGGTAGTCCAGAAAAGGATTGAAGCTCTGGCTCCAACTAGTAAGACTACAAGCTTCTTAAAGTTTAAAATTAGGGAAAGGCACAGCAGTCACCAAATCATGGTTTGATTACGTTCATGAGATGGAGATGGAGGTAGTAGTTGGTGCCGGTTGTTGATAAAGAATAAAAGAACAGATTTTTTTTTTCCTAATCATGATGAAGTAGACACAGTTCATGATAGGTGAGCCAATTTTTATTCCTGTAGAAAATTGTGCTGAACAGTGCCCAAAATATTTTCATATCAAGAAAATAATCTGTTTTAAAGTGTGCTTTTCTGCATCTTAGCATATTATGTCCATTGCATGTATGACCTGAGTCACCCTTGCACAGAAGCAGGTTCTTGCTGCGTTATCATGGGATTATGACTGTAGGAGTTTTCTTTTGTTTTCCTTTTATTATTACTAATAAAATATTATTTATAAAATATTATTATGAATAATTATTATTTTGCAAAGGTAGTTTGCACTTCAAAATTCCAACATATTGTTATTGTTATTTTTTTTTTTATTTTTTTTTTTTTGAGACGGAGTCTCGCTCTTGTTACCCAGGCTGGAGTGCAATGGCGCGATCTCGGCTCACCGCAACCTCCGCCTCCTGGGTTCAGGCAATTCTCCTGCCTCAGCCTCCTGAGTAGCTGGGATTACAGGCACGCACCACCGTGCCCAGCTAATTTTTTTTGTATTAGTAGAGACGGGGTTTCACAATGTTGACCAGGATGGTCTCGATCTCTCGACCTCGTGATCCACCCGCCTCGGCCTCCCAAAGTGCTGGGATTACAGGCTTGAGCCACCGCGCCCGGCCTGTTATTGTTATTTTTAAGAGACCAGGTCTTGCTATGTTGCTCAGGCGCATCTCAGACTCTTGGGCTCAAGCCATCCTCCTGCCTCAGCCTCATGAGTAGTTATTATAGATGTGCGCCAAAGCTTGTGTCCACTTCAACGTATTTTTGAGGAAGGTAGAATCAGAAATTGGATTAGGGATTTACAGAATCAGAAATTGAACTAGGTCCTAGGCTGAAGGAGTAGAAGGTGGAACCTCCTGAGAATAAAAGGGCTGTATGTGGAAGGGCTGGATTTGGTTTCCTGGGTCCTATTGCGGGATTTATATTTATCAAAGGATACGACAATCAATATGGATTCTCATGAGTGCATAGATTAGGGTGCCTGGGGACTGAGCGTTCTTTTCTATCACAGCCAAATGAGGCAAGGGAAAGGAAATGGGAGAATGGCACCAACATTCTTGCAATTCAACCTCAGGTTCTCTTTTCCTCTTATACTCCTGATCTTCATTGACTAGCAAGCCTGACCTTCCTGAGTTTCTGTGTTTTTGTTTTGAGGCTCACCTTTCAGAGTCTACACTGAAACAATGACAGAGAAGGCGCCTACTCAGAAGAGGAACAAAGTCACTTGTGATTCTCAAGAGGATTGCTTGTCCAAGTCTGCAAGGCAGAGGGGGCGTTTGCCTCAGAAACAATCAGCTGTAGCCAAGGGGTGTGAAATGTGACTCATAACAACACTTGAACTCTGACTCAGCATACTGCCAGCACGTTAATGAGAAGAGGGAAGCATTGCAGCAGCCATCCCTCCAACACCACAGCCTGAGTCTGTTGCCTTATAAATGACGTGGGCATTATTGGTTGCATGTATGGACAACTTCCCTTCTATTGAGCATGCTTTAAGAATTTGGTCTTTGTGGGAAACAGAATGGGAAATGATGGATTAAGGTGAGGTAAAGACACAAGAAATAATCATGGACCAGCTTCACTGACAAGTAAAGAGGAATTTTTCCTTCCAAAGTCATCTGTTTTCACAGATCTTAGGATGGTGAGCTCTTCTTTGGGGCAATTACCTGTCCCCATTTGCTGTGTTAACTTTTCTTTTTAGTCTTCCCCACAGATCCTATAAATGTTTTAAAAAATTTTTTTAAATGTCTTACAAGTAATAAAAATACACATCATTTTGGAAATTGCACCTATAATTAATTATATCTTCTTGGGCTATATCCAGTAAAGCTATATGTTTTCTTTTAGACTGATACAGTCTTTTCATTGACTAGCAAGCCTGACCTTCCTGAGTTTCTATGTTGTTGTTCTGAAGCTCACCTTTCAGTCTACACTGAAACAAGGACAAAGAGGGACTGAGCAAAAAACTTACATATGACATGGAAGGGTTCCACAAATAATTCTTAAAGGAGGTACTGCAACTTAGTTCTTTGCAGTACTTGGACATTCCAAGATGAAATGTCCCATCAAAACCAGAACCTTCTACTTTTTTTTTTTTTTTTTACTAATATGAAAAAGAGAGTGCTATGTGTAGAAGGGGAAATGGTGAATGAATGAAAGAACGAATGAGTGGATCTAAACAAACCAGCTGACCTACTGCAGAACTTGTTTGAATTGAATGCTTTTGAAGTTGCTTTAAATTTCTCAGGAAATTCCAGGGTCTTGGTTGAAGGTATTGACTACTAAAGTATTCTGGTGGTCCACAATCATTAGTGTAATATCCAGACTCTTCACTACATACTGTAACCAGGAGAGGAACTTATACAATAGAGGTAACTTCTACAATATCTCCTGTGTGAGCTGAGGTCATGAGATGGTTGCACCAGGAGCCTCATGACCTTGAGGAAGTCTTTATGTACTTCTCACAAATATAAAAGAATGTATCAACAAACAAAGACTGGTTGGAAGGTGTAAAAAAGACTGGATTCAGCCAAGTTATTTTGAAACAAGTTACTAAATTTAGAAGAATATATAATTTCTGAGCAGTTGTTTGCAAAATAAACAGTGTTTTTCACTTTGTTTGTCCTCCAACCACTGTGTGTTTATAGAAACAACTGAAGTGCCTACATATGTGGCTCTCTGAGAAGGGAGTCAGTGGGTGACATCAAGAGGGCTTTAAGTGTTTATTGCTAGATGATAGACTAGCACACTTGAAGAAGTGGTTCACTAAAGAGACCCTAGTGGCTGAAAAGAGTTACTGAACATGCTGTGTGGAACACAGCTGATCCATTCATTCTGACCGGCTTCACAACTCATAAAGACTGTGATCTGGCCAAATTGCCTGGAAGGATGGGCAACCATTTTGGAAATGGCAAAAAAGATGAAGGAACTAACTATGTAGAGATCCAGGCTCCCTTACTCTATTTTTTCCTTGTGTTCTCCCATACAGAAATGTATTCAATGTGTTATTGACACAAAAGGAATTATGGTCCTTAAAGGTTAAGTCCAGTGATTTTTCAAATTCGTTTTAACAGCAGAAATATTACTCTCACATGGATTCCCAGTCAGGATTTCTAACTATGAGAGAAGGAGAAGCAGAGCTCCGGATGAAATAAGGTTGACAGATCCAACGTTTAGTCATCTTAGCTTTCTCCTCTCCCTAGCCCTATCCCTCCTTCTTACTTCCAGGCCTCTGAGGCACCGTCTAGAACTCAAATCCAAGAGAACATCTCTGTGGGCCTCAAAAGGAAATGACCACAAATGGTCTGGGATCAATAACTTTACATTCACAAGCTTGAATATTTCAATCAATAAACTTGAAGGATGTTTTAGTCTTTATGAAAAGGGGTAAGATTTCATCCCTTTCTAGCTCTTGTACTCCAGGGATATTTTTACATAGCACAGATTTTATTTCATATGTCTTTTTGAGGCACATAAAAGCATCTTTTATAAGGATCTTAAGTCACATTTTTTTTCTTTTAATATGTATTTCAAAATTCTAAAATGATTCCCAAACACAAAACCTTCTGCCTTGTGTAGGAGAGTCACCAAGGGCTTTGGTTTATGGCTGTATCAGCTCTGTGAAAGTGGGAAAGTGGCTTACCATCATTTAGTTTCCTCATCTATAAAATGGGAATACCACCTGTGGTAGCTGAATGATGTCCCCCAAAGATGTCCACGTTCAAATACCAGAACCTGTGAATATATAACTTGTATGGAAGGGACTTTGCAGATGTAATTAAGTTAAGGATCTTTTTGGTTTCTAAATGTAATCACAGATATCCTTATGGGGGAAGAGGTAGAGGCAGAGCAAGATACTTGACTACAGAAGAGAAGAATGCAATATGATTGAAGTGATGTGGCCACAAGCAAAGGAATGCCAGTAAACTCCAGAAAATGGAAGAGACAAGGAACAGATTCTGCCCTGAGCCTCCAGAAGGAACCAGCTCTACTGCCTCCTGGATTTTCAGCCCCAGAGTTTTATTTTGGACTTCTGGCCTCCACAACCTTAAGAGAAAAAGAAATTCTGTTATTTTAAGCCACTAAGTTTGCAATTTGCTATAGCTGCAATAGGGAACTGATACATCTGTCATGGATGAGTTTTGTGTTAAGGTCACACAATCACATGTTCAAAATGCCAGTTTACACAGTAGGTTTTAACAAATAATTTTTTTGTCATTTTTCCTTCTGCATAAAATGCATGTAACTTGAAAAATAAATTTTGTTTGTAAATTAAGTCACTGAATGCCTACAGAAAGGAAGATTTAACTACTCAATGATTTGCCAAAAGGTGACAAGGCACTAATGAATACACAAACATGTCTTCAGAGTGCCAGGGGAGAGACCATTATTACAGAGACCTGGTTTTGTTGAATTCGTGTGTTAAGAGCTGTTTTCCTCATAGACATTTTGGTGCCTATTTTGTTGAATGGCATCAGGGGTTCCCTGGATTGCAAAGGGTTTACTACCCATAATTTTCTACAGTGGATTCATTTTCCTAATTACGTTAGGAGAGGCTGATTTTTAAATGGGTTTGAATTTTTGACTGATGACGGCAGGAGAGGGAGAAGCCAACCCGCATTTCCCCACGATCCATGAAGTCCTCACAGGTGGTGCTTTAAGAGCTGATCGCATATATTTTGAGTTAGAAATGCAAAGACAAATTTGCAAATACATGTGTATGAGTAATGCATGTGAATCCTCATTATATAGTTTTAAATTTGAAATCATATGAGAAAGGACTAACATTTGAAGGATTTTAATATTCTATTTGGCAAAGCAAAAATATCGTGGGAGAAAATTAGATATTGGAATAAATTATGATATTCTCCAGTATCAAGTGGGTGGCATATAATCATCTCTCTTGATTCCTGGAGATGGTTCAGCCTTCTGGATATTTGTTTCTGATTTATAGGTCTTTCTAGTCATCCCTGTTGAAACCCTGTAGGATAAAGGTATAGAACTATTGGTTCTTAATAGTTAGGCTTATTCCCTTAACAGGTATTTGCAATAGCAATCAGGCTATTCCTCACTGAGAAATACCTTCAATATTCATTTTATGGATAGACTTGTTTTCCCAGATTTATAAATATGGTAAGTGGGATATTCCTTTCAATCTGTATGATGTTTCATTCAGTTTAAAGGAACTGTGCATAAAACACCAGCAAAAGGAGGAAAATATAGATGATAGATACACATTCTTCATCTATTCTACCAAATTTGATAGCCTGATGTTTGTTTAAAACAACTTAATCATTCCTTTCCAAGGCGAAACAGTGTTGAACATTCCATCTTGCTTCATCATGTGAGCATAATGAAGGCTGAGGAAAGCATTAAGAGCGGTTACAGCTTGCTGCGTTTTCCTGGGTGGAGGCATTTCTCTTCCTTTTTCTTTCATGACACTTCCAAAGAGGGCCCTCCTTACTCTACCAAATGCAGATCTTTTGTGAAGAGAAATGGTGAGTAAAATACAGCCATTGTTCTGTTCTCAGCAGAGCAAGAAAATGAGTGTGTAGGTTGAAGGATAAATGAATACAAGGTCTTTGGACGTTGTTTGAAAGGAGACCACACTGCCTATCTTTATTTAACTCTTAATGAAAGAACTAAACAAATGTTTAGGGGAGAGTGCTTAGAGAGAAAGTTTTTGAAAAAGTGACAATGTGATTCCATTCACATCTTTGGGAGTTAGAAAGCCACAAAGCTCATGACAAATTTTAAAAATCTTGAAACATCTACAAGATCTTTTTTTTCTTTTATTTTCAGAAATGTCAAGGGCAAACAATCCAGACAGTTTCTAACAGTCCCACTCCCGGCGGAGCTCAGTTCCTGAGTGTGTCCAAGGACGCTAGGCCTGCCATCCACATCTTTTCTTTCCATGCACAGTCATGGAAGCCACGTGACACTGAAGAATTAAGAGAAGTACTTCAAGCTTTTAAAATGTTCCCCTTGTTGGGGCTCAGAAAATGACACCCCAAAGTATAGTGCTTTGGCGTGCTGAGTACTTTGAACTTTAGGAGATTGGAAGGCCTTAGAAGCAGGCTCGGAAGAAAATTTCTCTCAGACCTCTGGTGCCTTCCTGTGCCCCTCCCTCTTTCTCCCCCAACGTAAGTCATAGAAACCAGAAGTCCTCTTCCCCAAGGTGGGTCATAGAAGCTAAAACTCCTCTTCCCCAAAGATGGCCATAAAACCTAGAAAGAGATTAGGCATGGTGGCTCATGCCTACAATCCCAGCACTATGAAAGGCCAAAGCAGGTGGATCACCTGAAGTCAGGAGTTTGAGATTAGCCTGGCCAACATGGTGAAACCCTGTCTCTACTAATAATACAAAAATTAGCCAGGCGTGGTGGCACACACTTGTAATCCCAGCTACTCAGGAGGCTGAGGCAGGAGAATCGCTTGAACCTGAGAGGCGAAGGTTGCAGTGAGCTGAGATCACACCATTGCACTCCAGCCTGGGAGACGAGAGCAAAACTCCATCTCAAAACAAACAAACGCAAACACACACCTAGAATGGTTCCTCTTCTCCCTTGAAGACTCGTATTCCAGAGGGTCCTGCCCCACACCTGGGGGAAGGAACACTACACAGAGAGGCCAAGAAGGCTCTGAACAAACAGGCCTTGCTGGGTTCTCCCACTCCATCTGTTAGCAGTAGATCATAGTCTTTTGTCTGATTTTATTTCTATACGGCCGTCCATTCTTCACGGAAGCTAAGCATAAAAATAGACGGTTTTCCCTGGGCCATTGAGTTTTCTTTGTTGAAGTCCCCTGTGTCACTTAAAACTTTAATTGAGTAAATTTGTTATGCTTTTCTCTTGTTAACTTGTCTTTTGTTATACGAGTGTCAGCCATGATCTTTATGATGGATGAGAAAAGGCATCATGCATTTTTCTCCCCATACTCTTAAAGTTGTATGATAGAATGAAAATAAAAGCAATCATTTTTATTTGTCAATTAAAAATTTTAAAAATTGTTTAGAATATTTTAATATTTTGTGTGCTTTATTTTGAATTTATGTTTTTTTTGGCAGGGGGCAGGGTCTCACTCCATCACTCAGGCTGGAGTACAGTGGTGCGATCACTGCTTATTGCAGCCTTGACTTCCCATGCATGAGTAATCCTCCTGCCTCAGCCTGGGACCACAGGTGTGCACCAGCATGCCTAGATATGGTTTTTATATTTTGTAGAAACAAGTTCTCACTATATTGCCCAGGCTGGTCTCAAACTCCTGGCCTCAAGTGATCCTCCCACCTTGGCCTCCAAAAGTCTTGGGATTGCAGGCAGGAACCATTGCACTGGGCCCTAATTTAGTTTTAAATTATTTATTTCTGAATTGCTGACACTATGTCTATAAAACACAATTAAAAAAATACTGGAAAGTAAATCTATCTTTTACTCCTGTCCTCTTCCAAACCACGTTGGTTTCCAGAAGTAAATATCTTTATCATTTTTAGTATTTTATACATATAAACATGTCTTATAGATAACAACATATCTTAAATTTTATCTTACATCTCTTTTTCATTTAAGAATACAGCCCTTGGACAACATGGGTTTAAACTGTGTGGCTACACTTATATGTGGATTTTCTTCTGCACCTGCCTCTCTGAGACAGCAAGACCAACCCCTCCTCTTTCTCCTCCTCCTCAGCCGACTTCATATGAAGACAATAAGAGTGAATACCTTTATGATGATCCACTTCTACTAAATGAATAGTAAGCATATTTTCTCTTCTTTAGGATTTTCTTAATAACATTTTCCTTTCTCTAGAATATAAAGATATACATACTATATTATAAGGATATATATATTTTAAGAATACAGTACATAATGCATATAACATAAAAATATGTGTTAGTTGACTGTTTATGCTATGAATAAGGCTTCCGGTTATAGGTGAATTTTTGACGATTGAGAAGGTCAGCCCCCCTAATCCTGTGTTGTTCAAAGGTCATATATTCCAATCATTACATGTAGATCTAACTCTTTCTTTTAAAAGCTGTATATCTTATTATAAGGAAGTATGGTCATCCTTTGGTAACCTTGGGAGACTGGTTCTAGGACCTTCAGGAATACCAAAATCTGTGGATGCTCAATACCTTACATAAAGTGATGTAGTATTTGCATGTATCCTATGCATGTCCTCTTGCATAAGTTAAGCCATCTCTAGATTACTTATAATACTTAATACAATGTAAATGCTATGTAAATAATTATACTGTGTTTTAAAAGGCTCCCTTTTTTAAACTTGTAAAGTAATTTTTTATTATTTTTATTTATTTATTTGTGTGAATAGTTCCAATGCAGTAATCGGTTGGTCCCATAGGTGTGGGATCTGCAGATATAGAGGGTTGATTCTACTACAATTTATTTAAGAAGTTCCCTATATATTTGCCTTTCATTATTCATAATTCTTGACATTGCAAACAATTTTGCAATGACCTTGAAAATACGTCATCTTGGCCATGTGACAGTGCATTAATAGGAAAACTACCTAGACGTGTATTTTCTGGGATAAAAGGTATTTGTATTTTAAATTCTGATAGATCTTGCTATATTACTGTTCAAAGAGATTGTGTCAATCATTCATATATGAGAGTGTCTGCTTCATACACCCTTGCCAACACAATATTTTACTAAACTCTTTGATATTTGGCCACAGTGAAAAATTGCATCTTGACAGGTCTCTATTTATGAGTAAAGTTAAGCATTGAGTCATGTCTTTAAGAGTCATTTATATTTCTTCTTCTTCTTCTCCTCCTTCTTCTTCTTTTTTCTAGAGACTGGGTCTTGTTTTGTTGACCAGGCTGGTTTTGAACTCTTGGCCTCAAGCAATCCTCCCTCCTGGATTTATCTTTATAGATCTTTCTACTGGGTTCCTAGTCTTATTGATTTGCAGGTATTCTTTACTTATTAAGGACATTAGACCTCTGTGATATGTGTTGAAATATTTTCTCTACTTTTTCATTTGTCTTTTAAAACATTTTTGACTTTTTAATAATATTTATGATTTTGTTTTGACTTTATTTTTGACATTTTTTGTCATAGAGAAATTGAGTTTTAGTCCAGGAATGGTGGCTTATGCCTGTAATCTCAGCACTTTGAAGGCCGAGGTGGGAGGATCACTTGAGATCAGGAATTTCAGACCAGCCTCGCCAGCATGGTAAAACTTGTCTCTACTAAAACACAGAAATTAGCTGTGCATGGTGGTGCATACCTGTAACTCAGATACTTTGGAGGCTGAGGCACGAGAATTGCTCGAACCTGGGAGGCAGAGGTTGTAGTGAGTCTTGATCAGGCGATTGCACTCCAGCTTGGATGACAAAATGAGACTGTCTAAAAAAGAAAAAAATTTTTTTGAGTTTTATTATATATAGTTAAATTTATCACTTTTTTTCTTTTATTGGTTCAGAGTTTTTTGTGTACTTAGAAATGCTGCCCACTTTGATATTATTAAAAGTAGTTTTCCCATGTTTGTTTTCTGATACTACTCTTTTCATTTTTTACTAGAAACATTGCATACATTTAAAATTTAAGTTAGTATAAAGAATAACAACTTTTAGATCTTTCCATACCTGTGATGTTTTTCTTTTTTTTTCTTTTTAACTGTTTTTCATTTCCATGTTATTTCACTTTTTTCAAACCTTAGACTCCATGTTTCTTAATGTGTCTTCAGAAATGTCTATTCTCATTCACGCTCCTTCTTAGTTTTCTTTTATGTGATTATTTTGTGTTTCTGTTTTTTCTACTCCCTGAGCTCTGTGTGCTCATTTTGTTCTTTGGCTATCTAACCATATCTTTTCCAATTTTTAGGACATGTGTTTTATGTCCTGTATATAATTTAAAAAAATTTCTGTCATTAAAAATTTTGATCTAGTCTGTCAAAATTTTCATACATTCACAGCAGTATTGCCATAGTGTGTTTTATACATTTGCTATTTTTTTTGCATTACATTTGTTTTATATTATAAGAGGAAATGCCTTTATTTTCTTCTTATAGTAGCTTTGTATAATTCCTGTGCTTTTTCATTTTTAGGTATTAGTTTTTGATAAGGTGTATTTACTAGAGCTTCATCTGGTGAGAAGAATAAAGATCGTGATCAAGGCTATGAGATTTCCACTTAAGGAAGTGAGACGATGCGAGAGCGAGCAATTCCTTTTAGTGTTTGCTTTTCCTAACAACATTTGACACTGTAGAATTAGTCACAATGCTGAGCTTTTCTTCTTCACTAGCTTGATGAACAGATGTTGTCCTGCAGACATGACTGGTCAGAGACTTAGTGCTGCTTTGGCTCTAGGAAAGTTACTGTCATCTTATTGTTCCAGAAAGGGGACCTTTGTTCTTATCTCTCAGTTTAGGCCAGGGATTATGAAGAACTGTTCTTTGGGGCAGTCTCTGAAATCTGCAACTATAGGCATCCTCTTTCTAAGGCACCATTCTTGGACCTTCAGTGCATTTATTAGCCCTTCCCTGATTTATTTATTCTAGGTTATATAATCTTATGTGTAAAATTGACTGGCAATGAGGTGCCCAGATATTTGGTTAAACATTATTTCCGAATGTGTCTGTGAAGATGCTTTTGGATAGATTAACATTTGAACTGATAGAGGAAGACAGATTGCCCTCCCCAATGTTACATGGGCCTCATCCAATGCATTGAAGGACTGAATAGAAGAAAAGGCTGAGTAAGAAAGATTTTTTTCTCTCTGCCTGACATTGAGCTGGGACATTGATCTTCTCCTGCCTTTGAATTCTGTCTTGAACTAGAACTTACACCATGGACTCTCTTGGTTCTCAGGACTTCAGACTCAGACTAGAATGATGTTATAGGCTCTTCTGGATCTCCAGCTTGATGGCTGCAAATCTTGGGACTTCTCAGTCTCCATAATCATGTAGCCAGTCAATTTTTTTTATAGTAAATCAATATCTATATCTATCTATAGCTATATATCCAGAGCCAATATGATCCTGTTTCTCTGGAGAAACTAGACTAATACAGATGCCTCCAAAATTTGTCAAGAATTAGCTTTAGTTTCTGTTTCTTAGTCTTTTTGGTGCTGTTGGGTGATTTTGAAGAGGATAAAGGTAAACCACCACCTTTATTCAGCTATTTAAAATTAGAATCTAAGAGGCTACAAGAAAATCTTTTAACCATATACAGTTGTGCATAAAAGTATTTTTATATTGTACTTCAAGGACAATAAATATGTACCAACTTTCATGTTACAGATCAAGGATTAGTATATACAGAACTTATATCAAAGATGACCTGAAAGCCACTGCTACCAAGGCTAGCTTTCTGACACCTGAGAGATTTATTCTAATAATTTACTAGAACAAACAGCTGGCAATACTATCCTTACAATACAACATGGTATCTTTATTCTCATTCTTATAGCATAGACATTCACTCTTTATCATCATCTCTGTGTCCTTACCCTGCAAGGGAAGAGGAATCTAATATTTACAGATCACCTATTACATTTCGGCATTAGTGATTTTGAGGCAAGTTCATATTTGCTCACAAAACCACTAATTGTACCTTAAGAATCTGGTATCCCAAAGAGAAATAGTGAAACCAGTTTTACCATTTTGACAAGACTGCCAAATTCTACTTTAAACCATGGTAAAAATCAGTATACATAAAGTAATAAAGAAACATGCTTTTATGTCCACAATTTTGAAGGAGTGATAGGAGTGGGTGTAAGTAATTGAACATAAATTCTTGATACTTGCATAGACTGAAACCAGTCTAGAAGTAAGCTAACAACAAGTTGTCTGTTCTTTATGTACTGGAAGATTCTTAAGATGCGACAATGTGGTGGCAGCTCTGTCAGGAGGAGGAAGAAATGGATGACTATAAATCCTCTCCAAGTGTCTAAAAACAGTCTTCAGAATTCTACCCATCAACCTGAGGAGATGAATAACTGAGATCACATTATACCTATATTTCCTGAAGTGAAAACTGTCAACATTACTGTCACTGAGAATGTTCTGACTGAGCTAGAAGGAGATTTTTGGCAGTTCACAATCTGTTAGCTCATATTTCCACAGCTCTGGGGAAATGGCCTCAATGCTTCAAAACCCAATACTTGGATTGTCAGGGAGAAATCAGGGTCAGAAGTAGAGTCATTGATCCAGTACTTTCAAAGTTTCAAAAGGAAGAAACACTATATGGTGTCAACAGATCTGACTGAGACAGGAAGGGAGGGTATTGTTCAATATCCATCATTTGATTTCTATTAAGTGCTAGTCCATGCACTATTCCAGATGCTGCAAATATAACAGTGAGAAAGCAAATCTCCTACCCTTAAGAAACTTACATTCATGCTTTGTGTGTTTATGTGGAGATGGGGATAGGAGAGATGATACAAACATATAGTATACAAGTTTTAAAAAAAGGCAATAAAATAGATTGAATGTAGAAAATGATTAGTGGGATGGTGGTTCTTTAGAAAGGGTGGTAGAATGTCCTCTCCGAGGTGGTGTCATTTGAGGTCTGACATAAGCCATGGTATACATGATGCGTATAAGTTGTTATAGATTGCAGTTGATCTTATCACAGTGAATTAGCCAGTGATGGGCCAGGAAACTGACACAGGCTATTATAGTTGAGGAGCTAAGTACTAAAGCAGTCATTTCTTTGATGTTACTTTGGTTTGATGCGTGTTTTATACATGTACACAGAAAATTTAATGACCATGTTTTAAATAAGAAGAAAGAATTTCATGAGCAATTTTTAAACACGTAGCAACTGTGTTTTTTACATGGAGAATTTAGTGCCCAAGTTTTATACCTGTACATAGAGATCAAACATTTTTCTATGTGTCTTCTCCTAATGTACAAAACATTCACAAAACTGAAAATATTGGGTACTTGAGTTTACAAACCACAGACAATCATTGTTTCATTTAATCCTCACAATATGATGCTGGTGGGTAGATGTTATTATTACCTTTGTTTCGTATGGAGGAAACTTACACACACACACACACACACACACACACACACAAGCACATTAAACCAGCTCCTGAGGTGGGGGGATGATGCATACACATAATTTGTCTTTAAATTTGACTTTCTTTCCACCAAACATGAAACTGTGTGTGGATGCTACTTAAGTATTTTGGGAGAAGAACCCTGCACTAAAACACGTTCAGGCTGTCTATAAAAGAACCATATAATACAGACATGTAATCCTCAAGTAACAAAATGTCTCAATGTTAGAAATATTTTGATTCTGGTTTGGCAGTAAGTTTACTTTGTAGTGAAATGAGGCCTGACTTTAGGCAAGCAAAGCTTTCTCTTGATACACTTTAGCAGAAGGACATTGC
This sequence comes from Aotus nancymaae, assembly GCF_030222135.1. Classification (NCBI taxonomy): domain Eukaryota; kingdom Metazoa; phylum Chordata; class Mammalia; order Primates; family Aotidae; genus Aotus; species Aotus nancymaae. The sequence continues at coordinate 33,966,365 of NW_026988455.1, forward strand.
TGACATCTTCATTTTAAGGTTGGTAATCTAAAGGAATAAACAACCTGCCTTAGTACAAATACTATGCAAAATATTAGTTACTGAGTTGCCAGTACATTAAAAATACAATCTATTTTAAAAATGGGAGAAAACACACACACACACACACACACACACACACACACACTATATATATATATATATATATATATTTTTTTTTTTTTTTTCTTTTTCCAGGAACTCAAAATGCCTCAGGAACTCTTCCTCAGACATTCTCAAAATAATATGCCTTTGGGCTGAGATTAAGCACAGCACATTCATTTAAAAATGCTCTATTTTGTTGTCTGTATGTAGGCCTGCTGCCAGGTACAGTGGGGAAGTCGCCTGGGTTTAAATTCTTCTTTTCTTGATTGATTTTGTCCTTACACTTTCAGAAGTTTGTTGAGCTGGTGCTTCCTCTCCTCTGCCTGACTTATCACAACATATTCTTGGGACAGACTCTGGCATTCATTAGTCTTAAGGTAAAAATGACTGATAACAGCTTAAAGTACTTATTCCCCAGTGGACACTTATATTTTCATAAGGATCAAAAAATAACTCAAACCATAGAATTTCAGATACCACAAAAGGAAAATAGGAGGAACCTCTTGGAAATTATGAAAGGCAGTTTTATAATCCACTTATTTCTAAGGTCGCTTGCTTTTGAGCAATTGAAAACAGTACTTTCTGTAAACTGTCAGAAAAACTTAACTACTCTTTTAATGATGAACAAAATAAAATGCATGTCTGCTGGGTTTTCTCACAGCCTTAGCTTTCTTCTCTACCTCATGGCCATGCAAGTTCTGACATGCACTGAAGTAATTAAATGCCACGAAGCATCCTCAAAGCTTGTTCATGCTCAGCCAAATTCATATCTTCTTCCACACCTCTTAGTAGGTGTGGAGCCAGAGGCTGAAGGAAGATCGCACACCTTAGTCCCTCTAAAAATGATGAGCTACTCACCGTCCAAGTAATGCTCCTTCCAGAGCAGGGCAATTTCCGGAGTCACAGTGTCCGGGGGAACTTCTCCCTGAAAATTTTGTCCTAGTGAACTTTGGCCAAAATAAACATCAAAAGAAACCTCAGAAAAAGAAGGAGGAATCATATGAATAGTAACAACAGGGGACATGATTGTTAAGCATCTTATTCCTGCTATCTCGCATCGTCCTGGCGATGAACTATGAGGCTGATATTGTTATACTTACAGTAGTCCCCTGTTATCCATGGGGGATATGGTCCAAGGTGCCCAGAGGATGCCTGAAACCTGGGATAGTACTGAATCCTATATATACTATAATTTTCTTATAATGCATACCTATGATAAGTTTATAAATTAGACACAGTAAGAGACTAACAACAACTAATAATAAAATACGACAATTATAATAAAATACTTTAATAAAAGTTGTATGAAGTGGTCTCTCTGTCTCAATATCTTATTGTATTGTATTCACCCTTCTTCTTGTACTGATGTGAGATGGTAAAATGCCTGTGTGATGAGATCAAGTGAGATGAATGATGCAGGCACTGTTATGTAGTGTTAGGCTACTACATTTACTTATTTATTTATTTTGAGATGGAGGCTCACTTGGTCCTCCAGGCTGGAGTGCCGTGGCACAATCTCTGCTCACTGTAGCCTCCGCCTCCTGGGCTCTAGCAATTCTCCTGCCTCAACCGCCAGAGTAGCTGGGACTACAGAAGTACCACCATGTCCTGTTAATTTTTGTATTTTTAGTAGAGATGGGGTTTCACCATGTTGGTTGGGCTGGTCTCGAACTCTTGACCTCAAGAAATCTGCCCACCTTGGCCTTCCAAAGTTCTGGGATTAGAGGCATAAGCCACCATGCCCACCTTATTATTTATTTATACTTTAGAGACAGGGTCTTGCTGTGTCACTCAGGTTGGAGTGCAGTGGCACAATCACAGTTCACTGCAGCCTCCATGTCCTGGGCTTAAGCAATCCTCCTGCTTCAGCCTCTCAGAGTAGCTGGGCCTAGAGGTGCATGCCGCCATGCCTGGCTAGGCTACTATGGGCCTTTTGACAATAGTCACAAGAAGGATCATCTGCTTCAAATGATCCTTGATCATTGAATGAGGATGTCACTGGTTGGGTGTCAGGAGCAGGTGACACAGATGACTAATAGGCAAATAACACAGACAGCACAGCATGGATACATCAGACAAAGGAATGGTGCCTGTCCCAGGAAGGCAGGGTGGATAATGTGAGATGTCATCATCCTACTCAGAATGGCATGCAATTTCAAACGTATGCACTGCTTACTGCTGGAATTTTTTATCTAATATTCTGGACCGTAATGGACCCTGAGTAATTAAAACTCCAGAAAGCAAAACTGCTAACAAGGGGCAGGGGGTACTCTATACCCATTTTCCAGATGGGGAAATGGAGGCACAGCCTAATTATGTGACTTGACCAAGATCACAAACACATTCTATTGTTTGAGCTTATTTTTTGATGCTTAGGAAAATATAAACGCTCATTAGGGAGTAAATACTTTAAGCTCTTATCAGTCAATTTTTCCTTAGGACTAATGAAGGTCAGAATGTATCTAGGGAGTATGTTGTGGTAAGTCAGGCAGAGGAGAGGAAGCACCAGCTCAATTGGCAACAGGGAATGACATTTAAACTTACACGCGACTGACTCCAATGTCCGTTCCTTAGTGTCTTCATATATGCTGAAGACGTGAGCATCAGTGGAAGGAGTTGGGAGTAGTTAAGTCTTCCTTTCTATAGGCATTCAGTGATTTAATTTACAAACAAAATTTATTTTTCAAGTTCCCAAGTGGATGCTTGTTCCCTAGACCCCAGGTATGGCATTTTATTCTTATTGCTACCTTAAAGTAGTTGCTTAAAGAAGTAATACCATGAGGATGAAGATGAGGGCGAAAATAATAATAACAGTGATTCTTTTTCTTTTCTGTGCCTTACCTTGTATTTCCTTAGCACTTTCAACAAATATTTTGGTTAGTACTTGTCCTAATACATTTTCACTTATCATATCCCTTGATAGCAAGGACCATGATTTTATTTCCTTTTTTCCCTCTCTTTCTCTTATTTTATCCCTTCCTACTTACCTTTGTTGTTTTCTCCTGTCCTTCCTTTTTCCTGCTAGGGAGGCCTATAAGAATCTATGTTGGAACTTAACTCCGGAGCCAGTGGGTTTTTAGTAGCAATAGTGAAGCCAAAGCTCTTATGTTAGTGAAGTCAAAACTTTTATGTTTCTTTAAACGTTCCCTTGGATAATGGGTTTTCATCATGGTTAATATGATACCAGCTGACCTCTCCTGCGAACCTTTGCCTTGAATATTTTAATCTTTTACTATGATTGGAGTATCATTGGATAAAATTGGAATTATTTGTTTTCTTATATTTGATATGTAAGATCTGTGTAAATTAATGTGCATTAAAGTTTAATATTGTGAAAAAACATGACACAGAATATCCGTGGTGCCACATCGCAGACAGAATTTTGACCAGAAGGGACCTTTCAGGTGCTGATTGGTGGGTGATGCCTGCTAATGTATAGGGCAGGCCCATGGAGGAAGATGAGATCATCAGCTGAGTGCTGTGACTGCAAACATCTCCGAATTATTCCTCTTAATCGTGGTGTCTAACACTCATAGATAGAAAGATGTTATGGGGATGGGATAATGATACTGCAATATGCAGATGAGTCCGAGCTGTTAATACTTCTTGGAAAGCCTAGTCCTGTGAGTTGGGTGGGAGATGATTAGTTATCTAGTCCCACTACGTTAGTGGAATCTTAACCACATTTTCCTGATAACCACGAGGAAGCCAAAAGCACTTGGGTTCAGATGTGGTAGGAGAGAGATCTCATGGTTCCACCTACTTATACAAGCATTCATTTATGAATGAGATTACAGGAGATTATAATAAAGAATGATTTGTATTTTGTTAAAGGATAAGCAAAAGTTCAATATGTACCCATATAATGGGCCTTGTGCATCTGTGGATGGGTTAAGAAAGGCTTCAGGAAGAGGTGATGTTTCAGATTAGTTCTGAGGATAATGTAGGAATTTGCCAGGTGAAGGAGGAATAATGGGGCTGGGAAAGATGTTACAGGCTTTGAAATGGAGTTATAGAGAGTTCAAGATAGTTCTGAGAATCGAGTAATAACAAAGAATGAAAAGAGTCCTAGATTTAGCAATGAAGAGTTTGTAATGATCTTGGGGAAGTGTTCTTGTCTTTGGAATTAAAGAAGGGAAAGACACATAATCATGCATAAGGACTACATAGCCAATGAGACAGTGATTAAATTTTGGAAGGTTTACCTATGAAATGGATGATAGAGTTGGGGTAGTGATGTTTTTAGGGAGCTAAAAATTTTGGAGGTATGCTTCTTATTGAAGTACTACATATATGCAGTGAATGAACAGAAGTATGGTGAATTTTCACAAAGTAACCGTCCTCCAGACCAAGACATGGAAGGTTTAGCTCTTCAGAGACCTCTGTCATCCTCCCTTCTAGTCATTTCCCAGTTTCCAAAGGTGGCTACTTGTCTATCGCCATAGATTTGTTTTCTTGCTTTGGGAATTTATATAAATTGAATCATACAGTGTGTGCTTTTTGTTTCTGGTATTTTTACTCAATGTCCTATTTATAAGATTCATCCATGTTGTCAGAGTCATATTGGTCTTTTATGTTGCTGTCTAGCGATCTATTTTATTATTACTTCACACTTTCTTGATCTAATCTATTGATGAACATTTAGGCTCTTTCCAATTTTATTTACTATAAAAAATAATGTTGCCTTTCAAATTATTACACACATCTTTTGTTATATGCTAGGATGCATTTCTGCTGGACATATAGGCAGGGGTGTAATTGCTAGTTAAGAAGACATGAGTGTATTCAGCTGTAGTAGAAACAGTCAATTGGTTTTCCAAAGTGGTTGTACCGATTTTTAACTCCCACTTGCAATATATGTTTCATTTTCTCCACATCTTCACCGTTTGCATAGTCCACTCCCACCTTATTTTGGCTGTTCTGGTATGTGTGTGGTGATATGTCATTACAGGTTTACTTGTATATCTCTGATGGCTAATCATATAGGATACCTTTTTAGAAGATTTTGACCATTTAGACATCCTCTTTTATAATCTGCATCTTCAAGTCTTCTGCCCAAATTTAGAAGTTGGATCAGGTTTCTGTTTTCCAAAATTGTTTTGTAGATGTTATTTTTTTACAATAAGAAATATTTGACTGCAGGCAACTGTTCAGAAAACTCCAGTAATAATGGGAACTAACATAGATTGTCAGATACTCTTCTCAATATTTAATACACATTAATTTACTTAATCTGCACAAATCAAGTTTGAGATAGAGACTGTTACCATCTTCTCTCTTTTACTGGTGGGAAAATTGAGGAATAGATGCCTTTCAATTCACGTGCCTAAGATCACATTGATAATAAAGGTTAGAGCTGGGATGTGGGTGTAGGCAGTCTCCTGCTGGAGTCCTTGTACTTAACTGCTATGCTACCCTGCACTAGGGTGCAATGGATGGAGCAAGGATCCTGAGAAAGAATGCTTTGGATCCAGGGCACAGACGGGAAGGTTAGATCGGAGGAGGGACATGTCTAAGAGGTTAAGAGGAAAGCTGAGAACAGGTGTGGGAATTCCATGGATGGAGAGTGACAGGAAGCTGAGTGAATTCTTACTTGAGAGTTTTTATTCTCTTTAATCAAGCAGAAGGCAACATCCTGTGTGAGAGTAAAGAGATGGTGAGAATTTAGGAAGAATGGAAAAGATTTAGATGGACACTTTGGAAAATGGAATACTGACCCAGTAGAAGGCATGGAAGGATTCCTGGGCACACATGAATACTAGTTTCAGATTAGAGACTACAAATCTGTGGAACAAATTTTTGTGCTTGTTTGATTGACCCTAGTAAAGGCTAGTACTCTACCCTCCATCCCAAAAAAATGCTTTTAACAATTTAGGGTTAGATTTTTTTTTTTTTTTTTTGCTTTCAGATGTATCGTGTAGACTTGAAGTTCATGGAAATTTGGACTATTTGGAATAATTTGGAATAGTGCCAAAGAGACAGTGGACCATCAGGGTTGGGCTGGCATGCTGGCAGGAGCAGTGATGGGGAAAGACGAAGGGTCCAATGACTTCAAATCTACATAAGGTCTGAATATCCATGGTAAATGAGTGAGAGGGCTGGGAGGATAGGAAATGATGATCAGAGGTAGAATATTTGAAATTGTTCTTTCTATTGTACAGCGGTCTTGAAAAGGTACAAGGTGCGATCATGGAAGTCCATGACGGAAGTGAGGGTGGGTGGGGTGAAGATGAAGCTCATTGAAACTGAGCAGGTCAGGAAAGAATTGAGAGACCAGGTTGTTAAGTGGGTTGTCCACAGAGAAACTGAAGACACACTGAGTACTGAGAGAAGTTGGAGTTAGAGAGGAAGACGAGTCCAAGTCTTAATTAAATATGGAAGTTGGCTGCAAATTTTATGAGTGACTGTGAAAAGAGAGGACAGGAGATGAAAGAAGAGAAGTGAATGCTGCAGCCGAATGACAAAATGCAAAAGAACAGGGTTTTAAAATGAGGGTGGTAGAATAAAGCTTGAGAAGAAGTATTTATCTTTTAGAGCTTGTTTAGCACAATTTCTGGCATATGGAAAGCTGCCACCAAATGTTTGTAGAAGTAAATTCAGAAGAAGGAGTAGGAAGAACGAAACTGCAAGTGATCCAAGGAGAAGAAAGAAGAAAGTCAGAATGGAGGAAAGGCCAGATAAGGGGCAGACTAATTTCGAGAACAGATACATGGGCAGTCCATTCATTGACAATTTCCTCCTTACTCTGGTTTATTACATTTTAGTGCTTTAAAAACAGTTTAGAGAGTTCTAAGCTATTCCTTTCACATCACATCACAGCAAACTTAAAAATAAAACATGTCTTATCACATCTTCCAAATGTGGGACTTAATCTTACTAAGGACAACAGCAGTGGCTGCAACCTTACAACAACTTATGCATAATGCATCAGACACAGTTCTGAATCTTTACAGTTTTTAAAAGATATTTAAACAAATATTTTTTAGAGACAGGGTCTTGGTCTGTCACCCAGGCTGGGAGTGCAGTGGCGAGATCATAGATCACTGTAACCTAAATCTCCTGGGCTTAAGCAATCCTCATGTTTAGGACTACAGGTGTGGTACCATCCCTGGCTAATTTTAAAGTTTTTCTGTAATATCTTGCCCAGGCTGGTCCTAATCTCTTGGCCTTAAGTGATCCTCCTGACTGTGCCTCCCAAAGTGCTGGGATTACAGATCTGAACTGCCACACCCAGCCATCTTATTAATCCACTAAAAAATCTCCTCAGGAATGATTTTAAGCATTCAGTTCAGGGATTGATGTATAAAATTGAAGGAAATACATTTCCCTGTTGATCGTAAGTCCTCAGCTCTTTTCAACACACTCTCATATCAAGATTTCAATAGCAAGTTCAGGAAAGGAAGTCAAAACTCTCTAGCACTGTATTTCAGATAGCTTCCCACAAAGGTTTTTGCATGACCAGTGGTGCCCTTGTCAATGACTTCCGGGTCACTTGTATGGCCACTTATTTCAATCTCACTCCAGAAACCTGCGATGTGCTTGAGGAAGACGGATGTTACTATAGGAATGACTGAATTTTGTCTAATTTATAACAAAGAAAATTAACTATTTGTAAATTTTGATGCTTTTACTCTTATTAGGAAGATCACTCTACACAATCATCACCCTGCCACCAAACCAGCTGGAACTCATCCCATCCGTGAGTCTGTTACATGTTGGAGCTGTGTTAAGAGTGTCTGCCTTAAGTCATCGATAATAGTACTTCTGTTTGCAGATACCTCAGATCTTGTTTTCTAAAAAGGACAGGGATTGAGCTGGCAGATAAAAAACACTATCCTCTTGTCCTGTGAGGCTTTCTGCTACAGCATTCTCACTTTTGTTCTCTCTCCATAAAAGTAATTAAACCTGTGGCAGATGAAGTTAATATGTGGCAAAATTCATGGCAAATGGAACTTCTTCCTTTTCCTGTGAACAGAACCTCCTTTGTTCCAGCCCATCCTTGTTGGGTTCCAAAACCTAGGCTGTTTTCACTGCTTCGTGCTGCTTCTTCAGACACCTTTTGCACTTGCCAGGATGGTTTACCTGTCTCTGGCTTCATCTCAGGTCACTGGAGGAGGCTTAAGCAGGGCCCCGGAGCTGCAGGGTGGAGCAAAGTGAAGAATGGGGATTTGGGGAAGTAAAACGCTTGCTTTACTCTTTGCCTCTGATGGGGACTCTTTGTGCAGCTTCTCTCAGTGGTACATCTTCTCTTAAATCAGGATGCTGGGCAGGACCCTCTCCTTTGTCCTAATCAGTGACTCAATCGGGGATGTTAATGTAAACACAGGTCTTCTTATTTCATTTCAGCACTGGAGGTGTCTCTTGGCAACACAGGGTCTGGCACCCTGCTGGACCGAAAAAGCAATGTTTATAAACAGTTCTTTCCTCAAGACTTGAATAATGGAGCAGAGATTTTCTCTGATCAATTCACAAAGTAGACGGCCCTTTCCCTTCCTTGGCCTTTTGAATGATTTGTACTTAGGAATGGAATATTTTTCCAGAGCCAGGACCAGAAATCAACAAAATTTCTTTCCTTCTTTCTTTTCTTTCTTTCTCTTTCTTTCTGTCGTCTTTCTTTCCTTTCTTTCTTTTTCTCTCTCTCCCTTCCTCTCTCCCTCCCTCCCGCCCTTCTTCTCCTTTTCCTTCTCCTTCTTCTTCCTCTTCCTCTTTTTCTCTTCCTCCTCTTCCTCTTCCTCCCCTCCTCCTCCTTCTTCTTCTTCCTCTTCTTTCTTTCTTCCTTCTTTTCTTTCTTTTTTCTTTGTCAGCAGTAGAATCCTTTCAGTGAAATATTATGTGAGGTATCCATACATTTAACTGATCAAAACTGAAGGGCTGTAACTGAAGCTAGGTGAGGGGTCTGAAAGCTACCCATTAGAAATGCCTGTGCCATCACCTTCTGGCCATAGGGTCCCTAATACATAGATATTGAACCCCATGACTTAGTGGGAATTTGGCTTGAGGACCACTCTTCTCATCTTTTCTGGCTATTTGTATAAGGTCGACAACATAATGGTCTCCGCAAGGGTGTCTTTGTAGTTATCCCCTGGTAGCTCCTGCAGACCCCTGCTCACCTTTCAAATGCAGATACATAAAATACTTGCCTGTAGGCTTGGGAACAAGGTAATTCAGTCCTCTGCCAAAGAATGAGAACTGCTGAAAATGTGTCTTTATCTTAAGGTAGTTTGACCTTACAATTCCTGGAGATAATGCCCCAGGCAGAAGAAACAGACATTTTTGTCCAATGCACATATTTATTGTATGTCAACTATGTGTTTATCATCATAACAGGAATTCCTAGGTCCACAGAGTTATTTGGCACACTCTTCTCAAGAAACACGGTCCAAAAATACTTTCGTATCATGGCTAAATTACAAAGGGAATCTGAAAATTTACAAAAATTATATAAAGAAAAATACGAGTCACACGTTCTCTCACCAGTCACTAGAATTATTGATTATTTCTTTCTAGTCTTATACAAGATAGATTTCTAGTGATAGAATTCCTGGTCAGGAAGCATTTGAAGGAGGCATTTGGGAAGACTGGGCTTTCTTGGTGCTTTCAAATCTATCACCACGGGAGCTACTTTCTGTCTTAACACACAGGATGTAATACCAGTTAATATCCAGGAATACGTCAAGTCAGTTATTTGGGTTTCTCTACAAGTTAAGTGTTTTCTGTTCAAAAAACTTTTATGGCAACTATTTTAGTTGTTCTATTCATCACGGCAATCATGAGCTCTCCCTTTTCTATATTATATTTTCTATCATAATTCCATGAAAATATGGTTATATTTTCTATCATAATGGCATGAAATCTATATATGCTATAAATAGTGTATGCATATCCATGATTATACACACATACTCAGAGTACAGACGAGAAGTCCACCTAAATGATTTCTCAGCCAATGCATTGCAGAAATCAGACAGATTTCCCCAATGACCTTCAAGTGCTCAAGAAGAAAAGTAGAATATGTATATGTACCCCTTTTACACCTTATGCATGTAATCAATAAAGTCTTTAAAATGAATGCCAGCTTCCTGACAAAAAAATGAATTGGCTGTCTCGGGCTCTGATTCCTTATCAAATTCTGTGAAACTCACTTTACCTCTCTATAGCTCAGGGCCCCCTACTGGTTTCAAATGCATTCTAACCACCCTGATAATATAAATCAGAGCCCAGATTTTCCTCACTGAGGGCAAAGCTCTGGGGTAGGAATGAGCTTCATGTGTAATTGAATCTGTGGTTCAATGAGAATATTTGTAAGGAGCTTTGCTGCATGTGCAAGTTGTATTTAGCTCACGGAAATGTGTCGTGAATTTATATTATAGCTACAGATGTCCACGAAACAGAGTAGAAGATTGAGATTAAAATTCAGTTTTCCTCCATTTTCACAGTAAGTATCTCTGTGTTGAAGGACACGCATCCCCATAACCAGTATAACATTTGGCCATTTATGCTGTTTTTTTCCTAACTACTAACCATTCTTTCTCCTCTTGCTGCTTCTCCTCCTCCTCCTCCCCTTTCTCCTCCTCCTCAACCTCCTCTTTGCTTTCTATTTTTTCTCCTCCTCCTCCTTCTTCTGGAAATCTGGGGTTGCACTGAGCTATCTGAATTGTCCTCTAGGTTTGCTTTTGATATTAGTAATAAGGATATCTAAATCAGTCTTGTCTCAGTCATTACACTAAAGATAAATGTCAGATTTCTTAGCTCTTTTCTTCTGTTCTCATAGTGAAAGAAGAGAGCCACTGACAGTTTCATCTTTACAGAAGAGCAATTGTTAGGGTTAATCCTTACATCTGATTCTTTTCACTGATCTTCAGAGACTATTCTCTTCGTGGAATGTTAGTTTTACCATTTCTTTATATGAGTGCATTCAATTTCCCCAAGCTCCTCCTCCTTTATATTTTTAACAGCAAAGTGTCAAATTCCAGTCAATGATTGTCTTTTTAGGTGCATATGGAGAACTTACATCTATACAGGGTGAAGGGTAATTCTGCTTTACAGAAATTTCTTACTTATAGAATCTGTCTAGACATTTTTCATCTCCGTATCTCTATTGCCAAGATTAAACTTTATTCACCACGCTGGAAATAGATAAATAATATAACTGGTTATTTTTTAAAATCTTCAAAATTATTTAATTCTATATGAATTGGGAAAATTTGGAGACACAGAGATAAGAAGTGAAAAACTCCAATAGATAATATCTATAGCTTTTTCACACTGATAGACACATAATTTATATTTACAATACTATTAGTCATAAAATACTAGATGTTATCATGAGATGAGCTAAAAAAATGTACAAACAGTATGAAAGCTCACAAGAAAAACGCACATGCAAAAATTCGTTATTGTGTTGATAGTTTAATTATGGACTAGTGCACTTTATTAAAGGCTCTATCTGGTGATATGAATGTAGAATTTCTCTCCTGGCTTTTCTATTCACTTCGGTAGGCTGGATGGAAAATAAGCATGAGGTATAATCTTTTATGTCTTTCTTCAATCGTTAGCAGATTTGTTCCTCTGCTTTGCTAAGAGGGAACTAAAGGAATGTCAGTAGAGTAATCAGGTAGGAGCTGCAGGACTCTGTCTGTGATGACCACAGTCTGGTTCCATTGAGTCTCTTAAATGTCTCTGGGTTTACGGTCAATTCCATCATCACTCATTGAGACCTGCTGTGAACATTGGCTAGAGTTGGACTTGAGAGGAATCAAAGTTAAGTGAGATCAGATCCTTGTCATCAGGAAACTCACAATTGAATGTAGAAAAGTAATACAAGTCGAACTAACACTTGGGCATTGTAATAGGTCTCAAAAATGTACAGTGGAAATACCGGAGAAGGGGTGGTTGAAGATGGAGAAAGCATTTTTTTGTTGAAGGAAAATATCATTTTAATAATACTTGATCCTTTTTCAATTTAAAACACAGTAAATCCTCACCTAATGTCAATGGTTCTAGGAAACTGCAACTTTAAGTGAAACCAAGTATAACAAAATCACTTCTTTTCCTCATCAACATTACAACAAAGGGCCTCAAAGGAAACAATGTTATTTGAGGACCGCTGTATGTTATACAGCTTCAAGTTACAGCTTCCAAGAACCTATCAATGACATTAAGTGAGTACTCATCGTACTTTCATAAGCTTTTGAGACAAATTGGGTTTGCATAACTTGAAATAATCATGTGGGATCTTCCTTTAGAAGTGGGAAATGCCACTGATTTTGACTTTGGAGTAGAAAGTTTGGGATAAGAGATAGGAATCTTTAGCTAGAGGATAACCAATCTGAGGCTGACCCATGTAATGTAGGGCACGTGGGCCAGAGCCTTCATCTGTGTGGCACCGGCTGCTCTGTTTCCTGTGCCATCAGCAAGAATCCCAAATTGCTTTGGAAGCATAACAGAACCCTCACATTTCCAGCCAACCAGCTTCCCCTTTTTATAGCACAACTAATTTGGAAAATCTCACAATTATTCGAACTGTATTTTCAATATGGACTGAGACGAAGACCATGTATTTATCTTCACAGAACTGCAACTGCATTTCAAATTCTACGTCGTGTGGAGGCTCTCTCAATACGGACCTAAATAAATAAAGGAAGTGAGATTTTCAGATTCCCACACCCCACCCATCACCTTTTTTTTTTCTTTTCTTTACTTTTGATATCCTCCACCAAGGCCTTTTCTTGTTAATTTTGCCAGCTAGTTTCTACTTAAAGCTGACTTCCACAGAGATGTGTGTATTTGCGGGTCGGCTTCATCAAACATTCATTGTTCAATACTGTGACAGCTGGTAGCAGGCATACACACTCTTTCCTTGTTTGGTTTTCTGATAAAACCTGTCAAGTACTGGTTGACTATAACTGAATTTGTCACCCTCTCAGCAAGGTTATACCTCTTCTTACTATGAAATAAAACAATAAAACAACAATTCTAACCCCTGTCTGCCAACCCCTCATAATTTGACAAGGAAATGTATGAAGAACAGGTTTTACCCAGACTAACACCCACAAGGTTCACTGTTGATGAAAAATTCTCACACATCTAAAAATGTAAGCATCACTCTTGTGAGCACTTGCTCAGGAGACAATGGGAAACGTAGAGAAGGTTATAGCAGAAAGATACTGGGCTTGCGTGCTGTTCAGACTGAGCATCTGAAATCTGTCGATTTCGGGCAACAAATCATCCCAACAAGATGTTTGGTGCCCTGCAGGCCTTCTCAAACTAGTTTATTGACATGGTAAGGGCAGGTGCTTAAAAGGAAACTGACAAAGTCTGTCTCCTATAGGATGTGCGGCTTCTGAAGAGGAGAGCCTACAATTAATTTGGAGTTGAGATTTCACTTTTAGATGGAAAAAGGAGATAAAATGTTTCACTGGGCAAAGTCGTCCTTAAGCAGCTACTAGGCAGACCTAAAGGAGAGTTCTGTCTGCCTTATAGAGAAACAACATCACCTTCAGCCAGCTAGTTACTTTCCTCAACGATTCTGTTATTTCCTTCCTTCTTTCTTTCTTCCCTTCTTTCCCTTCCTTTTTGTTTTATTCTAAAAAACAGGGAAACAAACAGCTGCCACACTTATCTCAAAGGACTATTAATATCAGATAAGTTGATTTGGCAAATAAAGTTTTAAATTGTAAAGACCTATTCGATTTTTTAACTATTATTATTTATGAATCGTCTGAGAAGAAAGTGTCTTAATATGTTTAGGTTGCTATAATAAAATACCATAAACTACGTGGCGTATAAACAACAGAAATGGACTTCTCACAGTACTGGAGGCTGGGAAGGCCAAGATCAGGACACCAGAAGACTTAGTAACTAGTAAAGGCCCTGCTTCCTGTTTCATTGATGGCCTTCCTTTCACTGTCACTGCATATGGTAGAACGGAGGAATAAAACCTCTCTGGTGCTTCTTTTATTTTATTTTATGTATTATTATTTTTATTTTGAGACAGGCTGTTGCCCAGGCTGGAGTGTCTGGCCAATTTTTGTATTTTTAGTAGAGATGGGGTTTCGCCATATTGGCCAGGCTGGTCTTGAATTCCTGACGTCAAGTGATCTGCCCGCCTCAGCCTCCCAAAGTGCTGAGTTTACAGGATGAGCCACCACGCCTGACCATCTGGTGCCTCTTTTATGAGGATACTAATCCCATTCACCAAGGGCTCTGCCCTTATGACTTAATCACCTCCAAAAGGTCCACCTGTGACTAATATCACCTTGGGAGTTAGAATTTCAGCATATGAATTTTTGGGGAACATAAACTTTCAATCCATCACATTAAATATTAGTCATAGAAAATAATGGTTCAGAGGTGGTTTCATTTTTAACATGGAGACTGGCCTGGAGAAAGGCTGAACACAAAGCATGAAATCATTTTATGGAAATTATACCAAAGAGTAATAACGGCAATTACTGTTTTAGTATGGCAACAATATCTGCAGATGAAAGCAAACCCAAATATCTCAGGAGCTTAACACCATGGAAGTTCATCTCTCACTGATGTGGCTGGTTTGAGATGGTTGCAATCTATCCATCATTCAGGAATGGAGGCTGAGCCATCCTCATTGCAAAGCTCTGTGATCTTCCTAGATGTCTGCCTTCAGCTGATAGATTGTTGAGGAGAGAGTATCGAGGAAGTCATGGAAGTTTATATGGCCCATAACTGGAAATGGTGAGCCTTATACTATGTATGCTCTATCAGCCAGAACAGTCAGTCACATGTTTACATCCAACAGCAATGGAGGCTGGGAGATAGAGTCCAGCATCGGGCCAAGAGAAAGTGGAAACAGGTTTAATGTTTAGCTAACCGGTTTCTGTCATCCCTAGTTACTCATTCCTTCTCTTTTTCAGATTGGATAATTTCCATTGTTGTATTTTTAAGTTCACCAACTCTTCCCTCTCTCCATTCTGCTTTAAGCTCAATCAATATGTTTCAAATTTTGAATTTGGTATTTTTTTTCTGTTGTAGAGTTTACTTTTTTTTTGCAGTTTCTATTTCTCTGGAAAAATTGCTATTTTTTCATTTATTATGAACATATTTTTTCTTACATCCTTGAACATGCTAAAAATACTTGATGTGTTGTTTAAAATCATAGTCTGTCAAGAACATATCTGGATTGAACTTTGTTGACTATTTCCTCTTGAGATCTTATTTTTCTGATATGTGAATAAAAATTCATATATATGAAATTAATTTTAATATGAATAAAATTATATATAATATATAATTAATTAATGTATGAATAAAAATTCATACATTAATTAATTTTAGATCATATCCTGTTCATTGAAAAGGTGAGGCTGTAGAGTCTTTGGTCTCCATTATTTCTCTTAAGAGTAAATTTTTGTTGTTTGATCAGGCTATTAACTTGTTTGAACTCACACTAAACACTGTTTTGCAGAGAGTTCAAATGTCAGTACAGTTATTTTATCCTTACCTGGGCTCTTTGAGTCCATCCCACACATACATGGTTAAAGACTTATTCAAAGATTTGGGCAGGAGTTTTACAAAGAATTTGGAGCTTCACACCTCTCACTTTCTAATGGCTGTCATTGCTTTGAACTCTGTCCTCTGGTTCTTTTGACCAGAAAAAAAGTTGCAAGTCTTTCAAGTGTTAATTTCTTTCAGAAGCTGTTTGCTTTTTCACACTACAGTGCCTTTAGGTAGTTGGATTTAATATTTTGTTCAGAGGTTATAGTTCTTTTTTGGGGGTGGGAGCAGTTGGGTGTCAGTTTGGGGGAAACTTAGTCATGATCAAAGTAGAATTCCACACTAGCCATTCTAATGACTCATCCTAACTTCCTTATTATGACTACAGCTTTAGGGGTCAACATTTTGTATGCTGAAAAGTATTTTGCTTCATCTTGACCTAAATTGTCAAACCATGTTTATCTGTTTTTTTTTTGAGACAAGATCTTGTTCTGTTGCTCAGGCTGAAATGCAGTGGTGAAATCACAGCTGATTGCAGTCTCCACCTTCCTGGCACAAGCAATCCTCCCACCTGTCTACCAAGTAGCTGGGATTATAGCCACACACCACCACACCTGGCTAATTTTTTTACTTTTATTTTTGTAGTGATGGGGTCTTACTATGTTGCCCAGACTGGTCTCAAACTCCTAGGCTTCAGTGATCCTTCTGCCTCAGCCTCCCAAAGTGCCGAGATTACAGGCATGAGCCACTGTGCCCATGAAATGTCTCCTTTTATTTTCATTACTCTACTGTTTTTTATTCCAACAACATACAGTAAACAATAGAAAATATAAATAATACTGTAGTAATTGTTTCTTAGAGTGCTTTCTCACAAACTGTTTTTCCCATCTGAAATATAAGTTTAGATACGTAATTTTTTAAAAGCTGTAAACATCTGTCTTCTCTTGTAGCAAATTCTCCTTGGTTGTTGACTCAATAGCCATTCTGCAAATTGAGAAATTTTGCTTCTTTCATTTTACTTAAGTTGTTTATAAGTAAAAGGGTGTATTTAGTGGCCCCTTAAAAGAATAAGTTCAGGTTATGTCATTTTTCAATTTAAAAAGGTTTTCTTAGCATTATACCAAGTTTTAGAGGGCACAGTCTCTTTAGGGTTTGATTTTTTTGTTTGTTCTTTTTAAAGCATTAGAAACATCTATGGTACAATTAAATTTGCATAGACATTACTTTGTGAATCCCAAAGAATAATATCGATTTGGAAACCAGGTTCCTCTACTGAGTCAGCTAATATTTCAACTGGGGCAAGAGGCTCAGAATTTGTGAAAAGGAAAATGAGTCAAACACTATTATTTCCTTTTACAGCCATTTTGTTAGCTACCAATGGACTCTTCCTTTCCGGGCTGCTTGCCCTACATAAAGACTGAATTATTTACAAAAAGTTGATCGCAAAATTTGCATATGTAGTTGTCAAGCAGGTGCTTTTCAAACCTTTAAAATGCCTACTCTTTTTGATTGCTTTCACAATTTAGGTAGAAGACACGTATATTGTATTCAGTTTAATCACTATAGCATTAATCTGGTTGGGAAAAAAAAGTATGCATCCTTTTATATTTAGGAAGCTTTCAGTTTTCTAACCCTTCCTCTCCAGACTTTCTAGAGTTATTCTTTAGTCTTCTTCCTTCATTTCACTACACACTGGTTCATCAATGCACTGGAAGCTAACTTCTTCCCTTTGTGTAATTTAGAACTGATAGGTTCACAATGCCCTTCTAATGGACGTGAAATTTTCCTAACTCCTTAGAAGCATTTGCTGCTATAGTTGATCCTCATTATTGGCAGAATTCATATTTGAAAATTTGTTTACTCACTGAAATTCGCTTGTAGCCCCAAAATCATACTTGTGGCACTTTTGTAATCTTTTGTGGGCATCTGGAGAGTGGTAAAAAAATGTGAGAAATACCAGATATAGGTGATGGGGAGGAAGACAGCACATCACACTGCCATGTGTGTACCTATGCAACAATCTTGCATGTTCTTCACATGTACCCCAAAACCTAAAATGCAATAAAAAAAATGTGAGGCGCTCAATGTGCATGTTCCCAGCTGAGGTAGCCAGAACATAAGCCAGTCTTGTTTATATTCTCATTTGGAAAATGGGTATCCTTTTGCAGTCAATGTAGTAACCAAATTTTTGGCATTCTTTTGCTTTTTGTTGGTAATGTCACTGTTTAAAATGGCCCCTCAAGTGTAGTCTTGAAGTGCTAGCTCATGTTCTAAGAAGAAGGCCATGATATGACTTACGAAGAAAATGTATTAATTCAAGCACGAGTTATAGCGCTGTTGGCCATGAATTCAATGCTAATGAATCAATATATATTTAAAAAGGTACCTTTAAACAGAAACACATATTAAAACAAGGTTATACATTTATTGGTTGACAAAAATGCAGTGCACAGCAGCTCACAGGAACCTAATCCTGTTCCTGAAATGGTGAAACATTAAAAGTACCTTCACACATATGTTCATTGCAGAACTATTCACAATAGTAAAGACGTGGAATCAATTCAAATGCACATCAGTGATAGACTGAATAAAGAAAATGTGGTACACACACACTGTGAAAATCTATGCAGCCATAAAAAGGAGCAAGATCATGTCCTTTGCAGGGACATGGCTGCAGCTGGAAGCCATTATCCTCACTTAACTAACACAGGTGCAGAAAACCAAACACCACATATTCTCACTTATAAGTGGGAGCTAAATGATGAGAGCACATGGACACAGGGAGGGGAACAACACGCACTGGAGCCTGTTGGGGGTGAGATAGGAGGAGGGAGAACATCAGGATAGACAGTTAATGCATGTTGGGCTTAATACCTATCTGATGGGTTGGTGGGTGCGACAACCATGACACACGTTTACCTATGTAACAAACCTGCACATCCTACACATGTACCCCAGAACTTAAAATAAAATTCAAAATTTGAAAAGATACATTGACACTTTATTTTAACAGAAATCAGAGAAATTCACATTAATTCATTGGTTGTTTAGTATTGGTCTGTCGGTTCAGACTTTCCTTTATTGTTGTTACTGTTTTTAATGTAAAATCAAGATTAGAATTCTTTGTCATCTTCCTTGCATAATCCATATTCATAATGCATTTTTATGATTCCCATATTCTTTTCTTTAAAGGGAAGTCATTACTCAACTACATTTACAAAGCACAGCCTCTGCTGGCATTTGACTTTAAACCACTGATTTAGTTTAGTTCTGAGATCCTGTTAATGTTTTTTCCCTGATCTAGGTGCTTGTTACAAAGTATGTTCACCCTGTGGAAATTAACCAAGTTACATAATTATGGTTTGTACGCTTTTCGTATAAAAGAGAAAAATTTTAAAAATTGAAGATACATAATTTGAGGTGTAAACTGAAGGAGATGCAGAATTTGGATAGGCAGAGAAGAAGGAGGAGAAGGCATGGCGTGAGAAAGGAGGCGATGTGAGAATGAAGCAGGCTATGTGGGAGAAAATAAAGAGGCCATTGGGCCCAGCAAAGAGAGTGCATGGTAGGGATCACTAGTAAACAAGCTTGGGGAGAAGGGAGGCTCATAGTAAATGAATAACATTGAAAGATAGTTTAAACTACGAAAAAAAATTCCCAGGGAAATAGAAAAATACTTGCTCCATAGGGAGTGTTTCTTACTTCCTGGAGCTCACACACACAAAATTATGTAATGGAAAAGCATTACAATGGAGGATACTACATAAAATTCATTGCAGGTTTCTATTCCTTACACATAATTGCAATTTTGCAAGGAATTGGGTGTTCATGCAGTTTGAGGCTTAACTTTGCCCATTTATTATTTGCTCATATTAATTTTTTTAAATAAAAGAAATAAAAATAACTTTTATAACTAACCTGCCAAAATAATTTTAAATTATACTATTGGGAAGTGAAAAATAAAAACAAAACAAAGGCAGTAAATGCCACTTGTTAGCTGACATCACCCCCTGAAAATTCATCTGGGAAGTTTTGTGCTTGTGAAAATGGGGAAGGGTTATACTGCAAGTGTTTTTCCAACTGCCTAAAGCAGCACTTACTTCCATAAATACAGTATAATATAATCTGCAGAGTCTCCAAAGAATTCAGAGCACTCAGAAATGGCTTGTACTTCCCATGCTTGTCACATGAGACAGGTGATGTGCTATGAATGCGGCACCATTTTGGTATGAAAACTGCCACTTACTGGGAGTATATTTGTAATAAAAAGGGCTTTTCCCACATGAAAGCACATCTTTAAAGTTCCATTTCTCCCCATATGTAGATGCACTGGGGTCTCATATGTGCTCTTCACAGTTGAATTACTCTATGTGGTATTTACTCAAGAAAATCCCAGTTGCTGTTCTTCCCTTTCCTTCTCCAATTCCTGATATACTATTGCCCTCTGGCAATTGGTTATGAAAGTCTGAACTGCTGTCTGATTTATATTCCACAATCATCAAAATAGTTGTATCTACAGAGGAAAATACTAGGGAGTGATCATAAGACTAAGATTAATGAAGAGTGATATGGTGGCTAGTTTCCCCTTTCATACTTTACTAGTACCTTTCATAGTAAAGATATTTTCTGGGTCTGAATTATCTGGATAATTGCATGCTTCAAATGACTGCCAAATAGCCATAGCTGACTCCATACAATTTGCTCACTTCAAGGACCATGTCCCCACGTGTTTGTTGAACATCTCCACAAATGTTGGCAGAACACCTGCTGTTTACAGAGTACTACATTCACATTTACAGAAGATGATACATAATAAATTATGATTCTTGTCTGCAAGCGTCTTGCAATCCATTTTGTAGAATGGAAACAAATGTACAGCAGAATATAAGTGCAGTATTGGAACAGTAACCAATTATTGTCAAAATCCTGATGCAACCCAATAAATAAGCAGATAAATCAACAAATAGTATTTCAGATGCTAAACATGCAACAGAGAAAATGTAGGAGATGAGAGAGTACATGACTGATGAGATTTCGATAAGGTGGTCAGGGAAGTCCCTCATGATGGCAAGATCTGTAATAACTGGGAGAATGTATAACATGGTAATCTGTGGAAGAGCACACTAGGCAGAGGGAGCAGTCAGCACAAAAACTCTAAAGAAGAAATATATGTATAAATATATGTATCTGTAAGCATTTATATTGTTACATATATATGTATTTTTTTAAAAATTGATGAATACTAATATAGTACTTACTGTATGCTGTGCATTGTTCTAAGTGGTTTACAAATACTGAGTCATTTAATCCTTACAATAGTACCTAAGTTTTCTCTATCACACTGTTACTGACATTTTGGATCACATGATTCTGTTTGTGGAGGCTGTCCTGTGGATTGTAGTATGTTCAGCAGCACCTCTGGAGTCTACCCACTGGATACCAGCAGCATCTCCCAAGATGTGGCAATCAAAAATGTCTCTTGACACAGCCAGGTATCTTCTAGAGGGTAAAATTATGGCTCCCTGAGAACCACTGAAGTAATCCCATAGATAGATTTTGTTATCTGTAATTTCATAAAGAAATGCACGGAGGGTAAGTAGTCTGGCCAAGGTCACATATCCAGTAAATAGAGTTGGAATTCGAAGGCAAGCATAACAGTTCTGACAATCACACTGTTAATTCTGAAAGACATCTATTTTATAGGAACAAAAATAAAGCCTGAAGCAGTTGGAAGAGGGTTAGGAATTAGGGTGAGTGTGAGTGTTAGAAGTTGAAGTTATAGAGAAACTGGGGTTTGGGTAACTTTTGCTTTCCACTCTGAGCTAAACGGGAAGCCATGGAGAGCTTGAGCAGAGGACTAATAAGATCTGACTTGTGTCTTCGTGATCACTTTGCATTTTTAGTGGAGTGTAGGCTATGGATGGACAAAGGCGTAATGCTAGTGGGAGGACACAAGGAGAGATGATGGTGGCATGGAACAGTGTGGTCGAGATGGGGGTGGTTGGAGATGGGCTGACTCTTGAAATGCTTGGACTGGTTGAAATGCTTAAAAGAATGGACTTGCCATTCACTGAGTAGGGAAGTCTGTTGGTGGCTCTGGTTTGGGATTGGGGAGAGTTAGGAATCATGAGTTCCATTCAGTCTATAATAAGCTTAAGATGGCTATCAGAGGGAAATGTTTGGTAGATAGCTGTAAGTATGATACCAGGGTTAGGAGATAAAATTTTTAGAGTTATGAGCACATGGATGACATTTATATCCATAATACTGAATGAGATTACCAATATAATTACTAATGGTATAAGAAAAGAAGTTCAAGGACTAAGTCCTGAGACATTCCAGTGTTCACAGATCAGGAAGATGAAGAGGAAAGGGAGAGGTAAAAGAGACTAAAATGGATTTCCAGTGTGGAAGGAGGAGAACCAGAAGAGAGTGGAATTCAGCAAGCCAAGTGAAGAAAACATTTCAAGAAGCAGACAGTAATTGACTACTTTAAATGCCACTGCTAAGTCCTATAAGATAAGGTCAAAAGATTGTCCAGGAGATTCGACAATGTAAAGATCAATAGTCAAATTGACAAATGCTATTTGCACAGAGGTTGGGATGAAAGACTGATTAGTAGTGGTTCAAGAGAGAATGGGGAAAAGCAAGTAGAAAACCATATAGCTATATTTATAAAACTCTGACAAGGAGCTTTGCTATAAAGAGGAGTAGAGAAATGGAGTGGTAGTTTAAGGGAGGAGTGGGAACACAGTGTTTTAAAAATACGTATTACAAATTACAGCATGTTTCAAGCTGATAAGAATGAGTCAGTAGAAAGAAAAACTGATGATATAGAGAAGGGAGACAGTTGTTAGAGGGTGAAATTAAGTAGGAGAGAGGGGATGGTCTCAATGCAGATGGGATGGGATTTTCTGAAGATAAGAACTGAGACAGCTTATCTACAGTAATGAGGGTAACAGGAAATGGCAGAGAAAGTGGGTGCAGATGCCAGAATATTGGTAGATATAATGGTGGGAACACGTTGAAGTTCTATTCTAACTGCTTTTAGTTTTTCAGGGAACTAGAAAGCAAGAACATTAGCTGATTAAAGAGGGAGAAGATGGTGATGGAAGTTTGTGGAAGGAAAACAAGCTATGAAATAGTTGTCTAAGAACATGAGAAAGAGAATAAAATAGACATAGCATTGCTGGACAACAATAATTATTCTCCTAAGGTTTGGATCATGAGTTAAAAGAGAAACCCCTCAGCATGGTTGTGGATTTTTCCCCAGTTACATTCATCCATCTGGGCACAAGTCCAGAGTGGAAGAAAGAGGATCAAGCAAAAGTTTGGCTCAGCTAGAAGAATATTAAGCAAGGGAGAGATTATAATGACAGACGTGGAACCTAAGGTGGGAGTCAGAACACTTGCAGGGACATGCGGTCAGAACAGGGCTATAATCTGTGAATCTGAGGTCTCTCTGTGGCTGAAGAATTGTTGGGATTGAGGTATAAGATAGAGTGATTTAGGAAGTTAGGAGGTAAAAGCCGGCAGTCATGGAGGATATAGTGGTCACTGAAGAGAATGCACAGTTGAAATGATTTTCTATGTACATATTGAAATGACAAGGAGCTACGGTAAGAATATTGGGGGTCGTGGCAGCCAGCCATGTCCTGGTATCTTCAGAGGCGTATATAAAGATGATAGGGCTGTGCTAGAATTTGCCTTTCTTAGATTTTAATTTCATAGTACTATTTGTATTTATGTATGTAAATATAGGTTAATTATTAAAACATACAGAAAGGAACAGAGCATAGAAAAATATTCACTAACTTAAAAACCAGATCTAAGAAATTGTTAACATTTTTCTTCACTCCTTTTCCTTTTGTAAAGAAACACAATACTATAGACATAGCTGAATCCCATTTTCTTGTTTTTTTCCAACTTCATTTTCCTTCCCAAGGCTTTTCCTTCTTTCCTATTCCTGAAGGCTGCATGTATCCAAATCTTCATAAATTGTCAACACATACATAACAATAGATACACTGTCTAAAAAAATAAACAAAAGGTATAATGCAGCAATTATCACTTAAAATTTATCAATATTAATAACAAAATATTTATTTCATTCATTTTTAACTGCTGTGTTATTTTTAGTTGAACATTATATAAGTATAGTAATCTGTTTATCCATCTCAATGTACGTTCGGGTAATTCCACCATTTGACAATTACCTACCATGCTGTAACACATATCAGTGCCCATGTTGTCTTGTGAATGTGAATGTCTCTTTGGTATATACTTACAATAGAATTTTTACATCATAAGGGATGAACAATTTTAACTTATTAGACAACACCAAGTTGTTATCCAATGTGGTTTTCTCATTTACACGCTCCCATGAAGGTATAACCTTCCCATTTCTCACATTCCATGCCAACACCTGATATTGCCAGACTTCTAAATTTTGTCAGTCTGATGCATGCCATGGGGGAAAGGCAATATTCAATAAGATAACAGAGCTTCTGATGATGGATAAAGACAGAAATCCTTAGCTTATGTCTTCACAATGATGCCTAAGTGACGTTAAGGAAATGAAACCCATGTATGTTAATGTCTTAGGGATACCCACTAAAGAAGCAGAAAAAGATTACATAAATTGCCACCAGTATAAGAAAAACAATAGAATAGATAATAATTTGCCTTTTCAAGGTATTCAATAAGAGGAGTGAAATACATAAATGTTCAGCAAAGCAAGAACTGA
Organism: Aotus nancymaae; assembly: GCF_030222135.1. Classification (NCBI taxonomy): domain Eukaryota; kingdom Metazoa; phylum Chordata; class Mammalia; order Primates; family Aotidae; genus Aotus; species Aotus nancymaae. The sequence goes on from NW_026988455.1 coordinate 33,990,705, forward strand.
AAGGGTTTACTATTAACCAACTCACATAAGCAAATATTTTGGAGGACTTACTTAAAGAAGAAGAGAAGTAACTCAGGAAAAAGGACTGGGAGTTAAGAAAGAACAGACAGCAAAAGGGTTAGTAAAAATATGGATAACTAAGTAAATATTAAAGAGGGAGAAGATGGTGATGGAAGTTTGCAGAAGAAAAGGAAGCTATGAAATTGTTGTGTAAAAACGTGAGAAAGAGAACTGAATAAAACATTATCTAATCTGAAGATTATAAACTTAAGATGCAGTTAAATATTGGATGAGAGAGAGTAATAGAGGAGACGGAATGTGGGATATTGGAATCCAGGTATTCTAAAGGTCTTGTATTATTTGGAAATAATGATATTGAGGATTTATGTTACATATAAAGAGAAGGGAAATAGCTTGTGTAACCCCAGGAGCAGAGACTGAAGAGAATGAAAAAGACATAGTAATTGCAGAGAAAGCAGAAGAAAAGAAACAACAACAACATAAAAACAGGACAAACAGCACAAAATAAGACGGTGGAATAAATTTCAAATATTTTATTAATCACATAAAATATAAATGTAACATCATTTAAAGGATATATTTAAATATTAACTTATCATTTAAAGGAAAAAAATTTTTAGGTTAAATTTTTTAATCTAATCTCCATTAATTTAGGTATGATTCAAGCTTGGTTTTTGTTTTGGTGTGTATGAGTTTGTCCTCATCCACTGCCCTTAATAGACGAATGTCTCATTGCCATTTTCTTGGGCAAAGGGGCAATTTCTAAAAACTCATTTTTATGGAAAGCTCAGTCCTTTGAGAGTCCAGATTTTATGCAGTTATTGGTACAGTCCCTTGCTTTGCTGTGCTGGGAGCCATGATGTTTGTCTTCCTGTGAATATTTATAATCCCAGCATTTAGCCTCTTGAGCTTATATACAAAGCTATTTCCCATATGGATCACAGAGATGATAACAGTTTCTTCTTACTTCTTTGACTTTTGGTTCTCTATTTTTGGCTCCTGGAGATTTACTTTCTTTGTTTTGAACCCACCTATAGATGTACAGAAATAATTTTTTATGCTCTGTTTTGTCTCTTTCCCTCTCTCCCCACACAATGAGGGCATGAGGTAGTTACTCCACTTTCCATGATCTTTACACTTTGTATTTTCCTTCTTTGTGGAATAGAATTATACTTAATAGAATTATTTGTAAATTTCTCCTTTCTATACTATGAGTTATTTGATGACATGTCTTATTCAGCCCATTCTGTAGCACATGGGTTAACACTAGTAAGTACTCAATAAATGCTTGTTGACCAAATGAATGAAAATTTTCTCATATTTTATTTGTATAAGAAGATATATTTGGGTACTATGAGCATACACTCAGACAAAAGAGAAAATGTGGATCCACCATCTTTGTAGTCTCAAACAACAATCAGTCTGTGCATAGTATAGAATTTAGAGACAGGTCTTTCTTCATGTTGGTTCAAACTGCTTCCATTTCACTCTCTGTTTTATAAGTGAGTTGCATCGTTTCCACCAGTTTACAAATGCTGTGTTTTCTTATTTTGAACAATTTGGCTATTTTAGCTCTGTGGAACATACCACCAAAAGTTCAAAATTTCCGGTTGCCAAATGAATATATAATTTCTTTTTATTTATTAATTTTGAAACGAAGTCTAATTCTGTTGCCCAGTCTGGAGTGCAGTGGTGCAATCTTGGCTCACTGCAATCTCCACCTCCCAGATTCAAGCTATTCTCATACCTTAGCCTCCCAAGTGGCTGGGATTACAGGTTTGCACCACCACATCTGGCTAATTTATTGTATTTTTAGTAGAGACAGGGTTTCACCATGTTGGCCAGGTTGGTCTCGAACTCCTGATGTCAGGTGATCTTCCTGCCTTGGCCTCCCAAAATGCTGTGATTACAGATGTGAGCCACTGTGCCTGGCTGATAATTTCATAAATTAATAATTTCACTGGAAAATTTTGTTCCTCCCTGAGAGTTACCAAGTGATTTAGGTTTTATAAAAGTAGTACTAGTGGAACCTAATAATTTTCACATTTTTGTACCAGGTTACACATTTATTTTATTTGAAATTTGAAGAACAATTTGACATTGGTATGTGATGCACACACACATATATCATATATGTGTATGTATATACACACTTGAAATATAGACACACATATTTATCTTCAATGTTAAAAACTGGACATTAAAATCAAAGCATTTTTTGTCACCTCTAAATTCCTCCATTTAAAGACATGGTGAAAGAGTTCTTAGGCTTCTGGTATCTATCACAAGTGAACAATCAAATCAGTTCTGATTTGAGCACTGTCACTTGGATTACGTTAATCTGTCACATGGTAGTGCCAAGTTAGAAGGGCTCAGGGGTGAATCACAGCACTGATTGTCAACTTGACAATCTGGAAGATGAGTAGCACTATTTTATCCATTTTTCCCCAGCTGCATGTTCCAGAATTTTTGAGCTGCTACATGCTTCAAAATTTCGTGCTCCTTGAATAAGTGGTAGCATCCAGAATTTGGTCCACAGCAGATCCTCCCAGCCCTGAAATTGTCTTATGAGTTTCCCAGTAGCTTTACGGTGAGTTCGTGATTGACTAAAATGTGGATTTTTAAAAATCATAATCACAGCTTCAAGCCATAAGAAAAAGAAATAAATATGTTGCATAATACTACATAGTGACATGTAAATTTTTCTGTAACATGTTATATAGTATAAAGGAAACAGAACTTGGACCAAGAAGCAGGAAACCCCATCTATACACCCTAGCTAGCTATGCATCTTTGACAAATCTTTCATACCCTCTGTGCCTGAATATCCTCATCTGTAAAGTTTAAAATTTAGACTAAATGGTTTTTATGATCCATTGAGCACAAACATTCTATGTTTTAAGATAATGCAATGAAATTAATGGTTATAACTAGAAATTAGATAAAACATCTGAGAAAGACTTTCTGTTTTCAGATGGTAATTTAAGGCATTTATAGCTTTGTATCATTCAATACATGGCCTCACATAACTTTGGGAGCTTAGGTAAATCTGTATCCTCCCATACTTCCAATCAGCCTGTTCGTAGTGACATGTGGCTCAAAGAATTTAAATATGGTATTAGTTCTCTGTTTGCAACAATGGTAGCTACTCCAAATTAGAGTTGTAGTAATTAAGTTGACATCTTGAGAAACTCCTGTGGGACAGCAAGGTGGCAGGGGAACTTACAGTGTCATACAGAAAGTACCTGGGCCCTGGTGTGTTTTATCTCAGAGGAAGTATACCTGTACTGCACAATGGGGAAATTAATCTTTCACTGGGATTCTAAGGAGGGACAAAGCTTACTGACTATGGTGTTTATAAGTCACTTCCAAATGCAACTCCCAGTGGAGGTAAACTCAAGGTAAATAGGCTGAGATGTGCTATTTATTTCTAAATTTAACAAGTAGCGAACAAAAATGCCGTTATCTCTAATTTAGCGTCATAAAGCAAGATGCAAGCATCTGGACACACTGTGTGGGATAAAAGCAATATAGTTCAGACTGGACCAGCCTAGAAACCGTTAAGAAGCAAAAGTTCAACAAATTGTATTTTAAAGATCTGATTGACTTTTATTAGCAATTCATAAATCAGGCATCCTTGGCATTCCTTGGCTTGTAGGTGCATCCCCTGATCTTTGCCTTCATCTTCACATGACATCATCCTCATGCACATGCTTCTGTTTGCAAATTTCCCTTTTATAAGGACATCCATTATATTGGGTTAGGGTTCGTGGGTCCCCCAATAACATCATGTTAACTATATATATAAAAGCCCTATTTCTAAATAAGGCCAAAAATAAAATGAAAATACCTGGGAATATATCTAACCAAATAGGTGAAAGATCTCTACAAGAAAAACTACAAAACACTGCTGAAAGAAATAATAGATGATACAATCAAATGGAAAAAAATTCCATGCTCATGGATTGGAATAATTAATATCATTAAAATGGCCATGCTGCTCAAATCAATCTACAGATTCAATGCTATTCCTACAAAACTACCAATATCATTTTTCATGGAATTAGAAAAATCCACTCTAAATTTCATAGGGAACCAAAAAAGAGCTCAAATAACCAAAACAATACTAAGCGAAAAGAATAAAGCTAGAGGCATCACATTACTAGAGTTCAAAACTGTACTATACAGTTACAGTCACCAAAACAGCATGGTGGTGGCACAAAAACTTGCACGTAGACCAGTGGAACAGAATAGAGAATCCAGAAATAAAGCCATACACCTATTGCCCTATCTTTGACAAAATTAAGCAGCAGGGAAAGGACTCCCTATCTAATAAATGGTGCCAGGAGAGCTGACTAGCCATATGCAGAAGAATGCAACTGGACCCCTACATTTCACCATATACAAAAATTGATTCAAGATGAATTAGATTTAAATGTAAGAACTCAAACTATAAGAATCTTAGAAGAAAGCCTAGGAAACACTATTGTGAACATGGGTCTTTGCAAAAAAAATTGTATGATTACATCCTCAAAAGAAGTTGCAACAAAAACAAAGGTGGGATCTAATTAAGCTAAAGAGCTCCTGCACAGCAAAAGAAACTATCAACAGAGTAAACAGACAACCAACAGAATGGGAGAAAGTATTTGCAAACTATGGATCTGACAAAGGTCTAATATTCAGAACCTATAAGGAACTTAAACAATCGAATGAGCAAAAACAAATAACCTCATTAAAAATGGGTAAAAGAGATGAACAGACACTTCTCAAAAGAAGACATGCAAGTGGACAACAAACATATGAAAAAAATTATCACATCACTAATCATCAGAGAAATGCAAATCAAAATCACAATGAGATACCATCTCATACCAGTCAGAAGGGCTATTATTAAAAAACCAAAACCCAACAAGTGTTGGCAAGGCTGCAGAGTAAAGGGAATGTGTATACACTGAGGGAATGTAAATTAGTTCAGCCACTGTGGAAAGCAATTTGGTGGATTTCTCAAAGAATTTGAATAGAGCTGCCATTTGACCCAGGAATCACATCACTCGGCATATATCCAAAAGAAAACAAATCATTCTAACAAAAAGATACAAATACTTCATTGCAGCACTATTCACAATAGCAAAGTCATGGAATCAACCTAGATGTTCATCAGTTGTGGATTGGATAAAGAAAATGTGATACATATGCAACAAGAAATACCAAATAGTCATAAAAAAGAATAAAATCATGTCCATTGTAGCAACATGAATGCAGCTGGAGGCTATTATCCTAAGTGAATTAATGCAGGTACAGAAATGCAAAGGTGCATTTATTCACTTATAAGTGGGAGCTAAATATTGGGTACTCATGGACATAAAGATGGTAACAATAGACACTGGGAACTGGTTAGGAGGAGGAAAGAAGAGGGGTAAGAGCTGAAAAGCTAACTATTAGGTGCAATGCTCAGTACCTGGATGACTATATCATTTGCATTCCAAGCCTCAGCATCACACAACACAATATATCCATGTAACCAAACCTGCACATGTACCCCCTGAATCTAAAACAAAGGGTGAAAAAAAATTAATGAGTTTGACTTAATGCCTTTATATTGAACTTTGTGTTTTTGGGGAAATATGCATTCTTTTAAATTGCTCATAAAATATTTATAAGAAGTTATAACAATCTAGACCAGATTACAAAGATATAAATGCCTTAAATCATAAACTGTATGGACTTTATTGTCTGACCACAGAAAAGTAACACTTGAAATTAATAGCAAGATAACTACCACTTTTAATTTTGAGATTAATCAATAGCTCTACAACAAAAATAAAAATAAATGTGTAAGTACCAATTATTTAGAGTATAATTTTAATGAGAGTTTTAATTAACTACAAGCATGATTATAAAATGTGGCTAAAGCTCTGCAAAGAGGAAAAACTTAAACTTATTAAAAAATTACTTAAGCCTGAGAAAACGGCAAATGGGAATTTATATATTAAAGAAATAAATGAGAAAGAACAAAATATAAGATATAATTTTAAAAATAAAGGAGTGAATTCTTTAAAATGAATAAATAAAAAATAAGATTCCAGAAATTGAATAAGAAAAACAAAACCTAGAAAGAGTATGTTGGGAATAATAAGATGTAAGTTCAGAAACACAATGAAAAATATGAATATAAAGACAGATGTTAAAGAAAAGAACTTTCAACCCAGAATTTCATATCCAGCCAAACTAAGCTTCATAAGTGAAGGAAAAATAAAATCCTTTGTGAACAAGCAAGTACTCACAGATTTCATCACCACCAGACCAGCTTTACAAGAGCTCCTGAAGGAGACACTACACATAGAAAAAAACAACCAGCACCAGCCACTCCAAAAACGCACGAAATGATAAAGAGCAGCAACACAATGAAGAATCTCCATCAACCAATGGGCAAAACAACCAGCTAGCATCAAAATGACAGGACCAAACTCACACATAACAATATTAACCCTAAATGTAAATGGACTAAATGCCCCAATCAAAAGACACAGACTGGCAAATTGGATAAAAAGCCAAAACCCATCAGTGTGCTGTATCCAGGAAACCCACCTCACATGCAAGGATACACAAAGGCTCAAAATAAAGGGATGGAGGAAGATTTACCAAGCAAATGGAGAGCAAAAAAAAGCAGGAGTTGCAATTCTCATCTCTGATAAAATAGACTTTAAACCAACAAAGATCAAAAGAGACAAAGAAGGACATTACATAATGGTAAAAGGATCGATACAACAAGAAGAGCTAACGATCCTAAATATATATGCACCTAACACAGGAGCACCCAGATACATAAGGCAAGTTCTTAAAGACTTACAAAGAGACATAGACTCCCACACATTAATACTGGGAGACTTCAACACACCATTGTCAATATTAGACAGATCAACAAGACAGAAAATTAATAAGGATATCCAGGACTTGAACTCAGACCTGGAACAAGCAAACCTAATAGATATTTACAGAACTCTCCAGCCCAAATCCAGAGAATATACATTCTTCTCAGCACCACATCACACCTACTCTAAAATTGACCACATAATTGGAAGTAAATCACTCCTCAGCAAATGCAAAAGAACAGAAACCATAACAAACAGTCTCTCAGACCACAGTGCAATCAAGTTAGAACTCAGAATTCAGAAGCCCACCCAGAACCGCACATCCTCATGGAAATTGAACAACTTTCTCCTGAATGTTGACTGGATAAACACTGAAATGAAGGCAGAAATAAAGATGTTCTTCGAAACCAACGAGAATGAAGACACCACATACCAGAATCTCTGGGACACATTTAAAGCAGTCTCTAGAGGAAAATATAGAGCAATAAGTGCCCACATGAGAAGAAAGGAGAGAACTAAAATTGACACCCTATCATCAAAATTGAAAGAGCTAGAGGAGCAAGATCAAAAAAACTCAAAACCTAGCAGAAGACAAGAAATAACTAAGATCAAAGCAGAAATGAAGGAGATAGAGACACGAAAAACCCTTCAAAAAATCAATAAATCCAGGAGCTGGTTTTTTGAAAAGATCAACAAAATAGACAGACCACTAGCCAAACTAATAAAAAAGAAAAGAGAGAATAACCAAATAGATGCAATAAAAAATGATAAAGGGGATATCACCACAGATGCCACAGAAATTCAAACCATCATCAGAGATTATTACAAACAACTCTATGCACATAAATTAGAAAACCTGGAAGAAATGGATAAATTCCTGGACAGTAGTCTCCTCCCATGCCTAAACCAGGAAGAAGTCGAAACCCTGAATAGACCAATAACAAGGTCTGAAGTCGAGGCAGCAATTAAGAGCCTACCACCCAAAAAAAGCCCAGGCCCAGATGGTCTCACAGCCGAATTCTACCAGACATACAAAGAGGAACTGGTACCATTCCTACTGAAACTATTCCAAATAATCCAAAAAGAGGGAATCCTTCCCAAATCATTTTATGAGACCAACATCATCCTAATACCAAAACCCGGCAGAGACTCAACAAGAAAAGAAAACTACAGGCCAATATCCATGATGAACATAGATGCAAAAATCTTCAATAAAATACTGGCAAGCCGATTACAACAGCACATCAAAAAGCTTATCCACCACGATCAAGTAGGATTCATCCCGGGGATGCAAGGCTGGTTCAATATACGCAAGTCTATAAATGTAATTCACCACATAAACAGAACCAAAGACAAAAACCACATGATTATCTCAATTGATGCAGAGAAGGCCTTCGACAAAATTCAACAGCCCTTTATGCTAAAAACCCTCAATAAACTAGGTATCGATGGAACGTATCTCAAAATAATAAAAGCTATTTATGACAAACCGACAGCCAATATCATACTGAACGGGCAAAAACTGGAAGCATTCCCTTTGAAATCTGGCACTAGACAAGGATGCCCTCTCTCACCACTCCTATTCAATATAGTACTGGAAGTTCTAGCCAGAGCAATCAGGCAAGAAAAAGAAATAAAGGGTATTCAATTAGGAAAGGAGGAAGTCAAATTGTCTCTATTTGCAGATGACATGATTGTATATCTAGAAGACCCTATCACCTCAGCCCAAAATCTCCTGAAACTGATAAGCAACTTCAGCAAAGTCTCAGGATACAAAATCAATGTGCAAAAATCACAAGCACTCCTATACACCAATAACAGACTTAAAGAGAGCCAAATCAAGAACGAAGTGCCATTCACAATTGCTACAAAGAGAATAAAATACCTAGGAATACAACTAACAAGGAACGTAAAGGACCTCTTCAAGGAGAACTACAAATCACTGCTCAACGAAATAAGAGAGGACACAAACAGATGGAGAAACATTCCATGTTCATGGTTAGGAAGAATTAATATCGTGAAAATGGCCATACTGCCCAAAGTAATTTATAGATTCAATGCTATCCCCATCAAGCTACCAATGACCTTCCTCACAGAACTGGAAAAAACCACCTTAAACTTCATATGGAACCAAAAGAGAGCCCGCATAGCCAAGTCAATTCTAAGCAAAAAGAACAAAGCAGGAGGCATCACACTACCGGACTTCAAACTATACTACAAGGCTACAGTAATCAAAACAGCATGGTACTGGTACCAAAACAGAGATATAGACCAATGGAACAGAACAGAGACGTCGGAGGCGACACAACATATCTACAACCACCTGATCTTTGACAAACCTGAAAAAAACAATCAATGGGGAAAGGATTCCATGTTCAATAAGTGGTGTTGGGAAAACTGGCTAGCCATATGCAGAAAGCAGAAACTGGACCCCTTCCTGACACCTTACACTAAAATTGACTCCAGATGGATTAAAGACTTAAACATAAGACGTAACACCATAAAAACACTAGAAGGAAACCTAGGCAAAACCATTCAGGACATAGGCGTAGACAAGGACTTTATGACCAAAACACCAAAAGCATTGGCAACAAAAGCCAAAATAGACAAATGGGACCTAATCAAACTCCACAGCTTTTGCACGGCAAAAGAAACAGTCAATAGAGTGAATCGGCAACCAACAGAATGGGAAAAAATTTTTGCAGCCTACCCGTCTGACAAAGGGCTGATATCCAGAATTTACAATGAACTAAAAAAGATTTACAAGAAAAAAACAAACAAGCCCATTCAAAAATGGGCGAAGGATATGAACAGATACTTTACAAAAGAAGACATACATGAGGCCAACAAACATATGAAAAAATGCTCATCATCACTGGTCATTAGAGAAATGCAAATCAAAACTACATTGAGATACCATCTCACGCCAGTTAGAATGGCGATCATTAAAAAATCTGGAGACAACAGATGCTGGAGAGGATGTGGAGAAATAGGAACACTTTTACACTGTTGGTGGGAGTGTAAATTAGTTCAACCACTGTGGAAAACAGTGTGGCAATTCCTCAAGGACCTAGAAATAGAAATTCCATTTGACCCAGCAATCCCATTACTGGGCATATATCCAAAGGATTATAAATCGTTCTACTATAAGGACACATGCACACGAATGTTCATTGCAGCACAGTTTACAATAGCAAAGACCTGGAACCAACCCAAATGCCCATCGATGATAGACTGGACAGGAAAAATGTGGCACATATACACCATGGAATATTATGCAGCCATTAAAAAGGAGGAGTTCACATCCTTCGTAGGGACATGGATGAACCTGGAAAACATCATTCTCAGCAAACTGACACAAGAACACAAAATCAAACACCACATGTTCTCACTCATAGGCGGGTGTTGAACAAGGAGAACACATGGACACAGGGAGGGGAGCACTATACACGGGGGTCTGTTGGGGGGGAGGGGGGATAGTGGGGGGGGTGGGGAGTTGGGGAGGGATAGCATGGGGAGAAATGCCAGATATAGGTGAAGGGGAGGGAGGCAGCAAATCATACTGCCAGGTGTGCACCTGTGCAACAACCTTGCATGTTATTCACATGTACCCCAAAACCTAAAATGCAATAAAAAAAATAAAATAAATAAATAAAAAAGATATAATTTTAAAAATAAAGGAGTGAATTCTTTAAAGTGAATAAATAAAAAATAAGATTCCAGAAATTGAATAAGAAAAACAAAACCTAGAAAGAGTATGTTGGGAATAATAAGATGTAAGTTCAGAAACACAATGAAAAATATGAATATAAAGACAGATGTTAATTAACAAGAAGCATTTTATGCATGAACTAGTTTCCAAGAAACAGAAGTTATTAAAATATACTGATAATGAGGTAAAAATCCTGAACATACCAATTACTATATAAGAAATTGAAAGTACTGTAGAAAGATCTGCTTCCACTGATCTTCCTGGAGCCAGAAAAGAATTCTTTCAAATATTTATTTATCTTTTCAAAGAACCAGCTTTTTGTTTCATTTATCTTTTGCATTTTTTTTTTTTTGTTCTGCTCTGATCTTGGTTATTTCCTTTCTTCTGCTGGGTTTGAGTTTGGATTGTTCTTGTTTCTCTAGCTCCTTGAGGTGTGACCTTAGCGTGTCTGTTTGTGGTCTTTTAGACATTTTGATGTAGGTTTTAGGGCCATGAACTTTTCTCTTAGTGCTACCTTTGCTGTATCCCAGAGATTTCAACAGGTTGTATTGCTATTGTCGTTCAGTTTGAAGAATTTTTAAATTTCCGTCTTGACTTCATTTTTGACCCAGTGATCATTCAGAAGCAGGTTATTTAACTTCTGTTTATTTGCATGGTTTTGAAGGTTCCTTCTGGAGTTGATTTCCAGTTTTATTCCACTGAGGTCTTGATATAATTTCAATTTTTAAAATTTTATTGAGGCTCATTTTGTGGTCTATCATATGGTCTATCTTGAAGAAATTTCCATGTGCTGTTGAATAGAATGTCTATTCTGCAGTTATTGGGTAGAATATTCTGTAAGTATCTCTTAAGTCCATTTGTTCTAGGTTTTAGTTTAAATCTATATTTTCTTTGTTGAGTTTCTGTCTTGATGACCTGTATAGTGCTGTCAGTGAAGTACTGAAGTCCCCCACTATTATTGTGTTGCTATTTCATTTCTTAGGTCTATTAATAATTGTTTTATAAATTTGGGAGCTCCAGTGTTGGGTTCATATATATTTAGGATTGTGATATTTTCCTTTTGGACAAGACTTTTCATCATTATATAATGCCCCTCTTTGTCTTTTTTAACTGCTGTTGCTTTAAAGTTTGTCTACTAGGAGAATAGCTGTTCCTGTTCTCTTTTGGTGTCTATTTGCATGGAATGTTTTCTCCCACCCCTTTTTCTTAAGTTTATGTGATCCTTATGTGTTAGATGTGTCTCTTGAAGGCAGCAGATAGTTGGTCAGTTAATTCTTATCCATTATGTAATTCTATATCTTTTAAGTGAAGCATTTAGGCCATTTATATTCAACGTTAGTATTGTGATGTGAGGTACCATTTCATTCATTGTGCTATTTGTTGCCTGTATACCTTGGTTTTTTTGTTTATTTTTTTTTTAAATTGTATTTTTGTTTTATAGGACCTGTGAGATTTCTGCTTTAAAGAGGTTGTTTTGATGTGTTTCTAGAATTTGTTTCAAGATTTAGAGCTTCTTTCAGCAGTTCTTGTAGTGTTGGCTTGGTAGTGACAAATTCTCTCAGCATTTGTTTGCCTGGAAAAGACTGTATCTTTCCTTCATTTATGAAGCTCAGTTTTGCTGAATACAAAATTCTGGGCTGATAATTGTTTTGTTTGCAGAGGCTGAAGATTGGGCCCTGATCCCTTCTAGTTTGTAGGGTTTCTACTGAGAAATCTGTTAATCTCATAGGTTTTCCTTTATAGGTTACCTAGTGTTTTTGCCTCATAGCTCTTAAGACTCTTTCCTTTGTCTTAACTTCAGATAACTTAATGACAAAGTGCCTAGGCAATGATCATTTTGCAATGAATTTCCCAGGTATTCTTCGTGCTTCTTGTATTTGGATGTCTAGGTCTCTAGCAAAGCTGGAGAAGTTTTCCTCAATTATTCTCCCAAATGTATTTTCCAAACTTTTAGATTTCTCTTCTTACTCAGGAATGTCAATTATTCTTAGGTTTGGTCATTTAACATAATCCCAGACTTCTTGGGGACTTCATCCATATTTTCTATTTTTTTTTTCTTTGTCATTGTTGGATTGGGTAAATTTGAAAACCTTGACTTTGAGCTCTGAAGTTCTTTCTTCTGGTTGTTTGACTCTATTGCTGAGACTTTCCAGAGCATTTTGCATTTCTGTAAGTGTCTGATTATTTTTCTGAAGTTTTGGTTATTTTTTATTTATGCTATCTATTTCATTGAATATCTCTCCCTTTAGTCCTTGTATATATATATATTTTATTTCCTTACATTGGGCTTCACCTTTCTCTGGTGACTCCCTGATTAGCTTAATCACTAACCTTCTGAATTCTTTTTCAGGTAAATCAGGGATTTATTCTTGGTTTGGATCCACTGCTAGTGAGTTAGTGTGATTTTTGGTGGGGGGGGTGGTGTTAAAGGACTTTGTTTTTTTTTTTCTTTTTTTTTTTACAGATATAGAGTTTATAATCCAGCAATGCCAATATAGGCAATTTGACATCATAGCCCCTATTTGCAAAGTGATTAACAATTATACAATATCTTCTATTCTATTGTCATCGGCTTTGGCTCAGATGTTTAAATACTTAAACATTTTGGAAAGACATTTTTTCTGTGTGTATTTCATTTTTTTTTTTGGTCTGTGTGGGCATAAGTGTAGGGGAGGTTATACTGAAAATGAGAATGAAAGCAGGTCAGGAATTAAAGTGCCACTGAAATTTGACTTAATATTTTCTTATAAAATACATTGGGAGAATATGGCTTAAAGACAAGAGGGGGAGAGCCTCTTAATGGTTATACTACTTTACCTCACCCTCCATCCAGTCTGACAATAACACCATACTTAATTTACAATCTAGGGAAAGAGTATCTAAAAGAGGATTTTATGAAGTACGATTTAATTTTGGTTGTAGTCTTAAGCACTTAAGAACAATTTTTGGAATTTTTCAGATTAACTGAAAAGGTTATATCAACAAGCAAAACTCCCAAATTAGGTTAAGAATTAGTTAACTGCTTTAAAAATATCCAACTCACTTTCTTCACTAATCAGGAGTAACTGGAAAATATCTCTGTCCTGATAACTTGATTTTCTGCTTAGTCTGTGGACCAAGGCAACTTTTCTTTAAAAAAGATGCTTCTTAAGGAGAGAAAAATTCTCTCTCAAAACAAAACAAAGAATCCCACGTATAACTGAGTAAGTAGGTCTAAAATCACTCCAGAGCTATCTCTGGGTCAGAACTAGAGCAACAATGGACAATGTAACACAATTTGCACAAATGTACTAGTTTTTGTTAAAAAAAAAAAGTGGGGAGCGGTAGGATTAGGTTTCATATATTAAAGTCAGCAGAAATTTCATGTTTCACAATTTGTTGCAAGAGAGATCCCCAAATTCCTTGAATCCACTGGGAAGTTTTCTGAAGGTGCGCATTATAGTAAACAGCAGCAAAATACCAAAACAATTCTATTGCTAAAAAGCAGCTACGTCTGCTCCTGCCTTTAGAATACTAATTGTAATACAGCAACAACAACAAAATGCTAATTTGTGCCATCAATTGACATTTGAGCTATTCCAAAAATTGTTTTCTTTAAAACTGTTCAAGACAGGACATCGATAATCATAGTAGGCAAATATTAACTGAGTTTTGGGAAGAAAAAAATCAGAAAATGTCAAAAAGGAAGAGATAATAGCATTCTATTTAGTATTCTAAAGGCTTGTTTCAGGTAGTTCAACAATGATTCTGGTAAGGCCAACTGCTCACATATATACACATGCACACACATAGAGATTTTAATGGTTTTAAAAAAAACCAAATGTGTTACTTTAGAAAAATGAATGCAGTGCATTTTCAGCAATATTATCGCCATAGACTCTGATTGCTCAGTCCACACATAAGTAGTAGTTGCCTTCTATGGTGATATGGCTTCTCTGCACTAATTCCCATCCGGCCGAAAAACATTAGGGCAGGTTAAGTAAAGACCGAATTGTTGCACAAAGGAACATTTACTCATCAGATCCCACTGATCTCTTCTGTGCCCGTTTCCTGGGCAACCTTCTTGGTGAAGCTTTATTGATTTGATTCAATGTTTCCTGAGGAATCCAACTCATGTCAACATCATTCTGACTTGATGTACCCATTTCTACTTTCTGTATGGGTCTCTTACACTTTCTAGATTCTGGGAGTTGATGAAGGCCAACAAGAACCAGAAGCCCAAGACCAGCAAGGAACATATACATAAAGATTGTTTCTCCATCAGAAACAATAACTCTAACTGTTTGATTGAAGACTGCCTCTTGGAATACATTGCCATTCAAATCTTTGTAGTTCAGATTGATGACCAAACCAAAGGGTCGTCCACCCATGGGCTCTGCAGGAATCAAAGAATACTCAAAAGTTGCCTGTCTCTGGGGTGGCACTACAGTGTTCAGAGGAAGAGCTGTGAAATTCTGGATATAAAACTCGTAGTCCTGAGGAGGATAACGGAATGAGGCATCTAAGGATTCAACAATAAAATCTTCTGTACCCTTGTTGGTAAAGCCTACCAGGAACTTCACAATGTTATTTGCTGGAAAATCTTCTCCTTTTACAAACAGCATAGTGGTATCTGCACTTGGTGAAGCTTCAGGTTCACCAGACACATCTTCTTCCTCTTTATCTTCTGCCAAATCTGTGGGTTCATCTTCTTCTACCTCAGCTTCATCATCTTCATCCTCAATTATGGAATCTTCCACTGTTTCTTCATCCTCTGTAAGATCTTGTGCCACTGCTAATGAGCCTCTGGGGCCGCCTTGGAGCAAGACAGTGGCTGGGAACACGAGCAAGAGAAGCAGCAGCAAGCGGGGGAGGAGTCTCATAGTGCTGCCGGTCCAGTATCCAGTCTCTGTCCGCGAGGGCTCTCGGCGACTCCGGCGGTAATGGCGTTACTCTTCATCTGGGCTCCGGGCGGCGAGGGGCGGGACACGTACCACGCACGGGCCGTCACCACGCCTCCCCCCTGCCTGACCGGGGAACGCTGCTGACGTGGCTGCTCAGCTCCGAGAGGTGGGGAGAGCCCAGGACTTTGTTTTATCATATTACCAGGGTTGGTTTTCTCGTTCTTTCTCATTTGGGTAGGATCTGTCAGAGGGAAGGTCTAGAGCTCCAGGATGTTGTTGAGATTCTTTTGTTCCACGGATGTTTCCTTAATATAGTACTAATACTCTCTGCACTTTCCTACGGATGTGGCTTCCTGAGAACAGAGCTGTGGTGATTGTTATCTCTCTTATGGGTCTAGGCACCCAGCAAGTATAACAGGCTCTGGGCTGGTACTGGGGATGGCTGTGGATACCAGTACATACTCTGGTGGAAATGGCAGGCAGATGAAATGAACTCTGTGAGGGTCCTTAGCTTTGGTTGATTAATGCACTAATTTTGTGTTGCGTGGCCTCCTGTCAAGAGGTGGCACTTTCAGGAGGGTATCAGCTTGGTAGTATGAGGAGGAACAGGTGGTAGGTAGGGCCCTAGAACTCCCTGGAGTATATGCCCTTTGTGTTCAGATATCAGGGTGGATAGGGAGGGACCATCAGGTTTGGGCAGGGTTAGGTGTGTCTGAACTCAGACTCTCCTTGGGTGGGTCTTGCTGTGGCTGCTGTGGGAGATGGGGTTGTGATTTCCGGTTCAATGGAGTTATGTTCCTAGAAGGACTGTGGCTGCCTCCACTTTGTCATACAGGCTGTCAGGGAAGTGGGGGAAAGTTGGCAGTCACAGGCCTCACTCAGCTCCCATGCAACCTAAAGGGCTGGTCCCACCCCCTCGTGGCCCTGCCCCACCCAACAGCACCAAGTCTGTTTCCAGGCAGTAAGTGAGCAGGGCTGAGAACTTGCCCCAGGCTACCCACCTCCCAGCTGTGAAAGGAAGCAGGGCTTTTGTTCTTCCCCTTCCTGTGGAGTCTGAACTTCTCTATTGGTTCAAGCTGTTACAAAGTTCAGCTGGAGTTTCCTTCTCCCTGTGGCCTTTTCCTAGTGTCTCTGGAAGTCCTCCTTAAGGACTCCTGATAGGCAAAACAGAAATGGCTTGCTAGGGGACCCAGCGAGCCCACAGGGCTTTTCCTGCTGCTTCCTCTATCCCTGTATTTTGTTCAGCTCATTGAGTTGGCTCAGCTCCAGGAAAGGTCAGAATCATCTCCCGTAATCTAGACCTTCAGGTTCACCCATGAGGGTGTGTGTTTGGGGGGCAGATGGTCCCTCTTTCTCACTTCCACAGTTTGGGCACTCTGTGAAAACAGATGTAGTTAGACAATTGTGGAAGGCATGCACATGTGAGCATGCATGCACACACTAAAAACAGAAATTATATCTTAACTTATTTCATACAAGTAACGTTAGGGTGATATCACATTCTGAAAGATGTGATATACCAAGAAGGCAAAAATAGGTACTAATTGCACTTAAATTTAAAGATGTAAAAACCATAAATTAACAAACAAATATAACAGTAAACTAAAGAGCAACACAGCATGACCAAGGATGATTAATTCTAAAACTGAAAAGAGAGTTTGATGCAAACAACTTCACTAACATAATTTAACATATGACTAGGCCAAAAATTTGAGTAAATTGAAATTCATCCTGAATTAAAAAACTCTTAGTAAATTAAAAATAATAGAAGACTACCTTAGTAAAGAATATCTCTTACACCAATGGTATATTGCACTTTTCAAGCATTCCATTAAAACAAGAAAATATGATACACTGTTGATCTGGAAAATTGATTCTGTTTCATAAGAGAAAAAAATGATACAGATAACCATAAAGAAAGATCCTAAATTATTATTGCTTGAAGATTATTTGATTGTTAGAAATGTAAGTAATTCATTAAAAGTATTAGAACTAATAAAAAAGTTTAGGGAAGTGGCTGATTACAAAATAAATATATAAAAGTCAGTTTGAAAATGTAATTTTAAAATATTTCCATTTACACCAGTGTATATGTAAATGTATTTTTCAGTATATGGCATATACATTGACTACAAAAGGAACTTTATGAAAAGAGTATTTGAATAATTGGAGAAATATATCATGCTACTTGGTGGGACTACTTACCATAAAGATGTTGAGTCTCCCCAAAGAAGTCTACAGAGTAATATTTTTGTATGTTAAAACAATTATTTTGCTGCTCATTTGGACAACTCTTTGCTTGGAAAGAACAATGGAACTTTCTAGAAAGATGAGCTCTGAGACAAGATTTGCCCTCTTGATTGAAAACAAAAAACAAAAAACAGTGTAATGTTGAACTTACCCTGCATAGAAAAAAGGAAAAATGAAAGAATTAAGAATCCATGAACAAATCCAAGTACTGATAAAGTTTTGGGGCCTGATTGCTATGCTATTTTAAATTGATAGGGAAGAGAATTATTTACCAGATGCTGTTGAAGCTATTGGCTGACCCTTCGAGGAAAGAAAAAAGGAATTAAAGCCTTGCTTCAAAACAAGCCAAAGTAATTTAAATATACACACAGATAGCAAAATCATTAATATAAATGAAAAATATGTCTGAATATTTATATAACCTTGGGGAATGGAAATGATTTCTAATTAGGACACCAATACCAGATAGTATAAAAAACATTTCTAGGTTTAAAAAACAAAAACAAAAATCCCCCAAATTCTTATAAGTCAAAATTTCTATGAACATGTTTTATGGCTGAAAGATAAATTAGAGAAATGTTTGCACATCATACATACATTCCTCTCAATACTTAAGAAATATCACAGGCAACTTAAAAAATTATAAATCAACATGAAAAAATTCAGTTTCACTCTAAAAAAAGAAAACACAAATGAAAACAAAAACAATTCTCTTGGTTGTGACTATCACACTGGACAAGAATTTTTAAGTTATAATATCCAATGTTGGAGAACAGTAAAAATGTACAAAAACCTATGGTTCTTTTGGAAGAGTAAATCGGTACAATTTTCTGGAGAGCTATTTGGTTAATTTTCATCATGTTGTGAATAAAACATTACTCTTCAAGGAACATATCCAAAGAAAATGTTTATGGATAAGAACATATATGGAAGCAGGAGACTGTTGTAATGGTTTATAATACCAAAGAATTGGAGAAAGACTAGCTGTCCCCAAGTTGAAAACTGGCTAAATAAGTTGTAAAAGAACCACAGAAAGAAGAATCTACAAAAGACATTTAAAATGACATGAATACCAGGCCATGGGAAACAGTCACAGTCGTTAATAAAAAAGGAAAAAACAAGGAATCAGGTACATTATTACCCATCAGTTTCTGGAAGAATACAATGTAAAATATTAAAGTATTATACTTGTATGCATATCTTTCAGTTCTGTAGAGGATAAAAGCATTATTTTAGAATAACAATAAAAAGAGGCCATGAGTTCATGAAAATAAAAACCAATGAGAGAAAACTGGGTGAATAAGAGATATATACTGGTCTAAAATGTTTGGATGCAGCTGAATTAGTGTAGGATCTCACATCAGAAGGATCCATGCTCAAGTCTCAGCTCCACCCCATCATTGGTGGGTGACCTTGGTCAAGTCATTCAACATTTCTTTAGGTTTTACATTGTGAATTGGAGACTGAAAAGGCATTTACCCTGGGGTGTGTCTGACGATCAAATGAAATGTACACAAAGCACTACTCAAATAATATTCCTAACAGGAGATGATTTCAGAAGGCATCAGATAAGGCGAGAGACAAAGTTCTAAGAAATGAGCACTACAGAAATATAGAATATGTGGGGAAGTTTTCCGACTTATTTTTAGTTCCGGAAAAAATTAAAGTGAGAAAGCACAAATACAGACTAAAAGGGTATAGCTAAAAGTATAACTCGAATATTTCAGGGGGAATTTCTTTTCTATGAATGAGCAAATTCAAGATGGTTTTGGGAAAAGGAAGTTCGTTTCATATGGAGAATCACTGCTCAGTATAGTGGAGAGTTTACTCCCCATCCAAGTTAATCTTTGACAGAGATATACAGTGAGTGAGAGATGGGAAGAAGTGGAAACAACAATGTACAATGACACAGAGATTACTCCCTATGTTCTAAAAAAATAAACGGAAGACACTACAGTTGAGAGTACTTGATGCTAGTGAATCAAAATAACATATTAATTGGAATTTCATTTCTAAGCCTTACAGTGGTAATTATCAAAAAGCTACAAATAAATAAGAGAAAGGACTTAGTCACTCTCACAAAGAACCTAAAAAGTCATGTAAAGAAGACATTGGGCAACTTGATAGTTAATCAGTCCATCAGTGAGGGTTCACTTTGCAGCCACTATACCAGCTAAAATTTTAGCAGAAATGGAAATCTAGAAGGCTTGGCATTGGGAAAGGGGAAAAAGCTATCCAAGAACAAGAATCTAACATTGAAAAAGGTTCAGAGGCAAAGAAAAATATTGATATAAAAGTTGAGAAAGGAAAGGTATACCCATGTTTTTGGTGACATTTATGCTATCTGTACAATGTAACAGAATTTGATGTCCTGATTTGTAACAGTGGTTGAGACTATGGAAATGGGTGAATTTAACTATATAGAAACATGAAATAAAAAATCTGAAAATCTTTTAAAATACAAAAAAAGTACTATTCATCATGAAATACATTTTTGAGTAATAGCTATTTACATCATTAAATTTAGGTAATTTATATTACTTAAAATTATATGGGATATCTTCTGTGTTATTTTCAATTCAAAGACCTGACCAAATACTATGGTCTTTTACTGTTATTCTTTAACTCACAGTCTATATGAGATAGAAGACTAATTATATCAAAAGGCAACAAAAATGAACCCACAAAAGGACAAAAGGTCTTTTTTTTTTCTGTTGGTAATCTGGTAATCCTTAGAGTAAATGTAATAATTTTTTATTAGTTTGATTGATGGCTTGTTACAACAGCTGAAAATTTTTATTTAACTACACTGGTGAACATGGCTAAATTGTTTCATCATTTTTAGGGGATTTTGGACTAGCATGCCTGTCTAAATGCTTTCATTATTAATCTTGCAATCTTCTACACCACTGGGTCAGCAGCATGCTAATATAGCCAGTGTCTCATCTTTAAGATAATTGTCTGCGTGTGTTCTTTATTGCACACAGAGTTTGCACTAAGAATTATTCACTTTGATAGGCATCTACTTTTGATAAAGACCACTAAGAACCACATCTAAAGTTTCTCATTCATTTAACAAACCTTTATGGAATGCTTTCTCATTCATTAATTCAACAAATATTTATTGAATATAACAAATATTATTGAGTATAGTAGACCCTATGTGAGGCCCTGGAGATTTGGCAGTGAATAGGATACATAAGATAGTTAGACTTGGCCGGGTGTAGTGGCTCATGTCTGTAATCCCAGCACTGGGAGGCCAAGGTGGGTGGATCACCTGAGGTCAGGAGTTCGAGACCAGCCTGGCCAACATGGTGAAACTTTGTCTCTACTAAAAATACAAAAAAATTAGCCAGGCATGATGGTGTGTGCCTGTAATACTGGCTACTAGGGACGCTGAGGCAGGAGAATTGCTTGAATCAGGGAGGTGGAGGCTGCAGTGAGCAGAGATTGTGGCACCCCAGCTTGGATGACAGAGCAAGACTCTGTCTCAAAAAAAAAAAAAAAAGATAGTTAATAGTTACATTTGCCTTTTTTCTCTTCCTTGAGCACATGGTCCTTTGCAGAAATGTTGCCCTTTTCAAGATCTTTCCATGGCTTTCTCTTGTACTTCATTCAGTCTCTGCTCAAAACGCACCTCTTCAAAAATGCCTTCCCTTTCTATATATTCCCTCTACACCTCCATCTTTCACTATCGTCTTCTTCTTCTTTAATTTTTATTTACTGCTTTTACTTTTGAGATTTTTAAAATGTATTTATTTTTGTCTTCTCCAAGTAAAATAAAAACTCAAGAGTATAGACTTTTTATTACTTCCTCCTTGGGCCTAGAATAATCTTTGACAATTAGTAGAATTATTTGTTAAATGAGTGTATAAGTAATAAAAGACTGAGATGATCTTTATTTTTGGAGCTCACGTTTTAGTGAGAAGAGAGGCAAGTAAGTGATTGCTAATGGAAGCTGTGCTAGAGTGTGATTTTAGAAGGTTATTTAGGAGAGTCGGTGATATGTGTTCCCACCCAAGTTCATGTTGAATTGTAATGCCCAATATTGGGGGAGGGGCCTGGCGGAAGGTAATTAGATCCCCCTTGCTGTTCTCATGATAGTGAGTGAATTCTTACAAGAGCTGCTTGTTTAAAGTGTGTAGCCCTTCCCTCTTCTCTCTCTTCCTACTGCTCCTGCCATGTAAGAGGTGCCTCTTTCCTCTTCTCCTTCCACCATGATTATAAGTTTCCTGAGGCCTACCCAGCTATGCTTCCTGTATGGCCTATGGAACTGTGAGCCAATCAATACGCTTTCTTTATAAATTACCAAGTATCAGGTAATCCTTTATAGCAACACAAGAACAAACTAAAACAGTAGCTAAGGACAGTTTATCTGGAAAAGTAAGGCTTGAGCTCATTCCTGAGGAGAGGGAGCTAAGCTACTTAGTGACAATCAGGAAGTGCCTTCTGTAAGGCCGGTTGCCTCACCGGGAGCATGGACGCAGACCCCCCCCGACTTCTTTTCAAAAGCTCAAACAAGCCCGGACGAGCTCAGGCAAGCTCAGACATGTTCAGGCTTTTCCCCTTCTCCCATGCTCACACAGCCTGACCCTCCCTTAAAAGAGCCCAGTATGCAAACAAGGTGTGGTAACCCTAGCATCTTAACAACCAATAGCAGCCAAGTCTTAATAACCAATAGCAGTCGAGTCTTAACAACCAATAACAGCCGAGTCTTAACAATCAATAGCAGCCAAGTCCTAACAACCAATAGCAGCCGAGTAATTCCAACCAACAGCAAGCCAAGTCCTAGGTAAAGGCTTGTAACTTAACCAATAGCAGTCCTGCTCTCCCACAACCAATCGAGCTGTTTCACTCCCTATAAAATGCCCTGTCTGAGAGGAGTCCATATGACTTCTCTGGCCCCTCCTGTCGGACCGCAGAACCTCATCCAGGAGGCTGAATAAATTCCTTTGCCTCAGATCTTCTTGTGCTGGCCTCAGTTTCTTCACTTTAAACTCGGTAAGAACAGACCTTACACCTTCCAGAGAGAGAGAGAGCATTAAAGGCAAAATTTCTTAGGATCAGGACCCGGCGCGGTGGCTCACGCCTGTAATCCCAGCACTTTAGGAGGCTGAGGCGGGTGGATCACGGGGTCAAGAAATCAAGACCATCCTGGCCAACATGATGAAACCCCCTCTCTACTAAAAATACAAAAAATTAACTTGGCATGGTGGTGCGTGCCTGTAATCCCAGCTACTCAGGAGGCTGAGGCAGGAGAATTGCCTGAACCCAGGAGGTGGAGGTTGCGGTGAGCCGAGATCGTGCCATTGCACTCCAGCCTGGGTAACAAGAGCGAAACTCCATCTCAAAAAAAAAATTCTTAGGATCCAAAAGGAGACCAGAATGATTGGAGAGCAAGGAGCAATATAAGCAAAGGGGAGAGAAAAGTTGAATATAACTAAAGAGAAGGCAAGAGGCCAGATAATGTAGAATCTTAAGGCCAAGTTAAGGAGTTTAAATTTTTAATATATACATCTATAAAAACTTTGAAGGTTTTAAGTGCAAGAGTTAACCTCTCTGTTTAGGGAATGAATTATGGGGGCATGGTTATTGCCATAGATCAGATGTAAGATAATGGTATCCTGTATTAGAGTCCTGTGGAAATGGAAAGAAGTGGACCAATGAGGACTATAATTTTAAGTGGTGCCATCAGGACTTGCTGGTAGATTGGAGATAACGATTTGAACATTGAGGCCAATAGAGGCCTCCATAATGGTACCTGGGCTTTTGGCTTGAATCTTGGCAGAAGGTGATGCCATTTACTGATTTGTAAGTTGTTTTGTAGTCTGCATTAGGTAGTAATTTTGTTAGCTTATAAAGATTCTCATTTCACTTTGGGGAACATTTTGCATTATAACACTCTAGAGTTTTTAATCTGTTTCAGTTGTCATAGCTAATCCTCAAGACATTGAGTCGGTTGTTGACTCAAAAATATGGCTTCTCCTCTTCCTCCTGAGACTTAATTTTGGGTCAAGATAAATGCTACATATGGAAATAAAAATAGACATCAGTATGTGTCATTAATGTTTCTTGTCTTTGGCAAGAGATAATGCTTCTTAGAGAATGCTGAAACTATTGACCAAACTGATATTTGGAGTGACAGACTGGCTTTAATTTCTCACTTTTTCCCAAACTGAACTATTAGTGATTTAGTTTGAGTTCACACTGTCCTCTGAAAAACTTAGCTAATCAAAGAGAAATTCTATTGTAATCAGTAATCCAGCTATACTGTTTTAATTAAAATAATTATTTAAACGAAACCCTCAAACCATAAGGATACCGGATAGACAATTGTTGAAAAGAAGCAATAGTTTTTCACAAACAATTGAGTTTTAAAGATCCATTTTGTTCTAGCATTGACAGTCCTGTCTGAAACTGTGCCTTTTCCTGAGTTTGATAGCTAATAGCTACTAATAGAAGGCAGTGTGCTTTTTGTTGTCCTCATCTTCTAAACATTTACAATAAACCTGTCTTGAGACTATATCTTGAGATTTGCAAAGTATAATGCTATTTCTCCATCTGATTGTGATTCTCCATGTTATATTTATTTTCTTCATAAAAGTGTTGCTCAATAATAAGAAGCCATTCTAATGACAATTTAATGATAGACCCTCCAATGACAGTTTATATTGTCAAATTATTCATTTAAACATTACCCACATCCCTTAGCTCATTTGCAGCGAGTACTTAGTTATTCTTTTGGGTCGTGTATGTGAATTTTTCATCCCTTCCCTCATTTCTCCATTAGGAAATCTTGGAAGCTAATTAGTTCATCGATCATAATTTCATTTTTGGGAGCAGTAATTCAATTCTACTTTTCTGGTAAAGGAAGTATTTAATCATTTCTTCTTTGAAGTGAATTCAGATACGATGCTTCCACGACTAGATCAAATGTCATGGTATTTCCTACCTAAAAGGGCATTGTTACTGAGGCTATTGGGTTGAAGCTAAAGATAAATTGATTGTTTCAGAAACTAACTTTGGTAAGTTATCTTCTGGTAAGAAGATGTCACCTGAATGATTCTGTCATTTCTGAAAATGTGCATGACATTTACTACAATATGACAAGTGTAAATAGGTGATCTGAGGCTATGTCTCAAAGTCTGGTTTATAAGATTCTGCTATACCTGAAATGGTTGCATCTGAAACTTCTAGTTGAGCCAGCCAGTAGTGGGTTCACATGAGGGAAGCAACTGACGCCTCTGTTATGACAGATTGCAGCTCATTTTCTAAAACAAAAGTTGAGAGTTAGAATAGGTCTCCATTTCAAATGTAAGCATCTTCTGAATATTTTGATTAGGCATACACGTTTTATAATTTATAGTTTTGAAATATAAAATAGCAGTAAATTTATATACCATAATCATGTTCTTATGTATATGAATAGAAAGGCCTAATGATAACTGTAAATTTGGCCTTGCATTTGTTGAAAGCAAAGGACAATATAGCTACTAGCTTGGATGACTATGCTAACCGCATAGTCCATCGGTTGCTTAGGATGAAGACAGACAAATGTGATGACAGGATATAGGTAAAGTAGGAACAAAACAATGACGAAGATATTCATGGAGATAAAAAAAAATTGAGTGTTACTGGTTAACAAAATTGAGTAAGTGGTACAGCTTAATTATGGAGATAAAAAAATTGAGTAAGTGGTACTGCTTAAAATTCAGCAGCCTTCCAGACTCTGGATCCATGACTGAAGTAGTAGAGCTGTACATAGCTGAACCCTACACAGGTATCTACTCCTGGCTCTGCCTTCTAACATTTCCCTTAGTGACTTGCTCACTCATTGTTCTTGTTTTGCCTCACTTCTTCCTACTTCTCTCACTGCCTCTCTAGGATAAAAAGATTTGTGGAAATTAGAATCTGGTTTCTATAAAGAAATGCTGAGTGGCCCTAACTCAAATGAACCCCCGCTGCAGAGCAGGAAAGTAAAGCAAGCATAACTGAAGGTATGTTCCTCTTGAAGGCTTAAGTCACTGCCGGAAGTCATAGCCTAAGTTGGTGGTAAGAGGGAAGGTGATAACTGGTATTCTTGTATTTAACCTCACAATCACCCTGCCTCTGTAAACATGTTCGTATCAAATTGTCTTTAGAAATCTAGGAGGAAGGGTTTTAAAACTCTTAATGGACACAAGCAGTGGTGTAGCAAATTGCAGTAAGATCAATGAGTACAGGTGAGATGGAGATACATTTGTCTCTATGGAGAATGCATTCCTAAAGTTTGGTTTTATAATTCTGCACTGCTGGGCACTAAGATTTTTGTGGGACAGAAAAAAAATTTATTCCAAATGCCAGTGCCTGCTATAGTTAGAGATGGCTGAGGGGTACAGTGAGAATTAATTTTACTGTCTCCATTCAGAGTTAATTTAGTGTGCTGCCATCAAACTGAAATGCTGAACTAAAACCACCAGTAGCAGCAGCAGCATCACTTAAAGCTGTTTCTTAAATGGTGTGGGACATATCAAAATGTAAGAGAAGAAATTAAGATGAAGGTTCAGGGCTGTTTAATCCAGGTTGAATACCAGGTAGACTAATATCGTCAAAGAATACTATGATGTACTCTTTATAAAACGTCCTTGAAACACACCATCACAAAACTAGAGAAAGGAAGATTTTGTCCTAGGAGAGGAGGTTGGATTTCAATAAAATTGGAAACATTGCTTTGTTGAAAATTTAATCTACTTGTTTGATGTTAAGAAAATTACATTCACCATAGGCAACATATACAGGTAATTATTACCAAAAGTTAAAGGCAATCAGCTATTATTATTATTTCTTAAGAATGAAAGTAATTCTTAATTAGGACTCTCAAAATTTCAGCCATGACTTACAAGTCCATTCAATTACTTTTTATTAAATATCTAAGATACTATTATTTTGAACCAGTAACTAAATAGATTCAGTAATGTGTACATTGAATATATGACAGTGCTTCTAGATTTTAGATACTCTCTGGTTACCAAAACATAATATTTTGGAAATATTACACAAACAATAATAAATCTCATTTCATATGACATTAAATACAGCAAATTCACAAAATAAAGAAAACATTTATTTGGAAAAGTGTACTTTATTCAGTCCTTTCAATCAGTTTATGATTTCTTCATGAACTCAGGTTAGTCATGATGAATGCACCAATTGTTTTTTTCCAGCAGAGTTCTGGCAACTTTTCATCTTGGTTCTGTTCAATCATCTTATCATTTGCTTCAGTAAATGTTTCATTCAGTTAGATCAGAGTCATTCTGTCTGATACAAGTTGTACTGTTCAGCAATCTCCTCAGTCAAACTGCCACAGATGTTTCCCCTACATCGGTCTCTCCATGCTCTTAGAGGATAGCGTACTATACTTTTATTCTCAACTGCCAAATTCTTTTACAGATCTCCTGAAAATGGCATTGTGAGTTTCTGTGTTAGTTAAGTGCCCACCCACCCCCCAACTAAAAAGTGAACATAAATAATTAAACAGGGATTAGAATAAGTGATGGAAATTTTGTGGAAAAGAAATGCGGCAGAAGCACATAGGGGCTAAAGGTTTAGACCATTGGGTTGTGAGATTTTGTGATGGCCATGAATTAAAATGCACATGATAAAAAGTGTCCTGCATATGTGGCTGGAGTCAATAACTGGGTTCCCTGCATGAAACTGGTAAAAGCTGTGACTGCTACCCAAGTATGTAATTTTTATTCAGTTGCAAGACTGATGTGGTCAGAGAGAACAAACTAATGACATCATAAGTAAATATGCCAAGCCGCCTGCTGGGCTCAATGATTGGATTTTCCATATTCCCAACACAGAACACAACTCTCGAAGGCCAGTGTAAGGCATGAGTCTATTCAGGGGGCTCCAGGGTCTAGGTAGAGGATTCTTTGAAACTACCAGATAGGGAGGAATAAGCTGAGAGAGAAAGAGAAAGAACTCTCATTCAAGATCACTTATAAAAAACAAATTCCAAAGTGTATAAGGAAAAGTAATAATAAAAGGTGGCAGCAAATAAATGCAATAACTGAAATAATTCATGCCAAAAAACACCCCAAAAGGTAGAGCAATCAGATAGAAACTTTAAAATTAGTAAGTCTAAGATTATAAAAAAGATAAGGGAATAATAACCTATTAAACAGAACAAAATAAAATATTATTAATCTAGAATAGGTAAATATTAATTAGAAATCTTATATTATAAAAATATAGTCATGTAATGTTATTTTTTGTGGAATCTCAGGGTACCCTGCATAGCCAAAATAATATTGAAAAAGGACAAAGTTAGTGACCTCACACTCCCTGATTTCAAAATATACTACAAAGCAACAGTAATTAAGACAGTGTAGTACTGGCATTATGATAGGTATATAGACTAATGAAGCAGAGTAGAGAGCCCAGAAATAAACTCTTGCATGTATGACCAAATAATTTTTATAAGAGTGGCAAGATTACACAGTGAGGAGAGTCTCTTCAACAAACGAATCTCCACATGCAAAAGAATGAAGTTGGACTCTCACCTAATACCAAATACAAAAATGAGCTTAAAGAGGATTAAATACACAAATGTAAACCCCAACCAAATCTTTATACTCCTAGAAGAAAACATAGAGAAAAACTTCAGGAAATTGGCTTTGGGCAATGATTTATTGGATATGACACCAAAAGTACAGGCACAACAACAGAAAATAGACAAATAAGACTACGTCAAACTTAACTTCTGCACAACAAAGCAATCAACAGAGTTAAAAGACAACCTAAAATATAGAAGAAAACAATTGCAAATCATATATCTGTTAAGGGGATAATATCTAGAATATAAAAGGAATTTTTATAATTCTACAACAAAAATCTAAATAACCTGATTAAAAATTGGGCAAAAGACAGACATTTTTCAAGGAAAGATAGACAGTTGGCCAATAAGTACATGAAAAGATGCTCAACATCACTAATTATCAAGAAAATGAAAATCAAAACCACGATGAGATATCAATTGATACCAACAGAATGGTCCCTATCAAAAGAACAGAAAATAGTAGGTATCGATAAGGATAAAATAAGTCGGAATACTTGAGCACTTTTTCTTGGGAACGTAAAAAGGTGCAGCCATTATGGAAAACAGTATGGAGCTCAAAAGATTAAAAATAGAATTACCACATGATCCAGCAATCCAACTTCTGGGTATATATACAAAATAAGTTTTGTGGTGGAAGGAACGGGGTCTTGTTCTCTTGTTTAGATGGGAGGGCAATGGTTCAATCAGAGCTCACTGCAGCCTTCAATTTCTGGGCTCAAGTGATCCTCTTGTCTCAGCTTCCTGAGTAGCTGGGGATTCAGGCACATGCCACCATGCCTTGCTAAGATATACAAAATAAGTCAAAGGAAGATCCTGAAGAGATATTTGCACGCCTGTGTTCATCACAGCATTATTCACAATAGCCAAGAGGTAGAAGCAATCTAAAAGTCCATGGGTGGAAGAATAAAAAAATTGTAGTATATACACACAATGGAATATTTTGTAGCCTTAAAAGAGAAGATGGTACAGCAAGGATGAACTTCTAAGACATTATGCTGAGCAAAATAACCCAGCTACAGAAAGAAAACTACTGTGTGATTCCACTTTTATCAGGTATCTAATGTATCAAAATCACACAAACAGAAAGTATAAAGTTGGTTACCAAGGGCTGATGGGAGAAAACAGAGTTTCAGGGTTGCAAGATGAAAAAGTTCTACAGATGTGTTGCACAACAAAGCGAATATACTTAACACTGCTAAACTGTACAGTTAAAAACGGTTAACATAGTATATTTAATATTATGTTTTTCATTCTAGTAAAAAAGAAATACCCTAATGTCAATGAAAACTGATTACATTTGCTTATAATTAAAGAAATACAAATTAGAAAAAAGTTATTTAAATAAAAAAATCAAGAGTTGTGATTAATGATAGATTTGAAATCCAAGAGATAATTAATAGATTGCTATATAATCATAAATAAATTATCCTAAACATATGTCAGAGAAATAAAAGGATGAAATTTGCCAGGGTGCAGTAGCTCATGCCTGTAGCCCTAGCACTTTGGGAGGCCGAGGTGGGTGGATTGCTTGAGCCCAGGAGTTTGAGACCAGGCTGGGCAACAGGTGAAACCCTGTCTCTACCAAGAAAAAAAAAAAAAAGCTCGGGATGTTGGCATGCACCTGTAGTCCCAGCTACTTGGGAGGCTGAGGCAGGAATATCATTTGACCCTGGGAAGTTGAGGCTGCAGTGAGCGAGATTGTACCAATACAGTCCAGCCTGCGCAGCAGAGTGAGACCTTGTCTCAAAAAGAAAACAAAAGAATGAAACTTTAAAGAGTATTTAAGTAAAATGGAGAATGGAATAAGATACTCTAATAAGTTTCTAATAGGAATTCCAGCAATAGAGAATGGGAACTGGAGATAAAACAGTATCCCAAAAGAAATGACTGAGAATTTTAAAGTATTGAAGATGAGCCCTCAGATGGAAAATTTATACTAAGTGCTGAATTACATAAATAACAAATTGAAACCTAGATACATTATAATAAAAATGTAGACATCTAGAATTAAAAGTTTTAATAAAATATTTCTGAAGGACAGACAAATTGATAGAAGAATTTACATTAACATTAGGCATCAGAAGTCAATGGAGTTACATTTTTAAAAGTTTTTAAAATTTTTGCCAACGTGGAGTGTCTATGAATTGATATCTCATTAATTTTCATTTCTATGACTACTTCTAAGTATGGGGATCTTTTCATACATGAGTGCTATCCCTGTTTCCGGGTTTGTGAATTACCCTGTTATATCTTTTTAGTCATTTTTCTACTGGAGCTTGTTTTTCTATTTTTAATTATATTTTAGGAGTTCTTTATAAATTCGGAAAGTTTTTTTTTTTTTTTTGCTAGCTGGTTGTGTTGTAAACAACTTTTTCCAGGTTGTGGCTTAAAACAAACTTCAAAAGATGAGGTCTTTTGATGAAAAGCAGTTTTCAATTCAATGTATCTAAATAGATAACATTCCTCTCCCCCCACCCCCATAGATATTATTTTCTAAGGGTTTAAAGTTTTGGTATTCATACTTTACTCTTACCTACTTGGCATTAATTTTTGTGTAAGAAATGAGGTGTAGATTCATTTCCATATTACGTTATTAGATATCCAACTATCCCAAGACCACTTATCTAGAGTTTTTCTTTCCCACTGATCTTCCATGTCAGATATTTTTCTACTTCAGGAATGTTTTGTTATGCCTGTCCGTTTGCTTTCACACATAAACTTTTGAGTCATTTTGTCAATTTCCTTTTGAAAGTTTATTGCAAATTTCACTGACTTGGTACATCAACTTGAGGAATGCTGACTTCTTCACAATAAGGGATTTTACTATTATAAACATAGTACATCATATAATAGTAAAAACCTAGTACATACATAGCATATTGATATAAACATAGCATATCATTACTTTTATTTAGATTTTCTTTAATGTGTTAAGTATACATTTTATAATTATCTCCTCAAAGTTCTTACACATATTTTATCGGATTTATTTCTCAGTATATTTTGTTTATTGATATTGTAAATGTTATTTATATTAGACCATTTTCATGCTGCTGATAAAGACATACTCGAGACTGGGCAATTTACAAAAGAAAGAGGTTTCATTGGACTTATGGTTCCACATGGCTAGGGAAGCCTCACAATCATAGCGGAGGCAAGGAGGAGCAAGTCACATCTTAGGTGGATGGTGGTAGGTAAAGAGAGGACCGCTTGTGCAGGAAAACTCCCCTTTTTATAACCTTCAGCTCTTGTGAGATTTATTCACTATCACAAGAACAGCACTGGAAAGACCTGCCCCTATGATTCAATTGCCTCCCATAGGGCCCCTCTCACAACACGTGGGAATTCAAGATGTGATTTGGGTGGGGACACAGCCAAACCGTATCATTATCTTTTCTGAAATTACTTTTTACATGTTCATTACTTACAAATGAAAATACCTTTGGTATTTGTATATTGATTTCACACCCAACAATCTTGGTAAATTCTTTTATTGATTAATAACATGTTTTGGATTATTTTAGAGTTTCAATAATAGGCAGTCATGTTATCTCTGAATAATAATATATATATTTTTTGACTCAGTTTGCTGACATTTACTTGTCTTTTTCCTCTGAGATACAGTACCATGAACCTTTCTAAAATCACTACCTTCTTTGAAAGGCATTGTCCTATGGTGTATTATATCACAGTGTGAAAATGTACCAGAATTTAACTATCTTTCTGTTGGAAATATTTATGTTGTTGCTATTTTTATGTATTTTTTTTACTATTATAAGAAAAAGTTGGGATTTTTTGGTATATAAATCTTCTCAATAATATCTTAAGATACACCTTAACAGTAAAATTTATAGTACCAAAGAGAGGAATCAGTTTTAAAATCCTCAATATACATTACCAAATTAACTTTTCAGAAAGGTCACTACAATTTATTGACAACCGGCAGTGTATGAAAACATCTCTCTCACCACATCCTCATCAGTATATGAAGTTAGCCTTTATTTTCTTTGGCTAATTTGATAGACAAAAATGATGTCTCCTTTTCATTTGCATTTATTTGATTACTAGTGAGGTTGATCTTTTTCACAAAGTAGTTTTCAAGCTTTTGATGTTTTCTCGCTTTTGACTCTAATGGAGTCTCATCGGTATAAAATTGTGTCTCATTAACATGAAAAAGTTGATAATAGATATTAATCCTTTATAATCTACTTGCATTATACTTTTATTAATGATCTCTTTTTTATAACTCATAAAAGTTTTTTATTCTTGTATTATTAAGTCTATCAGTTATTTCATTGATTAATTTCTTTTATTGCTTGTCTGCATCATTAGAAAGTATGCCCAATATTTTCTCTTGGATTTTCATAAAATGAAATGGAACTTGTCTGCACCATAATTTTATATATTATTAACTAGCACTAACTCATTTTCATTTTTTTTCTAAGATGAAGTTCCAGATCTTGGGTTATGTTATTTTTATTTTTGCATCCACAGGGCTTGGCACAGTACCTGGTACATAAAAGCTATTCAAGCAATATTTATTGAATAAATTGGATGTTGTGTGTTTGAAATTTTTCATGACTTTAGCTTTAAACATAAACAGTGTCTTTCGCTTTATTAGCTTGGTAACTCTCAAATATTGCAGAAAGATAATACTTGGAATCCTTAGCTATTTTTGATACTTCTAAGCTCTCTTTGGGCTTAACTTACCCTTATTAACTCTCAAACAGCCCTCTGATCATCAGTGTGCATTAAGTAGAGCTTGGGGATATGGCCTGTGGTCATGGAATAGTAATTTTCTCTTTGTGTGACGTGACATTTGCACATTAGGTACAGAAGCTCTAATTTTCACTCTGTTTTTGACCTCTGATCCCCATACTCCAACCAAGGAAGAGAACTACTTGACTGAGTTAGTTGAGTTGAACTGATATACTCAGGGTCTTAAGATCATTACTTCTGGCAGGGAAATTTTATTTGTATTTTAAAACATAGCTCAAATATTACACCTTCTTACTTCATCTTTCCTTCCCCTACAGAATGAGTGGCTTCTTCATCTGTGTCCACATAAGTCTTAACACATTAAATTAATAATCAATAAAAGCAAACATTTGTTGAATGCTTACACATCATGTTAAAATATTTACATGCTCTTCTTTAATGCTCACATTTATTCTATGGGAAAGAAACTATCATTGTCCCCGGTTATTCAGAAGAGGATAAAAAATTAGCAGGATAACTTGTCCAAACTCACACTGCAGCTAAGTGTCTACATTAGGATTAGAAATAGGTTTTTTGACAGCAAAGCTGAAGCTCTTAATTGTCTCTTACATCACTGCCCTTTAATACGTTACCCTTAAGAACACAAACAACAATATATTGAATCTTGTGTGTCTAATACCTAATCTGTTCCTGAAATTTAGTAGGCATTCAACAATGAGTTGGTCAATTGAAAAATAGAATATGGCTCTGGGAAGGCTTGCCTAGGGGTGCTTGTTTGGCTGCATACTTACTCAGTATTTCTCGAATGGCCTGGAAGTTTTAAACCTATACAAACTGACCACATGTATGAATTCACATGACCTGTACTTAAGCAAAGAGACAATTTCACCCAATGTCATCAGGGGTTAATTTTAATCTTTTAAAAATACATTCTCCAGATATACACTACTGATGGGAGAAGAATAATTGATTCACTATAAATCATTAAAGACACACCAACAAATTGTGAGCCACAGCATCTCGATAATGTGCTTGGCAGAGTGTCTTCAAGTTCAGTTTGCCTTCTGCTTCTTGTTTTCCGTTTCTCCTGTTTTGCTGATAAGGATTTCTGCAGGCAAAAAGAATCTGTGCACCATTTTCCCACTGCGGAATAGGTATAACCAAAAGGCAGCATTTTCTGCTCTTGTTCCTCATTCAGGGGCAAGATTAACGCACATATACAATAAAACTATTGAGCTATTTTAATACTTTTCCTGTCATGCATTCAGGACCCTCTAAAGTTGTCATCAGCTACTGTTTCATTTAATTCTCTGGCCTTCAGGGTAATGTAAGAAAATTGAAGAGATTAGGAGCTATCTCTTTCCTGTTCAATGCATTTGTGTTGCCGTGAATTGGCAGCAACCTTCAATCTCACGGTCGGGGCTCTCCAGGGTCCTCTCACTGATATGACAGCCCAGTCAGCATGATAAATGGTGCACACCCTCTGGCAGGACAGACAGTTCTTCCCTTCCTGCCTCCGCAGTTCTCTTCTCTGAACTAGCCAAGAGGCAACATCTCACCATTTTACTGTGCTGAGCGGCTGCCCCATTATGTTGATACTCTTCAAGTTAATTAGATGATGCAGTTTCTTTGATTAATTATTTCATGTCTACTGACAAAAATGACTTTGATAAGTAGTAAATTGGAATGAAGGAAACCTTCCATCCAGAAAACCACACTTTAACACTATACTTTTTGTTTTTCTTTTTTACCTGTTCTCCTAGTGGAAAATTGTCTCATTTAAAGGTAGAAGCAATTCTATTGACTGTAGCTGCAAAGATCCCGGTAAGTCCAATGACCCTAGTTGAAGGATTTGCAGTTTGCAGTTTTTCTTACATGTGTATATATATAACAGAAAAGAAAATAGATAACACACTTATACAAGCAGCGAGCAAAGAGGGAAATAGTAGAACTATTCCCTTTGAAACAAAAGTACATTTTTTTTAGCATGGTCAGCCCCTGAATTCATGTTTATATACATATGTGTTTAATCTAAAAGAAAACATTATAAATGGCTGTGAATGCAAAGAATAAATGATTGAACCTTTCTTTGAGTCATTCATTATTTTTCAATGAGAGCGAAGTTCTGGGAATTTGAAGATACATGACAGTTATGTCTTCAAAAATGTGCTTTTGCAGGATAACATCTATTGTGGAAGCAGCAGTACTTATAAAAAGTTTAGTGCTGCAATTTTCCTTCACACCATATACTTTACCTGTTTACATGAAAAAGGCCAGAATCCTTCAGAAAACAAACTGCACAGTTCTCTGTCCTTCCACCCCGTCGTATTCCCATGGACTAAGCCTGGAGCTTCGCACCCTCCCTTCTGCTCCTGTGCCCATAACTTCCCACTTGACATCAACCCAGCATGGCTTAATCTCAAAGTTCTGGCTGTTGAAGGAAATGAAGCTATAGAAATCATGGGTCAGAAAACCTTGTTCTGATAGCACATCCAGTGGCAGCCAGAACACTTGTTTATCCTCCTTACACATGGTCTGAGCACGTTATTCCTTTAGCTCAAAAATCTTCTATGATTCTCCAGTAACTAAATAATTAAAGCTCTTTAATATAGCATTCAAGACTCTCTACCAAATGAACTCAGTTTTCCTTCCCAGTCTTATAAATTTATGTGTTCTTCTCCCCCAGAACCATAGGCTTTAGCCACCCAGGGGCATGCATTTGACCTGATCTTTTTGCTTTTTCTCCAGGATTTCTTCCTCCACTCCTACTTACTGTATCTTCCTCCCCTTTGCATGGGCTGTTTCTCTCCCTGTTGTCTCTCATCTCCAAGCTGACTATTCTATGCTCTGCTCAGCAATGCTGTGGCTGGGGTCTGCAAATTACCTTTCCAGATCCACTTATCAGCTGGCTTCCGGTTAGGTTCTGTCAACAGAAGGCCCTTGAGGGATATTGGAATGTAAGGAAAGGAGTGAAGTGGCTTCCTTCTTGTTTCCAGTTCCTGCCAGCCTTACTCCAAGAATGGAGGACAGGAGAAGGTCTCACCACCAGCATTCAGCTGCACAGCTCTGCACCCTCAAAGAGGTCCGAGTGGTGCCAGCTCCTGTGTTCTGGTAATTCAGGATCTTTTGATTTCTTTTTAAATAAAAACACATAAGAGTTGAGAACTTATTGTGTATGGGGACCTGCTCAGACATGAATTATCCAGAAACATATAGGTCCAATGGTTATAAGGCAAGAAGCAATTGCTTTGGTCTTATTTGAGGTGAGTCATGAGTCAGGTAGACAAAGATGGTGGAGATGGGGGAATTATTGACAAGATGATAAACAGAAAATCTGCAATATTCACGGACTGTCCAGAAACTTTCACTTGTATTCCCCAGCCTCTGGAGAACCCTGCTGCTTTGGATATCTGTGCTAAAGTGTTTTCTCTTTCATTTCAGCTTCTGTTTTCAATTCTTCACCCACTTGTGACGGCAACGAGACCAGCTGGCATTTGGGTCCAGAGCTCCTTCATCTCTATTCATTTTATTTTTTCCTAGTAAAGTAAAATGCATTCCTTAACCAGTGCCATGCCATACCATATTGGAGCCTGAGGCAAAACAGAAAAAGTCAGTCCTACTGACACTTCTTTATTTAAAATTCTAATATTTTGTTCATATTGGATTTTTTGCATTATTTTGGATTTTAAAAAATATTGCACTTAAGTATTACTTTTCTTGTTTATTGAGCATTTTGCCACCTCCTTAAATATTGTGCTTGAGATAACGGGCTCACCTACCTCACCCCTGTCCAGGCCGTGCTACTAAAGTTAAGACCAAAATTACCTTTGGCTCAAGGTTTTCAGAATTAAATTTAATCTCCCATTACTTTACCTTTGTAGTTAATTTTAATACTTAGTCCAGGCATTTGTCATAGGATGCAGTTTCTTTCTCAGACGGACTTTTCCTGATTTCTTTTAGGGGTTGTACTAAACGCCTGGTAGAACTTCCAAACTTTTTGGAGAAATCGACTCACAAAAGCGCTTCTTGACTTTTTGCTCATGACTCCCCTCATGCTTCTGGAGAAGGCGTACTTGAGAAAAACCACCTCCATTACCATAACCCTCCCCTCGCCTGTCTGTCCTTACTGCAGAGGAGGTCTGAGGAGAGTGGGGGAAGTTGGTTTTGGGAAGACGGGATCTTCTCCTTACTTCGCTATTAAATATTGGAGTGCCTAAACTCTTTCTCTCTTCCCCTCAGTGGCAGACTGGTGATTGTTTCTTGCCTGAAAGTTACCAAGCTATTGAACCAGTGGAACCGCTAATGATTCTTGAAAAAGGAGACAGGCAGGAGATGGTGGAGCCTGAGACAGGGCACCACGCGGCAGCCTGCCTAGCAACGTGCATTTCCTGTGGCTCAAAGCCTGCAATGCTAAAGCCGAGTAGGCTTAAGCTTTCTGATTGGTATTAATGCCATCCCAGCACCCCACTGGGCTGCTTGCTGAGCAAGGGAATCCCAACAGCAAGAGGGTGCAGGGTGGGCCATTTTCCGCTTTGGCAAGAGGCAGGAGGAAGAGGGCACACTGAAGTTGCAGATCCACTTTCGGGAGCTGTGCAGGGGGAGGTCAGCCCGGGCCCTTCAGACGATGAGTGAGGGAGCCTCTTAGGGCGGATCCGGAAGTTGAACATCTTTCCAACAGACGAGATGGAGGCTGGCCAGGGTGAGAGAAAGAAACAGTGGGAACCAAGTAAAGGAGAACAACCTTGCTGCAGGCAATCAGGAAAGGGTCCTGATGAAACGGACAAAGTTCCTTTGCCCCGGCAAGGGATGATGAGATGGGGGTTGTGACTTGGGTCTTCAGGGCCCAGCTGCTCAAACCGCTAGGGGGAGCAGGCAGATGGACAGGCTGTGGGGCTGCAACCCGGCGGTGTCTAGGGGTGAATGTTTGCAGCTCCTGAAGTCCCGGCGGGCGTGTGTTACTGTGTGTTCTTTTAGTTTTGCCGTGGGTAAGTGGCTTGTGTGACCCCTGCCTCATGGCCAGGACAAAGGGCTTTCTATATCCCGGGTTTCTTGCCTCGGTGTACCAGAAGAGTCAGATTACACGTGCGCTTGGAGAATGAGTGCAAGGTTTGATGGAGTGGAAGTAGTTCTCCAACTGCTCTCCTCCAACTGACCCAGCCAAACTCTGCGTAGTTCCTCCAGTCGATGGCCTGCCGGCCTGCCGGCATCTATCTGTGCTCTCACACCAGTGTGTTCCTCTCACCGTCCAGCCACTTGTGTCTTTTTCTGCTGATGTGTTCCTCTCCACGTCTAGCTACTTGTGTCTGTGCCCGCTAGGGTCTCGGGCTTTTTATAGGCACAGGATGGGGGTGTGGTGGGCCAGGGTGGTCTTGGGAAATGCAACATTTGGGCATGACAACAGAAATGCCTGTCCTCACCTAGGTCCTGGGCATGAGAACAGAAATGCCTGTCCTCACACAGGCCCAGGGGCAGAACCCTCGCCAGGGACCCACCTTTCTCTACCCAGCACTTCCTACCTTTCTCCTGTATCCCTGACACAGAGGAGTGGGCTCCATAGAGGGAGGGGAGGTGCAAGAGAGCAACCACTTGCTGGATGGGCCTGAAAGACTCCTGCCATCCACCCTGGGTGGAAGAGGAGGATATGACATGAATCAAGTGTAAGATATAGGTTTTAAGAATGGGACTGAATCCTAAAGAATCAGTATAAGACTACTCTAACACCCAGAAGAGATTAAAAGGTTATGGGATTGAACTGAGATTCTTTAATAGAACTGATGATCCAGCAGGGGAAGGGGTTAAAGGGAGCAGAACTAGATGTTTGTTATTAAAAAAATAAGTCTATCTCTGTACCCCCAAGGATTTGAGGCTCTCAGCAATGCAGTCATATGCATCCTCATTAGAGGATTAGAATACAGATTTTCTCATCTCTTTATGCCCAGTTGCACTAGAGCAGGGCACTAAATAAGAAAGGCAGATATTGTGGACTAGAACAAGCCCCGCACGCTGAGCAGAAGAGCCTGGCTTGAGTTCTTCTGCACAACACTTAAATGTTCTATAGCTAGCGTATCTTTCTCTTTCCTTACCACTAGCTTTGATCTTCTACCTTGATGTTAATTTTCAGTAATCTCAATATCTAATTCTTTCCATATTTATTTTTTATTGTAAGATTAAGAAGTAACGATATTGTAAAGGTGTTATACTATGTGGAAAGGTAATTTTCTTTCAATTACTGCAAATCCTTTGTGGGATCGAGCAGATTGTGAACATGGACACAAATGATAATAACACATGACAAAATTCTATCCTCATGCCTTGGATAAATCCCTTAAATATTTTTACACCCCAGTTTTCTCAGCTGTCAAAAATAGGAAATATTTATACACAGAGATCACAGGTTAAGAGGGTTAAATAAAATAAGGTGAAAAGTTTCAATAAGCTGTCAAATGCTATTCAAACATAACATGTTGTTATTCTTATAATTTATAAGTATTTGTTAAATTATATTGCCCAGGGATCTAGAGATAGAGTTAATAAGAACAGAAATAATATAATTCTAGCATGACATAGGTACAGTGGTAAACATTAAAGTTGGAGAATCCTTTGCAGTTAATATTCTAGAATGTA
Organism: Aotus nancymaae; assembly: GCF_030222135.1. Lineage (NCBI taxonomy): Eukaryota > Metazoa > Chordata > Mammalia > Primates > Aotidae > Aotus > Aotus nancymaae. Next base: position 34,030,389 of record NW_026988455.1, read on the forward strand.
AATCACAGCCAGTATCACCAAAGACATTTTGAGTGGGCAGAAATCTTCAAGGTGATCTGGCCCAGTTTTGAACATTCGGAGCTGATAAAATGAGAAAAATGAGGCTAAATGCACAGAATCCAGCCAAAGCAGCCCTAATTAGTTTTGATTATTGAGCAGAAGAAGTCCTGGTAAGGTTTCATTTGAAACAACGGTTTAGGTTGAGTTTAAAGATGACTGATTTTATCTAACCTCTGTGCTTTCATCAAGGTTTAGTGGGTGCAAGGATTTGCCAAAGTCATGAACATTACCAGGGGAAGATTGGGACCTTGAACTGGGTCTCCTGTCCGTTGACCACCATTCACAACGTGCAGCTCCACTTTCCTAAGTCAGATTTGAAGTTCTTGGCTTTAACTCAAACTTTGGCCAGGCAAGCTAGACACTGGACTGTTCCCTATCCACCTTGGTATAAATAGAACATTTTAAGAGGAAGCAGATTACCTTTTAAAACAGAACATGGATACAAAAGTCAAGAATTCAGAGTAGAACTAGGTGGGAGAATGGCCTTGGGAACCTGGATTCACAAATAGAATTCTATCAATTTCATGCACACAAGGGATTTTCAGGGTTTGAAGTTCCAGATGGCTGCCACCCATAACCAAGAAAAATTAGATTTGCCAAAATTAATAGAATATAACATGAATTATTTGATTCACTCACATTAGTTGCCAAATAGTTCTTTCCGGGCATGGATTAACATAGAAATATGGAGGCCTGTAGAGAGGAACATGTACAAGAAAGAAATGACCCCAGAAGTGCCCCCTGCACATGAGAGGAGGCAGAGGCGTTTACATACAAGTTATGTCCAGGAGATACTCTTATTGTTAAGTACAGACTTGTCTTTTTGCAAGTGAATAAAATAGTGTTCTGAAAGATGGCAGTGTCTTGAGGTGGGGATACCTCTGACTTCCAAAAATATCACTATGGGATACAGTGGTAGATGTTGGATGAAGGTTTCTCTGAAAGCTCACATAGAAATTCCCTAATAAAGTTGGTAGGGGCTCACATCCTTCATTCTTCTCCACTGACACTTCTCTATCTTGCCCAGATACCTTCCTTGATGGCCTCCTGGTGGGTTTATCTGCCGTTCACCTTGTCACATGAGTCTGATCTCTGCTCTGCATTCACAATAATCTTGCAGTGAGGCAAATCCAACACGGTTACAGTATTACCAAACTTAACATGTTCAGCGACTTCTTCCTCTTGCCTTTGAGATAATATCAAAATACTGCATTCAGATTACAAAGCCCTATGAATTGGCCCCAGATTATGTTCCTGGTTTACCTCGTCCCTGCATCTCTCAAATCTTTGCTCTGTCCTCCTGGTACAAAATGAGCTCTATTTTCAGAGGTGGGAACACACCTTGTTCTCAATGCTTGGCCTTTCACCTAGTGTTTGGCCTGGAAATTTCCTCCCTCTTCATCACGCAGTTCCTCAGATCTAACTGCTATCTCAGCAAGCCAAATGTAATGTCAGTAGTCAGGTGAATATTTTTCAACCATCATTAGCAGTAGCAATATCAGACACTTATTTTGTCCGCATCATGTGAGAGGTATGTATGGGGAAGAGAAACACAATTATTAATAGAATGGCAGAAAATCCAAATAGGTGATAGGGAGAAGCCTAGACCACATTGCAGCAAGACCTTGGGGGCACTTCCCAGTCTTTTTACTTACTAGCTGAGTGCACTTTAGCAAGTATTTTACTCCCAAGTTGAAACACTAAAGGGCAAAGAATTATAAAAATGGGGGATATTGAAATAATATCTCATGAAAACACTATGAATTAAGATCATGTTTATGAATATGCTTTAAAAACTGTAAAATGAAGTACACATATACAATGGAGCTTATAGCATCTTTGGTGAAGGTGCATAGAATAATAAAATGCATCTGATCATGGCAGGTGCTAGCATAAAGAATAAATGCTTTAGGAGAGGCACAAAAAAGTTGACTTTCTTGTTTTCATGCTGGGCAGCCTAATTGTATGGGTCCTTGCCATCATGTTCCTGTGGTCATCAGTATGTGATAGCTACAGGTAGGTGTCAGAGAGCACCAGAGAATTTGCTGTTCCTTCTTAGCTCTCCATTTGCTCCCTTCTGGACTTAAGGCATATTATAGAATTACTGTAAGCCAAAGAGTCTCCATCTGCAAATGAGGGATAAAATTTGCCAGCTGTCTTCTACTCTCCCTGGGAGTAACTGGAGTTTAATAAGATAATGAACATTATTCTCTCCATATGCACTCTACACCCTTGGCTCCTGTGGTCTTCAAAAGGCTTTCCATAGGCATAAGTGCAGATTCTCGAAAATCAAATTCAACAGTCAGAAGGCAAGCCACATGCCAGTGACTATTCATCACAGATTAATATTAACTCCCATTAGTTAATGTTTTCTATTAGCAATTGTACGATTAATCAAGAACAATATGTCACAAGGCACAGCCAGCTGTGGGTGGATAATTGGGATGTAGGTGGCTTGCTGTCAGTGGCCACTACGTCACCTCTACTTGTCTTGTCAAAGCTTCCTATTTCTTCTGCCTCTTCTTCCTCTGGCCATCAAATCTAACGACAATTCACATAAAGACATTGGGAAAGCACATCGGTAATTTCAGGGCATAGAGGAGAACTTGCCATTTTAAAGAGGATTACAGAAAGAGGGTAATGCTTAAAATAAAGTCACCACATGTTCTCGCTTGTAAGTGGGAGCTGAACAATGAGAACACATGGACACTGGGAGGGGAACAACACACACTGGGGCCTATCAGGGGGTGGTGTGGGGCAAGGGAGAGCATCAGGGTAAATAGCTAATGCATGCTGGGATTAATACCTAGGTGATGGGTTGATAGGTGCAGCAAACCACCATGACTCACATCTACCTATGTAATAAACCTGCACATCCTACACATGCACCCTAGAACTTAAGATAAAAATAAAGTCAACCAGCCATTAACAATGATAATGAAAAGAATAATAGTAACAATAGCAGCTCTTCCTTATTGAGTGCCAAGTGTGTAAGGCAGTGTGAAGAATGAAGACCATCAGAAATTGTCCATGATTCAGAAGCTTACATTTTCCTTGGATTGATGAAGAATAAATTTACAAAACCAAAATAACAACACTCCAAGTAATAACACAAAATACAAAAAAACAGGAGAAAGGAATTTCACAAGAGTGAGTGAAGAGTCCTGACTCAGATTGACTGGGTTTGAATGACACTTCTGCCACTTATTAACCTTGTGATCTTAGCCAAGTTATTTAACCTTTGTGTGCCATAGTTTCTCATCTGGTGAATGAAGAGAACCATGATTCTTATCATATAGGGCTGCTGTGAGGCTTTTATGAAATAGCACAGGGCAAGTACTTTAAACTGTCCCTGATACACAAGTAATAATAATGACAATAACAATAATTACAGTAATTATGATGCCGTGTGCTGAGTCTCACACCTGTAATCCCAGAGCTTCAGGAGGCTGAGGCAGGAGGATCTCTTGAGCTCAGGAGTTGAAGCTCAGCCTGGGCAACGCAGTGAGACACTACCTCTACTAAAGGTACAAAAATTAGATGGGTCTGCTGGCATGCGCCTGTGGTCCCAGTTACTCAGGAGGCTGAGGTGAGAGGATCACTTGAGCCTGGGAAGCCAAGGCTGCAGTGAGCTGTGATCATGACACCGAACTCCAGTCTGGGCAATAGAGGGAGAGAGATCCTATCTCTTTAAAAAGATGATAATGATGGCTGGGCTTGGTGGCTCATGCCTCTAATCCCAGCACTTTTGGAGACCTAGGTGGGTGGATCACCTGAGGTCAGGAGTTTGAGACCAGTCTGGTCAACACGGTGCAATCCTGTCTCTACTAAAAATACAAAAATTAGTTGGGTGTGGTGGCAATGCCTGTAGTCCTGGCTACTTGGGAAACTGAGGCAGGAGAATTGTTTGAACCCAGGAGACAGAGGTTGCAGTGAGCTGAGGTCATGCCATTGCACTCCAGCATGGGCAACAGAGCAAGACTCTGTCTCAAAAAAGAAAAAATGATAATGATACATTATTGATTGCAAAGTCTCATTGAGTCAATAATGACAATGGCAATTTGGAATAGGAGTCAACACTATCTCATGGAGAAGAGGAAATCTGAGTTGGATACGACCCATGTATCACCTTTAGAAAGGTGCAGAACATTTTAGATGATGCCATAAGGTATGATGTGAATGGGAGGCTGGAGGTGGAACAGAACAGTTATAAATCAGTTTTCCTGGAGCAGAAGATTTGTACCAACTGTAACAGATACCAGATCAAAAGGGACCTGAGTCCTCAGTGTCATATATTAGCACCTTAGAAAGATAGATCTGGTAGAGATATGCTGTAGGGCTAGAATAGGGAGAGATCAGCAACAGTAAGCGAAGTTGAGAAGAGACACTTTAGGCATCATGAGAAAGAAATTTTGGATCCCCGGGAACCTCTTAAATCTGCTTATGCATATAGCAGATCTTTTCAGTAGATTTTCTTCCCATTCTCAGAGCTAATGTGAAGGGAAACGCTAATGCCTTCCCAGAATGCAGAGAGAATGGTGTGCAAAGTTATAGGTGGAATTACTCAGTGGAAGTACTGGAAGAATTTCTAAGGGAAAAGTCGCATAGCGGGTGCACATGCCTGACGATAGCAAAAATGGGATGTGCATTACTGAAAATCAGACATGTCCCTGCTCAGCCACAGAGCTTTTTCCTTCACATTTAGTTGTACATTTGCAGCGTGTCGGGACATGACTGCTATCTTTTGAGTATTCAGCCATCAACCTTTAAGGTGGAATTAGTTCCACTTTAATTTCCTGATAACACCTAAATTAAGGTTAAGAGTTCTAAATACTTTATTAATAATGTACACTGTAATTAATAGAAATTAGTTTTCCAGCATGTATTATTAAGGATGTGTTCCAACATGTATTTTTATGCTTTCCAATTTACTTCCTTAGAGAACTGGTTGCTATTTCCACATCTTGCCAGAACCTGCTCCTGATCGACTCTTTTCAATATATGGAGGTAGACTCTTCACTTTAGATTTGAGAAGAAATATTTCATCAGTTCCCCATCTGGCTCGCTGTTAAAATAATTTTTTGCTCAGATAAGTCCCTTCATAAATTTGCTTGAAGTCAGACGCTTCAGCCCTAACATTTTACCCTCCAAATGACTAATTCTTTACGCATTTAGCTTGTCAGTCTACACTTTTAAATATGATGAAAATTGGAATTTCTGGCTCCAATTTGAATTTAAAAAATCAATAGGATGCCTGCTGCTTTTTGTTTTTTCAAGTTTTAGAGTTCAACATTTCTCATCTGGCTATTTGTGGTCTGGAATTAGCTCCAGTTCTAACCTTGCAGGAAGGTAAACTGAGGCAGTAGGGTGCTAATTACCTTCCGGAGACACCAGAGTGGTTGAAAGGCATGGGATCCTCAGCCAGGCTGTTGAGTTCAAATCCTAATCTTGCACTTCCCCAGTGAGGGACAGTGGCCAAATACTTACCCTTTGTTTTTCTTTTTTTTTTTTTTTAATCTGTAAATAGAGAGGACTGTTCACAGGGCTATCATGAGGATTTAAGGAGCCAATTTGTAGGGAGAACTAAGATGAAAGCTCAGCACAAAGTAAGTACTGAACAAACTTCATTAACTTTTGCTTTCCAGGGGCCCCTTTTCCCAACTCTACCTCCAACTCAGAGGAACTATGTCCTGATGTTCACATTAAAGCCATGTAGGAGCTCCTGATACTTTTTTCTAAATAACTTTCTGTTCAATGCATGCTAAATGTGTGCATGGAGAGCTTGCCGGGCTACTATCACCTGGTGATCTAGGGCTCAGGTTCCTGCAGAGAGTTGGAGAAGAATCAAGCAAATAGGAGTCCTTCAGTGCTTTTTGGCCTTTGAGGTTTAGCAGTGAGAAACAACACTGAACTAGCTTTTGTTTTAGCAATAGACAGTCTAGCCACATGCTGCTGTAGACTCTGCAGACCTTGCTTCAGTCCAGCGAGTCGTGATTCCTTGATGCCTCCCTCTTTCCTGCTACATGTCCAGATGTCAGCAGATTCCAACTCTTGTAACTCAAGCCACTCTTGTCTAGTGACTTGTGGGGTGTTGTAAAGCAGACTGGATTAGATGCATATTGTTTTTTTTCCCCTCTAATCATTAGTAAAGGACTTTTTCTTTTTCTTTCTTCCAAAAAAATATTTTGAATTCCAGGGCAAAAGCTTGACACAGTTCCCCAGTACCATGGGACCAAAGATAGATTTCTCTCGGGGAACCTGAGGAGGCCATCAGTGTAATTTATTTCTGTCTCAATGCTCAGTAATGGATGTGACCTTGTGTCTCTCAGGGCTCTCTTAACACTTGTGGCCCTGGATATGAAGAGTTAAACATTCCACTCCTCTGTAGAGAGATGTAGATACCTTGACATTCAGAGGCACAGTTCCCAACCTAATCCTTTCTAAATCAGATTAGTCCATCCCATCGCTGACAGTTCACTGACGAGTGCATTCCTCAAAGAGAATCTCATCTGAGATGCAGAGCACTTGCTGCAGTTTTATAGTATCAGAGTAGTAATTCATGCCCTGAGTAATAAAGAAACTCATTAAATGTAGAATCTCAGTTCTTGCTTTGTACTTAGACCTCCCAGCAGTTTAACTTATGCATAATGAGTCTAAATACTTTAAGGGATAATATAAAAATTATCTACTATTCTCTCATATCTAAAATTGTGCGTTTGTTCCCCCTTCACTACGTTGCTAACATAACTAGGAAACAATATATTACCCTAATTACATGTTATTTATTAGAAAGGAAGCAAATAAGTCATTTGGAGACAAATCCCTGTAGTTATTCATGGAACTGCTTTAGATGACAAAGATAGAGTAAAGCCAGCAGTCTTTCATTATATTTATTACACACTCTTTGTGCTAATGAACAATAACGGGCTTCACTGAAATAATGGTCTCAGCTCCAAGTTGTACGGAATGCTATATGGGCCATATTTATCAAGGGCAAGTCAGGGCTTTGCTTGTCCTTTGTTCTTTGCTTTCCATTGAAGGAAGAGGGTGGAAGACAAACAAGAGAAGCTTGGGAGATTTTAATAAACACAATGAAAACTAGTTAGCATATTAAAAAAAAAGTCTTCCTGCCACCTCTAGCAGCAATGCGCTCTTGAAAGAAAATGATCACTTATTTTTGTATATGATTCCTGAGTAGCACCTTCATTCCTTACCTGAGGAGACATGAATGCATATACACAAATATGTCTATCTGGAAATGGGAAATTTTAAGTAAAAAGTTTGTAAGATTTCCGTAAGATACTTTAAATATTTATTACTGATCTCATAAATTGGTTCAAGAAACTAATATAGGTCTTTGCTTTATAGTGGAAAACAAAACATGTTTTAGAAATTGCGACCTGAAAGATCACAGAGATTTTCTTTTTTCTTCTTGTTTTGAGACCGAGTCTCACTCTGCCACCCAGGCTGGAGTGCAGTGGCACAATCTCTGTTCACTGTAACCTCTGCCTCCTGGGTTCAAGTGATTCTCCTGCCTCAGCCTCCAGAGTAGCTGGGATTATAGGCACGTGCCCCCACGTCTGGCTAATTTTTGTACTTTTAGTAGAAATGGGGTTTCACCATATTGGTCAGGCTGGTCTCGAACTCCTGACCTTGTGATATAGCTGCCTTGGCTTCCCAGATGCTGGAATTACAAGTGTGAGCCATCGTACCCAGACAAGATCACAGAGATTTTCTATTAACTTGATGCCAGAGGAGTCAGGGTAGAGTGTTATCACAGGAGAAAAACTTTAAAAAAATGCACAAAGGAAACCAGTTTTTCTCTATATGTCACATATTTTTATTATGGTTCCTGCTGTATCTTCAGAAGAAGAAAATCTCCAGCACGAAGACAAGAAGTGATCCATTTTGTATTCATGTGTTTTTAAAAAAGCTGTTTAAAGTCGTGATGGCTGCAAGAGCAAAAACATTTTTATTTCCCTTCTTTTGGAATAATTGAGCCAATATGTTAACACTTAAAAGTGTTACCTCATAGATAGTACCAGAACTGTATTTGAGGATTAAACCACAGATAACAAAAGAGTGCAGGAAAATCTGGGAGGGAAGGAAGCCAAGAAAGTCAGCTGGGACCGTCTCTTCTTTTGAATTAGCAGTTACCCTTCAGTTGCTTTTTATTCAAACATTTGTCTAGTTCCTCTTCAGAGCTGTTTAGTGCACTCTCTCCTGCACAGGAGTATGCAGCAGGATTTCCCATCCCAGATCAGACCGCTGGTGCATGCAGCGGGTATGCTAACATTGGCAACCTTCCAATAATGAGGCATCAAGGCAAACCATCAACAAAGCATATTGTCAATTATGTGAGGCTGTGAACAGGGTTATGCAGGAGAATAGTGCAGGCAGGTTGGGGTGGGGAGACCAGGCGGGTGGGAATGAACAGTTTAGAGTTAGGCATAAAATTCTGCTGAAGAACTCACTTACCCATTTCTCCACTAAATTTCTTCTAAGCTTTTCACAAAGATCAAATAAAGTTAGTTTGTTAAATATCTATTTTGCAAAACCTGTCACTGAGTTGAGGGCAATGAGAGGAAGCAAAGCCAGGTTAGCTCTGTAAATCCTGCTAAATCTTTTACATGTCTCTCCTCTCTGGTCCCTGGGTGGCATGTTTTGGAGTCTTGTGAAGTGAGCTACATGTAACAAAGGGGACCGTGCCACCTAGTTTGCTTCAGAGTTCTGGTCATACCTGTTGTCCTGAAGGCATGATTAATAGCAACATCCCTTTATTCTCAAAGTGTTCTAGTTTGGACAACAAATCCTGTAGTTACTCTAGCTATAACCAGAGCTCAACCTCAGGCAACTGAATATACAAGGAAATATCCTAAGTATTTTTAAAACTTTTAGAAATACTCATCCTTACTCTGTAACTATTAGAGATGGGGGTTTAAAGAAATCATTCAAATTTGACTATTCTGATTAACTGCTTTATGAGGAATAACTCTAAGAATGCAACCTTCAAAGAGATAGGGAACCTACTGTCTTTTTAGAGTAACCAGGCCAGAATTGGCCAAAAAAACCAAAACAAAACAAAACAAAAAAACCTTGATGTTGGTTGTTTTCCCTTTGCTTTAATAGCATTTTGACTTTTGAGCAATGTCAATGTTACACTTGAGATCACAGGTCCATGACAGAGCAAATGGTCACAACTCCTGCGGAATCCTTTGCTTCTCTTAGAGGAACATCCAAAATGCGGTGGTCTTGGCAACGAGTACAAAGAAAAAGACCCCCCAGGACAAAACTCCTCAGAACTCTGGGCTTGCTCAAGGCTTTATTTGCATTAGGGCTGGTTGGAGGGAAGTGCACATTGGGCTTTTCTTCCAAACACCCATGTTCTCAGTGAATACTTTCCTCTTGAACCACAATTAGATTACCTGATTATTTCTGAGTTTCATTTCTTATTGGACCATCAAACCTAACTGGGATTTCAAAGCCATAGGATTATCACATAAGAAAGACCCCAATTTTGGTCTGTGAAATATAACGTCTGGCAGATTTTAATTGGGATAAGTTTATCAGTCTAATTTATGGCAGAAGTCTCGTGATTAAATGTTTAATAAGATTAAGCAGATCAAAACAAATATATAGTACAACATTTACTTATAGCTTAAGTCTATTTTTAGAAAACACAACTACTAAAGCATAGGGACTGAGCATTAGCATAGAATCTGTTTTAGCATGACAACAGGATGTTGTAGGGACTATGGAAAAATGGAGACTATGTCATTCATCAAAAAGGAGCAGCCAGAGTCAGCTTCAGCCATCTGTTAACTTATGGAAATGGGATTCCTTGTCATGGAAATTTTATTTTTGTTTTCAAAAGAAGTAAAAATCTGTATTATTATATAAAATTACCTGCATACCATTGGGACTGGAACTGTCTTCTTCAATCCCCAGAATTTCTTTGGGACCACCATTTTTCTATCCCCACTTACCATCACTACCCTCCAAGTGTATTTCTTTGAAGCCCAAGTCCGAAGAATATTTTATCCATTCTTCTGTCATCCTCCAGTCACTGCCTTTGTTCACTGAAGGAAGATGTTAGCGCATGGCCTAGTGTCTGCCACACCATTTTGAGATACCAAACACTAATATAGATGGTTTCTTCAACACTCTGGCCCCACAGTCTCTTGGCCACCATAAACTCCATGACATGCCTTCCACCCCACCTTAGTAACTCACTTCTGGGGTCATTCCCTATACCTCGTCAATGCCACTCCCTTCAGTTTCAAACATCCCACTCTCTGACTACCACTTCCTAACTTCCAGTTTATTCCCAATAATAATCAGACTCCAATTCAAGCTTCTCAGGGTTATAAAATCCACTGATGGCTCTTGCCAAGTTTAGCTATAATGATCCATTTCACATACCCTCATCTCCCTGACCCACCCACGCCGTCATACTCTCCGGGTCTTAAAAAAATAAATCCTGCAAAATCCATATTTATACATACTCTGCACCTAAACCACGTAGCTGAATGTGGCTGAAGAAAACACTCAATTGTGTGGTATAAATGGTCTCACTTGAAATTCCTGACTCTAAACCTTAAGCGCATTTTTCATGCTTTCCTTTCCTCTGGCATCCACCCTCTCGCTCGCTCCCAGAAAATAAGTTTGCATCATTTTCTTTCTCTTCAAGCCTCTAACACTTCCATCTCCTCTTTCAGACTCAGGTGATGATCTTGATTTTTATTTTACTAGGTAAACATAATCAATAAGAAAGAGCCTCATATTCTTCACCAAAGATCTATCGACTCACTTGCATTTGTACCTTTGTACTAGGCCTGTTACAACAGATAAACTGTTATTGTTCCAACCTAGCGCTGTGGGTTTCATCCCCTCTCATCTATTTGAGGACAGCCCCCTACTATTTCATTCTGCTCTCTCATTCTCTACTCCTCTTAACACATAAATATGTTATCACTCCTGTTACTAGCCACCCTCTGACCTTTGTCTCAATATATTCCTACATACTAGCCTCTTCCTCTGCTTTCACAAAAAAACCTCCTAAAAATATTTTCTGTACTGGCTGTCTCTATTTTCTTACCTTCCTTTCTATATTGAACCCAACTCAATCAGACTTTCTTCAAGATATGCTTATGAGACAAATCCAATTCTATGACCCACAGTTGCATCTTCTGACTTGGAGGGCAGGAGGCATTACAGCTATAGAGTACTTTATAAATTCTGTGTTCCTAATCTCATTTGAGCTTGACATCAACTCCATGAGGTAAACAAGGGAAGAGTTAATCTTTCCTTAAGGCAAATGAGAAGAAAGAGGCATGGGGAGATTATATCACTTGCTAAAACTAGGTGGTAAGTAGTGTCTGCATCACCATTAATTGAATTCTCCCACACCTCCAGAAAGATGAAGTAAAGAAAGCATAGATTTGTTGTTGTTATTGACATTCATAAAGTCTGAAATTTTAAGCCGAAAAGGTCCTCGAAAACTACTGATGTCGGTAGAACACTAGTGAAGCTATTGACTGGCCTAAGGTCACACAGGCATTTAGTGGTGGAACACGGACCTCAGGTTTCCTGACTGCTGGCCCATACTCTGTCTCAGACAGCATGTCTAAGATTAGAAAATTCAGCACCACCAGCAGCAAACAGTGAACATACACTTGATATGCAGAGAATTGTTCAAAATCCCAACAACAACACAGCCACAGCAGTCACCACCAAACGGCTAAGGTTCTCAAAATGGGGTCTAAGACTCAGTGGCATCAGAATCTTAATTGCTGCAAAAATGCTAACTCATGGGTCCCACCCTATTTGTGCAGTATCAGATTCTTAGGACATGATGGTTAGGAATTTACATATGAATCTAAAGTAAGAAGTTACTTTAATTAACTCGTTCAGCTGATTCTTATATACTCTTAATATTGAGCGCCGTTATGTGAATAGGAATGGGCAAACACGCTCAGCGCAAATTTCAATTCATAATTTCATCTTCAAAAGGAAGATGTCATGTGCTTTGATTTTTCATCACTGAGAACAAAAGCAGAAGGAATCCAGCTGTCTCTCCTTAATTAGCTCTTGGAGTTCCATTCGCTTTTGTCTTCTTTCTCAGTTGAGCATCTTTTTAGTGTCAGGTACCGTAGTGGTACAAACCTCAAAACAAGCTGGTCAGTGTGTTTGCAGCTGGGAGTGAGGAAAATGACCCGCCAGTAAGTCATTCTAGAAACTCACATTCTGAAAACGCTAGGGATGAAGGAGGTTCATTCACCTCTGCCCCTCAGCAAGGATGGGGCCTCTAAGTCAGGGTGAGGGTATCTATGGAGCAGTCGGCAGACTAGCCTTGTGATGAATAGGATGGAGCAGAGGCCACGCAAGGATCCATCTCTGCAAGTAATTTGTATTTGTGGACACACATAGAGACTGCCTGCTCTAGAAATTTTATAGGGCTGGATGCTTCAACATCTCTGCAAACTTAGTGATACACGGAATGTTTCTGGTTATTATATCCCTTGAAGCCCAGTCTTCTTGTTCCTAGCCCCTTCTCCCTCTGGTTAAACTTAATAAATATGGAGGCAGATCTCTTGCCCGGACGCACATCATAGACTGGTGTCACAGTTTTAGCTTGGATGGAACCTTGATGTCGAAAAAAATAGGACCGTGACATTATCTTATATACCAAAGAACCAGTGAAATGAGAGCTATATCTTTTGCAAGGTAAGAGTGAAAATGTTTACGAATCACTAGCAGAATATTCAAACCACTATCATTCTCGTATTCCTTGCCAATTGGGGAAAATAAATGCTTAAGGGCTGAATTATCCCATCATTTCCTGTGCATCAATAACAGCTCCCAAGCTAGATTGCGAAAATCTTGAGGGTTTTATTTCTTATAAGACTTTTCTATCCCTATCAAGCCTAGTTCAGAATTAAATATATCACAGAAATGAAAGAACTACTTGATGATTAATTGGCAAAACTAATCGGTTGTTTAATTTATTATTTTATTTTCAGTATATAGATGATGTGAGCATAATACTAAAACAAAACAAAACAACAAAACAAAAAGGGAACAAATCCAGGCAAGGTCAAGTCAAAGATTCAATTCAATTCAAACCAACTCTATTCCAGCAAACTTTGCTGGGATACCAAGAGTACCAGGGGCTGTTTCTCGCCTGTGTATATATGCCCTAACCTCCACATGTGTTATAGAGAAGGAGCCCAGGAACTCAGGAGAGAAATATAGATGATTATGCTTTATTACAGCATTTTCTAATTGAAGATGCTGCAATTATGAAGAGAGATCCCTCTCTTCGTAGTTCATGCATGACTTTTGCTAGGGCCATGTGAACAATGGTTGTACAGCTTGGGCCCTGCACTAGGGTGGGTAGGACTGCAATTTAGCATGGATTCAGTACCAGTCCATGCTCCCTGCTGCAGGCCTGCTTCTACCAGGAGAAGAAGCAGCGTGTCTGTTTCTAATTTGTACAACGTACTTTATGGATGGACCATTGTAGTCCTGACCTTAGTGACTTTAATACTTCGTCTTGACTAAAAATCCATGCCCTTTTGAGTAGGTTGCTTACCACCTGTGCCTACTGTTTAGACTATATGCTGACTGGGTTTTCCGTTTCATTCTCACCAACGTATAAGCTTGCTGATTTACATTAGTACATATAGTTTCTGCAGGAGGTAGGCCCTAGTTTGACTGGATTGCTGTAGAATCTCATCTCTACAGATCTGAGAAAGTGGGGCTAGTGTTCTGGTTATACAAATGGAAACATTCTATATTTTTTCATGAACCGGGATAAATTTAATTAGTTTGTAACATCAGACTTGCACATTAGGCTTTGAAAATATTCATATACTTAAAGGACGTATTCTTAATTTTGCACCACATATCTCTAAAACAGAGAATGATTCAATGTCTAGTGAACTTTGGATTTTGAAAGAAACACAGGTAGCATTTGCCCATGTTCTGACTCAATTTCACATAACATTGCCAGTTTTGCATAAAGTCCAGAATAAGAAAAGGCTCTACCGAGGGCTGAAGTTTTTATGAAAGCTTCTTGGCTAATTGTGATAATCTAGTGTGTGAACTCCATAGACACACCTAATAAAAATGATGTGTGGAGCCTATGAGAGGTCCTGAGAAAAATCCTCTCATAGACCCTGAGGATTTTGGAGCAAAGCCATACATTTTGCAGATAACTTCTTTAAAAAAATTTTTTAAAAAATAGCTCCTGTCTTGTTACAAGGTCCTGCTAGAAATTGAACACTTTTTCCACGTGACACCAAGTTTCTATGGATCCTAGGTTGCCTATCACGGACTGGGTGTTATCTGAACCACAAGGCTGTCAAACTGGGAGTATGCAGTGGTCTTCCATTAAGTAGAAGATCAGCCTCAAGCAGGTTTAGAAAGCCCAGGTAAGTTGCATGAACAAGTGGCTCAGATTCACATGGTACCTTGTTATTAGCTGAACTGCATCCCTCAAAACTCCATATAGGAAAGTCTTAATCTTCAGTACCTCAGAAAGTGATTGCATTTGGTTATAAAGACTTTAGAAAAAATTAACTTAAAATAAGGCTACACAGTGGACTTTCATTCAGTCTTACTGGTGTCTGTATAAGGAGATGAAATTTGGACGTACAAAGAGACACCAGGGATGGATGTGCACATGGGAAAGGCCGTGTGGGGATCCAGCAAGACGAAGGTCATCTACAAGCAAGGAGAGAGGCCTCAGGAGCAACCAAACTTGCCACCACTTTTGTCTCGGACTTCTTGCCTCCAGAACTGTGAGAACATCAATTTCTGTTGTTTAAGCCACACAGCCTGCAGTATTTTGTTACGGCGGCCCTAGAAAACAAACATATACCTCTTCCAGCTTCGTTGCCTAAAACACCACCTGTTTATTTTCTCTCAGCTCTGTACATCACAAATCCAAGTAGGCTTGATTGGGTTCTCTTCTTAGTATCTCCCAAGGTGAAAATCAGTTTGCCAGCTGGGCTGGGCTTTTATCTGAAGGCTTTAGAGAAGAGTAACTTGTGAGCTCTTTCAGGGTGTTGAGAGGATTCTGTTCTTTCCACTAGGTCTGAAGTTCACATTTTTCTGTAGCTGTTAGCAAGGAAGCCTCTCTGCTCCTAGAGGCCACCACAGTCCTTTTCACATGGTCCCCTCTATGGCTTGTGCCATAGCCAGCGATGGCACAAATCAGACCTGGATAATCTCCCTTTTGTCATGCACTTGTGAGATGATATCACTCTTATGATTAAGGAACTATAACCATGCCAGTGATATTATATCACAAGTGCTACCCACACTCAAAAGAGAGGGGATTATAAGTGGCAAGGGCCATTAAAGGTCATTCCCAGAATTCCGTTTACCACGTTAGTGTCCCGGAATTATACTGGGAGGGAAATCCTCTCAATGAACAGTCCATCTTATGGTTGTTCACTTTGTCTGAAAAAGATATGGCCAAATTATAGATCTCGACTGATTCATGGAGAGTCTAATGGTTTGGCCAAGTGATCAGGAATTTGGAAGAAATAAGAAAGTCCAGGGAAGAGGGGCGTGGATAGAACTCTTCGAATGAGCACAAAGTTGGAAGATTTATGTGCTCTGTGTGAATGTTGAACAAAGGAAACCATTGCAGAGGAGGCACTCTAATCAGGTGGTCGTGATGACCTTTCTGTGGATATGTCAGCCTCTTTACCCTGCCATCCCAATCCTTTCTCGATAAGATGATAAATGAATCATCTATAGCAGTAGGAATAAAGTGGATGCCTGAGCTCAAAATTCCCTATTTCTTCTCACCAAAACTGATCTAGCTATATTTTCTGCTGGATTTAACCGGCTAGGGCACCCACTACAAGTCCCAAATACGCTGTCTCTCCCTTTGGAAACTAGCCAGCCCCTCGGTGTCAAGTAGATTACTTTGAACTTTTCGCATCACGGAAAATGTTTTCATTTTTCAGAAATACGCTTCGGATTTGCCTCACCTACCTGCAACGCTCTTTTACCATCTCTCCATGGACTTTATTTATTGCCGTAGTATTCTTCTCTACATTGTTTCTGACCAATTACTCATTTTACAGTGAAGGGCTGTAGCCATCCCTTCAGCCCATGGGATTTGCTGGTTTTACCATATATGCTGTAATCCAGAGCAGTTGGCCTTGTGAAATATTGGAATGGACCACTGAAGACCCCGGTATAGTGCTGACTAAGTCAAAACTTGGGGCTAGGATAGTGTAAGGCCGGTCACCTTGCTGGGAGCTTTGATAAGCCCCCCTCCCTTGCCGGGAGCTCGGACGCACCCCCCTCCCTCTCCGGGAGCTCGGACACGCCCACCCCCCTCACACAGCACCTAATTCTCCCTTAAAGAATCCCGCCAAAATGCAAAAGAAGTCTTGTAAATCTACCCAATTGCATTCGAGTCTTAGCTGCCCAATAGCAGTCGAGTCTTGTAAATCTACCCAATAGCATTCAAACCCTGCCTACCTGCCAATAGCAAGCTTGCCCTGCCCATGCCCTGTTCTCCCACAATCAATCAAACGCCTCCACTCCCTATAAAACCCCACATCTGAGAGGAGTCTGTGCGACTTCTCTGGCCCCTCCTGTTGGACCGCAGAACCTCGCCTGGGAGCAGAATAAATTCGCATTGGATCTTCTTGTGCTGGCCTCAGTTTCTTCATTTTAAACTCAGCAAGAACCCAAGAACCCTTTCAGGTAGTATCCTATAAAATACAATATATGTTATAAACCAGTGACCAATATATGGTGTCATTTTTCTCATAAGCAGAATACAGACAAAAGAACCATGGGATGGAGATGGGAGAGGATTCTCTCTATGATACATTGACAACATTTTTGCTTCTGTTTACAGCGACTTTTAGCTTTGCTGGTTTAGAAGCCTTCTCCCAAAGGATGAATTCTTCCACAAGGGGACACAAGTGTCCCACTGAGCTGAAAACTGGGACTGCCACCTGGCCATTTTGAGCTTCTCATGCCATTGAACCAACAGAGGGTTATTATACTGGTTGAGGTGATTTTTCCTGATTATCTATAGGAATTTTAGATTACTTATATATGATGGAGGGATGAGTATAACTGAATCTAGGATTCTCTAGAAAGTCTCTTGTTAATCCCATGTCTTGTTGAATATGTTAATGGAAACTGTAGAATTCAGCACTAGTGGGACTATTAATGGTTCACCCTTTTGTAATAAAGGTTTGGGTCACCAGCCAGGTAAAGAATGAAAACAAATGAATGAGAAGATGTGTCAATGTTAATAGATTTGTTCTGTAGAAATTTGATTCTTCCTTGTGTGTGACATTTAGACATGAAGGCTGATGGGCAATGCTAATGTCAGTAGACACGTTAAATCTTGGGGAAGCTTAATTTCTTCTTAATGCTAAAATTAACTTTTAGAAATAAATATAAATAAAGGACCCATATTTTATTCCTTCTCCCAGGTGGGAGGTCTTTTACGAACCATTCATTATATGAATTTATCATTATGTGTTCCCAAGTTATTGTACAGACATTTACATTGCTATGATTTAAGTACAAGCCAATACAAATAAAAGACTCAGTATTTTCTTTCTGTTCCTTAGCAGGATGTCTTGTTCCACCCTGGGGTAAACACACCCCATGTTGAAGATCACTGACTAGACTATGGATGATTGTATGCATCAGCTGGGGAGAGGAATGATTTCAGGGATGCCCGAAAGGTCTCCCTGTCCACAATAATGTCTGACCTTCTGAATGTCTGACGTAAAATTATACATTTCCAGACCCAGATCTATGTAAACATTAAAATCATTAAGCATCACTGGCAACTGACCAAATTTAGCACTAAGTTAGTTTCTCACACTATTTCCCCTGATATATGTTGTTGAAGTTGGGGGGCAGGAGGAAGAATGTGTGTGCAGTGACCTGGTGAAAAGGACTTTAGCAAGGGAAATTGGACAAATGGTTCCTATTCGGCACTCTCTTTGTTGAGATACAAAATTTTGCATATTTGTCTCATTAAATCTGCTGAATAACTCTATGAATTAATGTTATCTACACTTTACACACGAGATATTTGAGTTTCAAGAAATTAAGTCACTTGCCCAAACTCATACAGCTTGTACCTAGAAGAATTGCTGAAAACCCAGATCTGTCCTATCTTAAAACAGATGTTCTTTATACTGTGCTATCTAAATACAAAGGCAAACTTTATTCACTTCATTGACTTTGTTTCTGATTATTGTAACTTTTTTCTTTATTAGAGAGAAAAGGAGAGTCCAGATTCTCAGAGACAAGTTTGCAAATAGAAGCAGATTTTTGTTGTTGTTGTTTTATTTTAGTTTTGTAAATATCTTGCTTTTCAATCATATAGTAAGCATTAATTAAATTGTTACGGAAGCTCAGAAGAAGAATAGGGGGATATTTTCATCTGAAAGCTGAATCACCCACTGATTCGAGATTTGGGAAAGCCAGGACTTCTGCCTCACTTAGCTAGGATTTTTCTACTCTGGCACAGAAAGTAAACTTTTCATCCAAGACAGGCCTGGCCCTGCTTCATCCATTCCCCATTTCTTTCCCTGGAAGGAGGGGGCAGACAGAGATTGTCCAGTGAGGACTCCTGCAAGGAGGAGGTTGTTCAGGCTCACCTTGCAGGCCAGAATACCAGTTTAGTGGTCCTAATACCTGGTGTTAGTCAGAAGTCTGGGCGTTAGCTGTCACCTCTGTCATGGCACCATCTGCATTGCCTCAGCTTCCCTGAGCTAGAACACCAAGTTTGGTTAGACACTGTAGCTATGTGACCCTCTTTCCTATCAGATGCTTGCCCTCCTGAATCTAGACATTAGGATAAAGACCCTGCAAACTATTAAAAGACGAAACTGGCTGGGCGCTGTGACTCACTCCTGTAATACCAGCACTTTAGGAATGCCGAGGTGGGTAGATCACGAGATCAAGAGATTGAGAAGATCCTGGCCAACATGGTAAAACCTCGTCTCTACTAAAAATGCAAAAATTACCTGGGCTTGGTGGCAGGCGCCTGTAGTCCCAGCTACTCGGGAGGCTGAGGCAGGAGAATTGCTTGAACCTGGGAGGCAGAGGTTGCAGTGAGCCGAGATAGCGCCACTGCACTCTAGCCTGGCGCCTGGCAATGGAGCAAGACTGTCTCAAAAACAAATAAATAAATAAATAAACAAAATAAATAAATAAATAAAAACACTTGAAACTATTCATAATATGAATATTATTATGACGAATTTATTTATTATGATGAATTTACCATGATGTGTTCCCAAGTTATTGTACAACTATTCACACTGCTATGATCGAGGCACAGGCCAAGCAGGTGTGCCAAAGCCCTGCCTGGTATTTAATTGATAGTATTTTGCATATCTGCATGGTAACATGCTCACTTACCTAAGGTAACATGTTGGGACTACATTTAAAAAAGAAAAAGAACAGCGCAGATTTCCTACCCTTTCAATTAATATAATATCTATATATGTGCCAGAAACATTAGTGCAGCTTTATTCCAAATTCTACACAATCAAATGCATTCAGATTCCATAGCCTCACATGACAAAAGCATGGTGTTCTCTACTATGTTAAGTGTTAGAATGTGGCATATTTGGAGGGGATGATTTTTTAATAATATTTTAGATAGATAAATGTAAAACAACTATTTTAACCAAATATCTGTGGAACTCCTGATAACCCTATGTAGAAGCCTCTCACTGGGGCAATACAGTTTTAAAAAAAAATCATGATGTGACAGCACAGATCAAACCACAGGTCTACTGCTTGCTGGCTGTAAGACTGGGGCAACTTGCTTAACCTTGTGGGACTTCAGTGGCCTCATCTATAAATCTGTGATAGCCAAACCTTCTCACGATGATGTGAGATTTTATCAAAACTAGCCAAGGTTGCATTGTGACAGGCAAATTGCGGGCACCCAATGACTGAGTTCTCTGCCCACCGCGCTGCGTGTACACAAAAACACATAAACATGCACATGTGCTCAAGCTTGAGAACCGAATGCTTCCCAAGACACTGAGTTTGTCTCTGAAACCTAGTTTTTCAGCCCTAACATAAGAAACAGTGCTGTTCTGTGTTAACAAAGCTACTTTATATTCCGAACTGACTACTTTTTCCTCTACAGGATAATTACTATCCAAAGAATGTATGGGAGGTAGGTATTATCACTTGTCTACCCAACAGGCTTCTGTTTCCCTTAGAACAGAAATGGGTCTGCAGGGCTGAAGATCCTAATGAAGAGAAACCTTCTATACACATCGGAAGCCGTGGGAATTCCTCTCTGCAGCGCGCTTGGAGGCCACTGGAGCTGCGCATGTGGCAGGTGAAATGCAGAGGAAGAAGAAGCGTCTATCAGATAATTGAGGCTGGAGGCAAGATGGAGAATTCCAAAGCTCCCCCACCATCCCTTCTCCTTTTAAGGTAATTTTGTCATTTTGAAAAATATCAGGTGCATGGGATGCTTTTGCTATGTAATAAACTGCCTCCAAATTTAGTGGCTTAAAATAATAAACACTCATTAGGTTTATGATTATGGGGGTTGGCAGATTGGGCTGGGGTTATTTCTTATCTCAGCTGGGCTTATCTATGCATGTGCAGTTAGCTATTGGGTTGGCTGGGAGCTGGCTGGACTAAGGTGGCCTCAGCTGGGATGGCATGTCTTTGTTTCACATGGCCTTTCATCCTCCAACAGGCTGCTTGTTCACAGGACAGCTAGGCAGGATGGCGAAATGGGGAGGGAGAGGAGGAGGAGGAGGAGGGGAGAGAGAGAGAGAGAGAAAGCAGAAGCGTTTTTTGACGTGGAGTGTTTGGAAACAGCACTCTGACATGTCCATGGCATTCTACCTACTGGCCAAAGCAAGTACAAGGCAAGTTCAGATTCAAGGGAGAAAGAGATTCTTCCTCTGCGTAGGATGAGCTATCAAGTCACAGTGCACAGTGATTTGACATAGGGAAGGGTGAAGGATTATAGCCACTTTTGCAATCTACCACACCCTGGGAGTTCCAAATTGCAAACTGCTTGGGGGCCCCTGGAATGACTAATGTGAGAGGCAAGATTCAGCATAAGAAGAAAATGTACCAGGCAATTGAGACTGATGGCAGACAGCATTCAGAAGGCATTTTTAAACATCCCTTCCTCTCTTTGCTGTAAGGTGATTTTGTCATTTTGGCAAACATCAGAAAGATATCTACACAAGAGGTGCTTTGAGGAAGGAACACTTCCTGGCCTGGCATGATTGTGTGGACAGTGGCCAGACCACCTCATCCTTTCCAGCCACCTTAGCTGTCTTTGCTGATCGCTGTAGGATTCCTGCAGCCACAGCAATCAGAAGCGATCAGGGAGAAGGGTCGCTCGTGTGGCTTGGCTGGGGTGCAGCACAGCCGGCCTCAATCATGCTTCTTAAATGTTTCCTCTCAAGCTTTTAAGGGTCTGAGAGAGCTGAATGCACGGGAATCCAAACACGCCTTAAGACCGGCTTGTTCAAAATTGGCTCGGCACAAGGAAGAAAGAAAACAAAAGACAGGATGAGGATAATGACCTGCTTGAAACCATGTTTGGTTTCAAAAGCCATCTTTTTCTCTCCCCCCGCCCAGATGCCTCTGGCTTCAAAATGCTCCTTTCTTTGGGTACTATGGCTCCCCCCTTGGTGGGGACCTCGTGGCTGGGCCTGCTCTGTGGCTGCCTAAGCTGGAAGGAAGGCACAGACTGTGACCAGGAACTACTGCTATCCTTAGAGAATATTTTATCCATCATTTTTTATCTGTGGTCAGTCAAGGAGAGAAGAGGCTTTGAATTTTATTCACAGGACCCGAGAAAAGGAAAAGAACAGCAGCCTTTTTTCTAGGTGCCTTTTCTTTCTTAAAGGTTTTCTATTTTTCTCTCTTGACCCAGACCAAGACTGCAGTGAGGTTAAAACAGATGTGGCATTTCTCATCTTGTAGCACCTCACTTCTTCCTTAGCCCCTCTTCCCCTCCCTCTAATACAGAGTTAGATGCATTCAATCTAGGGATATATGAGAGGGAATTAGTGCGAACGGCTGGATCCTGTGCATTCGTGCTAGATGAGAATAACCCGATGTCTTTGAACATTTATTTTTGTTCATCTGACAGCAACCAGAGAGGTGCAGGGGCAAACTGCAAGATGGCATTGCCCTCTGCCTTCTGGTCCAAGGTGAAGCACTATTACAGCGCAGCCTGGATGATGCTAGAGGGCTTAAAGAAATGCCATTGAACTACTCTCAGGCAATCGATTGGGATATTAGGGTTTTCGGTTTTCCAATACTTGGCTCTTTACAATCCAATTCTATAAAGATTTATGTAGCATTGGCGGGGGGGCACAGTGGAGGATGCAGTGCATATAGTTTTGAAGCTGTCAGTCAAGAAAGGAGGCCAATTGATGCCTTTGAAGTGCTGGTACCTCTCTGCTAGAGTACTTCCAGGAAGATAAAGGTCTGCCGAATGTCATCGTTCTAAGACTTTCAGAGAAGATTGGACTCAGTTCACAAGTACTCATCCAGCACTTACTATAGGTCAGGCCCTGAGCACTTTACAAATATGGACTCAATTCATCTCCATAATTCAGGTCTTATTCTCCCTGTCTTATAGATGAGGAGACTGAGCTGGGGGAAGTTTTAGTAGCTTGTCCAATAGGGCACAGAGCTTGCAATGGTCAGAGGCAGGACGGGAGCCCTGCATCTGATCCAGAGTCCATATTCTCAACCACTATGCTGTGCTGCCTGTCATATTCATTAAAGTTCTTTGGCCTAACCAGACTCTCCATTTTCCTTCTGGGTTGTTATTTTAAAGAAGCTAGGAGCAAGAAGCAAAGGGAAGAGAGAGGGCTAACATCTCCATGCTAGATGCCATGCTTTACTGTTTAGAGTTAGCTCATTTCAGTCCCAGAACTGTGCTTCCGAGGTATTCTTATCCACAACATAGATACGGCAACACAGAGGCCCAGGGAGGTTAAGTGGCTTCATGAATGA
This sequence comes from Aotus nancymaae, assembly GCF_030222135.1. NCBI lineage: Eukaryota > Metazoa > Chordata > Mammalia > Primates > Aotidae > Aotus > Aotus nancymaae. The sequence goes on from NW_026988455.1 coordinate 34,053,483, forward strand.
CACATAGCTAAGAAGGAACAGCGCTGGAACGTGGGCTCAGCTTTCCTGGATTCCATAGTTCTTGACTCCCTCTGTCTGCTTGAGTTAGCTAATCTTACAGCAGCTTCCAAGAGCTAAAAATACACCTCCTGTCTTCTGATCTCTGAATTGTCCTTCCAGTTTATCCTGCTTTGTCTTTCTGGCTCATCCTACTTTGTACTCAGGAAAATAGAAGGTTTGATATTTTGAAGCTGTATAAAACCCAGTCATGCAAAAAGTTTCAAATTCTCTGTTTTTCATCAAAATATGACTTCATAAATGTTTAAGTGTGTCTAATGTGCTCTTCTTTTTGGCTCTTAAAATGCCAATATGAGCTATTCATGGATTCACCTATTAGGTGACAATAAAGTCACCTCCAAGCACTTTTCTTTAGATGATGATGGGAAGACTAGAAAAATAGGGATTTCAATATGCATCTCAGGTCTAGGCTACCTATGCACGTATCAGAGTGACAGAACAATCAAACCACTCTGTCCGTGGAATCTCACCTTGTACTAAACCTGAATGGGTGTCTTGCAGATTCCTTAACTAGAGAACCTGGTGTGCTTGTGAGAGACTCCATCACCACTAATGGAAAGCACACTCAGAGAGGCCTGTGGCAGCACTGTCACATGGAAAGAAGAGCCTAGAAAGCTTCAGAGGTGTTCCGGCAACCAGCAGGTCCTCCAATGCAATTTCCTCGACAGAGCAGTCCTCTTGAGGGGCTAGAATACATGTCGTAAGTCAGTGTTTTAAAGCTCTCACAAAATAAAATAAAACACATTAACATAAGTAAAGCAACAAAAGTTTTTTTCCACATTGCAGCTCATGAGTATTCTCAAGGATCTTATTTTAATATTGACCTCCAACTATAAAACAGAGGGACCAAGTATTATCATCCTGTTTTACAGATAAGGGAGCTCTGAAGCTCAGAGAAGTTAAGTGCCTTGCTTGAGATTGAACAGCTAGGAAGAGATGAAGCCAAGGCCTGGCTCCAGGTCTTCTGACTTCACATTCAGCAATCTCTCCGAGATAGCCTAATGTTTTTTACTGTATGACCTATAAAATCATGCTAGCAGTAAAGAAGCATAGTGAAATCACAGTTTGACTATTGAATAACTTTAGGTTATTATAAAACACAAATGCAAAAATAATTGCTAACACTTTTGTGTTCTTACGATGAACTATATGCTTTGTGCATGTACTGCTCCATTCATTCACTTGACCTCGTGGGCACCTGTTATGATGTTTTGCAAGGAGGCAGGTATTACTTGCTTTATGTTTTAGTTGAATAATCTGAGACTCAGCAGGAAGTAAAATGACATCCCAAAAGTTACACAGCCAGTAAGCCACAGAACCAGGAACCAAACCCACGTCTCACAACTCCCAAATCTCTAACCTAAACCACTTCACATAGACACAAATCATCTAGAATTACCAACTATTTTCATTTTTATTTCTTTATTTTTTAAATTTTTGAGATGGAGTCTCGCTCTATACACTGTCTGGCTTTGAGCCATCGTGTCTGGTTTCTATAGCTTACTCCTGGTGAAAAACAAGATAGAAATATACATTTTGCCCCCACACAACCTGTTGCTGGTTGGCTATTGCATATTCCTCCTGTTGTTGGTAATAATTTCTACTACTTTTGGATCTGTGTCAAGAAATAAATTCTAGTAATTGCATTTTTACAACGTTAATTATTTTACAAAACATTTTCTATGTGAACTCTGTCAGTGCTCAATAAATAATCATAATAGTAATTACCATGACATATTTGACACCTATGGAAATGAGGAGCTCTTATCTCAGCCCAGAGCCAGGCAGGGCATCTGCATAAAGACACAGTGAAGGAGGTTTTCTCCTCAGGGACTCTGTCACTTTCCTTGGGTCTAACTCACAGTTCTTGCTGACACTTCTGGCATGTGTAAATTTCCATAGAAATGTGGCGATGCTGGGAGATCTGAAGGTGAAAGTCTGGCATATTGAACGGGCTTGTCTTGGTCTGTTCAAGCTGCTATAACAAGGTGCCAGGGACTTGGTAGCTTATAAATAGCAGAAATTAATTTCTCATAGTTCTGGAACCGGGAAGTTCAAGATCAAGGTGCCAACAGCTTTGGTGTCTGGTGAGGGCCCACTTCCTGGTTCATCGATGGCACCTTCTCACCAGGTCCTCACATAGTGAAAGGGAGAACCTAGAGCTCTGGGATCTCTTCTACAGAAGGACACGAATTCTATTCATGAGGGATCTGCTCTTATTACCTAATCACCTTCCAAAGGTCCTACCTTCTAATATCATCACCTGGTTGGGTTTAGGAATTTAACATGAATTCTGGGGTGACACAAACATTCAAACCATAGTAGGACTTAATACCATTAGCTAAGTAAGCCTAGAGAGTAAAGATGAAGATGAGAACCAGACATCCCCATTTGAGGAAGGAGGATGGCCTTGAGGTGCTATGATCCTCTTCTCACCAAATAGCACCAGAAGTCATGAAGTTTCCCAGAGTAGAAGCCGAGGTATCTGCCTTCTCTCCTTCCTCTTCTGCATCACTAATCAACTGCTGTATTTTCCAACTCTCTGAAGCAGATGCAGTCACCTATACCCACTTGGCCCACCCTGGAGGTCAACCCACAGCTTTGTGGACAGTTGTCTAGTGGCTTCCGACCTCAAGCTCCTGCATCTTGTTGCTGCAGAGTTCCCTGTGGCGTGGAAATGGCTAGGAAGAGAACCAGTTAGGGGCAAGAGTTGGCAGATAGACAGCCCAGCTTTCTAGGTGTGTGCTACAGTCAATTGCCTACAGCAGATACTTTATTAATATAGCATTCCTTGACTTTATTGCATTCCTTGTTTCTCTTCCATAATTCCTCATTGTACTACAAGAATCACCTATCAAATAAACCACACGTATGTAAATCTTTTTCTCAGGTACATGGGGACATAAGAGAGGGGATCAAAACTTTGATGACCTCCCTACTCATGGGTGATTCTGTCTTATTTTCATCATTCCTTTTGCTGGTTTAGGTGACCCCTGGCTTTTCTCTACCTTGCAATGGGAATGATCTTTCTTAAATGCAAATATGTTACTGACACTCCCACATGTAGAGCCACTCATTGACTCTTGCTCCCAGGAAAAAGTCTCAATGCCTTGGACTCAGCAGCAGTTGTTGGGGCTGTCAAAGACCCTCCACAACGAGTCCACTCTGTACCCCCCAGCCTCCTCACTCAATACTCCCCGTCTCCGTAACTTGCTCCAGTCATTGAACCACCAACTCTACTTTTTTTTCATCAGGGCTTTTATGCAGAATGTTCCTTCTGTCTGGAGTTCCTTTCTCATTTCCTCTCCCTCTCCTTGGCCCCTCCTCCCCATCTTTGCTATCTCACTCCCACTTGTCCTTCAGGTGTCCAATCCAATGTTACTCCATTAGCAAATGAAATTCTTCCCTTCATCTCAAATCTGGATGAGGTGTCTTATCACATCACATAGCCCCTGTCCCAACCCATGTCACATGGCTCAAGGCTCTATGCAATTATAGTCTATTAGCCTGTCTTTCTCACCAATCGGAGTATCAACTTCTTGAGGACTAGACCTATCTTTTCATCTGTGAATTCCTAGGATTTGATAATTGACATGTGGTATGTGTTTATAAAACAGTTGTCAAAAAAATGCTATTGGAATTTATGTTTTGTTGATGACTGATGTGGTTGAATCTTTTCCCCTGTTTATTTCCCTGGTGTATGTATATATATATATATATATATATGTTTTCTTCTGCAAATGGTCTGCAGGGCCATTTTGTTATTTGTTTTCTATTTTGCAGTGGTGATAGAACATCACACAGGGAATTCCCCCCCATTGGATCAGATGTGGTTCAGTCCTCACTGGTAGACAACTGCATGAAGCCCTCAGGTAAAAAAAAACTCACTCAAATCTTCCTCAGTGAACAGGAAGAGTGGGCACACCTCCATCCCACCCTGGGCAGTCCCACCTCAGCTACCAGCAAGACAAATCTATTTCCTACATGATGGCAGGAACATCTTTACCCTTGTTAGGGACATTTCACAGAATTATTAAATCTCTGAAACTCTCTGCTGGTTGCCTGTACATGTGTTCCAGTTTTGGGGTTTTAGGTTCTTGCTCTAAAATCCATCATCAGCTCTTGAGTGAAGAACCAATTTAATGTGCAAGTTTGGCCAAAATGGCGGACTTTGAAGGAGGAATGAATAGCTGCAGATTTTGCAATTCTCACAGCTTTAAAGTGGGCCTGACTCAGGCTCATGACAAACTCCTGAAGAAGGTGTGGCTGCACATCCTCCATGCCTTAGCCCTATTCCTTATCGTCACAAGTGGCCTCTGAAGAGCTCTTATGGGTCCTAGCTGCAGAAAGCTGAAAGCTTTCCCAGGCAGCCTCTGCAGAGTAGTAACTTCTTAGTTCTCAAGATTTCAGTGTTAAAGTTTCCAACACATTCTTCAGGTTTCTTTCACTTTTCAGGGAACCTGCTAAGGGAAGGCCCCAGGATGCTGCTGGTCCTTGTGAGTATTTTTTTTTTTTTTGTATTTTTAAACAAAAAGCTAATTTTCTAATAGCCATTCCTTATTGCTTAGTGAGTTTACAAAATGACTATAAGTATTTCTTTTTTTTTTTTTAAGGAAGAAAGAAGGAGAGAAAGAAAAAAAAGAATGAAGGAGAGGAAGAAAAAGGAAGAGAAAGAGGGAGAGAGAACGGGAGTATTGCTTTATTACCCAGGCTAGAATGTAGTCTAGAAATGGGTATTGAAAACCTCTTTTATGCCAATAATTATGCTTAACAATGGAGACAGGAAGGAATAAGGGAAGAAAATAACAAACAAGTAGCCAACCAATATTTCATTTAAACCCATGAAATACTATGCAATTACTGAGGAGTGATTTATTTCCAATTATGTAGTCACTTTTGGAATAGGTGTGATATGGTACTGATAAGAATGTATGTTTTGTGTATTTGAAGTGGAGAGTTCTATAAATGTTTATTAAATTTACTTGTTCCTGATCTGAGTTCAAGTCCTGGATATCCTTGTTAATTTTCTGTCTCATTGGTCTGTTTAACATTGACAATGTAATGTTACAGTCTCCCACTATTATTGTGTGGGAGTCTAAGTATCTTTATAAGTAACTTGTCTTATGTATCTGGGTGCTCCTGTATTGGGTGCGTATATATTTAGGATCGTTAGCTCTTCTTGTTGCATTGATCCTTTTACCATTATGTAATGTCCTTCTTTGCCTCTTTTGATCTTTGTTGCTTTAAAGTCTATTTTATCAGAGGCAAGAATTGAAACTCCTGCTTTTTATTTATTTATTTATTTTTGCTCTCTGTTTGGTTGGTAAATATTCCTCCATCCCTTTGTTTTGAGTCTTTGTGTATCGTTGCATGTGAAACGGGTCTGGATGCAGCATACCGAGGGGTTTTGGGTTTTTATCCAATTTGAATAATAATATATACGAATTTAATACTGCCATTTGATGCTAGCTGGCTGTTTTGCCCTTTAGTTGGTGTAAATTCTTCATTATGTTGATGCTCTTTACTTTTTGATATATTTTTGGAAAGGCTGATACTGGTTGTTCCTTTTTTTGAGGCAGAGTTTCGCTCTTGTTACCCAAGCTGGAGTGCAATGGCGCAATCTCGGCTCACCGCAACCTCCGCCTCCTGGGTTCAGGCAATTCTCCTGCCTCAGCCTCCTGAGTAGCTGGGATTACAGGCACATGCCACCATGCCCAGCTAATTTTTTGTATTTTTAGTAGAGACGGGGTTTCACCATGTTGACCAGGATGGTCTCAATCTCTTGACCTCATGATCCACCCACCTCGGCCTCCCAAAGTGCTGGGATTACAGGCGTAAGCCACCATGCCCGGCCGGTTGTTCCTTTATATGTGTAGTGCTTCTTTCAGAAGCTCTTGTAAAGCAGGCCTGGTGGTGGTAAAATCTCTAAGTACTTGCTTGTTCACAAAAGATTTTATTTTTCCTTTGCTTGTAAAGCTTAGTTTGACTGGATATGAAATTCTGGGTTGAAAGTTCTTTTCTTTAAGGATGTTGAATATTGGCCCCCACTCTTTTCTGGCTTGTAGGGTTTCTGCTGAGAGATCTGCTGTAAGTCTGATAGGCTTCCCTTTGTGGGTAACCTGACCTTTCTCTCTGGCTGCCCTTAGTATTTTCTCCTTCATTTTAACCCTAATGAATGTGACGATTACGTGCCTTGGGGTTGGTCTTCTTGAGGAATATCTTTGTGGTGTTCTCTGTATTACCTGGAGTTGAATATTGTCCTGCCTTACTAGGCTGGGAAAGTTTTCCTGAATGATATCCTGAAGAGTATTTTCCAACTTGGATTCATTCTCTTTGTCATATTCAGGTACACCTATCAAATGTAGATTAGGTCTTTTCACATAGTCCCATATTTCTTGGAGACTTTGCTCATTCCTTTTTATCCTTTTTTCTCTAATCTTGTCTTCTCGTTTTATTTCATTAAGTTGGTCTTTGACCTCTGATATCCTTTCTTTTGCTTGACCAATTTGACTGTTAAAACTTGTGCATACTTCGTGAAGTTCTTGTATTGTGTTTTTCAGCTCCATTAATTAACTTATATTCCTCTCTAAATTGTCTATTCTTGTTAGCATTTCATCAAGCTTTTTTTCAGAGTTCTTAGTTTCTTTGCATTGGGTTAGAACAAGTTCTTTTAATTCACAGAAGTTTCTTATCATCCACCTTCTGAAGCCTACTTCTGTTAATGGAACACACTCGTTCTCCATCAGGCCTTGTTCCATTGCTGATGAGGAACTGTGATCCCCTGTAGAGGGAGAGGCGTTCTGATTTTGAGTATTCTCTGCCTTTTTAGGCTGGTTTCTTCCCTTCATTATAGGTTTATCCATCTGTCGTCTTTGTAATTACCGACTTTCTAATTAGGTCTCTGAGTGGACGTCCAACTTGTTGATTCCCAGCTCCGAAATCTGAGCAATCCACTACACCAGCCAAAACAGTGGTGTTAAGACTGATGATGCTTTTCTGCCCAGGAATCTCCAGTCTGGCTCCCTCCTTGAGTCCGTCCTTCAATCAGCTGAATAGGCGACTCTGCCTTCCCGGAGCTCCAAACAACATCGGCCAAAAGGGGGTCCAGTCCCACTTACTCTGCACCAAGAACCGCTGCACCGGCCACAAGAGTCACCCTGGCGACCCGTGGGGCTTCTCCGCTGGGAATCTCCTGGTCCGTGAGCAACAAAAATTCATCTGAAAGTGTGGTGTCCTCTCATTCTCTGCACTTTCACTGGGAGCTACAATCCTGAGCTGCTAGTGATCAGCCGTCTTGGATCTCTCTCCCTCCCTTGTGAGTATTAAATGACAAAAACACATGTAAAGTCCCCAATATCATGCCTGACACTTTAGTATGTTCTCCATGAATATTACCTTCTTCCATTCCTCTTGCTGTTGCCTGATTCAGTGATGAAGTCCCTCTGTCAAGGGACAATCACTACCGTGGCTGCCACGTGTATGCTCACAGAATCTAATCAATGATGAACCTTCTAGAAACTTACCCAGAGTTGTAGTATCATTCAGAAGGATGACTGGGTGAAGGGAACCAAAGTGAAATTCTGAACTGTTAGTACACTTTCAATTATAATACTGTTAGTAACAACGGTAGCAGTTACCATGACAGTTACACTAGATATGTGGAACAAGCTGGAAACCACTTGTGTGATCTCTGCTCTTCATAACAGCTTTGCAAAGCTGTTGAACCTGTTGCATATTGACTCTATTTTATATGTTAATGTCAACCAAATAGTTAGAAATGATGAGGGTATAGTGACTAAATAGTGATAGTTCTCTCTTGCCCACCACTACTCTCAAAGTCCCTCTGTCAAAAGGTCATGTTCTCACCCCCTGAGAAACATCTTGACCAACCCATGGCTTTCCAAGTCCTTTTCAGATATTCAGAAAGCCTTGTTGTTAGGTTTTAAGAAGTCCAAATAATCCAAATCAAAGTCCAGTCTCTCCGCCAAACATAAGTTTTCTTCTTTGCCTAAATCCAGACCAAACTTAGGCTCTGGAGAGTACAGTGGGGAAAAACCTCTGCTTGGTTTGCTCCTTCAGTGCTTGTACTTCCCATTTCTCTGGGGTCAAAACAGTGAGAAGGAATGAGAGGTAGAATGTGAGTGCCATGTAACGGGACTGGTGTTTGTGACTCTCTCTTGGCTGTTAAATGCCCTCCAAGTTAATGTCTTGGCTGTTAAGGCATAGGGCCAGATTCTAATGATGGATGTAGGGCTGTGGAGGGTTCTTTATGGCCTCCTCCCTAACACACCTTGACTCTTTTATTTCCTCCAACTTCCCCTCCTCCAGCCTTCTGCCAACTCTGCCTTAACCTTCCCCCATCCCTCCCCTTTGCTCTCTGACTTCTGACCTGTGCTCTCTGACTCAGGAGGTGGATACTGCAGCTGTCTACTTACAACTCTCCATCTCAGCCTATGTATAGACTATTGACTCATCTGGCAGGTAGCCTTTATGAATGGAAGCACTCTTCACATGTGGCCCTAGGCAGGAGTACAAACAAAAGTTCACGACTTTTAAATATTTAGGAATGTTCAAATGTTGTCAGTCAAGCTGAAAATAATTTAATACAATGAGTTCTATGCTCATTCCCTAACCTTTGCACCTTCATGCTCATCTAAAAGGCCAGACAGGGTTGTATGTAGAATCCTCACACCATGGAGAATTCCAGGCTAGATGCTGGCTCCAAGGCAGCCCCCAGCCCACTGTTGGTCTCTCTTCTCTCTATCCCCTGGCTGTCCCAAGGAGTCTTGTGCATATGCATGCGGACACCCTTTTCCTCACATCTGCCAGCAAAAAAGCTGGCCCTTGAGCATCCCCTGGGCCTAATAAAGATGGGGTCTATCCTTGGAAACTGGCTTGACTTGAAGCCATTTGAGACGAGTCCCAGTTATCCAAGCCATGGTCTAGGAGAAGACATGGTCTTTAGGTGGCCATGGCCCTAAGGTAGGCATGTCCCCCAGCCTCATAAACCATTTCTCTGGAAGAGAGGAACATGACTGAAGGAAGGCAGTAATTCCTCTTGTTCTGATCTAAGGGAGCTGCTGCTCTTGGACATGGGCCTTTCAAGGCAATTCACGTCCGTCTACCTTCCAAGAATTCACTCAGCCTCAGGAAAACTCAAGTGCTAAACTCCAGAAGGGTAGAGTACTCCTGAGAAGAGGTTTGCGCTTATATTCTGACAGCTGTATGGGCAGCCCAATGCCATGAGATCTGTCTCCTTACTGACACTCTAGATTCTCCTAAGCGCATTTTCGGGGAGCCCTTCTCACTGGTGAAAGGAAGCAATTTATACTTGTTGTAACCTCAGTGCCTTGAACCGTGCTTGAAACATTACAGGGACTCAGTCTATATTTGTCAAATAACTGAAGGTGTGGAAAACATTCTGTTCTCTCCTCCTGGAGAATTTCCTGCTAGAACAACAATGCTCTTCAATGATGCCTCACTCCTACTCTGATCAGTGTCCTCAGTGCATCCCAGGCTTCTCTTATTTGAGAAGCCATTTTTTAAGCCATCTCTTAGTTCTGCATGGACGGGCAGTGTGAGGTATTCCCCTCTTTGGGCTTTAGCTGGAATTGGAAGACAACCAAAAAGTTCCATTTAACAAGTTCCATGTACCTTGCAGAGTCCATGCAGCTTCAGCTGCAGAGAGTAGACTGGAACCCAGCACTGACTGGTTCCACAAGACATCCATTTTCATTATGCCAAGCCGCATCCGGGGCCCCATTTTAACAAGATAGGCAGGACGCGGTTTGGGAGCCTGCATCAGCGCACTGCCAATCACACAGCGGCCGGGGGCTGCCTGCGTTCTGACTGCCCGGAATTGAATCACTGCCGCTTGACACACAACTGTTCCCGCATCTCATTTGGCGGCTGCTTTATGTCCATTGTCAGACGCTGGCCTCAGGAGACTCTGGGGAGCGCCCCCAGCTAGTTCGAAAGTTCAGTCAAATGGTTGCACAGATTACTTGGGACTGCGCCTGTGATTCAGCTGTGCAGTGATTTGTACAATTAGAACAGCTTTCTTGCCAGCGGCCTTCGAAGAACAATTACAAAAACAAATAGCAGCAGCAGTAGCAGCAGTCATAACAGCAGAGGGAAAAAAAGGCACCAAACAAGACAAAGGCCGCCTCCCCGGCCCGTGCCCTGTGGCAGCACACATCACTCAGGAGAAGGCAATGCTGCTTTTTTTTTTTTTTTTTTTGAGAGGCAGTCTTGCTCTGTCGCCCAGGCTGGAGTGCAGTGGTGCAATCTCTGCTCACTGCAACCGGTTTCAAGCTATTCTCCTGCCTCAGCCTCCCAATTAATCATCCTGCCACCGCACCTGATTAATTTTTGTATTTTTAGTGGAGACGAGTTTCACTTTCTTGGTCAGGCTGGTCTCAAACTCCTGACCTCCTGATCCACCCGCCTCAGCCTCCTGAAGTGCTGGGATTACAGGCATGAGTCACTATGCCCACCGCAATGCTTTTTTCATCCCGGGCCTCAGAGAGTCAGCTTCATCAAGAAAAATAAATAGCAGTTAGCTTCCCATGTAATTACCACAACAGATACCCATTATTTCCTAACTCTTTAGAAATGAATACACCAGTAAGAATCTCTCCCTGGAAATTTCTCCTGTTAATGGTTGGATGACCAGTGCAAGCCAGCAGGCTGTTGAAAGTCAGGCTGTCAGCATGGGTATTGGAATGTGGCTGCAGTCTGGGCTGCCCCTCTGAGTTCTGCCTCACCTGCTTGGCTCTTACCTTCAGGCACTAATGTTTTCCCCAACCCTAAGCCTGCCAGCCAGTTGCTTTTCCAACACTGACATCTTCCAATTCCTTTTGGTTTTCAGAGGAAGTTGCCTTATTGTCCTACTATGCCCGAGTGAAGGTGATTCCCAGATAATCTGATAATACCCAATACTGGTGTGGTGCAGTACAATGTAGCCAGCCCATGTGGAAGATCTCCTCATTCTCATCTTGTAGATGCAAGAGAGGAGGTGGGCAAGAGGGCAAACACAGAATCAACAACTGGCAGGAACTCAAGCTCTTTCAATACCAAAGTTTTCTCTAGCATTACTGTATCAGTTGCAGGGTGGAGAGGAGATTCTCCAATTTCTCACGCTACAACATATTTTACCAAAAACTTAAGTCGTGTTCGAGGAAAACACACACACACACACACACACACACACACACATTCTCTCTCTGCATGTTTATAGTGGAAAAATTAAAACACAAAAATAGAAAATAGAAGAAAAATCATCCAGCATCTCAGCAGGCAGCAATAACTTCTGTTAGTATTTTGCTATCTGTGCCTGACACTCTTTTTGTCTAAGTATACATAATTTCAAAATTGGTATCATACTACAAATACTGCTTTCAGCTTACTTTCCACTTAGTGTTTTTTAATGCACATCTTCCTCATGTCCATACCTACAGAAATTCCTCTGTGATAAACTTGTGATTGACACAGTTCAAAGAACGAAGAAAGCTAAGTATTAGAGCTAAAGCATATCAATTCTACCCACCACAAATAGAAAACTTAAGGAGTCACTGTTATGGTGTTCATCTGGGTTTGTAAACAAGTTAAGTTTCCAAACCACCTTTTAGAAAGCAGTGTGTTCACATGTAGAGGAGGGGTCTACAGTGTTCACCTGGCCCCTTACAGGCTGCCTTTTACCCCATCGTATGGGAATACTGTAGTTTCAGTAATCCACTGTTTTGGGTATTTTTGTGATCATCAATGGTTCTAGGATGGACACCCTTATTCGTACAATTTTGCTTCTTTTCTGATTATTCTAGGTCAGTGTTGCTGAGCTATAGTTAGCAGAAGCTTTTTATTTCAGCTGGGTGCAGTAGCTCATGCCTGTAATTCCAGGGGAGGCCAAGGCGGGTGGATCACCTGAGGTCAGGAGTTTGAGACCAGTCTGACCAACATGGTGAAACCCCATCTCTACTAAAAATACAAAAATTAGTTGGGTGTGGTGGCAGACATCTGTAGTTCCATCTGCTGGGGAGGCTGAGGTGGGAGAATCACTTGGACCCAGGAGGTGGAGGTTGCAGTGAGCCACGATTGCACCACTGCACTCCAGCTTGGGTGACAGAGGGAGACTCTATCTCACAAAACAACAACAATAACAAAAAAGAAGCTTTTTATTCCTAGGTGAGCAGCCAGGAGGAGGGATGCCCCAGTAAGGCAGTGCCCCCCTTGGGGCCCTAGCTCCTGAGGCCCTTTCCTCCAAAGCGCTCTCATTGTCATCAGCTCTGGGAGTTCCATGATAAGGCACATGTTGCTTTGGATTAAGTCTTTGTCCTCCATGAAAAAACAACTAACTCATGAAGAAGGCATCTCCCTGGAGTAGGTTTTGATGCAGGGATCTCCCTTTATTTTTCTCATATTGTTATTTGTAATTGTTCATCAGTCGTAGAGAAGCCATGGAGAAAAGTCATTATAAATGTGGGCTCTGGAGCCAGCCTGTTTGGATTTGACTCCAGCTTCCGCTTACTAGTAGGCGCAGCCTTGGTCCAGTTATTTAATGCTTCTATGTTTCAGTCTCCTTATCTCTATAATTAACATAGTTATATTACCTAATATCACAGACATGTTGTGAAGACCAAATGGAAAATACCTAACAGGGTGCCCTGAACATAGATATTTACTCAATAAATGTTACTTATTTTCTTCCTAACTGGACTACAGTCACTCAAAGTCAGTGGCCATTCATTCGCTTGGAGGCTATAGTTGCTATGTCCAGATTCCCTCAGCACTCTCTACCCCTCTGTGTGTTGGCCCCTTCTGAGGACAAGCGTCTGCCTGAGGGCTTTCTCCGTCCTCTGGAGTATTCCTAGAGTTTACTCAGTGCGGGCTGGGAGTCCATGTCCTGTGAGCTTCCTGGACCAAATGACAATGGGGATCATCCTCACGACCCAGGGAGGACAAATCCGAGACACACTCTACAGTGCATTCCAGAGGTCCCAGGAGCTGGAGCTCCAGTTGCCCTGATAACCTGCTCATGACACTGGCTACATCAGCGTCCTTGGGTGTCTCACTTCACCTTTTCCTCACCAATGGGAGAACCAGTGGAACACCTCCCAAGAAAGCTTGGAAGACACAAGCTAAATCCATGTATTATAATTCTTTAAATATGCCACAGTAAAACAAACAACAAAAACACAGTGTTAATCACCTTGTGGTTTATCAGTCTGTATTGATTTAATAAATTGCCTCCAAGAAAGTGCAGCCGGAACACGTAGCTCCCTTCTTGTTTCTGGGACTTCACCAGTGAGCACTTTGCTTCATTAGCTTTATCACCTGAGAAGCACAAGGTTCATCTTGGGGAGAAAAATAATTCCCTGGATAACCATCCTTTCTCTTGTTGTGATCCTGTGGTGGATCTCTGAGGACAGATTTGAATTCAGGGATTACAAACTCACCTGGCGTCATAAGCCAAAGAAGTGAAGGGAGCCGATGTGAAACTGCATGGATAGAAGCACCCATATAATGAAGTGGGTGGCGTCTCAGCTCCAGCCACCGTCTGCCATGACGGATGAAGGCCCATTGCTCCCAGATCTTCTGTCTCTTGTTATTTCTGAATGTAGACTTTTGTATCAACTAGACTTATTTGAAATTATTGACAATGAATTCAGCCTTTTCATAAACATGATAGGCATGAATTGCACTCATCAGTGGCCTTTCAACAAGTTATCTCTGCCTTAAGCAATGACCCAAGATCAGCTTTGTAGCCACAAAAACTAATTTAAATGATAAAAAAGGCCACAGCACCTGTTCCTGGTTTCCATATGGCGCAGAGAAGCTGCCTTTACCAGGATCCTCCCTCATTTCAAGCCTCAACCCCCTTCACAGCATGTGGTGTGGCTGAGTTCATTTGCCTCCCAAGCAGACACTGATCTAGAATTATGCGTGGAGGTTTCATTTCCAGGTCTCATGTAAAATTGATTTTCATAATTCTCTCAGTTCCTGCCTGTCTATACTTATCTTTCCTCATTAACCATTTTATTTCCACATCTGAACTGCTACTGTCCCATGTCTGGGAAGCAAAGACTGCAGGCAGCTTTTAACTAGGAACTGGCAAAATGCATTCTAGAAACCTGAGCTACCGATCTCAGGGCGTACCTCGCTGTGACCTTTAAAAACACTAGTGCAGCACCAAAACAACTCAACCAAAAAAGCCTAAAGTATCATTATAAATAATCAAATCAAATGATGGAGAATATTGTTCTAGTGAGAGAAATTTAGGTGCCTTTGAACTCGCAGTGGCTCTTTGCTAAAATTTGATAAACTTTTTTGATTGTGTAAAGGATGCTTTACGCTTACATGAAAGGCTTCACCAGGCACCCTGCTCTGAAGTGACTCTTTCCCTGGGAACGGTTCTATTCTGCCTGGATTTTGAAACATTCCCTAATTAAGTTGGGCCCCATCCACCTACAGCTTATATCTTTCCAGTTGCTCCCTCCTGAAATTCGCCCTAGGTGCCAGCCTATTAAGCATCTGCTGTTATTCCTGTTTACATGGGTCAAGTGGAAGGTTCTGCAAATGAAAGTCATCATTTAGTTGGGGTTCACAAGGCTATCCTCTGTATGGGCTTTTTTTTGCCATTTTTCTGTGTATTGGAGAGAGGTTTATTTTCCCCTTTGCTTTTTAATTAAACTACAGGTTTGGCACTGCTACCACAGGGTTCACGCTATGCTTTGTCAAAAAGGAGGTGATGAGACACTGGGAGTCTCAGGCTCGAACAATGTCCTGAACCAACCTGAAGCCCGACCTGAACACCATGTTTGGCAGAAGAGTTTGTGAGGACGTATGTTTCATGCTTCTGCAGAATTATTTGCTTTCATACTGGTGCACATTTTTAATGCTGTGAATTTCTTTTTCTTTCTTTCTTTCTTCTTTCTTCTTTTTGCTTCTTTCTCTCTCTTTTTTCAAATGCATTTTAAAATGAACTCTATGTAGTACTTCCATATAAATAAACATAGCTGTCTTTTCGGAAAAGGGTGGGAAAAAATGTACAACTCTGCTCTAGTCCTCCCCTGAGCCTCATGGGGCACCTAGATCACTATGGAGCTGGTTAGGCATGCAGAATCGAGGTCCCTACCTCTGTCCTCTAGCATCATAGTTTGTGGTTTAATAATATCCCCAAGTGATTCCCCTGTTCATTAAGGTTTGAGAAACAACAGTCTAAGGCTTTGCAAAGTACTAGTAGAAACTCTGATCTTGGGCTTATCACAATGGTCTAATAAAGAGAATCCCGATTACTGGATGCAAACATTGTTTATTCAATGTCTCCAAAATAAGATCCAAAATGTGATATTTGCATGAGCCTATATTGAAAATTGAAGTTAAACTTTATTTTCTTTGTTATACTTTGAGATAACTGGAAACGATATTGTATATAGACTTGGGAGTTGTGGCTATGACTGGGAAATGACAGCAATTATTCATGGCTTTCTCAGACAGCATGTACCTTTGACAGGTCCTGGGCCCTCTGGGTGGACATAGCTACACTTCCTGGAAGCACCCTCAACTGATGGGATTACATGTATTTTGGCTGGTCTTTGGTTCCAGAATAACTTTCAGCAAGCTGGGTCATTATACTTGACTTACTCATGATAATATGTATTAAATGTCTGGGTGAAAATTTTACCAATATGTGAGGTAACCGAAATATCATTCAGCCTCACATTGTCTCAGGGTGTATGTCTATAATAAGGTGAGCAACCTGTCTCTGTTTGCCCTGGACTTTCTTGGTTTTAGCATTGAAACTTCCTTACCCCAAGAAGCCCCCCAGTCCTTGGAAAACAAGGACAATTGGTCATCCTAGCTTGTCAACAAGAGCAGAAATGTTTAATTATCCTGAACTGTGGGCATCATACTGATGGCAATGGTGATGTGGGCTCCAAGTTGTGTTATTTTCTTCAGTGCCCAAGTATGTGAATTTTTAAAAATAGCTTAATGATATTGTTTCAATATTCATTTCTTAGATAGCAGTTGCAAATTATTCTAAGATATGAAACAGGTGTTTCTGCATGGTCCACCAGATAGAATGAAGAAAAATGTCCTCCCAGATTACCCTGTAGATGACGTACCCAGTGGTTTGTATTTTCAAATGAAAAATATGCTCAATCAAATAGTCGACAGGATTCCATCTGGCCTGACTGTAATACCCAGAGTTGAAATGGAAGCCTCTATGTTGTTTCTAGGTTCAGGCAAAAACCTCACAATGTTTCATGAAGCAATTAAAACAGGTGTGTGTCATCCACACCTGCTGCCTCTGCAAACAGTTAGCACCCCATACTCATGGTCGGGAAAATTACTTTTAGTGTGGGTCTGTGCAAGAGCAAACAAATGCTTTGGCAAGGCATGCTTTTATGGCCAACAGCATCTTAATATGGGATTCAGGATTCCCTTTATAAAACAGTCACTTTGTGTATTATCAAGGACAAATTTTCCACCCAAAGATCCTCTAATTTAGTGCTTTCAGATCTGGTTCTCATCTTCTCATAGCTTTAATGTAGTCCTGAGTTCTAGTTACATAGTAACATTACAACATTCTTGCCTTATACAGACAAGGGGGATGGTCAGAATGTGATAGGCCAGGCTTTAGAAAACTCAAAAAGATTTTAAAGAATGAAATGTCATTCACAATTTCATCTCTAAAAATAAGATCAGTGGAAACTTAAGATCTTTTAGGTCAGTGGATCTCAAACCTGGTTAGTATCCCCAAAATACCTGGAAAGCCTGAAAAAACATTGGAGCTGGATCATAAGCCACAGATTCTGATTTAATTAATGTGGAGTGAGGCCTCAGCATGAAGTTTTAAAAAACTTACCAGTTGACTCTAATGTGCCCTAGGCACTTATATAATAAACTTTAGTCTTTTTTATTCTCTAACCAATTTGGTCTTATTTATTTTTTTCTTCTTTCTTTTTTCCATTCATTTCTACTTAGTATCTTTCTACAAATTGATTGATTCATTGATCCATTCTTTCATTTATTCCTCTTGCTTATTTCAGGCATTGTACAATAAAACTTACAATGAAAGAGAAGAAAACTCTGGGGCAAAACCAACAAACCTTGGTTTTCCTTTTATTAAAAACAAAAAAAACAACTATTAGATCCATGGATATAATTCCAAGAAAAATCATAATTATAAACTTTCCCTGAGCTTAAATGTAAATTCTGATAATACATTTCACTTCTGCTTCTACTCAGATATACCTATGGGATATGTAATTTTTTAAAAGTGTAAGTAATTTCTAAGTAATTTAATAACCAATAAATTAGGGTCAACTTTGACTTCTGAATATAAGCTTGTGCTAATTTTGTATTCATGTTTATTAAATGTCAGTTCAATTTCTAACACTTGGAGATGTCATCAAACACAGGGTAATTCATGCTTTTTGTAATCATAGATGATCCTGAATGCTGTGGGAGAAAATTTGTTCCTCATTAACAATTCTGCCATTTTGAAATTGCAGAACATCCTTAAATCTAAACTATTGTACTTAGAGATCTGTGGGTGAATTTCCAGTTATAATGGGAGGAATGCTAGACTGGGGGGTCCAGTGATTCCTACCCAAATCGTCTTCCTCTAAAGTGAATTTAATCATGTTTTATCCTTATTTGGTGGTAGTCCAATTTTAGCGTGTTTCCACTTCACTTGGAGGGCTTGGGCAGACTGGGCCCTGCCTAGAGTTTCTCATTCCATAGGTTGGTGCAGGAGGCTGAAGAATATGGGCATCACACTTTGAGAACCACTGCCCTACATGTACACCTCTGTAGGCCTCCTGTTTCCTTGTGCCCTTTTCCTTAAGGTGGGGGTCTATGGCCCAGCAGCGTTGATGCCGCCAGGGAGCTTAGAGAGTCAGAATCTCTAGGTCTACTCCAGAGCTGCCGAGTCACAATCTGCATTTTAACAAGAACCCTGGGTGATTTCTATAGTCATTAAAGTTTTAGGGACGCTGGTCTAAGTCCAAATCCTTAACACAAGGAGCAGAGCTCTTCAGTATCTGACACCAAACCCCCTCTCTCAAACCATCTTCTGCCAGTTTCCTTTCATCTCTAGCATGCAAGTCCATTGTTCCTTGATCCGTCTATGCTTTTGCGGTGCTAAGGTTTTATTAATGCCTTTCTCTGCCGGTGCTGACGTTCCGCCTTCTTTTCTTTGATTGATAAAGTTAATCCATCCTTCAAGATATAGCTCAGATTTCCTCTTCCATAGAACTGCTCATTGAGCATAGGCTATGTGCTCAACAAATGTTTTTGAATGACTAGGTCAATGATTGTGACACTTTGTTTAAGTCACTTAACTTTTTTTTTTTTTTTTTTTTTTAGTTTCTGTTTACTCATCTGTAAAAGGAGGGCTGTGAATTACAGAGTCTTGAGCTGTCCCTCTCCATTAAATGTACTGCTCTTTATACAATTCCAGATTATTTAAAACTTCCTACAAATATTTATTGAGTAAATGCTGAATTCTGGGCATGTGGCTATAGGCAGGACGATGGTCATGGACTCTACCATGTGGCCTTTACAAGCTGGTGGTAGACACAGATTATAGACATCACTTTATATAAAACCAACTTATTTTTTCAGTTGGTTAAGTGTTAATCAAAGGATATGAAAGGTGTTATGGCTCATATAAGAGGGGAATTGCCAGTGGAAAAATTCCAGCTCTTTTTGCATTATTTGCACTAATGCTTTATTAACCTAAAACAGAAGACAGCTCATTAACTTTGTGTATATGGTTCTAGACTATATCATGGTAGTTCCAGGAAAACTATAAGCTAAGAAGGTCAGCTAAATTTATAGGTTTTAGACATGGGCTAGCTAGTTTAGAATCTTCTCTGTGATTCTTATCCCTAACATGTCTTTCCAAGTGAAAGAGCTTTGAATGCAGCAAGCAATCTAGAAACTATACTAAATACATGTGGTAATTACAGAGTTATTGTGCACAATTCCAGGGGATAGAGATGTGGCCTGCCTCTAAGTAGTGTGGCTGAGTGAAGGGAACAGTGAATCAGGCAGTAGGAATGCAGAGTTCTGGTCCTGAGCCTACCACGGAAAACTATGAGGCCAGGGCCTTGGTTTTCTCAATTTGTAAAATAATGAAGATGTATTGATGCCTTGTAAACTAAAATATCTTCCTAGGGACTTAAAAAGCTGCCAGCCCTTGTGTCAGGCAGTGATGATTTTCAGAGAACACAATTGGGTATTTCCTTGGTGGTACAACTATTCATTCCTGAATCACTTGAGTAAATCAAACTGTCGTTTCCCATTCCCCCACGACTGTCCCTCTCAGCTGATGGGATTGGAAGAGTCTGAATGTATAAGATGGGGGTTGAGCCTTGGCAACAGCGACACTGGCACAGACTGTGGTGATACAGAGCAGGAAGAATCCCTCCTTCCTTCGATATGTTCTCCATTTTCAGTACAAGCTCGACTGAGCTGCCATTCAGCAGTTGCAGGAAGAGATATATCATCTGAAGAAGCGGAGCCAAATATTTGATTTGGATGATTATGCTGCAGGTGTCTCATCAGAACTGCAGTGCCTAGATTACTAATTATTTTTTCTCAACATAGTGCCTCTTGCAGGGAACACAGAGCATGGCAGGAAACATGAGCGATGGCTCTAATAAATGAGGTCCTGGACAGCTGATGCCAGGGGCTGGCTGGAGAAGCAGAAACTGCCAAGACAATGCAATCATTGGGCAGAGGGGAGGATGAGCCCTATCAGTTAGGCTCAAAGAAGTGATGATAGGAGCTATCTGTGGCTCAAGGAAAACAACTATCATTTATAGAGGTGAGCCAGAAATGGCTGCTCATGCCCACAGGGCTCCTTCGGACAGATGTTTGCGTATTATTCAGAATGCATCTGTGTTTACACATACCTTTTAGTATCTGGTGGCAGGAGAGAGTTAATGCAACTTGCCAACCTGCCTAGCTCTTCTGCAGTAAAAATAGAGTTTCACATCTTTAGTCATTTTGCAGCATGTAAAGGGCATTTATGTTCATTATTTTGTCTCAGCCTCCCAATCAAGTTGGAGATATTTAGTTGTCCTGATTTTTACAAAGGAAAATTAGAAAAGCTTAGTGAGGTAAGCGATTCATGCAAGGTCACAGGGCAAGGGAACGTTAGGACCCGGTCCACGTCCTTCAGATCTGAAGACCAGGACCCTTCCCAATGTGCCATCTTGCTTCACTCAAGCTGTAAGAGAGTCTCCTCGGCTCATCTGCTTGGCATGCAGTGTAAATGAGATTACAGCCTGGAAGTTCATTCCTATGATGGCCTGTTTGACTTCCAGCTTCTAGGTCTATAGATCACCTCAGTCTCTCTAGAGCTCCATCTTTATGAAATTGCTACGGATGAGTAGAAACCTGTGGCTGCTTCTAGAATAAATGTTTAAAACACAATCTATACATTGATGATGTCCAATGTTTTATCTTTAACCCAGATTCCTTTTTTGAGATTAAAATATGCATACTTAGCTACCTACTGGACTTGTCTCCTACATAATTAACCAATGCAAAGCTGCATGCATCTTTTTCCTCCAGGGTCCCAAACATGTCCCTCTCCTTTTCTCTACGTGAATGGCACTGCCATTCATCAGTTTTCTTAAGATGGAAGCCTGATATTCTCCTCATTATTTCCTCTCCCTCAGTTTACCTTTTGTATCTTAACAGATAGACCAGCTTCATAGGTGTGTGACCAGTGTAATCCCAAAGGGTCCTGTGCTCAGAAGGACCTTGTTTTTGGGGTTTAATGCACTTTACTTGCTGTCTTGAAATTCATAATAATTTTTTTTGAATTTGTGTTTTGTAAGTGAAGACCAATAGGACAATGAAGCACTTACTGAGGCTTGGAGCCTCAGCACATGGAGGGTCCCCCATTTCCCCCGCCGTCCTGCCTCCCCAAGATGAATTCTCAGCTGCCAAGTCTCCTGCATTGGCCCAGTGGCTGTGGCTCCCTTGACTTCGGGTGGGGATGCGGGGTGGGTTTATACACTCACCTGCTGAGTGATGGAACTGGGCCCTGAGTGCTTTAAGAATATTACTGTGCTCAAGGGAGCACAACGTAAAACAGCAGATAAAATATGCTGTGATGGATTGAGAGTGAGACTACAAAAAAGGAAAAATGCTTTCTAACAAGCGGCCTTGCATTTTTGTTTGCACTGGGACCTGCAAATTAGGAAGCTTGCTTTGCCAACCAATTATAAAATCTTAATGATTTTACCTCCCTGACTCCCTGTAACTAAAACAAAAACCAAAAAACAAAAACCCTCTTAAATATGGCAATTTCCCTCCACTTTTTATTGACACTTTTCTAGTTCGGAAATGATCCTTTTACCAAGATGATTCCAAAAGTCTCCACTGGTCTTCTGGTCTTCATTCTTGCCCTCTCCTCCAGCATGTAAAGGACATTTATGTTCAAAGTGGTTAAAATGGGAGTAGTGAGACACAGGCTCACCTCTATAAATGATAGTTGTTTTCTCTTTTGTATGATGTGACCAAAGTCATCTTCCTAAATAGCAGCTCTTATTCTATCACCACTGCGAAGTGATCACAATACCTATCCCAAATAGCTCTCTATTGATCTTGGGATAAATGTCAAACTCCTTAACAAGTTTAACAAGGTCCTTTATAGGTTTTTTTTACTACTACCTGTTGATGGCCAATTTTATGTGTCAATTGGACCAGGTCATGATACTCAGATATTTGGACAAACACGTATCTTGATATTGCTGTGAAGGCTTTTTGAAAAGATGAGATTAACATGAATCAGTAGATCGGACTAAAACTGATTGCCCTCTATAAAATGGACAAGTCATAAAGTGGAGTTATTGAGAAAAAACTGAGGTCCTCTGAGGAAGGTAGAATTGAGCCTTTGGACTCAAGTTGCAATATCAACTCTTCCCTGGGTGTCTAGCCTGCTAGCCAGACTCACTGCATTTAGACTTGCCAGCCCCCACAATCACATAAGCCAGTTTCTTAAAGTGCTCATTCACTTCTATGTATACACAGAGTGTTGGTTTTCTTTCTCTCTAAAACTCTAACTAACACACTACATCTCCTGCCTCTGTCTCACTACTCCCATCTTAACCAATTGGAATTGTCTTAAATTCTTTGAAAGTACCATGTCTCTCTCACCCAGGACATTCGCCATTTTGTTTTCTTACGAATGGAATACATTTCTGCATTATTCTCCATCTTATTAATACTTACCTCCAGATCTAGGCTACAGGACCCTCTTAGATTCTCCCAATCACTATACATTACCCTCTCCTTAAACATTATATTGTATTTGACCATTTTCTTGACTATCTCCTCCACTGGACTCTGTGCTGTATTAAGATAGGGACCATGTCTGTGTTTTTTTAGACTTTAATCCCCAACACAATACAGTAAGTACCTGGCTCATACAAGGAACTCTTGGATGAATAAACAAATTGAATAAATGAATTGGTTAAAAGGTGCACAAGTTTGTATTGTTAGGAAGAATAACAAGTTCACACAACATGTGGCATTAATATGGCCTTGGACTCCATGATCTCATAGGCTCTTCTAACTAGGTGTTGTTTTGAGGAGATATTGGCAGGCTGATGATGCTGGTTTAAATTTCAACCTGATAAAAAAATAAATGGATCCTACACTAATTGCCTTATCTCTTTTAAGGCCTGAAGGTAGACTTGAGACAACATTAAAGGATTAGGCTGTATTTGATGGTCTGTGAGGGATATTATTAATAAGTAAGAATCAAATCTCCAATATTTTCTTTATACCTGGAGTATTCCATTATGGATCAAAGAGACTTCACAAAACACAAACAAAAGACTGTATTTTCCAGGGAGATAAAGGAGTCTACAAACAGGAGGAAAAGGAAAATCCAAAGCACTAGGTTTAATGCCTGCAGTACATTGTGACAAGTCTGAGACTTAATCAGCTATTCTCCTATAATAAAAGAAACATCCATGCTGATAAGGGCCATAGCACTCACCAACATGCTAATGATGATTATTTCAGGTTAGTGCACCACCACTCAGGGAAGGTGAACTATTTGCCACACATTCTTCTTGATCCAAAAAGAAGGGGCTGTTTCCCAGGAGTTGTCCTGGAGCCATTTTCTTAGAAATTCCTGACACATGGGAATAGGTTATTGCTGAACTATAATGGTCCCTTTAGAAATAAAGCTTCCCTCTATAATATAATTTCCAGCCCTTGGAGGTGGGTTCTGGGCCTCCCAGAGTTTGTCCCTGATCTTACCTCTTGGCTGTGGTGCAGCTGGAATGACGTGGTCAGTGGCTTGTGGGATGCAAGGTAACCTGGCATTCAATGGCAATACCTTTCCTCCTCCTCATATGCTGCTCTTCTGTGACTGCCCAACTCTTGCTCTGTAATAAGTAGATTTGCTACTTCTGTTGATGGAGCTGCAAAGGCAATCGCCCCCTCTCTGAGATGTGAGCCTCCCTCCCCACCCATACTTGACCCCACTGGCTGCCTAGCAGAGGCAGGGGGCAGGTTGCACTGTGTAATAAATTTTTTCCACTGCTGAGCTGAGGGATAACAGATGGATAGGTTTCCTCGTGCAATTTCCACTTCACTTGGTTTGGGTATAAAATAGCAGAAGGGTGGTTTCTTCTTGTGCAATTTTCAAACAGATGAAACCAGAGGGTGGGTTTGTTAGGCTGGGAGGAAAGTGAGGAACTTGACTGTCCTTTAGAGAGAGCCAAATGAACAGGACGCCCTGAAAACCCTGTGAAAGATTCAGGCTTGTTTTTTACTGCTAGCGAGCAGTCAGTTCTTCCATCCAAAGCCGCCTGCTCATCCCTACCAGGCATGGCAAAGGAAACGATCACGGGGAGACCAGACAGTCTGTTGTTCATGTTGTTATAGTGTTATGGTGATTGCAGTACAAATTCTCAGGGTGGAAAAAAAGGTATAATGACAGATTGTGTGATTATACCCATACTTATAATTAAGCTGTTACAATACAGACAACCGCCTGCTCTCTAATGTTACCAACAGAAACCTCTTTGCTTGGAAAGGAAAGTGACTCACTGGCAATTAGAAGGAGTTCCCTACAGGACTTCATTTTCAAATCTTATGAACACTCCAGTAGGAAGATGTGTGGCTCAGTTGAATTACAGGGAAAAGTACAGGCATTCAGGAGCGGCCACCTGGTCTCCAGGTATAGGATGTGGTACTGGTTAGGGCAGGAATTATTACCATCGCAAAAACCCTCTTTACAATGCACAAAAGGCTTGGTTCCCACAAAGCACTTTATCATAGGGTTTATATGCAACTCTGTGGTGCCAGCTGGATCTATGATTTCCATTTTTAGGGCTGAAAATGGGGAGAGAGAAAGGCAAGGAGAGAGACAGAGAGAGAGTGCACCCAGGAGGCAACAGGGCAGGTTGGTGTCCAGCTGGGATTCCTGGCCATCTGCCAACATGGTCACTTCCACTAGCTGTCATTTGTCTGGTGGTAAAGTAGGTGGTGTCTGCCTGACTGTCTCTCAAAACCCCAGAAGGGGCTGTTTGGATCTTCACACCTTTTTAACTTGAAGTGAAATAAGGGGAATCAGAGGAACTCCCCACTTTGAGGGGAATCAAAGGAACTCACTTTTTAAAAATCTTTTTGTTTGTTTTTGCTTTTTACCCATTTCTATTTGATTATTAGGTTTCATTCCTTTTTCTCTGGCAGGTATGTTTCCTAATTGACATTGCTACAAAGGAATCCACACACCACGCCTACCTGCAAATATGTGTTATGGGCTTCTATTCAGGTAACTCATGACACAACTGATGTAAACATTCTTCAATGATGAACATGTTCCTCTGTACCAGGCAGCTCTTGTGGTATTTACACACAGAGTCCCTGGTATAGTGTGAATTTGGGTTGTTTCTTGAAAAGAACTTTCATATGAGGAAGAAATCCTGATGAGAAAATTATTTGGGGCTCACTGGTGGGTTTCTTGAAAGTTTTGTGATCTCTCTGCATACTGTTTCCTTCCTTATCTGCCAGATCAGGTAATACATATCTACCTCTAGAGAGGCATCTTGAAGACTAATTAGTTAATGATGCTTGTGAAGTGTCTTAAAGATGCAAATCACAACACAAGTGGTAAGAATTAATACTATCTGTATTCATATGAAATTCATTTTTATGTGCCTGTGTTTGAGGAACTTACCTGGAATTATTTCCATAACCACATAGAATATATGGTTAATAACAAGAATTTCTGATTTAAAAAATACCATTTGGTTGATTGATGATCGAAAGAAGTGATCTACATGAAGTTAGGTCTTAGCTTGTGTCATATCCCTGTGCTTGGGGATTTAGCCAGTAGCTTTGTAGTCATGGACATGCTGCATAGCTTCTGTGCACCTTTACCTAAATGATGGGCAATATTGCCTTGTCATGCTCCCTAGGAAATATTGGTGAAAATGGTGGAAGTACATTATTCTGTGGAGGAGAGAGCTGATGGGGAAAATAAAAATATTAAAGTGAGAAAGAACTGCATTAGTCCATTCTCACACTGCTCTAAAGACATACTGGACACTGGGTAATTTATTTTTAAAAAGGGGGAGCTTAATTGACTTATGTGTCTGTGAGCTGTATAGATGGCATGGCTGGGAGGCCTCAGGAAACTTACAATCATGGCAGAAGGGCAAAGGGGAAGCAGGCACATCTTCAAATGGCGACAGGAGAGAGAGAGAGACAGAGAGAGAGAGAGAGAGAGAGAGAGAAAGCAGGAGGCGCCACACACTTTCAAGCAACCAGATCTTGTGAGAGTTCTATCATGCGACAGCACTTGGAGGATGGTCCTAAGCCATCAGAAATCACCCTCATGATCCAGTCACCTCCCACCAGGCCCCTCTTCCCACACTGGTAATTACAATTCGACATGAGATTTAGGTGGTGACACAGGGCCAAACCGTATCAGGAACAAAGAGGGTTTTCAGAGTAACAGTTTCCCTCACCTCCTGGAGACAAGGTGTAAATATTTTTCTACCCAGCATTCTCTCCTTCTTCTTATGGTATTAGTAACTCCTTTTGGGAAACTGCCTCTCCCACGCTTAGTCTTGTTTGTAATGCCTAAATCAGTCAATACCTTCTGCCTTATTGGCCAAAGGGACTTCCAGGCAATTCAAGTCTCTCCGTTGGGAAGAAACTCCAGGTTGAAACTACTAGTAATAGAAAATCATGTAAGGTAGAAGGCTTAGGTGAGTCCTGTCCCATCGGAAAAGGAAGAATTATAACAGTGAGGTCAACTCGTTCTGAAGGACATAACAAAAGCACTGAGTCCTAATATAAACTCATCTGAGCCCCGTATTTAGTCATGTCTGGATGTTCAATTGCATTGGTCAATATTTTCTCTTCTGACAAACAAAATTTAAACTAGTTTTCAGTTTAGATTTTGATTGCTGGCAACTGAATAAGTCTTAAGTAATATAATTTTTTCAACAAACTTTTACTTGGACGTTTACTTCCAAATTAAAAGTGGCTGAAACTGTTTGATCCATTGATCTGGCTCTCCCCACTGCCTCGCTTCCTTGTGGTCTTGATCCCAGGAATCATCCGTTTAGGGAGCAAGTCCTTACTGTTCTCCAATTATATGCAAGTAGCTGGGATAGAATACATGGTCCCCATTTTCAAAATGCTATAATCTAATTTGGAGTTTGTGACATGCATTTTAGGCATAATGATGTGTTTTAAGAGGGTTCTCGATGATTCATTTAGGATTTTCAGAAGTGAGAATGATTGCAAATATTTTCAGGGAAAGATATGGGGAGCAATTAAATCTGAACACAGACTTATTACACCTTGACAGGATAGTAGAGCCCCAGACCAGGTTAGAACCTTTCAGCTAAGAGGTGCAGTGTGGGCAAGGGAGGGATGGGAGACTGCTGGACAGGGAATAGTAGGGCAGTGGATAGAACATAAGTTTCCTGAAAGCTTACAGGGGGAAATGTATTGGGAAAAATTAAAGTAACTCTGATTGTAAGGGCCTTTGTTTTCAGGCCTGGAGTTGGATTTCATCCCTGAAAGACAGTGTGGATCTACGTAATCTTATTATCAGGAAAATAAGATGGTTATAGCTGTGAATGGTTTGAAAGGGAAGAGAGATGATGGGGACTGAGCTCTCTCTGGAAACTATTGCAGTGGTCCAGGCAGAAGATAACAAGAGTCCCAACTGCTTAGCAAGAATGATTGATAGAGATTAAAGAAGGTACTGGGATGAATATAGCCAACATCGTAACAGTAGAGAGCACTGTTTTTAGCAGCTGATTGGATTTGGGGAAAAGGGAAGTTCATGGTTTTTAGTCTAGATGAGGAGCAGTCTATGGGTGAGGTAGCTTTGTCTCTTTAATTCTTCTTAGAATTCTCTTCCTTGCATGGTTGGGGTTAGTGCTGGCCTCAGGACACATGTTGCATGAGCTCTGGCAGTGGAAGTGAGGCAGCGCCATGTATTTGATGTTCTGAAGCTTGGTGCAGGGGCCAGGAGCTGTGGCAGCTCACGTGCATCATCAGTGTTCTGCCAGCTCACCTTGTTGGCACGGGGTCTTACCTGGGCACACACCTCGCTCTGCTCCTGCCAAATCTCCTCCTGCAGCTTCTTCAAATGCTGGGTCAAGTACAAAACAGCTCTGTAAAGAAGGGCAGTGGCTTCTGCTGCAAATAACTCATGGCAGCCATTGGAGGCTGTGAGAGACAGCCTCCCTTCCAAATGCCCATCTGGCTGACCCCTAGTGACTTCATACCAACACAGGCACAGAAAAAACAGTGTTGCAGAGACTCCCACTGGCTCCCGTGATTGTGGAAGCTCTCCTCCCTGTGTTACACCCTCTATTCCATGAACACTCATGATGGTTCTGCTTCTCTGGATTGAACTCTGGCTGATTCCCTGGGGTCAAGACATATGAATCCATTCTCTTCTACATCATTGGAACTTGAGATGTTGGTCCCACATTCAGATGGAAATGTATATCACAGGCAGTTGGAATGAGGGGTATGGAATTTGAGAAGGTGGTCAAGACTAGAGAGAGAAATTAGATAGCCTTCTACACAGAAACGATAATCAAAACTGCAATCATGGACGAAGCCACAGAGGCAGCGTATAGACAGAGAAGAGGATGAGGCCAAGGATGGGACTCTAGACAGTGCCGATGCTACGAGCAGGAGGAGGAAAAAGAGACACAGAAAGGGCCGGGCGCGGTGACTCACGCCTGTAATCCCAGCACTTTGAAAGGCCGAGGCGGGTGGATCGCGAGGTCAAGAGATCGAGACCATCCTGGTCAACATGGTGAAACCCGTCTCTACTAAAAATACAAAACATTAGCTGGGCACAGTGGCGCGTGCCTGTAATCCCAGCTACTCAGGAGGCTGAGGCAGGAGAATTGCCTGAACCCAGGAGGCGGAGGTTGCGGTGAGCCGAGATCACGTCATTGCACTCCAGCCTGGGTAACAAGAATGAAACTCCATCTCAAAAAAAAAAAAAAAAAGGAGACACAGAAGGAGCCTGAAGTTAATGAAGAGGCCAAAGTGGACCAAGGAGGGCACGTTTATAAGGCCCAGATGAAAAGAGTCTCTGGAGGAAGTGATTGCGCAAAATCATACCATGAGAAACAGGCACTTTTTTCTACTGTTGAACTTAGTGTTACAAAGTAAACCTTGGACATCATTTAGTTCAACTGTCTCATTTTGCAGGTGAAAGAACAGAGGCCCATGAGAGCTTTCTTGAGTTTAGTTCAGAGCTAGTTAGAAGCAGAAAGAAAATCCAGTTCTGCCCTGTGGGGAAACTATCTTTCTGCTACACTATTCTTGTTTATGATGCTGCTAGAATCAATGAGACAATATTGAAAAATATTGAGTCCCCAGGAGGAAAGATTTAATGACGATGCTGACATAATTTCAATATTACCTTGTCTCTGATGTGCAGAAAGCATTTTGCATAGCTGATTCTTTCTCGGAAGAGTCATTCACTGCAAGAAAGTGGCAAAGATTTTTATTATTCTTCTATTACAATCAGAGAAACTGAGTCATGCTGAAGTTCCTTGCTTTTGTGCAATAACTAAAATGTCTTTTGAAGACAGATGTGCCTTAAATACTGTTGACAATGAAGTTATGTGAATATCGTGTAAGTTTCTATGTTTGACAGTTATATTTTGAAAGAATAACCTCCCCACTCCACCTCTTTACAATTATAGCAATAACTGCATGGCTCGTGAACCCTGTTTCCTTGCCTTATGCTTACAATTTATGGGCAATCTTAACATTTTGATATAAGGATCCACACTGGGAACCTAGTAGGTACACAAGAAATGTTCTCAACCCAAGTATTGTCAAGGGTATTCCTTCACTTTTGTCATCTTCAGAAATGGGGAACAGTAGTGAGCCCTCATGCTTTTCGTGACTGGCTTCGACAGACCCCCATGCAAATGCAGTGGAATGTTGGCAAAGCAGGAACTGATCCAATTGCGTTTCAACTCCTAGATAGTGATTTGAAGATTTGCTTAAGATTTTCGACCCCATCCATGGTCATGCATCAGGATGAAATGAACACAGCGTGAGAGTTGGAGATACAAGAGGGTAGCAGAGGGCCTCCTGGTACCAGTCTGGCAAGGAAAATGGACTGAGGGTTATCATGTGCCCAAGGCCACATCCATGTCTCCCAAGTGGCTTTTCTATTGATCTGTCTGTATAGGAGGGGCTTAGTCAGTTCAGGCTGCTATAACAAAGAGCCATAGGCTCAATGGCACATAAACAACAGAAATTTATTTCTCACAGTTCTGGAGGCTGGAAGGCTGAGAAGAGGGTGTTAGCATGGCTGGGTTCTGGAGAGGGCCCTCTTCCAGATTACAGACTGTCAACTTCTTATTGTGTCCTTACATGGTGGAAAGAGAGCACACACTGTCTGTCGGCCCTTTCATCAAGGCACTAATCCCATGACCTAATTACCCGCTTCAAAGATCTCACCTCCCAATATCATCACCTTAGGGGTAAGGATTTCAACGTACGAATTTTTGGGAGTACAACGTATGAATTTTCAGTTCATAACAAGGACTCTAAAAAGAAATAGTAAGTTTTAAATTTCTACTTTGTGCCAGGTACTTGCTATACTGACCAGGTACCATAGACAAGATACTTAGGGTTTCCTTCCTAGTTTCTCTCTGCAGATCCATTATCTAATTATCTATGTAGCCAACTTAGAAAAACAGAAGGCAGTTTACAAGATGCAAAAATTTAGTGAGAAACCTATACCGAACATCAGTCAGGAGGTGGAGGCATGGATACAAAGGCGTTACCGTCATAAGGAGGGCTCCCTCTCAGCCAGCACAAACTGGAAGCCTATTGACAAAGGCAGGCCACCCCTTCGTGGCTGTATCGATTTCCTTTCTGGCTCGCCGGCAGTTTACTGCTGTTACATGTCCACGCAGCACAGCCCCAGGCCGAGCCGCACCGCTGTCCCCGCAGTGCGTTGCAGGGCGGGGGAGGCCGGTGATCACGCCTGCCTGGTGCTGTCCCTTCCTCTCTCCCGTCCTTTGTGTCTGCAGTTCAGACTGCTTTTTGTCATTCTTGCCGGTGGAGTTTTGAAAAGCAAAAATCCTGCTTCCTTCAGCCTCTCGGAGAGTATACAGTATATTTGATGTCTGGGACATCAAACAAATGCTTGTGCTCACAGAGCAGAAATAATCCTAGACAAAAGAAGACTACGGGGAGAATACGAAAGAGACAGGGTCGAGAAATTACCAGGCAAGTTGAAGAACAGGCTGTTTCACAAATGCAATTCACCTGTGGGAAGCATGAAGCCTGAGCGGCCGGGAATCTGCTGGGATCACTCTGACACCAACCACCCCCAACAGTGCCCATGCCAGGGAACTGTCCCTCTCCTCATGAATCGGTAGCTGCACCTCCTTCTCCTTGCAAGCAGAGTCTGGAACAGTCTCACAAACGTTCCTAAACGTGGGCACAGACGTTCAGTTATGCACACATGTATGTGCACCCCTGGGGAAGGAACTGATCCCAGTCTGGCTTTCTTATACAAAAGCCAGGCTGCTTGGCGTCCAGGGAAGCAGCACCTAGTTCTCGGTGCCTTCCTCTCCCTGGGCTGCAGGGTTCTCCGAAGGGCACGGGAGTTGACAGGAATCCGTGGGGTTTCCTCTTCAGCACCTGGCTCCTGGCCATGCTCCCACCCGCTCTGCCTGTCTTGTCCCCTGCGTGGCAGCCTGATCCGTGAGGCCCTAAGAGTGAAGGGGTGAATTAATTGGAGGAGGAGGGAGGAAAGGCGAAGGCAGGGGAAGACTCCACAAATCAAAGGGGTTTATCTCCCAGAGGGCTGGTGGGACTGAGCCATGCTCACAATAGCGATTCAAGTTCACCTTGTGTGAAGGTAAAGAGGTGTTTTAATGGCTCTGTAGAAAGAGGGGAGGAGAGAAAAAGAGGGAGGATAGAAAATCAAAAGAGAGAGAGAAAGAAAGAGAGAGAGAGGTGCAAATCCAAATGTCGATGTGTAGACATAGTGAGGAGAGCCTGCTGGCTGACAGGGTGATTTATTGGATTCTTCCAGTTAATCACTGCCGGCCTGTGGCCAAACGGATCTCCAGCAAAGCTGAAAGGCAGCCGAGGGAAACAGGCTTATAAGCATAAAGCCGCATAATGGTGTTCAATGAAGTGTGAGACTTTTAGTTCAGTCTCGCTGAGCCGGCCGCACCGCCGGAATGTCAAAGAGGGATTGTGGGTGGAAAAATTATGGATTTAAACTGCTAGCTGTAAATGAGGTCAATATGTCTGGTTCATAAACAGTCCGAGCCTATTCCAAGAATGCAGTGAGGGGGAAAATTAGCGTGAAGCCAACACTGTAGACAAACCTCATTGAGATATAATTGCAGCTATAAATACAAGCGAAAAGCTTACCGAGTGCAATAAAATACAGACACGCTTTTTTATTCCCCTTCTTCTTCTTCTTTGAATTTATGCATTTGTTAAGGGTTGTGCATCCCTAATGCTCCCTTCATCTCTCCCTCCCTCTCCTAGTGACACCCAGTGTTGCAATTAATTGAGTGTTCTTGATCTCTCATTCCATTTTATTCAGGCGAGATTGGAAAAAATCAAAAGAGCACATCTAAAGCATTTTCTTCCCTTTTGCTTTTCTATTTGAATCAGGTTGAAATGTGTGAAAAAAAAGCGGCGCTTATTTTTTATGAGGGGGGAAAATCCAAGTATAAAGCCTTTTTAAACTAATACATCTGTTAGATCATTTGAATCTCACTTCTTTAATGAAGGGACATGAACGGCACCCACAGGATCCTATGGTGGGGATTGTTTGGAGGGGCTACCTGGTCTTGGCTCATAAAACATTGACTCAAATGTAATATGTTTTTTCTTTTTCTTCTTCTTCTCCTGCCTCCCCCGCTTCTTTTTTTAAACTCGAAAGACTCTCATTATTGTGTTTTGTACTCGAGTTCAAAGGATAGAGGACAGACATTAGCAAACTTGCTTTGCCCAGTTTAAAAGCCGATACAGTAATAAATTGAAGTCTAATAGCTCTGGTCAGGCTGCCTTTCCCCCTAAACCAATTGATTTAAATGGCAGTAATTTGGCCAGCGAGGCTAGTCCTGTTTAAATTAAACCCATTAATATAATAGCACAAGTCCTGAATGAAATCCATCTGCAGGAAAGGCTCCACCGGTCAGTAGTTTCACAACTGTCCGGGGATGTCCTAAAACGCCCACAATCGTGTGAACAGGAATTACAGATTACGAGCAAGAAACTGAAAGGCTCTTGATGAGAGAGAGAGAAAGAAAGAAGGAGAGAGAAGGATATGAAGACAATTGTGTGAGCACACACATTCAAAGCAAGTGAGAAACCGACGTGAAGATTTCAAGGGAAATGACCTTGGTTATTAGTAACAGTGAAAGGTTAATCGTATTAATAACAGCAAGCAGCGGTCCTGCAGGAAAAGCCCTTAGCATCTTCCTTTCCTTCCTCCTGTCTCAGTAAGGAGATATTTTCCCTCTTTAACTGTTCTGCCCAGAACTCATGGCCCAAAAAGACAAAAATGATTTCTTCAAACCTGGAATTTGATCTTTGCAGCTGAAGGTATATGTGTGCATGTATTTCAGCGCTGGCTTTCGAGACACTGTCTCTGCTGTGTCTACGCTTGGTTCAGAGTGGATGTCCTTCGCTAGTTTACACATTAAGGTGACCAAGCAAGTGGGATTTGGATTTGAGAATCAGGAATGCAGCTGCCGGTTTTATCACTAAGTCTGAGTCAGTGTTTAAATCTGAGCAAATTGTCTGCCATCTGTTCCCAGGGAAGAGATGCTTCCTACACAGACCAGAAAGAACTTGAACTAAGGAACTGTGGAATTGTAGGGACTTCAGCATTTATGTGGATTTGAAGGGTGACAGTAAAATAATGGCACGTATGTTCACAGGTGGCTGATGGAAGGAGCTTAATTACTTTAAGACCACGCTCCAAATCCAGCTCTTACAAAGCCAGTAGGAGGTAGCACAGGTCTAAGAGTGAGATTAGAGTTAGGGAGCAGGACCTCTGGGTTCCAGCCCATTTCTGTCATTTGTCAGCTCTGCAGTCATGGAAAAGCACCTTCATTTGAGTTTGCTTCCTCATTAAAAAGAAAGAAAAAAGGAAGAATACTTGTTCTGCATTTCTCACATATTGCTGCTGGAATCAAGTGAAAAGCTGCATGAGAAAGTCCTTGGCACTCTATAAAGCATGAAATATATTTAAGACAATAGGAGTAGTCTACTCCTACCATTATTATTAGGTCACTCTACCATTATTATTAGGCTTACTAACAAGGCAATAACTAATAACTATTATATAAGTTATTATATCTCTTTATTTTGTATGTACACATATAAATACAAAACTATAATAGAAGATTGTATAGATTTATCCACTATCAGGTGCTTACGATGTTTGGGATATTGTGATAGGGTCTTTCACATGAAATGCTATTTTATTGACTTTCATACAACCCTGAGAGGTAAATATTATTATTATCCTCTATTTTATAGGTAAGAAAATGTAAGGTTTCTTCTGTATTCAGTTTTAATATTCTTGAGGATACATATGTTTTCCTTCCTCAGAATTACTACCATATTTCCTTACCCAACTATTTGCACTCTAGATCAGTGGATCTAAGCAATGAATGCACATTAAAATCACAAATACATTTGTGTGTTTGTTTTTAATACTAATGTTCAGATCCCACCAGAGAGTTTCTAAATTTGGTGGTTCTATATTACACTCAGGATGAGAAATGCTATATTAGTCTATCTGGAGAGGAAGAATGAGTATCCCACTGCTCCTTCCAAACTTTGTGCGTTATTCTGCATGATTAAAACACACACACACACACATACACACACACACACACACACAGAGTTTACAAACAAGGAAATGTCAAGATTTTTGTGACTGTTTCCATAATTTTCCCCTGAAATAGTGAAACAACGGCATAACCATAGACCTTTTTACAAATGCCTTCCTTCTTGGTAAGAAGATGATATTGGTTATCCTTTTAATCTGGATAAGATGATGCTATCTTTACAAAGCATAAAAACCCACTCTCTGAGTGATGTTCCCTTTTGCAACGACCACACTCCAGTGATGCTGCACAACTGGCAATGGCGGATGCATCCAACAGGTGAGAGGTCAAGAGCAAGAGCAGGGGGCTCACTCATTTCCACATCAAGGTGTTATTTAGGGAAATTCACTTGCTGCCTCTTCTTAAATGGAGTTTTGAGGCATATCATACCCAAGTGGGTTGACCTTAACACGATATACACAGGTAATTAAATACATGAAATAGGAGGTAAATAAATTGTTTTCTATGTATGATAGTTGCTGAGTCCTACTGTAATTTATATATAACCAAGTATAGCTGATAACAACTATCTCATGAACTGAACAACCAAACTGGACTCGAGAAGAAGAAAATAAGAATGAGAGAATTTAGAATCTTTTTCAAAAATGGAAATACCTTTTTTGGATGCATAACAGATGTACATATTTTTGGGGTGCATGTGATAATTTAGTATACTCATATAATTTGTAAAGATCAAATAAATATAATTGACATGTCCATCACCTTAAATATTTGTCTTTTCTTTATGCTAAAATCATGCAAATTATTCTCTTCTAGCTATTTAGAAATATGCAATAGATTTTTGTAAACCATTGTCACCCTACTGATCTAACACTTGGTCTTATTTCTTCTATTAAACTGCATATTTGTCCCCATTAATCAGCCTGTCTTTATCCCTTCCTCCCCTTTCCTTTTCCCATCGTCTGGTAACTACTATCTATTCTCTACCTTCCTGAGATTCACTTTTTAAGCTCCCACATATGAGGAGAACATGTGATATTAGTCTTCCAGTTCTTGGCTTATTTCACCTAACATAATGACCTCCAGAATCTTTTTGAGGTTTGAAGTAAATTTGGGGATATAAGAAATGATTTCAGATTTGCAAGAGAAAAGTTGACTACAGGAGCCATGCAATTAATTGAGACTCCATTTCATTTGTAGACAAGCACCACCTATCTCTTCACTGTCTTCAGAGATGAAGCCCTGAAAGCTCATTTCCTTCTCTCTGACTGTGCCTTTCTTCCATCTAAACCTGTAGGGCCAGAAAAAGAGATATTCTCAAGAAACATTATATCACTAAGTTGTCACTTCCTTTGAGTCTCCTGTTGGTGAACTGATACTTCACTAGTATTCCTGAGTGATATGGTTTGGCTGTGTTCCCAACCAAATCTCATCTTGAATTCCCATGTGTTGTGAGAGGGACCTGGTGAAAGGTAACTGAATCACTGGGGCAGGTCTTTTCCTTGCTGTTCTCACAATAGTGAATAAGTCTCATGAGATCTGATGGTCTACAAGGGGGAGTTGCCCTGCACAAGCTCTCTCTTTGCTTGCTGCCATCCATGTAAGATGTGACTTGCTCCTCCTTGCCTTCTGCCATGATTGTGAGCCCTCCCCAGCCATGTGGAACTGTAAGTCCATTAAACCCTTTTTCCTGTATAAATTACCTGGTCTCAGGTATGTCTTTATCAGCATGGGGAAAATGGGCTAATACACTGAGAGCAGAGAGAAGAATGCAATCTCCAGAAGCTTATGAATTTAACTACATTCTTTGGTGAACTGCCCAAAATCAATGTATGTGCAGATGAGACAAAGTAGAATGACAACAAAAATAAATAAATAATAACAAAAATACCAGAAGGCACAAACACCCCCCCCAAAAAAAACCCTTTTTTTCTGCCTTCTTGTCTCTGCTCCTAAATGTGTGGCACGGGCACTCCATACACTGTGTTTCCAGTATGTGCATGTGAATCTCAGAGTCTCAGTACATTTGAGAAGGGATCTAGTCTAGGTCCTCCATTTCTCACGTATGGAGAATGCAGCTGATTGGGGGTAAACCCATGAGGATGTGGAAGAACTGGGAGAACAGAGGCCTCATAACTCTCAGACCAGGGCTCTGCCAGTCTTCATTTCTAGCACTCAGTGCACCTTAAATTGATAGATTACTGCTTCTCGTCTGAGAGAATCCACATTAGATCAACCCTGGAATGTGATAAACACCGTTCCTGTCTTACTTGGTTAGCATTATGCATGTCAAATATTATTATGCTAGGATTGATCCCTCTCTCAGAAATATCAGTTAAAGAACACTAGACAGATAAATCGTTGACTTCTCAATATATAGTACTCTCATAAAGATTCCAGGAGGTAGGCAGAATGCATATTTTAATGCATATTCTACTAGTAATGAAACAGGAGATGGGTGACTTGCCCACATTACAGGGCTGAAGCACATCACAGGGGAAGCATGTTTATTATTAAACAAATATATTGAGTGCCTACTTTTTCCCATGCACTGTTCTCAGCTTTGGGATCTCTGCTCTAATGGGACTCACATTTTTTCTTAGGGGAAGACTGGACATGGAGAATGGTGAAAGATGCTAGTTCATATTAGGTTGTCAGGGACATCCTTTCCAATAAGGTGGCATTTGAATGAACCTGAATGAAGTGAGGGAGGTAGCCTAGAGATAGCATTTTAGGAGGAAGAATCAGTAAATGAAAAAAAAAAGCTTTGAGACATGGTTGTGCTTCTCTGTTGGGGGATTTCAAATCAAGTTTCTTAATCAAGGTCCTATATTCTTTCAACTATTCAGTATAGTCAATACAGACGTTGTATATCCTAGCACATGGCATCTCTTCATCCTTGAAATCTGTGCAACTAATCTCAGGTATATAAGCAGATCTTCTAAGACAAGAGACAGATGGAGCACATACTCCTGTCTCTACCTTAAAGATTTCCCAAGAAGGAGAAAAGATGGTGGAAATTAATTCAATATCCTGGAATGGTCATAGCTCAGTGGGGAAAGGGGCCATTTTGCTCCCTCCTCTCTTCTGTCTCTGCAGCTGGTTACATGCAGCTCATTACGAAGCCAGAAGATTTTGCTTCCTTTTATGAGCTTTTCTCATGGGTGGAATGATTTACTATGGAGCCAATATGGGGGGTACAAAAGCCATAGAAAGCCTTAGTTCACAGCCAAGCCTTGGCCACTGCCAAGATTTGGGCTGTGCCATTGAAGTGTCATGGAAATGTCATCTAAATGGCAGTGGAAACTTAGAAAGTTTCACAATGCCTTTGGGTCAGTTCCCACTGCCCACGAACCACCATCTCCATGAAGGAAGCCTCCTTATTTTGGGAAGCAATGCCCTACTCTATTTTTTTTCTCTCCCCATCCTCAATCACCATTTAAGCCAAAATGCTAAACCAAAAAACTTGGGAAGGAAGAGCATGTGGGATGACTAAAATAGCAAAAACGTAGTTGGATTATGGATCAACTTTTCCTTTCCAATTAACAGAAGTATGGAGCTATCCTTATGCCCCCTAGTGAGATTTGCTTTAAATATTTGTTATGTCCCCGCTTAAACATCTAACATCAGGGTCAGAATTAATATTTGTAAATATTTGCTTGGAAATCATGCTTACCAACAGTGATGAGCCCACATATGCCTACCACTAAGTGGTAGCTTAAGACCTCGTGCTCTCTGTGCTACTGCACAGGGGCCTTTTTTCTTTAAATTATGGTAAGAACACCTAACGTGAGATCTACTCTCTTAACATATTTTTAAATGCACAGTACTGAATTGCTATCCACGGACACAATATCGTACACCAGATCTCTATAACTTTTTCATTCTGCATACACTTTGATTAGCCACACTACACTTCCCTCCACCCCAGTTCCTAGCAACTACCATTCTGTTCCTTGTTTCTATGATGCTGTGCTCTGAGTATGTTCCCCCAAATTCATGCACTGGAAAATTAATTCCCACTGCAACAGGGAGATGGGATCTTCTGGGAGGCAGAGCCCTCAAGACTGGATTAATGACTTTATAAAAGGGCTTGACAGAGGGAGTTTGTCCCTTTTTGCCCTTCTACCTTTTGCCATGTGAAGACATAGATTTCCCTCTCCAAAGGACACAGTGTTCAAGGTGCCATCTTGGGGAAGCAGAGAGCAGCCCTCACCAGATGTCTGGATCTTAATCATGGACTTCCAGTCTCTAGAACTGTGAGAAATAAATATCTATTCTTTATGAATTACCCAGTGTGTGGTATTCTGTTATAGAAGCCGGCAAAGACTGAGACATATAAGTTTGACTGTTTTAGATGCCTCATGTAAATGAAATTATGCAGTTTTTGTCCTTCTGTGGATGGCTTATTTCACTTAGCCTAATGTCCTCCAGCTTCATCCATGTTGTTGCATATTACAGGGTTTCTTTTCTTTTTGAGGCTGAATGATTGCACATATATACCACACCTTCTTTATCCATTCATCAGATGAACATTTAGACTGTTTCCATATTTTGGGTATTGTAAATAGCACTGCAATTGACATGGGAGTGCTAATTCAATCTGTTCATGATGGATTGCAATTCTTTTGGATAAACACAGAGAAGTGGGATTGCTAGATCACACAGTAGTTCTATTTTTAATTTTTTGAAAAACCCTTCAGGTTTGGTGTTGGAGAACACACAAATGCCTTGTCCCATCATCCAGGTACTTTCTTCCTTGGCTGTGAGAAGCTTGTAAAACTGTTGGTTACACAGTATCCAGTTTTCAAAAATTCATTTATTAAAACTAATCACTCTAAAAAGATGAACTGTAACTTGCTCTACAGGCTTTTTACTGTTTTAAATTCTGTGTTGCTCCTATCTCAGCCTTCCTGATACAGTGAGAAAATTATTGGGAAAAAGCATTCTTTGACACACAAACTTCTGCGGTAGCCTATTCCTATAATCCCAAACATCAGCCATTTAAGCCATTAATAGTCCCCAATGCACACAGCTGGACTTCATCTTGTCCCTTCCCTGCAATTCCTCCGTACACATCTGTTGTATCCCCCTCATGGACAGAGGGCTGGCTCCATGACACGCCTCAGTTCATGGTGCACTCTCATGACTTGGGCATGAAGTCTCCTTGGTTTGTTTCTGTTCTCTCTTCTTATCCATAGTCCATACCCTTTCCATTCCCCTCCTCGTTAGGCAGTGATTCTCATCAGTTTAACACATATCATTTCTTTTGTGAATGTTTTTTAAAGAAATGTGTTTTTTCCTCACACATTTTAAATTTATGTAAATAATATTGTCTGGTATGTCACAATCTATTTCCTTTTCTAACTTAGTGTCATATTTAAAAAAATTAATAGGCTATATTTTAGAGCAGTTTCAGATTTATAGAAAAATTGAGTGGAAAATATGAATAATTCCCAAATATCTCTTATCCAACTCCCCTTTCCCATGCTTACAGGTTCTTCTATTATTAACATCTTGTATTACTGTAGTACATTTTCATTAATATGTTGATAAGCCAATACTGATCCATTATAATTATTAATTAAAATCCATGTGTTACCTTAGGGTTCATTCTCTGGGTTATACATTCTGGGGTTTTTAAAAATGTGTCATGACATGTATTCACCATTGCGATATCATAAAAAACAGTTTCACTGTTCTAAAAATCTTCTCTGTTCCATTTGTTCATTCATCTCCTCCCTCTAAACTCCTGGCAACCCCTAAAATTTTCACTGTCTTTATAGTTTTGTCTTTTTCGGAATATAATATAGCTGGAATCATGCAGCATGTAGCCTTTTCATATTGGCTTCTTTCACTTACCAATATTCATTTAAGGTTCCTCATGTCTTTTGGTAGCCTGAGAGCTTATTTCTTTCCCAGCTTTAATATACTGAAAAATAAGATTATGTATATGTAAGGTATACAATGTGATATTTTAATATGGGCATATATTAGTTGATGACTCAGGCTGATCAACATATTTGTCTCCTAGCATAGCATATTCTTGTGGTGAAAACATTTAAGATCTACTCTCTTACGAATTTTCAAGTATACAATACGTTATTATTAACAAGAGTCACTATGCAGTACATGAGATCCCAAGAACATGTTCATCTTGTCTGGCTGGAACTTTATACCCTTTGACCAACATGTCCTTATTTCTTTCACCCTTCAGCCCCTGGCAACCACTATTCCATGCTCTGCTTCTATGAGTTTAACTCTTTTAGACTCTACATGTAAGGGAGGTCACATAGTAGCAGTCTGTCGTTATCTGGCTTACTTTGTTTAATACAATGCCCTCCAGGTTCATATATACATATATATATATATATATATATATATATATATATATATATATATATATATATATATATAAAAGCACATTTTCTTTATTCATCTACTGATGGATACCTAGATTTTTTTCTATATCTTAGCTATTGTGAATAATACCACAACAAACAGGGGTATATCTATTTGAGCTACTGTCTCATTTCCTTTGGATATGTATCCAGAAATGATATTGCTGAATCATATGGTAGTTCTATTTTTAAGTTTTCTGAAGAATCTTCATACTATTTTCCGTAATGACTTTCCTAACTTGCATTCCTACCAACAGTATACAAGGGTTTCTTTTGCTCCACACCCTTGCTAACTCTTGTGATCACTTGTCTTTTTGATAACAGCCATCCTATCAGGTCTGAGGCCATATCACATTGTGGTTTTAGTTTGCATTTTACTGATGATTAGTGATGTTGAGCAGCTTTTCAAATAGCTGTTAAACATTTGTATGTCTTTTGAGAAGTGCTTATTCAATTCATTTTGGATTTTTTCTTCATATTTAGATGCTTGTATTCCATTTATATTTTAGAAATTAGCCCCTTATCAGCTGTATGGTTTGCAAATGTTTTCTACTAATTGTAGCTCTCCTTTTCATTTTGTTGATGATTTCCTTTGATGGGCAGATGGGCAGAAGCTTTTTAGTTCACTACAATCCTGTTTGTTTTGTTATGCTTTTGTTGCCTCTCATTTCAGGGTCATATCCAAATCATTGCCAAGACCAATGCCAACAAGATTTTCCCCTATGCTTTCTACTAAAAGGTTTATTGTTTTAGGTCTTGCATTTAATTCTTCAGTCCATTTTCAGTTAATTTTTTATATACTATAAGATAAGGGTACAATTTTATTCTTTCATATGTGCATATCCAATTTTCCCAACACCATTTATTAGAGAAACTATCCTTTCCCTATTGTGTAATTTTGGTGCTCTTGTCAAAGTTTAATTGACAGTTTTGTTTTTTTAAGACAATGAGAATTCTAAGTGATTACCTGGGGCCACAGATATGATAGTGTGGCATAAAAAAATCTTTATGTAAAAGAATCTTTGAGTTGTTTTTTTTCTAATTCCAGAGAATAGAGGCTGACTCAGTGTAACTGGGATCTGTATGTCAATGTCTTCTTTGAAACTTATGCTATTCTTAAGATCTGCTATCCACGTGTACCTGCGATGGTTATACCATATCATTCTCATAGATAAATGAATACTGCATGCTAAATACTTGTTGACATTTCCATAGCAAGGGTGATAGTTCCAATTATTGGGTTCTAAAAAAGGGATTTTGGCAGGGGCACAATGGATTTCTGTGTATATTTATTGCAAGTACAGTGATGCGCATCTAAAAAGAATGTTTACATCCTGCAGAAGTTTGTTCCCTGTCAAAAATTTGAGAAAGATGTGTGTTCTGTTAGCAGTGGATCTAAAATGCATGTTGAGTGAATAAGTAAGTGAATGTGGTAAAGATTTAAGGTTAGATTTCCTCTATCCAGAAAACTCTGAATTTTAATAGAAGTATCTTGAAAAAAAAAGAGACAAATTAAAAAAAAAAAATCCCTAGAAAAGCCCAAATCACTAACCTTTAAAAGAGTTTTAGAATGGCCCAAAATAATGAAGATATCTTGGGTAAGTGAAATTAACTGGTCATTGTTTAAATGACACCTCACAGGTAACTTCCAAAGTCATCCATTCACAGTTCAATTTTATTTTATTCAGAAAAGTCATTGAGGGGCTGTTAGGTTTGGGCTTGATCTGAGATAGTTATAGAAGTACACATTCTCACAACTTAACAAGGAAAACAGACAAAATTTACACAATGTGATTCAATATGTTAGGTGTTGTCTGTGAGGTGTGTATAGCGTTATTGAATACCAGAAGCAGGAAAAGCCCTGGAGGCTTCCTAGAAGAGGTGGTATTTGGGTTAGATCACAGATATAAAGAGCTCAATAAATGGTCTAGTAATAAAAGGATAGAAGAATAAAAATACCAGGGACCAATATCAATATATTACCAATAGAGACTGTAATGACCTGCCAAATCCCTCAAGCAAAATGCTTTGGGACATTTTGCTAAAATAGTGTAAGATAAGGTGGGAACATATTATTCAACCACGTCTATTTCCCCTCACGTCAACCTTTTTCAAGGTCAGAGTCTTTCTTCTTTTATTCTCAGGTTGCCTTGGCGCACGTCTGTGTTGTGACAATCAGGGTTGATTGTCTTGGATTGGTTGTACTACTGAGCTTAATTTTCCCTTTGAGCTATTAACCATTCCAAATGTGCTTGAGTCTGTGATTAGTTTTGCTGAGGAGGTTTTCTGTTTGGGGACGTGGGTAGCTTTTCAACCCTGCTTTTCTGGCAGCATTATGCAGATTTAATAACTCTGGTTACAGGAAATGTGGGGAGACAGGCATGTTAAACCAAAATTATGTTAGTATTTATTACTTTCTGTGCATATTCTGAGCAAGGAGGGGAAAATGGCTTCTACCTAAGAGGTCAGAGTTAGCAAACGAGTGACCAAGTATGTTTAATTACAAAGCCTCGTTTTCCCCTTATGTACCACCCCCCCGACCCCAGTCTTTTTTTAAGGACAGAAGGTAGCTATAGGAAAAAGCCATTGTCTGCCATTGGTGTCTATCTAAGTTGGGTGTACCATTTTATTCTCATAGATGAATGAATACTGCATGCTAAATACTGTTGACATTTCCATAGCAAGGGTGGTAGTTCCAATTACTGGGTACTATAAAAGGAATTTAGGCAGGGGCACAATGGAGATATTTATTTATTTATTTATTGCAAGTACAGTCATGTGCATCTAAAAAGAATCATAAGAAAATAATAAGGCAGGCAGGAGGCATTTAAGCAGGGTATCCAGGTAAACGGACTCCTAGTTTCAAATGGATAACTGACTTTTGAGAGCGAACCTCCCAAGACCTCTGTTTTCTTGCCTAAAACATGAGAGTGGACTACATCTTTTCTCAGGACTCTTTCCTTTTTTGAAACCTCAAATGACAATTTGATGTAAATAGTGTTGTATGATCCGGATATTTGAGGATTTGGGTGGAATTCTCAGCTGTGACATGATTATTTGCTTAACATACCTCTCCCCCGCTTTTTTTGCTAACACAAAGCTAATGTATAGTTTTTGGAGAGGGGCAGGATTATACACGACACTGAGGGAAAATCACGCCCCCAACATTCTTTGCACGTAGAATTGGCCACATGACATCTGTCTGGCCGAAGAGACCAAGAATAAGTCTGCTGGGAACTCCAGGAAAACTTCTAATTTTCACAATAAAAGCA
This sequence comes from Aotus nancymaae, assembly GCF_030222135.1. Taxonomy (NCBI): domain Eukaryota; kingdom Metazoa; phylum Chordata; class Mammalia; order Primates; family Aotidae; genus Aotus; species Aotus nancymaae. The sequence continues at coordinate 34,097,604 of NW_026988455.1, forward strand.
AATGACCGACTGTGTCCCATTCCCCATCTTCCCTCCTTAAACAAGAATGTGAATTGTGGTAGCATCTTGTGACTATGAGCTAGAATCATGTTGTGCAGAACATAACTGAGCAGCCATTTATCTATAGAGTCATTATATGACATAAATAAATCCCCCATTTGCTTAAGCCACTAACACTATCTTGCAAACCTTGGAGTCTTGAAAGCCAACATATGCAATTGCAGTAAATTGGAATTAACCTCTTCAGAGTGAAGATGTTCATTTAAAATGTTAAATGTTTAGATTTTAATTGCTCGCTCTGTAATCTTTGAAGTAGCAGTTCTTTTAAATGTGTGTGGAAAAAAATACCAGAATATTTTAAGGAATCTACACTTACTTCAAGGCGTCTGCACTGCATAGCTATTGATTTATACCCAAGGTTAACTTAGAGTACGGGGTAGTATAGGGATGTCAGGGACGAAACTTCACATAGAAAAGGTACCTTGACAGACTTCCCGTTCTCTTTTGTTCTACCATCGCCCCCTTTAGAGTCTTGTTTTTCCATAACAGAGTAAGACACTAAATCACAAGATACTAGATAGTCAATAATTATTCCACAGAAAATGATTAACCCATAGGAGCATATAGATAATGATGGAATCATAGTCATCTACGTACGAAGGTCTTTTACTTTTTGATGGCTGAGAGTTTTCATTGAGACGTCTTTATTTTTCTTTTTAACTAATTAATTTAAAAAATTGACTAATAAAAATTGTATATATTTATTGCATACATGTTTTGAAACATGTGTACACTGTGTAATGTCTAAATCACATTAATTAGCATATGCATTACCTAACTTGCTTTTTGATGGCAAGAACACTTAAAATCTACCCTCTTAACAATTTTAAAGAACACTATACATTGTTATTAACTATAGTCACCATTTTATACAAAAGATCTCTTGAATTTATTCCTTCTATCCAACTGAAATTTGTTATCCTTTGATCTATGTCTGCCCAATTCCCCTCTCTCCTATGTAATCACCCTTCTACTCTCTACTTCTATGAGTTCTTAAGACCTCTTTAAATAAGAAGGTAATATCCTGTAGGTGAAAATCTACGCTACCTCTACATGAGGCCAGCTTGGCCTATCTAGTATAAGTTGATAAAAACCTACTTATAGGTTTTATTCTTACTGATAGAGGAAAAATTGAGAATGTAGAACTATAGGTAACCCTAAATCGTTTATACCCGACTTCGGAAGCAGGTAAGTATTGGCATTTAGAACATGCTGACATGCCATCCATGCACACACTTCGAACACTCACTTACCCATAGATTTCTTTTTTGTTTATTTTTCTCACAGTGACACTTATGTGTGGAAGGTAACACCAGAGAGAGACAGATAACAATTACTTCACAATAAATGCAGGCTGGCATTAATTCGTCTTGTCAATGGAGCAAGTACACAAAGACTTCACCAATATAGGAAGCTATGGTATATTGCCTTTCGTTACATCATAGCCCCTGCTAGGCTGATAGAAAGCCACACCCTGGGTCTATATAGCATGGGGAAAACACTACACTTCTGCTCAGAAGCATTCCACGTCTTAGATGTACCTCCCGGCTTTCCCGGCACAGTGGCTCACATAGAAACCCTTGATGTATGGGCAGTCCATACTCAATGTGTTTACAGAGAGATCCCCAGCTGGGATCTCCTGCTGGAGTAAATGCTAGATATGATCCAGTGCACAATACATTTCAATTAAAGCAGAAAGGAGTTGCTACTTCATAGAGTGTAATAAGAGCTAGAAGATGTCTACAATGTAAGATTTGAAGATAAGTATCAGTAATATTAGACAGTAGCTTTCTAGGTATACAATAACTTGGAAGAGATCACGTTGCCTTCCCTTTCTAATCCTCAACACTTTATTTCAAATCTAGGTGAAATCAGGTTAAAAGAATTGGCTGCTTTGTCAGGACAAAAGAAAGAAGAACCCAGCCTGAGGAAGCAGTGTACAGATTGGCGGGGCAGGGTGGAGGGAACAGAGTAGTTCACCCATTTTGCCTAGGTGATATCTCAAGTAAAGTGGTGGTTGTCACAAGTGAATATTATGGACATTTTAAGTTCATGGGCTCATATTAGTTCAAAACCGTCTGTAGATTTGAACTCAGGAAGTAGACACTTCAAGTAGGGAATAGGAATTTGATTAGGCCCTAAAGTTCTCTACTGCCCCTAAATTTCAGTAACCCTTTGGGATTTTCTAGAACTGCCTAATTCCTGCTGTCATCACCACGTTCAGCTGACATGGGTCTATGGCTTTTCTTCCAGCATTCTAATCTAGTATGAACAAAAACCCTTCTTTTTTTGTTTTTTGTTATTGTTTTCCCTCAACATAGTTGATATTAATATTTTCAAGAAAAGACAAAATAATGGAGAGAATATTCTTGTCTAAGGAAGATAATAATATAATTTCAGAATATTTTTTAAAGCCCTAAGAAAATAGAAAACTTGTGAAATACAAGGGTTTTTTTGTTGTTGTTGTTTTGTTTTTCTTAAAGTTACTATATTATGATCTCCAAATAGCTACAACTACTACACTGGCTTTGGGTTCTTGATTACCTGATTCCTGATGTCCACTGAGAACATAAATTTTAAGTTGCCATTATTGAAATCGTCTCCTGAACCATTTGTCCCTATTTTAGTGAAAACCAAAAGATACTATGTAATTATTTTATTTTAAGATACTATTTAATGAATATTCCCCCTTTGGGCATCTTCATTAAATTGTTTGCTATGGGTCTTTCATTGCTGATGGTTGGATTATCTACGTGGACACACTAATGCTATGTCTGCCTCATGGAAAATAAGCGACACTGTCTTGACCATGGCACACACCTGCATTCGATGTTGGATTTTGATCTACTTGGTCCAGTTGCAAAACATGTTTATCCAATAACAATTAGATCATCAAAGAAAAAAATAATTTAAATTAATTCAGGTTCTTTCCTTTGCTTCATTGTTTTCTTGAAAACAATGAAGGTGATTCATAGCTCTCAGCACGCCATTTCTACTTTTTTTCATCAGAAACTTCCTTAATACTATGCAGGTACTCTTTACTGATTTATTTGCAAACTTCACTAAAAAAAGCCTTGCCTCCTCCCACCTCCCTACTTCAACAAAAAGCTTTTCCCTAACCTAAGTGCATGCATTTCTTCTTTTTCTACTGGGCTTGATTTTACATTACAAAGGACTGAATGACCACGCTGGGATGCTTGCTGAAGTCTCCTCAGCAAGTTGGCAAGGGAGGGGAAACACTAAGGAAGTGAAGCAGTGAAGCCAGGGTTCTTTTCAGTGGGCAAGGGAAAGGGAAAGTTTGGGAACTGGCAGATGTGAATACTTTTTGTTCTCCGAGATCAGAATAAGAGTATATGTACTCAGCCTGGGAAGGTCGGTGTGTCTAGTGTTCTTTGAAGGCTGAATTGGCCAGGCCCCTTCCTGCAGTCCTCCCTATTCATAATCTCTGCCCCTTATTCAGAATTCTAGGGCCCAAGTCCTTCTCTGATCCTAGGATCATCTATTTTTAATTATTTGAGTGTTGGTTTAGCAAAGCTATAGCCCTCATAGTTGGAGTCAAATCAAAAACTCTGAAAATATCAACAGTAACCCCAATTCTTTCAAGTTCATCAAATCTCTTCTCCATAATAAAAGAGAAAAATTCTTTTGGCCAATACTTTCTGAGATGGTAGCTGGGTTTTTCAGGTATCTTTCCCCCATACATATTTAACTTTGGCCTCAGACATGTGAATTTTACTTTAATATGGCTTTTAAGAAAGGAATATAGCACTTAAAATAGCAGAAGCACATTTGAAGTAGTTGTGGGATTGGAGAATATATGATATTGGGAATGTTGAAAGTAAATTCTTTTTTGAAATTTTCAATACTCTTTCTGGACCAGCAGTCCCCCTTCCCCCTTGACAAGTAACTCTGTGGTTTGCAGGAACACACTGGTTTAATAAAATTGGCCTTCTTCCTTCTAGTAAAAGTTTACCTGCGAGAGCCCCGAACATAATAAAATCAGATTATGAAGGCAATCATATTTACTTGTAATAAATCAAATCTTGCAGACATCAGTTAAGTCTCCCTATTGCACTGGGACAATATCATGCGTGCATACATCAATACCTGAGGTGTCAGAAATATATTTCATAAGTTCAGAAAAATTGCACATATACTTGCAGCACCATTATGAGCAGTGAATTTGTAATGTGAACATTATGATGTATAAAGTGGCTTTGTTCCTACATTTAATAAGCACCACATGTCAAGCCCACAAACATAATGGAATTTGCTGGTGATTTCTTACCATTAAATGTAGGTTATTGTTTTCAGGAGGAAAAAAAAAAAGAACTTTTCCTTGTTTTGCTAACATTATCCATTTCTAAGCACACAACCTCCCTCTATATAGTAGCAGCCTCTTTAAATTAGTAAATAAATAAATAAATAAAACCAGACCCACCACTGCGACATTAAATTAGGTTGGACTTAAATGCCCATTGGCCCCACTCTTTGTCTAGAATTAGCTGCCATGAAAAGCTACGGCTTTTCTTTTCAAAGACATCTGTTTAAATTACACCAGTCCCAAAACTCACTGTCTTCTGTAGAAAGGCCTTGAAATAATACAACATTTTCAGCATAGCTTCATAGAACTTTTATAACTCTTTCCCCCAACCCAATTGCTAGGATATTTATATGGCTTATAAAATGGAATTTGAATGTAAAGAGTTATTACATTTTGCAGTAGTGATTTGGGGGACTTGGTATTTGTCAGTATTTAAGTGTTTTTAAATAATTTTTTAGGTTTATTTTAAGAGCATCTACATACCCCACTATTGAGACTCTCTAAGAAACAGGCTAGTGACTGATAAAAAAATAAGTGTAAAATATCTCTTGTTTCATCTATTTTCTCAAAAATATTTCCTCAGCAACCTTTGTCTGGGAGGTCTTGCTACATTAGCTTACTAGCTCCTATTCTCATGGTGGAGGTGGAAATGGTTAGAGTAGTGTAGGAACTAGAAAGGGCAGCAGTAAAATCGATAAATCTCTATGGGGTCAACATCTGAGGCAGGAGCCAAGTGCCCGTCAGACATACCTGATGCTTCTGGAAATGTAGGTTCTACTAGGCAAGGGTATCATCTTTCTGGCCAATTCATTTCTTGTTATTTGTCTCAAACTCTGGCATGTAGAAAGATTTTCCAGAAATTTATTTTTCATTCTTTCCCATTTTCTTCTGCACCTTCCAGTCTGTTCTATTCTTTTCCATGTCACTTTATTTTTATTGGAGTATATATTTGGTTCCTTTGATTGTTTTGAGAATTAGGTAAATTGAAATGTTTGATGAAGTCTCTACTTACGTGGGGCTTACAAGATAGGGAAACAAGACAGTAACAGCACACAAAGGTGTTATTGAGAAGACAAGATCTTAGCACATGCTCAAGTGAATGTTTACTGATAACAGATGTGATTTTATTAAAGGAGAGAGAATGCGGATCTGAGTGGTGGGTTTGAGTGGGGATGGTGAGGGGTAGGTTTTGTATTTTAACAGAATACAGACAGAAGGAGAAAGGTCTGCAAATATTCTTTCCACTTTCTGGGAGAGAAAAAAATTCATTACTGTTTAATTTGGCTCTTTAAATTCTGACCAAAGAAATTTCAAGCACCTCTCTTTAAAAAGTTCAGAACTTTTACTTATCACAGAGTATTTTTAAATGGAACAGTTCCCTCCTTTTGATGTCTTAGAAATAAGCATTTCCATTCACAGCTGCTCTCAAAGATGCTACTTCAAAAACCACCTTCTCTGAATCTCCAAAACAGGTTGGTATTTAAAGAGTCCCATGGCTTATTGTTCATAACACTTAGATTGGATACACATACAGTGGAAAAACAAAGTTCGCTGCTGCAAGGGACTGAAAACACCAGTTTCATTTCCCTTAAATCTTAAAGAAAAAGAGAAGGAAGAAGAGAAACAGGCAGAAGAGAAGGAGAAAGAGAAAAGGTTAGCCAACATTGCTTCAACACTGACTACATGCCAGCTTTGTGCCAAGTTCCTCTTACGTTTTTCAACCACACAATGACCCTTTGAGACAATTATAAAGATTATCCTTGTTGTTATGGGCCAGAATGCAATACAGAGAGAGGCCCCAAGCTGCTGTGTTTCAAACTCGGGTCCATCTGCTCCACAGCCTGCGTGATTATCCACCGCATTTACTCCCTTGCTAAGAAGACTATCAAGAAGGGCAAGCATCTGATTTTATTTTGTTCTGTTTCCAAATCAACCTAATTTAACCGAACGCAATCCTAAGATCTCAAGATCTTAAGGCTTCGTGGCCATCAAATCTTTTCCTTACTGCTAAATTGTTGATGGAACAAAAGCAAATTTTACTAGTAAATTTAATTTTTAATTATTCAATTAAAACTTTTTGGGTGGCTGGTGATAATTTTTTTATTAATAAGCAAAAATGAAAATGTCGTTAGGAGGTAAAATGTCTTCCCTATGTCTCAGATGGGGAGTTGTTATGGTCTGAATGTTCCTTTCCTCCCCAAATCCCTATGTTGAAATCCTAACCCCCAAGGTGATAGTATTAGGAGGTGGGGCATTGGAAGGTGATTAAGCCCGAGGGCAGAGTCCCTGGGCATGCGTGGAATTAGTGCCCTTGTAAAAGAGACTCAGAGAGGTTCCTGGCCCCCTCCACTGTGTGAGGTTAGAATGAGAAAACAGTTGGCTATGAGGAAGCAGGGCCCTCACCAGACACACCAAATCTACCAGTGTCTTGATCTTGGAGTTTCCAGCCTCTATAACTATAAGAAATAAATTTCTGTCGTTTATATGCTAACCAGTCGATGGCATTGTGTTATAGTATCCTGAACCGACTACAAGAGGAGTGAGAATGACTTGGTTTCATCATCTTCACTCATATTATCAAATATTGAATAACAGATGTGTAAAGTCTTCAGCATGGTGGCTTTGTAATGTGTCCACTTGGCTAGACTGGATTACGCTTTCCAGAGATCCTCTTTTCTGCATGCTTCTGGGCCATCAGAGAGATTCCTGTGTGGGATTTGGTGAGCAGAAACAAAGCAGTAGCCATGCTGTAGCTCACACATAATTGTGGTTTCAACTCACTGTTGCCAGGCAGTGGACAGGCTGGAATTGGTTCACCTTTCCTGGATCCTCCTTCAGCCTCTCTGACTCGTACCTGGTTAGTATTTAGCTCCATGATGAAGTTTACTCTTTTCTTCTGCAAGATTCCCACAGTATCAAGGTCAGAGGCAATGCGAATTGACATGGTTTCAATCCATGCCTGTGGGCTCCAGCTTATATGTGCGTGTCCCACTTCGTTCTTGCCGACAAGCAAGGGGTTAAACTGTGTCCTCTTAGAAAGATATGTTGAAGTCCTTACCCCTGGTACTTCTTATTTGGAAATAGAATCACTATAGTGGTAATCGAGTTAAACAAGGTCATATGCCCTCATCAAGTTAAACAAGGTCATGTGACCTCATCCAGTTGGACCTAATCCAGTATGATGACTGGTGTCCTTATTAAAAGGGGAAATTTGAACACAAAAACATGCACAGAGGGGAGAGATGATGTGAAGAGACATATGAAGAATGCCCTGTGGAGATGGAGGACTAAAATTATGCATCTACAAGACCAGGAATGTGAAAGATCGTTGGTGGAGTGCATGGAACAGGTCATTTATATCCTTCAGAAGGAGCCTACTCTGCCAGCAGTCACCTTGATTTTGGACCTCCAGCCTCCAGACTGGTGAGAGAATAAATTTCTGTCATGTTCAGCCTCCTAGTTTGTGATATTTTGTTATAGCAGCCCTGAGGACTTCAAGCTTCAGTGTCAGATGCAAAGACAACAGCCTTATAAGGATTACTTAATCAGCTTCTACAATCGTGTAAGATCAAATCCCTCTAATGATTCCCTAGCGGTTCAGTTTCTCTGACTGATCCCTGACTGATAGGTGGAAAAGAAATTAGTTTAAAAAGGGCCACAAAGCTCCAAGGACAGTTGCACAGTAGTTAAATTAAGGATAACAAGAAGACGGGCACTACTATGATGTTAACAAGCAGTATACGCCTGAATCTTAATGCAAAAAGCTGACAAAAGTTCTTTTTCTTCTAAACATCAAGGCTACACTATTAAACTTGTTGCCTGTGTTTTCACTGTTAAAAGCAATAATTTTTGCCACCAAGTCACCAAACAAGCCCTGAACAATTTATGCTCTTTCAAAGAAGTTAAATACAAATTCAGGGAATATTGTCTCTCATATTGCTGTAGACAACATAATTATCATTTACTAATGTTGTAACTTTCTTTGAAAAAAATTTCAATACTTGTCAGATTTTACTTTGTTAAAACCCTACCAGTATCCGTCTGATTTAAGTTATAGTACAATTAATTAACATTGCTTTCAACACAATCTTGGTCCAGCAACTGGTCAGCAGGATAGTGAGGACCAGTCCTGGTGGTGGTTCAAATCCCCACACGAATGTGTTATTTCCTCTTGGAGAATAGCAAATCTCCATTAAGCTTGTAGAGTTTCTGGATTTTTATTAACATTATTACAATAGTTTTTTTTTCCTTAAGATTGCTAATTGTTTTGGAGCTAAGCTAAGGAAACCTTATTCGTTACTAAACCACACAACCTAACTATAAAGAAATATGTTCAAGTTAATTTTCTCCATGAACAAAAAAGCACTTTAATATCTCAACATTTGCCTTTGAATTGTTTGCATATCTTTATACAGCGAGGTATCATCTTATAAATTATCACTTATTGATAGTTGATCCTTTCTTTTAAAGACTTTAATCAGATAGAAAGCTCTCTGAGACCCAACCATTTGTAACACATTTTATAAGCAGTCTTGGCAAAACAAAAATTTAGTGGTCATCCTTAAAATACTGCCTTATCACCTTTAATCAGGTCATCAGTTCAGCTATAAACTCCTAGAAGTATACCGACGCATTCTGAAATAGATTTGTGAATTTAATATCTTTTCCAAGGAAGAACACAAGAACAAATCTAATCAACACAAGCGCACAGTATCTAATGACTTTATGCTTGGTTCTGGTGTTGCTTCTTCACTTGATACCATCTAACTTATTTATATCAGTATGGAGAACTTTGATACAGAATATTCATCATTTTGTCAAATTCCATTTTCCCTCTTTATCCTGTTCCGCATGCTGCAACCAATATAATTATGTAGTACATCCATTTAAATACATGACAACTCTCTTGTAAAGCAACCCCTATGTAAAAGGTGGTTTTCTTTTTAATAGCTTGCTCTGTTTCAGTTGTCTTTTTAAAATATTAAGATAAGGGAGAAAGTAACTAGCTATTTTTTAACCAGAGATCTTTGACAGAGTAACAATTAGTTATTGGATTATTTTAACTCCCCTATGCAAATTAACTTATTTGCTTCCATAGTCAAAATAGTGAGTTTAAAGTTAGCTGCAGGGGGTGACATAATTATGGTTGTTAAGAATGAAATATTTCTGGTTAAGGGAATCACAGACATTTTGCAGAGAGAGTAAGCAGGAAAAGAAAGACTGTGAATACATCAATCACAGAGCCGCTGGGAGCAAAGTATATTAGTAAATTAAGATTTAAAATGAAAAGGAGAGAAGAGAAAGGAGAAAAGAGTGGGGGAGGGAATAGGAGTAGCATCAGAGTGAGAAGGAATCATATACCAGTAAATCAACAAGTAATAAAAACACAATGCTTTACTTCTCTGAATCATCAAGGTGTAGTGTTTGCAACCAAGGAATTGAATACTTTATTCAACAAAGCTGCTCATACAGTAGATGGAACAGGCAGAACTGGCCATATAGCATCAAATATAATAAAATATATTAGTAAATTAAGAGTTAAAATGAGAATTCAATATTGGATAGGGTTTTATAGAGTTACATTTTGGGTGCTCATAGATGTATTCATATTTCTTCTAATTAAGTGCCCAGTTGCATATTTTCTTAAGAAACAAAGTTAACAATGTAGTAATTTACATATCATTTAATAAAATATATTTGCTTTAACAGCAAGGCAACATTGCCAGGATCATTGGTGTAGGAGAAAGCAAATTAATTAACTTTTAAGAGGCCTGGCTTTTGGTTCTAATTCTGCATCAAATTTCTTTCCACCTTGAATAAGTGATTACTTAAAAGGCCCCCCTTTCTATACCTGCCAAATAAAGAATTTTAGGTAGACCAGCATTTTTCAAACTTGATTTTCAGCCATGCAAAAATTTCTTCCAGCATACATTAGATCAGGAAACCCAGTGCACAAACCTAGAGCTGCTTTGCTTGAAGCTCAGGTGGGGAGAAGAGTTGGGAGGCCAACTGAACTCCACTTTTCTCCTGCCCCTACCACATCCTAACCGCCAACAGCAGGGGTAACCTATTCCAGAACTCCAAACACTGGAGAAAGTAACGACCCTCCAGAGGCTATATTTTGGTGTGCTTATTTCTCCTCTCAACTCAATCTGAAATTTCTGATTTAAGGTGATCTGCTTTGGGGTCCCACCGTATGTAATTACTCTGGTTTTCTGTTCTTTTAGTTACTTCAGTCAAATTGTGAATTTCCTTTTCTCTTGTCATTGGCTCTCTCCAGTCATTATTAAAACTTGTGCTATGCCACATTAGTAAATTAGCTCCCCTTTGCTAATCCATTTTCATTGGGAATTCTGTGATTGGGGTTATATTTCCCCACCTTGGAGAAAATCTTCCACCACCAATTTACATCAACTTCACCCTGAATGCTCAGGCCTCTTTCCATTTCCAGTATACTATATGCTGATGTTTTATAATTTTGAAAACTTTACATAGAGTTGTGTTAAAGATTTATTTATCAAATGAAATAATTAATGGCAAATTTATTCGGTCATAATCTTTCTCGTTATATCATCAACTAGAACAATCTACTTGTTTTTCTTCAGGTTGCCGTTATTTCAGTCCCTGCACTAGTTGGAGATTTAATAAGAATTATAATAAAATTGCAAGTATATATCAATTGAAGATTTATGTTTTAATTTTTTTGAGTCAGAGTATATATGTGCATGCTTTTAAATGTCTTGCAGCTCCAAAAGGCTTGTAACCTAAAACAGCATTTCTTTCTTCACTTCTCCCTGATTCGTGATTCCTGTCTTTGGCAGGTAACCATCACTTACATTTACTTCTGGTATCTGCTTCTATGTTTCTAAATGACATATTTATTTTTTTAATTTTTAGATATTACCTACTGACTATTGCCCAAACCCACAACTCCAAAAGGCACACTTCCACTCCTTCTAAAAACCTAATGAAGTTATGTCACAATTTACATAAATCAATAGTGCTTACATGGTTATGGCTCTGTGAATATTATCTATAGTTGAACCATGTAAAGTACAATAACTATATTTTATATACACTTTTTGTTTTTCCTGGAATTAGTAATTGCCTTACTTTTTTATTTTACAAGTTTTTAAAGTACATACTGTTCACAAACGGTCTTTAGAATTGTAATTCTTGGCCAGGCACAGTGGCTCATGCCTGTAATCTCAGCACTTTGGGAGACCAAGGCAAGAAGATCACTTGAGCCCAGGGGTTCTAGACCAGCCTGAGCAACATAGTGAGACTCCTTCTCTACCAAAATTTTATTTTAAAATTAGCCAGATATGGTGGCAGGTGCATGTAGTTCTAGCTACTTGAGAGGCTGAGGTGGGAGAGTCACTTTAGCTTGTGAGTTTGAGTGTGCCATGAGCCTATTATGCTACTGCACTCCAGCCTGGTCAATGGAGTGAGGCTTTGTCTAAAAAGAAACAAACAAAACAGCAGTGTAATTCTTCACTTAATATCCAAAAACATCAGGTAATCTATTAATTTTATTATTTAATTTTTTGAGAGCTATCTTATTCTTGCTCCAATTTTCCCTGTTTGCTCTTTTGTCCTGGTGCACCACTGTAATTCTAGGATTTTACTTCATTTCCTGATGTTGGTGTAGTACATTTCTAGGGGCTTTCTGCCAAATAGTTCACAGGAGCTACATGCATATCTGAAAAATGTCTTTTTTTCTATATTCTCATTTGGTTGATAGTTTGACTCCACAAAATTCTAAGCTAGAATTAAAAGGCAGTTTTAGTTATTATATTTTTATTTTACTTTTAAGTTTTTGGATACAAGTGCAGAATGTGTAGGTTTGTTTCATAGTTATACATGTGTCATGGTGGTTTTTTGAGCGTATCAACCCGTCACCTAGGTTTTAAGGCCCACATGCATTAGCTATTTGTCCTAATGTTCTCCCTCCCCTAACCCCCCACCCACTGACTGGCCCTGGTGTGTGTTTTTTCCTTCCTGCATCCAGGTATTCTCATTGTTCAACCCTCACTTATAAGTGAGAATATGTGGTGTTTGGTTTTGTGTTCTTCAAAGGCATTTAATCGTTATCTTCTTTCAATTTTGCTTTTGAGAAATCCAGTGCCATATTGATTCTTAATCTTTTGTGATGTGTTTTAGTAATATGTTTCTCCTCTCTAGACATATTTGCCATCTCCTCTTGAGCCATGGTATTCTGAAACTTTATAATAATGTACTGAATGGAGGGTCACTTTCAATTTGAGAACTCCTGACCTTTTATTCTAGAATTTTTGAGTGTGGGTATTTTTTTATTTGATCATTTATTTCTTTCTTCTTTTTTTCTTTGTTTTTTTTTCTTCTGGAAATACTATTATTTAGATTTTGAACCTTTTGCACAGATCCTTCAATTTACTTATATCTTATTTCTCATTTGCTATCTCTTTTGTTAGTTTTGTTTTGTTTAATTTTCTTGTTGAGATAAAAGCCCAGAAATCACCTAATCTTTCATAGATATTAATGAATTTTTTATTTACACTATTTATGTTTAATTTCAATATTTCTTTTAAAATTTTCTCAATGTTCTTGTTTTTTAAAGAACTAGGGTTATTCTTGTAATTGTAATAGCTTCTTTTAATCTCTCTAAAGAGAGTAATGATATTTTGTAATATAACTTTGTCTTCTGCCCCTAATGTACCGATTCCTCATAGCTTCCTCTTACTCTCTGTTTTGGTCCTTATGTTTCTGGTTGAGGCTTTCCTCAAGTATCTGATGATCTTTAACTCTCCCATTCACATTTGAGGCACGAAAGGGTGACATAGAAACTCTGGGTCCTTAATTGGACTTGTCAGGCCATCCAACAGGAACTGATTGTTTAATTGAAAGATTCTTGACTACTCTTTCAGGCTGGTCAGTTTCCTCTGAGAGGAATTGGTCAATCTGCTGGCCTCTGGTATAAGCTTGGCTGCCAATATTCTCTGTTCTGCCGGAGGAAAGGAGCTGCTAATCTCACTATTCTCTATGCGACATTCATTAGGCCTCCTGTTTCCAGCTGTGTCTGATGCTCTCAATTCTAGACTCCTTTTGATTCAACCTTCCTAGAGAACATACCTCTGACACTGCAGTCTTATTCTGGAGTTGGGGAGGAATAGATGCCTGCCTGTGTGGGTAAAGGGAGAAGATTTCATATGAACTACCTATATAAATTGCAGGTCCTAGTGAAATATGAAATCGTCAAGCCACTAGTTCAGCATTTTTTAAGAATTTCAAGATGGCAAAGTGTCTATCCCACAGGCATTAGCTGTTTGTCCTAATGTTCTTCCTCTTCACACAGGGAGGCATTCCTAAGCATGGGACCCTGTGCAAGTACGCAGGTTGCAGGCCCCCGAAACCAGTCTTAGATGTAGATATCTAATCACTTATTAAATAAATTGTAATGCAGTTATTTACAGTCTTACCTTTACTCCTAGTTCTTCAGGGATGTCTGATGCCCCTAATGCCTGAGTTTCTTATGTTTCTATAGCAAAAATAAACTTATCTTGGCTTTCCTCTTCTACAAGACTCCCTTTACAGAGTGCTTGGTTTTCATGTTGCTTTATTCGTCTTTCTGTCTTTGAGCCTGCACAATTGTGCTGACATCTTTCATATGTTGTCTTCTCCTCTCCTGTTCTCTTCATCCTTATAGATTATTTGTCTTTTCATAAGTCTGTTTTCTCTCATCTTACTTGTGTTTTGGAACAAAGTTGGAATAAATTTTTGCCATATTTAATAGGAAATCTAAATTTTAGTTTTATAGTTTTCCCAAATCTTTTTCATTGATTTTTTAAATATTTATAATAGAATGTTTATTTGGTCAATAGATTATTACGTTTAAAATATATTTTCCTACGCCTATGTCCTGAATGGTTTTGCCTAGGTTTTCTTCTAGGGTTTTTATGGTGTTAGGTCTTATGTTGAAGTCTTTAATCCATCTGGAGTTACTTTTATTGTAAGGTGTCAGGAAGTGGTCCAGTTTCTGCTTTCTGCACATGGCTAGCCAGTTTTCCCATCACCACTTATTAAACAGGGAATCCTTTCCCCATTGCTTGTTTTTGTCAGGTTTGTCAAAGATCGGATGGTTGTAGATATGTTGTGTTGCCTCCGAGGCCTCTGTTCTATTCCATTGGTCTATATCTCTGTTTTGCTACCATTACCATGCTGTTTTGATTACTGTAGCCTTGCATTTTGAACAAAGAATTGGACAAAACACACACACAGAACAACGAAAGAATTAAGCAATAAAAGCATAGATTTATTGAAACAAAAGTACACTCCACAGAGTGGGAGTACGCTCAAGAAAGCATGCTGGTTACAGAGTTTTCCGGGGTTTAAACAGCCTCTGGAGATTTCCCATTGGTTACTTGATTACACTCTGTATAAATGAAGATGTGACCCATGACCAGTCTGATTGGTTGTGGGAGGGGACCAATCAGGGGTTAAAGTAAAGTTACAAAGTTGCACCCCTCCCCCCCACCATAAATGAAGACTAGTCCCGCCACCAGTCTGATTGGTCATGGGAAGGAACCAGTGTGCTTTCCCTTTTTATCTGTGATGCAGTCCAAAAAGAGTAGCCTCTGACATTTTTGTTACTTTGGTGGTAGAGAGGTGGGACTTTTCCTTTTGATTAGTTCTAGGAAGTTAGTGCAAATCAGCGTTCGGTTCCCTGCCTCCAGATCCTATTCTCCTTCCTCAGTAACGGCCAGGAACTGCTCTGAGAGTTTGGTTATATAACATGTTTATAAAACATGACCGTATTAGAAAGCCTTGGAACCTCCCTTGGGGAATCTTGGAGAAAGTCAAGTTCAACGTCCTTACTTTAAAGATAAAGAAAATGAAGCCCAGAAAGATTATTAAGTTATGAGCTTCTTTAAGAAAGAGACCTAAAGTCTCTCTAGGCTCTTTGTTGTTAGCTGCATTGTATTAATAAATTGGTGATTCATAAGATTTTATTTTTAAGTGTTTTAAAAGATATAGCATAATTTAAAACATTAAATTAGCTGGGCACGATGGCTCACACATGTAATCCCACACTTTGGGAGGCCGAGGCGGGTGGAACACAAGGTCAGGAGTTTGAAACAAGCCTGGCCAATATGGTGAAACCCCATCTCTACTAAAAACACAAAAATTAGCTGGGCATGGTAGCGGGTGCCTGCAGTCCCAGCTACTGGGGAGGCTGAGGCAGAAGAATCATTTGAACCTTGGAGGCAGAGGTTGCAGTGAGCCAAGATTGCACCACTGCCCTCCAACCTGGGCGACAGAGGGAAACTCAGTCTCAACATACACACACACACACACACACACACACACACAGACACACACACACACAATTATAGATCACATAACATCTTATTTGTTATAAATACTCTGATACAGTGAAATGTATGAATATGTACATAATTCTCAGACATTTGGATTTTGAACATTAAAAAGCAAATACTTTTCAAAGATGAAAATTGAAAAGAAAATTATATTAGGTTGGTGCAAACATACTTGCGTCATTGCTTTTAATGGCAAAGACTGCAATTACTTTTGCAAGAACTAATAATTTATTCTATACAAATGAACCAAATGAAGACTGTTGATCAAAAATCCAAGAACATTTACCTTATGGAAGAGCACATCATTGGCAACATCTCCAGTGAAAGTCTTTTGGGGTAGCAATGATACTCTGAATGTGACCTTGGTTGGGAGGCCCAGGAAAGACATAAGCAAGAGAAAGACCAGGAAGAAACTGAAACCAATTCAGTGCTGATGAATGAAAGTCCCACCACTGCCTTTCACTGGATCCCTAGATTTGTGGTGACACCAGTAGCCAGAGTCCTCAAGAGCAAGAAACATTCAGCTGTAGCACCTTTTAATATAATAGGGTGGCCTCGGGAAGAAAGCTGAAAATAAACTTTCAGTTTGACTCTTCTCAATGTCTTCTTGATAGCAGATTAAATAGCTTTAAAAGGTAAAAATTAGACTCCTAAAGTCTCTTGAAAGCAAAAAGCAATTTTAATTTGGTCATTTGCGATCTTTTCGTACTTTTTGCCCCACTAAACAATGACTAAAATAGTCAAAATTGATGAAATATCTAGTTGCATCAGGAATTGGGTAAATGTTTTTCCCACATTGTACTATTTGAATCTTACAGTTAATAAGTTTGCAAGGTATATGTTTAATAGACAGAGAAATTAAGGCTCAAATAGATGGAAAAACTTGTCCAAAATCTAAAGGTAAATGTGGATGCCAGATTTTAAATTCAGTTTTCTCCTACATCGAAGCCCATGTCCAAACAAATAAGCAGAAACCATATTTATGACATAATGGATTAGGTTAATTTTAGTGCGCATTTTTTCGTGATGCTTTTGCTGGCTATGTTGATGACCAATTGATTACCTGATTATGAGAAAGAGTGAGATGAAGACATTAGTGTTATCAGTAAAAGTTTTATTAAACAGGACTGAATGGAAACAACTGAGAACTTTGTGAAAAGATATTCATAGGATCCTCTGATTCCAGTGACATGCATATGACCTCGGACAACAGGTCATCAAATACGGCAACTCAAATTTATCATCTCGTGTGATGAGGACTGTATCACAGGTTATTCTTACTTTACTTGTTAGTTGTCCTCCCCGCCAAAATCTGAATTGAACAAAATAAAACAAAACTAAACTCAACTTGAATCTGAATTTCTTTCTGTAGGATATTGCATTATCCCCAGAAAAACATTGTATATCTGACAAAACACCAATATAGGGAGAAAAGACTGAAGTTGCATTTTAAGACTGCTCGGTTTATGCCAAAGCATTAAAGTTTTCTGAAGCTTAAAAACATCTTGCTTCTAGTAGAAACCTCTGACAAGAAACACGTGCCCTCCAAATCTGCAGAAGATGCAAAATTTATTGAGGAAATCACTAGAATATAGATGGTCACAGATAAAAAAGGAAAAATTTGAGTACAAATTAGTTTTGTATTTACCTTTCTCCAAGAAAATATGCTCTGGTTAAAAAAATTAGAAGTTCATTATGAGAGAATTCAGCTAGGTAGAGCTGTGTGTGTGTGTGTGTGTGTGTGTGTGTGTGTGTGTGTGTGTGTGTGTACCTTCCTGACTCAATAATTTATGTTTCTCCACTAATAACAAAGCATAATACTATATGAATTTAAATCAAAGAAAAAGTATATGGACTACAGAGAGTGTTTTAGAAGGAGAAGAAGGAGGAAGGGAATGAAGGAAAGGAGGGAGGGAAGAAAAGAAGGAATGAGAAAACCAGGTGCAGTGGCTCATGGCTATAATCCCAGCACACTGGGAGGCTGAGGCAGGCAGATCACTTGAGGTCAGGTGTTCGAGACCAACCTGGCCAACATGGCAAAGCCCCGTCTCTACTACAAATACAAAAATAAGCCTGACATGGTGCCAAGCACCTGTAATCCCAGCTATCTGGGAGGCTGAGGTACAAGAATCGCTTGAACCTGGGAGGCAGAGACTGTAGTCAGCTGAGATTGCACCACTGCACTCCAGCCTAGGCAACAGAGGGAGACTGTCTCAAAAAAAGAAAAAGGAAAAAAGAAGTAGGAATGAAGGGAAAGAGGTGGGGGGAGGGAGGGAAGCAAGGATTATGGCTCACTGACATCAAAAAAATATGCATAACTAAGGCTATAGCTAAGTGAACTTCGGGAAAGCCAGAACAAATAGTACTAGGAGAGGAAGAATATTCTGCGATTCTTAAAACCAGCTGCCCAAGTGCCAGTGCTATACATTGCTTAAGATTTGGCAAATATGTTCGTTAACTCAGGTAAAGTAGAGTTCAAGTTTTTAAAAACAAGATTTATAAAATGTATCAAAGTCTTTGGTGGGCTTATATGTTATCTTGCAAATAGAGTAAAATTTCAGACTCTTCACAGTTCTTGACATGCTAGCAGAAGACATGAGAGTCCTTGATTCGAGACAAAAAACGTTATTACTCACTGCACAGCAAGCATGGGTTTCCTCTGTCTTGTCAGGGAACCGTGGAGGGTTCTAGGTAGATGCTGCACACACTGTGCTTTTATGTCACAGTTGAGAACAGCTGAGCTTAGGGAACCTGAATTTTTTTATAAAATGCAATAAACGAACCTGCTTGCCCTTTTCTCTGGATAGAGACATTCTGTTTATTATGCTAGGCAGTATGAAAAGCTGTCCTCTGCTCCAGTAGGAGGCACTCTCTTCTAAGGCACTACCTTGTTAGCTAACCAGACATCTATGAAAAGATAGTCCAGAGCAAAACCACACTGAGGACATGCAGAGACAAGACAGATTCATGGAAAATTGTCTCCTGACAGAAACACAAGGATGTTATACTAAATATTTTAAGCATGGATCAGTAATGAATTCCTAGGGAGATCCCCTAGATCACAGATTTGGCAAGTGGTCAGCTGAGCCTGCTCATCTGTCCTCTCATGTGTGAGTTACAGGCAGGATGATAATCAGAGTAGGAAAGACCTCCCCCAAGCCTCCAAATGTCTGCCTCGTATGGCTTAACAATTAGTATTGCATTTGGTAGCAAGCTTCACAATTACAACTTAGATACATTATTTTGATCTTTCTCATTGTATATTATATCTATCTATCTATCTATGGTCATATAAATGAGGTTATGTAAGGATTATGAAGGCAAATGTCTACAAGGCCCAGCAAGTAACCTAAATGTGAAGTGAGTCAAGTTTGGACTGTAGCAGAGTTTCTCAGTCTCCTTCCTGTTGACATTTGGAACTACATAATTCTTCCTGGTTGGAGGCTATCCTGTGCATTGTAGAATGCTTAGTGTTATCTGTCGCTTCCACTTACTAGATTCCAGTAGTATACCCACTCCTAGTTGTGACAACCAAAAATGTCTCCAGACATTGCAAGATGTCCCCAGAGGGGCAAAATCATGCTGGGTTGATAACCGCTGACTATAAAAACTAGAGAAATCAGCTTAGAAGGTGCAGGGTCTATTCCCTCACAGCTGATGGTTGCAAGGTGGGAAGACTGGTCCATTATTGAAAACTTTTCAAAAAGAAGAAATCTATACATTTTAAAGTATGAGAGCACTCAGTTTTAAAATATTGATGTTTATATATGTGCCTTTCCTACATTATTTCTAGAGTATGAGTAGGAGAGTCAGATATTTGAGGGGTTTTGGTCTAATATTTATCTGACCCTCATAGTCAGGACCATATCCAACATAGAAACACAAATTTTCATATATGTGTGTGTCTAGGATAGGTCATTTTTAAGTACTGCCCAGTAGGAAAGAGAGTGATACAGGGCATCAGAAGCATGCAAGGCAGCTTGAATCGACGGGAAAAAGGAGTCGATCAGAGAAACAATGAGGTTTAAAAAAACCTTTGCTTTGAGATTGCCATGTGTATTTATCCTTCATGGACACTCCCTAGTATTCCTTTTACCTATTTTGGCTGCTCAAGGACTGCATCTGTAGCAAGCTGTTGGAATTTTGACAATGGTGTTGTCAGGGAGCTTCCCACCATGTCTTAGCTCTCCAAGAGAAAAATAAACTCATGGGAGGAAGATGTGTTATCGTAGCTCTTTTATCAACCATATGCACCATTTGCTGGTTTATCTACCTAGGATATGAGGTATGCAACCCACTGGAAATAAACATCTTTATAAAATCAATTCTTAAAATATTTTATTCATTTGTACTAAGACTTCTGCTCACTCTCTTACTATATACTATGAAATAAATGTCTATGAGTCAATTCTCCAAAAATAATACATTTAATAATAAAAATTTTGATAATAGTACTATATTTATGAAACATGAAGCAATACAAAAGCAATTCTTAGGATGATATTCTCCTTTTTTTAGTTGAGAAACATTCTGAATATGTCAAATCTACTAGGAATATGGTAATAAAGAATTACAGTTATTTTCATAATGGATTAAGTAATTGATCATACTATTTAGTAATTATGAATAACAAGTTTTTTCATCATAATAAACAGAATTCAGAGTGATTAAAATGAAACAATACTGTATTGTAATTAAATGACCTGGTCAGAGGAAAATGAACGCTCACTGAAATGTTCACCTGTTATTCATATAGAGCCACTTATTCCATAAATCATTTTGCTGACTTGGAATCCCTGAAGTCCGGTTTTGACAAGACTAACTCTCTAAAGTGTGAGAAGATAGTGATAGCAGAGTCTAGCAGTTTAAAAGTTATATGCTCGGGAAATATTTCAAAGGGTGTTAGACTGAATAAAGAAGTCTACCATCTTTATGATGCCAACGAATCTAAACTTCACAACATGATATCTTCAGTTGCCAAGGTGTGTACTTTGTAATTCAATGACCAAAAATGGTTTCCAAAAACTTCATTCTCACAAATCTCCTTAGAAACAGATGGAGTTCTAAGACAAGCATGAGGTGGAGGAAAGTTTGCTTAGAGTCCCCAGGCCAATATTTCTGTTTATTTTTCTTACTGCTCTTCCTACTTCACCTTTGGTTTCCTCACATTTACTCCCAGACTTATTCTTAGGAATTAACTGATATTTACATTTTAGAGTGTGTCTAAGTCACATGTGGATATATAAAGTAAGCCTTATATCTGACTATGGAATGAATGACTATTCCTTGTTATATAAATTTCAAGCATCAGCTATTAGATGAAGAAAAACCTGTCATGTAAGAAATCCTTTCTTTGGCCCTTGTAATCACAACGTATGGATGGCATGAAAGAATTGCTAAAGAAAGGTCAGTACTTATGATGGTTATGTCTACGTCAAAGTTTTGTAGCCTGGCTCAGCCTAGGAAGCATTCTGGATTTATCGGTACTATAGTTTAACCTGAAAACTTGGATGTAAAAGAAGAATTCGTATATATGAAACAAAGACAGAGTTGGAGCTGTCAGAGGACAATCAGGCACAGGGCAGTGGCTCATGGAAACTTTGAGTCAGATTGGCTAGGCACTGTGCCTCATCAATTTCTCTTACTCACCCTTATCTAAAGTCCTCAAAGACATCATGGAAAATTTCACATGTTAAAAATCTTTTCAAAACTGTGCAGGCAAAGAGTTGAAATACAGTCTCCCTGTTAGATTTCAAGAAATTGTACACATATTATTCCTTTGAAAGCTGATATACACCTGGTCACTGTGGATTTTAAATGAATCAAAGCACCATCTGTCACCTGTATCTTGAGTAGCTGTAACCATGTGATGTAATCCTGAAGTAACTTTTATTTTCACTCCCACTGTCTCCCTTACTGCTCTGCTGCTTTAGTTCTTGCTCTGGATAAAAACTCAGTCCTCAACTAGCTACTTTTGGGTAACCCAGAATATTCTCTAGTCACTTCCTGTCATAAAACACAGTCTCAATTGAGTAATTGTAAAGTCCATCTTGATTTTAAAATCAACACTGCCATCATGATTTAAATCTAAAAGCTTCTCCCCACTCCTCTCTTGCCTACTACTTACTAGAAGCCTCTAATAAGCAAAGAGAGGGACAGCAGTCAACTTCTCCCCTTCCAGCCTAGGGCAATGATATTTTTTCCCTTTCTATGTTGCTAACCAGGGTTGGCTCATAGGATGGGACAAGATATAAGAAGTCAAGAGTATAACTTAATGGGTACTGTCACTTTAATCCAAGGTCAGTGTATTAGTCTGTTCTCACACTACTGATAAAGACATACCAAAGACTGGGTAATTTATAAAGAAAAAGAAGTTTAATGGACTCACAGTTCCACACAGCTGGGGAGGCCTCACAATCATGGTAGAAAGTGAAAGGCACATCTTACATGGCGGCAGACGAGAGAGAATGAGAGCCAAGCAAAAAGTATTTCCTTTTTTAAAACCACAAGATCTCCTGAGACTTATTCACTACCATGAGAACATTGTGGGGAGACTGTCCCTATGATTCAGTTATCTCCTACGGGGTCTCCCCACTCCCACAACACGTGGGAATTATGGGAGCTACAATTCAAGGTGAGATTTGGATGAGGACACAGCCAAACCATGTCAGTCAGTATTTTCTGGGCTCAACAGACATTAAAATGTGACTCTCTCTATGAACTTCTTAAGTTCTTCAGAGACCACCCCCATTATTCCCCAGATTGCTGAGGATCTCTTCTCTACAATTCATTTGATGAGATCAAACACATCTCAATTATGGCTTACTCATTTCTCTGCTACTAAGAATAGAGTGACTCAGCATCTTCTACTGAGGTCTGGTCGCACTTTTGTATAGGTTCTAAAATGCCCCAATGCCAGCTTTCTGGTGTGCATGGAACAAGTCATGCACAAGGGAAATAATCACTCATTTCTGGCCCTGAGAGACTCCAGGAGCATGAATCATCCATAGCAGCCCTGCTCCATTGCTCAATGTCTGATACTGAGACCAGGGGTTAAAATCTTTGTGATGTCAGTATTTTATCCACTTCTATACTACTTAATCCATCAAATAGTGGACTTTTGGACCTATGAAGCTAGAGACAACACCGAAGTCCTCGAATGATTACCAGTGACGGCAATGCACATCGTCCCTCTTCCCTTTCCTTATTAATAGAAAAATTATGAGAGTTTTCAGGAATAAGGTACATGGTCACTTGAGACTTTGTGTGGGTGAACATGACAGGTTTTAATGCTTTTTTAAAAATGGTTATCTATTTCCAACAATGAGAAGAAATGCTTTGTGATTCTTCCATTTCAAGCATCAATCTCTTGGAGGATCTCTCCCTAACTCCCTTCTAATAAAGCATTCTCCAGTGATCTAGCATCATAAGAATTTGCTCAGTTCAGGGCTAGTTTATTTTCCAAAAAAGCCATCTATAAGATCTATGGCAATTTCCTTTATGGCAAAATTTTATGTAGCATAGGGCATTAACAAAATAATTTTTAATCTTCATTTTGCATGGGTGATTCACTGAAGAATACTTCTAGTCTGGAGAATTCTGACAAGGACTACAATTAAAGCCAAAATTTAGCTAGAAAGCAGAGTTTTCTTTTTATGTATATTTATGGCCGCCAGCTTGGATAACTCCAAGGTCACTGCTCTCATTATAGTCAATGTGCATGGCCTGATGTGGAGACTTGCACATATTTGGGGTGACTCCTATACATGTACATGCATTCTCATTCTTTTTTTGGCAAGAGCAACAGAAAAGAAATTGTACAATAGTCACAAAGCATGTGGGGGGTATGTGAGTGTGTGTGTGTGTGTGTGTGTATGTTCTATTGACTGGAGATGGGCATAGAAAATAGTGAAAAAGAAAATATCTTGTTGCTCACTAGAATATAAGCTATATAAGCTTTAAGATGACAAGAGTTGTGTTCACTGATGAATCCTAAGCACTTAGACTAATGACAGCACATAACAGACCCTCAATAAATATTTGTTAAGTGAATGAATTGTTTATGTTTCATTTTTCTCCATAAGGAAGGACTAAAAGTGATATTCCACCAAGTTCCCACGTGAGTCATAAAAAAATCTAATTTTATTTTACTGTATCTCTCAACAAATGACTTCTTCCAAAAGATATTTTGGAAAAAATAAATTTTATTTTGATAATAATGTATGAGGATTCTAATATGTTCCAGTTACAATCCTAGGTGTTTTCACCTAAGTTATTTAACTTGATCTTCCCAATAACTTTGCAAGGAAAGTATCATTACGCATTTTTTTACAGATAAGAAAACAATACTACAGAGAGTTGTCTAAGGTAATGCATAATAAATAGCAAATTAAGGATTTAAATACTGGTCTTTTGACTTCAAACCCAACAGTTTATTCATTCTACTGAAATATGAACTTTAATTTTCATGTAGGAATTAGGTTATGTTATTTTATGACATGCTTCGTTACATTATGTATTTCAGATTTGTTTCCCGTGTTGTGGTATGAGAAACTCTATACCAATGAAGAAGAGACACTTAGAATACCTGTAGTCTTGGCCCTAAACTTTTCTACCTAATTCTTCCATTCCACTGGAGTAAATTCTTAGGCTGGATTGATTCCAGCCCAGATGTGTAGTTTTTATAAATATATAAGAAGTGTAGGGCCTGGGGTGGGTGGTAGAGTGGAAGTGGGTTGAGGAGTATTGATATGGGCATTGTATTGACTAATAAGGGTGTGTGATTGCCAAAGCACCCCTCAGATCCAAGACTATTTGAAGCAAACCTGTTTTAATAACAATAGGTAGGCCAGGCATGATGGCTCATCCTGCAATCCCAGCACTTTGGGAGTCTGAGGTCAGGAGTTTGAGACCAGCCTGGCCAATGTGGGGAAGTCTCATCTCTACTAAAAATACAAAAATTAGCCTGGCGTGGTGGCACACGCCTCTATTCCCAGCTACTTGGGAGTTTGAGGCCAGGTACTAGCTTGAGCCTGCGAGGCAGAGGTTGCAGTGAGCAGAGATTGTGCCACTGGGCTCCAGCCTGGGTAAAAGAGTGAGACTCCATCTCAAAACAACAACGACAACAATAGGTAGATGTTAAAGACTTTATTATGATCAAGATACCTCAAAGCCCACTTTCTACATTACAACAGATATCCTCTTGGCTTGGTTCCTGATTGCAGTAAAAAATATGGGCCATAATGAGTCATAATATCAATTCTGAGACAGAAGGTAGAGAAGCAACACTGATTTTGAAATACGATTATCCATGTGCTCCTAATTGAAGATCTCAAAGGTTTGGAGTCAACCTAATAAATTATAGAAAAGCACAATTAAAATGAGAATACTAGGTTTTATTTAAAATAATCCTAATGATATTTCTTAATATAAAATAGATAAGGACTATCTATAGCCTTTAATTTTTGGATTCTGGAAAATTTAGGAAGTAAATCTGGGCATTGGGCTTCAACTCAAATGTTTGTCCACTGTGAAGGATTTCTTGAAATACTGGGGAAACACAGATGTTTATCACTCACACTCACTCTGTACCTCCTTCAATCACTTATCTTATTGACCTGGACTTATTAGTTTATTTACCTGCCTTCCATCATCAAATGTGTATTAAATGAATCCATGAATGAGCACCAGGAAATAATGTCATTGGGACATGTTTTCTTAGAGAACTGCTGGGGTTTGAATGTTTGCCCTTTTCAAAACTCATACTAAAACTTAGGCCTCAATGTGACAGTATCAAGGTGGGGCCTTACAAAGTGATTGGGCCATGAGGGCTCTTCCGTCGTGAATGGATTAATTTATTCATGGATGAATGGATTAACGGGTCAAGGAATTAACCGGTTATCATGAAAGTGGTGCTAGTGACTTTATAAGGAAAGGAACAGAGATCTGTGTTAGGGCTCTCGGGCCCCTCGCCTTGTGATACCCTGAGTTGCCTTAGGACTCTGCAGACAGTTACCACCAGCAAGAAGGCCCTTGCCAGATTTAGCCCCTTTACTTTGGACTTTTCAGCTTTCATAATTGTAAAAAATAAATTCCTTTCTTTACAAATTGCCCAATTTTAGGTATTCTGTTACAGGCAACAGAAAATAGACTGAGACCAGAACTTTGATTTCATATTTGCCTAAACCATGCTGTGTCAAATTGTCTGCAGCATAAATATGTCTCCCGACTGTCCTTTAGCGTTCTTCCCATTTCTGAGTGTTAGCAGTGGCTATAGATATTCTTTCCCCAGGCCAAACCAAAGGGCGTAGGATGCATTTCGTAGTAGTACACAGGACAAGCATCGATGACTCTTTTCTTATCAGTGACTTTCAACTTCAGTTTGTATACACATCATCTGGAAAGATCATGAACACAGAAGATCAGGCTGGTTGGTGAAGGATTGCTTCTGGCCTTCTTATTCTTTCCAAGCTCCTACGTGATTCCGGTAACTGGACAAAGTTTAACGATAGTTTCTCTGGTGGAAAACAATTGAATTGTAGTACAATTTTGTCCCTCATTCATGAAACTCTGAACCAATGGAAACTTGCCAAAGAATAAAAGGGAAATACATAAAGAAATAAATAGTGGCCGGGCTCAGTGGCTCACGCCTGTAATTCCAGGACTTTGGGAAGCTGAGGCAGGTGGGTCACCTGAGGTCAGGAGTTTGAGACAAGTCTGACCAACATGGTGAAACCCTGTCTCTACTAAAAATACAAAAAATTATCCCAGTGTGGTGACACATGCCTATAATCTAAGCTACTTGAGAGGCTGAGGCAACAGAATTGTTTGAATCAGGGAGGCAGAGGTTGTGGTGAGCCAAGATCCTGCCATTGCACTCCAGCCTGGACAAAAAGAGTGAAATTCCAACTGAAGAAAGAGAAAAAGAAGGAAGAAGGAAAAGAAAAAGAAAGAAAGAGAGAGAGAAAGAGAGAGAGAAAGAAAGAAGAAAGAAAGGGGGGGAGGGAGGAAGGAAGGAAGGAAGGAAGGAAGGAAGGAAGGAAAGAAGGAAGGAAGGAAGGAAAGAAGAAAGGAAGGAAGGGTGGTAATGTTTGACAGCACTCACTGACACAAGCATATGGGTATAACACAGGACCTGGTCAACCAATAGTCAATCAGAATCTTTTTGAGTTTGAAGGGAAATACATACCGTTTGAGGATTTTCATATAGAGTTTGTGTATGTCTGCATGTTTCCACAATTCTTTATTTTCAAATGAAATCTTATGTGGACTCCAGGCATGTAAAACTTGAATGAAAAGAAGTGTCTCTATTGAAATAAATGTGGTTGAGGGTGAGGTGGGGCCTGACTACTTACTCACAGAGCTACCCCTTTGCAACTTACAGTGGCTTCCAAAGGCTCCACGAATTCCTAAGCTTTCTTACAGTACAGTTTGAAAATGAGCAATGTATTTTATTACCTTCTCCCTACTATCCTCCCATATTCTTTTTGGTGGACATGATCAAAGCTGATTTAACAAATCATTAAAATCCAATGTATGGCCAGGTGTATTGGCTCATGCCTGTAATCCCAGCACTTTGGGAGGCAGAGGTGGGCAGATCACTTGAGGTCAGCAGTTCTAGACCAGCCTGGCCCATATGGCAAAACCCTCTCTCTACTAAAAATATAAAAATTAGCTGGGCGTGGTGGCACCCACCTGTAGTTCCAGCTACTTGGGAGGCTGAAGCACAAGATTTGCCTGGGAGGTGGAGGTTGCAGTGAGCCAAGATCATGCCACTGCACTCCAGCTTGGGTGACAGAGTGAGGCTCCATCTCAAAAAAAGAAAAGAAAAAAAAAATCCAATTTATGGCTAGGTTCCAATGGCTCCAAACTGTAATCTCAGCACTGTGGGAGGCCAAGGTGGGAGGATTACTTGAGAATAGGAGTTCAAGACCAGCCTGGACAACATAGTAAGACCTCATCTCTAAAAAGAAACTTAAAAAAAATAGTCAAGTGTGATGGGGCATGCTTGGCGTTCCAGCTACTTGGGAGGCTGAGGCAGGAGGATTGTTTGAGCCCAGGAGTCTGCAGCTACAGTGAGCTAGGGTCACACTACTGTACTCCAGGCTGGGTGACAAGCTAGACCGTGTCTCTTAAAAAATATGCAATTTATACTTGATCCTTACATTTAGAAAGGTACCTGTAAGCCAGGAAATTCATGCCAGATCTACTGAAAGAAAAGGCAAGATGAAATTCTTGGCGTAGGTTTTCCTCTGGACACAGAGAAAAGCCTGAACAACAGCACTGAGGATGCCAGGCGGACGAGTTTTCAACCTGCAGGTGCCAGTTTGGCTTCCTCGTCCCTCCTTCCCCTTTTAGGAGACACGTGTCTTTTTCAAGGGGAAAGGGAAGGAGAGAAGGTTCCTTCTGCTATTCCATGTGGGGCAATTTGCTCTCTTATCCTCAGAAATGGTAACATGACTTTCAAACTTATTATTCAGATTGGCTCATTATTGCCTTATTTAATGCGATCATTTTAACCAGAAGTTATTTATTTCTTTTTATATGGACCTTGAGGAAACTTTCTTCCTTTAATTTTAATTTTATAGTTTAAATTTCTTAGCAAACTGAATGCAGCTTTTAGAGGTCCAAGGGAATACCTGATATTGATTACTAATCAGACTATGTAATCTCTGAAGACAGGAAACAGATGTACATTTCAGAGAGCTCCATCTACTTTATTTCAAAAGGAACTTGTGTGATATGACACATGGAGAAATGATATAATTTTTTTTAATTTTTAATGCAAAAACCATATTTATCCATGTTGCAAGAAGCCCAGATGAGACATACAAGCATTAAAACAAGATGGAATAAAACCTGCAAATACTCCTTTCCTATCTAACATGACAATCTCCCTTTTGCAATTATCTCTGAGGATTAAGTCACTAGAGGATAAGCTCCTTAAATCTACTTTCCTGAAAATGATTGTTAGGAAGTTCTAAAACTGATCCTTAATTCTGTTAATAGAATAGCAGGAAGAAATTGTACTTTTTCTTCAGAGACTTTCAGAATCCTTTTGGGAAAAAGACATTCAGATGATAATAAAATATTTTACTCTATGTTCTACACTCCTTTATTGTCATTCTTAAAGAAAACTTTATTCACCTGGCTGAATTTAGAGACGTTTATGGGAGAAAATTCTCTCTAGCTCCAAGAAAAACAGTGAAAGAGAAACGAGGTAAATTTCTTATTTGTATTAAAATACACATTTGTAAATGTAGAGGAAAATAGTATTGGCGTATTTAAGAATTGGTAGAAACAGGCAGCAAGATGTGCATTTAGCTCTTCTGTGACCCTCATATTTGTGCTTCTGCACGAAGACCATGATCCTGCAGGCATGTGCTCGGTGCAATGTGCAGTCGACTGTCCATTTGCAGACAGATGTTATGCCGGCAAGTGTATATATCAGCCAATATCAAGGTTGCACTTTCAGAATGGCACCAAAAATTTAGTCTTTACATTCTTAAGTGTAATACACTTTCAGAAATTTCGTCTTCTCTGGTTGCTACACCTAGACTCACACATTTAATGAGAGCTTAGAATTGAAATTGGTTTTTCTATCATGCCAAAAATTTTTTCCCCATTTTGATTTTTGCCTTTAAAAAGGCAGACACAATATAAATACAGAAAGCAGTGGGCAAGATGCACAAAATAAATGTAGTTCACTTCAATATTAGACCAAACAGTCTTTTACGTAAAAAAAATAAAAAAAAAACTGAACTAAGCCAAAAATTTTATTTCTAGCTTCAGGATATTGATGTTTAGGGATGTAAAAAGAGATCAAATGTCCCCTTTCTTTGATAAAACTGCAGGTTTTTAATGATTTGGGCATACTCCATGCAAAAGAAATCCAGATGGTTCACTACAGGTTGAATGTATTTTGACCAATCTAGAATGTTAAAATAACAGTATGTCGGTAGTGATGAGAAAAGAGAATTATCCTAATCTAAAATTCTTGGAATATTGCCTAACATTCAGTTAAGAAAACCCAAACCTCATCTGTAGTAGTCAGTGCTTGCCGCCTTCTAATTTGGAAGAAAATGAAGTCAATTCTATTAGAGCCTCAGTGCTTGTACCAATTCCTCTTGAAGATGAGAATGTTAAGCTATTATTTATTTATTGCCCTACTACCAGGCCTCAGTAATCTGAAAATACTTCCACTTCCACTGGGATAGGTTTATAGGTTTTTCCTATAAACCTATATGTTTATATAGGTTTATGCCATCTCTCTGTTTGAAGCAGCATTAGGAGAGAATGCCATGTTCTGATGAAAATGACATATCCCTACAGGAGACAGAGAAAGATCTTTTACAAGGGAACTGATGTGAATCTCCTAAAGTTGGAACATCAGGGAAGTGGGTGCTGGCTAAGTCCTCATAGCTGAGTCACTTCTATGGTGGCAGCCCAGGCCGAAATTCCAAATGATGATAACTACACCATCCCCTCTCCTCTTTTTCCTGATAAAGATGAGTTTAGGAGCTTAGAGGGGCGTGTGAAGGTTAATTTTACGTCAACAGGCTGGGCCATGGGGTATCCAGACATTCGGTAAAAAACTATTCTAGGTGCTTCTGTGAGGGTGCTTTTGGGTAATATTAACATTTAAATTAGTGAACTTTGAATAAAACAGATTGTTCTTCATAATGTGGGTGGGCCTCATCCAATCAGTTGAAGATGGGAATTGAACAAAAAGACCATCCTCCCTCGAGCAAGAGAGAATTTCCGAGAAGATGGCCTTTAGATGTTAGCAGCAGCAGCATCTCTCCTGGGTCTCAACATGCTGGTCCACTCCGCAGATTTTGGACTCTTCGGTTTCTTTAATGGTGCAAAGTAATTCCTTATAATTTATCTCTTTCTCTCTGTATATGTACATAACCTATTGGTTCTGTTTCTCTGGAGAATACTGCCTAATATAAAGGATAAAACTTATATTTCATTTCTGGGGACTTAGAAACTAACACTTTTTGGCTCAGAACCAGAACCGTATGGTCACCGTACTTCCTGGCAACGGTTTGATGACTCCTTGATTAGATGCGACAAAAGTGGAGATGATGCTTTGTCAGGAGACGTTGAAATGCTAGTTTTCAAGACAGCCAGTGTGCAAGAGCTAGGGATCCTTTACCTTTTCCATTCACTCGTCCCTCCATTCATTTGTTGAACATTCAAAGAATATCTACTGATCCCGTCCAAGGTGTCAGGCACTGCACTGGGCAAAGAATATTCTCAGATTGTAGCAATCAGGAGATAGAAACCACACTCTGTAGGTTTTACAGAGGAAGTTTAATATAAGAATTAAGCTATAAAACTAAAGCTCTGTAGGTTTTACAGAGGAAACTTAATATAAGGATTATTAACTAAAATAGATAAGAAAACGTTATATAGTACCCTAGGGCTGAGGGACAGTGGCCAAAAAAGAATAAACTTGGTGATCACATTGAAGAAGGTATGTTCAGCCACAGGATAGGAGAGATATTCACCAGTTTAGCCAGTCCAGTGTTAGTCTAGAATACTGGGCAAACAACTGTCAGCCCTTGGGACTGAGGGTGGGGAGTAGGCCATCAGCAACTGTGACATGGCCATTCAGGTGGCCCTGTGGGTGGTGGGATGTGGAGCAAGGGGTCTTTGAGTTCTGCATAGAGAGTGTTGCAAACAGGTTATTACCAGGCCGAGGCTATGGGGGTGCGGTAGTTCCTGACATTCTGTGGCTCTGGCAGGCAGCAATGGTAACTCTGGATGTCCTTCTGCATTCCTCCCACCAGAAATTACAGAACGCTCCTTCTCCTGCAATCCTCCTTTAGTGTCCTCTACTAAGAAGGATTTACATCATGTTCAATTTCAAGGAGAAATGCTTATAGGAATGCTGTAGTTTGTCGCAGAATATATTGGAGGATGTATTTGGAACTGAGAGGCAATAAACTGGTAACTGACACACAGGTGGATAAGATGTAGTCCCTTGCCTCAAGTTGCTTACTGTTTAATATGTGGCACAGACCATGTATTAGGCTGCTTCAGAGGGACAGAACAAATAGGATACACACAAAAGTGGATTTATTAGGAGGAACTGGCTCAAACAATCACAGTAGCAAAGTCTTATGATAGTCGTCTGCAAGCTGGAGAACCAGAGTCCGCTAGTGTGGCTCCCAGAGAAGCCAGTAGCCAGGCTCAGTTCAAAAGCTCCAGAAACAGGGAAGCCAACAGTGCAGCCTCCAGTTTGAGACCGAAGGCCTGAGAGCCCATTGGAATCCAGTGGTGCAAATCTCAGTGTCTAAAGCTGAAGAACATGGAGCCTGATGTCCAAGGACAGTGGGAGAAAAAGGCTTCCTCTTCCAGAAGAAAGTGGAAGAGTGCTCCGTGTCCCCTTCTTGTGCCTGCTTTGTACTAGCTGAACCCCCAGCAGATTGGATGGTACCCTTCAGAGTGGATCTTTCTCTCCCAGTCCACTGACTCCAATGTCAATCTCCTCTGGCAACATTCGGAAAAACACACCCTGGCACAATGCTTCACTAGCCATTTGGCATCCCTCAGCACCATCAAGTTGACGCCTAATATTAACCATCACAGACCATTAAACAGATAGTTATTTAATAGTGTGACAAATGTTGTGTCTGAGGTAAGTGTAGTGTGCTAAAGAGTGACACAACATGGCACCTAATCCAGTCTTTCCTGGTGGAGGATGGCACTCAGGCTCTGCCACAAATGTTCCCTCGAGTGTTACCCCCATTTGATGGCAGACTCATGAGTCTAGACTCCATGCACATCTCCTCAACTTAGGCAAAATAGAGTTAGAGTTATCCTCCAATAGGATGTCTATAAATTGTTCATAAATCCCTCAAGACAATGTCACATCTTTCTTCATTAATGTAGTCTACATCTTACAATCATCATTCCCATCGCCCGATCTGAATCAGATTTCTTACAAGGCATTCAGATCTCTTGATTTCCTTAGAGTAAAAAACAAAAGCAAAGAATAGAAAGACATTTTAGGCCAGAAGCGGTGGCTCACGCCTGTAATCCCAGCACTTTGGGAGGCTGAGGCAGGTGGATCACAAGGTCAGGAGATCAAGACCATCCTGGCCAACACGATAAAACCCCGTTTCTACTAAAAATGCAAAAATTAGCTGGGTGTGGTGGTGCATGCCTGTAGTCCCAGCTACTCAGCAGGCTGAAGCAGGAGAATCGCTTGAACCAGGGAATCAGGAGGAGGTTGCTGAACTGAGATCGCGCCACTGTACTCCAGCCTAGCCACAGAGTGAGACTCCATTTCAAAAAAATAAAAAAAGAAAAGAAAGAAAAAGAAAGACATTAAGACATTTTAAATCAAGAGTTCTCTTCAGTGCGGAGCAGACTGAGAACCTCTCACCCCTCCCACCTTTGTACAAACACAGTACAAGAAGAAGATGAACAGTCCATGGGGCAGTGCCCCACACTGAACACATGTACTCTGCCAATGGAAAAGTGATTTCTTTCTTTTGTCTGTGTCAAAAGAACCAGGTGTCTGCAAAAGCTTCTGCCATCAGTGAACACTCAGCATCCTCTTAATGTAGAGCTTATCCTAGACATTATTGTATCAAATGACATAACATCCTGGAAGTCATAAAGAACCATATAAATGTTATTGTTATTACTTAGGATCATTGACCTGCAGGTTGGAAGAGCGGAAACAAGTATTTCTCATGTGTTCGAGTATGACAAAAAGACCAATAGGGACTACAGCCATGTCAGACCTTGGCTTTCATTTCCACACATGCCTTTTTCTCAGACTTGCTGCTGGCTTTTCTCTTTTACTTCAAGGCTCTTAAAGTTTGCGATCTTAACCAATCCCAGAATAACTAGTGCCTGTTCAGCTCTGAGCGTTGCTTTGGGGCAGCATTTTTTGTTTCATCCCTGATGGACTGGGGAAATTCTAGGACTTGTGAGTTGGTTAGATTATTTCTTGTCATTTAAGATTCATAGGACTGGGCACGGTGGCTCACATCTGTAATCGCAGTGCTTTGGGAAGCAAAGGTGAGTGGATCACTCGAGGTCAGGAGTTGGAGACCAGCTTGGGCAACTTGGAAAGAATCTGTCTCCACAAAAAATTAAAGAAAATAAAAGAAGTTAAGCATAGTGGTGTGTGTCTGCTGTCCAAGATGTTTGGGAGGCTGAGGCAGGAGGATTGCTTGAGCCCAGGAGTTTGAGATTACAGAGAGCTATGATCACACCACTGCACTCTAGCCTGGGTGACCAAGAGCGATCCAGTCTTTAAAAAAAAACATAATATAAAAAAGATTCACAGAGCTAAAGAGAAGGAAAGCATGGATGGGAGGGGGGACTTATCCAGAATAGAAACTCAAAATCATAATGGAAAAAAATAAAATAATAGGATAAAAGTTGAGTTGCTTAGAATTACTTTCTTGTCCTTAAAATAAGCATATTCTCCATTCTTCTCTCATGTTGAAGTGATGAAAAAGACAACACTTTTACTAGAGTGATTGTTGTAGTATATAAAGAACTGAGTGCTCACAGATTGTCCGAGGTGCTCCTTACAAAGGACTTGACAGCTGATTGTGAAAATGCATCCTCATCACAGGGCTGAATGATAGCCCACCCTTGCTTAGCCTCCGTGACGCTAAGCTGAGGAAGTTTTGAAAGATTGTATCTGCCCATAATGCAGGGGAAATGTTTCAGATCTGAAGGAATACTCTCTGTAAACCCGCAGATGCGAACATTTCTAGCCAGCCTGCTAAGGCAGAGCTTGCTCTTAGTCACTCTCCTCAACCACATTAACTGTTAGAGGTATTGAATGTTAGTTACTATTAAAAGTTTTAAGAAGAAAATGAAAACTTCAATTTGTTATTGTCCATGTTCCTTGGTAGAATAATCAACTAGAAAAAAATGTATAAAATGTTTAACTATAAATTCCTCTCTGCAATCTCCTTTAGAAAAAGCTACATTCACTGATGTTATAATGAATGTTATGGCTTTATATCATATTGTCTTATTTTCTTTCTTTTTTTTGCCTTTGAAGGGAGAAAAAACTACTTTCTTCTGAATGGGACAAAGGGTTTGTCTTGTACCTCCTGCTTGATGCTTTCCCAGGTTTTAATGAAACCCTCATAAGTGAACAGCTAATCAATCAATTATTTCAGTCCAGTCTTTACATTTAAATATAGATAAAATATAAAGTATTAGTTATACAAAAGGAAATTTGTCAGATTTCTCAATAAAACCCCCCATGTCATAAAAATGTCCTTTCACTAATCAAAATATCACCTGAATGAAGTCATCATGTTAGCCTGATTGCATTTCCCTCATATATGTGCAGCTGCATTTGCGGCTCCATAAATGTCATTTGATTATGAGAAAATAAACAGGAAGAGACTCAAAGGGAGTCAGTACAGGGCCTGCTTGTTTACCTGCGGCAGCTTTCTTAGCTGAAGAACAAATGTCATGCAAATGGTGCACCAGCAATGAGCTGCCAATCACCCTGGCTTGGCATTCATGATGATTTGCTAAATCATTTAAAGAGACATGCTTTACTAAATGAAAAAATATCAGCGGCAAGGGCCTGTGTTTAAACACGGGGCTGAGTTATTATCCCAGTAGGCTGGAATGAAATGAAGACATCTTCCAATTAAAGCTTGCAGATGAACCCAGACAAACCCCCCTTTTTTCATAAAGACAGGCAGATTATGATTGGGAAGGAACAGCGACAGAGGCTTTCATTACACGCTGATTATGGTGATAAAATTCCCAGCGCTGTGTGTCTGCGGGCCCAACTTCACATTTGAAGGTTTTTAATATAATTTCCTTAGGGTGAAATGCTGAAGATTTATTAAACTTTATGAAGGGCTTACAGATCCAATTTAAGAGGACATATCATAGGGGCAAAACTGACAGACGATAAAATACATTCCAACTATAAGAAAAAAAGCAAGGAGAAAGTTGAGCCATGAAACTGTTTTCAAACATTTTTTGTTGTTGGTGGTGTTTAAGTGAAATCAATCATTTCCCCTAGTGTTACAGTCTTGTTGCTCCATTGAAGTTTTCTTCATGCTTTTTACAGAAGGTGGGAATTGAGCTCAGTGAAGGGATGAGGAGCTTACCTAATTTTATTTGAAAAGAAAAACACCAAAATAATTTTGATATCATTGGTTTATCAAAACTTGGCATTTACTGTTTTTCTGCAGTGAAGCATGCATAATTCTCTTTCTTCCAGCACACCACCATTAAGACATTATGCTGATGTGGGTGCCAATCTGTTTCTTCCAACCATATTCATACAAACAGAGACCTGTCAGGAACAAGTTTAGCAACTTTCATTGGCTCCTTTTTTTTTTTTTTAGAAGTTTCAAAATAGCTGTGGGGACAACTTTTCTTTCATTTTTATTATGATTTCATGAGCCTGTGCTCTATGAATTTAGAATAAGAGTTTGATATAGAAAAACAAATAGTACAAGATCACTCTTCTATTTGGCAGTGAAGAAAGGTTTTCTAGGTACCTATACAGTTTAGATAACTTCTAAGCTTTGCCCATCACTCAGAATAGATCACAGGTAAGAAAGCAGTCACAGGCAACTCCTGTCTTCTATGGCCTTTACTTGAATTTGCCTAAATTACTTATGGATAAGACTTCTCTGGCCAGATACTTTTTCCGGGCTTTTGTTCTTCCCTCCCTCTCTTCCTCCTTCTTTCCTTCCTTTTTCCATGGCTTTTTTTTTAAAGCGTTAATTTATATAGAAAAAAATTACCTGTTTTAAGCATACAATCCAATGATTTTTTAATAAATTTACAGAATTCCACAACTCTTACCACAGTCCAGTTTTTAAACATTTTTATCATTCCAAAAAGATCCCCAGTGCCTGTTTGCAATCAATACGTTTCCACTCCCCACCACCAAACTCTAATCTGCTTTTTGTTGCTATAGATTTGCAGTCTCTAGACACTTTACACAAATGAAATTATACAATATGTAGTTCTACCTAGAATTTTCTTTTTTAAGCCATTTCAGGGCCAAATCCAGATCTCACACTGGCACTTAGTAGAGACTCAATTTATATTCAAACCATCCTGGAAAACAGGTCAAGTCAATATAAGATCAACCTTGTGGATTTGTCATAGTGAAAGACTTTTGTTTTGTTTTGTTTTGTTTTTTGTTTTTGTTTTTGTTTTTTGAGAGAGGGTCACCTGTCTCTGTCATCCAGGCTGGAGTGCAGTGACACAATCTCAGCTTGCTGTAGCCTCTATGTCCCAGGCTCAAGTGATCCTCCCACCTCAGCCCCCAGGCATGCACCTCTATGTCTGGCTAATTTTGGTATTGTTTTTGTAGAGATGGGGTCTAGCCATGTTGCCCAGACTGATTTTGAACTCTTGGGATCGAGCAATCCACCCACCTCAGCCTCCCAAAGTGCTGGGATTACAGGCGTGAGTCACTGTGCCTGGCAGAGAGACTTTCTTAAGTAACCTTAGGAAAGTCACCAGAAAGGTGGGAATAAAGTCCCTCTGTTTTTTTTAAATTTATTTTTGGTGTAATAAAATAAAAATATTACTTGTAAAGAATCTATTATATCTCAAAAAATATTTTGCTTTTTACTGGGAAAAAAAAGTTTTCGTTAGAGAATTTTGCACTACGCAATCACAAAGCTCTCAGAAGAAGGACATAAATCCTAGATAGCAGGTAAATGAAGGAGAAAACTGTACGTGACATATAGCCTAGCTTGGATCCTGGATCAGGGAAAATGAACACTATAAAGATATATTTAGAAGTAATTGGTGTATTTTAATGTGTACAGTTTAGAGAAAATATTATTTTATTGATCCAGGATTTGATACATGTGCTGAGAATGTATTTGTTCTCAAGAAAAACATCATGGCAAAGCATTTTGGGTAAAGGAGTATGATGTAAAAAAAAATCTATGTAAAGAAAGAGAAGAGGAGAGGGGAGAGAGAAAGACATAGAAAGAGAATCAGAGAGCGAGTGCAAGAGACAGAGAGGTGAGACGCTGCCAACTGGTCAAGGCTATACGGGAATATTTTTTGTACTATTCTTGCAACTCTTCTGGAAATTTTAAATTATTTCAAGAAAAAGGGGTAAAAACATGAAAAACATGAATGGTGTAATAGTTGTGTAAATAATAGTTATAAAATTTAAAAAAAAATAAAGCCTGCTCATTTTTCTATCTTCCTTTTTCTCAGGGTGAGCCTTACAGTTTAAAGTTCAGGCCATCAGAGGTGATGATGCTGATGTTTCGTGAGAGTTCATTACATGCCAGGCATTGCTAAGTGTTTGGGGTTTTTCATTTCAAAACAAAAGGTAAAGAAAATGCCCTGACAGCCAGATGCTTTGTTTAAATATAATTACAAGAACAAGGATGTTCATAGCTTTCTTGACAACTTCTTGACTACAGTACAAGCACATGCAGAGTTGATAAAAGGCAGAAGATAGATGATGGTCCAGTATCCATGGCAGGATAGCAAGTGTTGGATCCTAGTACTTGATTGCAGGCATCTAGGAGGAGGTATTAAATACTGTGGTCACATCATTGAAAACACTAAGAAAAAGTAGGTGCTTTTGTAATAATAAAACTACCCACCACATTTAATGAATACTTACAATGTGCCAGCTATTCCAAAGTGTGCATGTGCAATGGATCCTTATGCGTGTGTTTGTTTGTGTTTGTGCATGGGTGTTGGATATATATCCTCATTGATTCTTCACAATAACCTCTGAGATCGGTACTAAATGTCCAGAATGAAGAAATTTGAGCTTGCCCAATGTTACATGGCTAATCAGTGGCAATGGAAGCCTCAAAGCCAGGTCTGTATGACATTGCAGTTGGCTCTCCACCTCTAGAAGGTTAGCCTATATATTCAAATATAAGAAATAAAAATATGTCTCTTACTTGCTTCGTAATGCTGGTAAGAGGATTTATGAAACAAATATATATTATGATATGCTCTGTGGAAGAAATAAAGTTTCTTTAGCAGAACAACTGAAGCATGGGGTACATGATTATATATCAAAAAAAAATCCAGTTTCCTGTACCCTCGCTGTGTCATTGCCATGTATACTAATTGTGTATCCCCACAGATTAATAATAATAGGACAGAGGTATGAAGAAAGGAGATATTTCTTGTTACCTACATTATTGTTAAGAGATTTATTTACCAATACAACTACTCATGACTCAGAATGGATTCCTGAGAGAGGGTTAATTTGACTAATAGTAGTGTTACAAATGTGTATTTCATTATATAATGTAATATTTATGATACTACGATACATAATGATTGACAGCAATAAAGATATGTTCTATTATTTATTTTCATCATGGTAAAATATTTTCATCATTACTTTATATTCACATGGTAAATATTTTACATGAATGGCATTTGGGTTTTTGTTTTGTTTGTTTTTATTTTTATTTTTTACCCTAGTTGTTGCCATGTATTTTCTGTGGAAAAATATGGTCCAAATCACTGTTGCTTCTCTCATTTCCATATTCATTTCTAATTATATCTGGAAAGTGCCTCAAAAAATTTACTTGGGAATTGGAATTGTCTAACTCTGTTCAGGCTGCTGTAGCAAAATGTCATAACTGAGTAGCTTATAAATAATGGAAATGTATTTCTCACAGTTCTAGGGGCTGGGAAGTCCATGATCAAGAAGCCGGTAGATTCAGTGTCTGCTGAGGGCCAACTTTCCAGTTCATAGATGGCATCTTCTCACTGTGTCCTCACACGGTAGAAGGGATAAGCTAGTCTCTGAGGTATTTTTAAATGAGGGCATTTAATCCCATTAATGAGGGCTTATCCCCCATGATCTAATAGCCTCCTAAAATGACCACTTCCTAATACCGTCAACTTGGTTAGTATTTAAACATGAATTTTGAGCGGACAAAAACATTCAGACTCTAGCAAGCATTAACTTTTCATTTCCATCTGTCCCCTGCATACACTTTCCTTATTCCTCTGTCATCTTTTAGAACTGAAGACTAAGCCAAAGTTAAATTTTGCACTACACAGTTCTTTCAAAATTAGGTCTCACTTAATTCATATTCCTGGGACATTACACTGATATATAATCCCTTATGGTAATTTGGGAACTGGCAACATTGTTATTACACAATATGATAAAAATAGAAAATATGTCCCAAAGGCATGGTGGAAACAAGGAGACATGGCAGCATTTCTCCCTTGGAGCATCCAGACAATGGATTTTCCCAGTCTGCAATTTTCCTATGTGGCTATAAATGCATCTTAATCTCAACACTTCCCTTGACCACACCGAACCCCTCACACCAGGATGGAAGCTTCATTGGCTAATAAATTACTGCACTCTTCTTTCCTAGTGCCCCAAAGATCTCTGTACAGTTTTAAAACAACACCAGAGTTAAAAGTAAGAAAGCCTAACAGGAAGACAAGTGTTAAGTTTGTCATAACAGATTCTCAAGTTGTGAAAGTTGTTAAACTGTTGACTTTTAATGGAACTAAAAGAAATTTTTGCAATCATCTGAGCTGATGTCAAATATTCTAAAGTGATGTACTAGTTTGCTTAGAGTTGTGGCAAGACTGCAGGAAAGGAAATAGTGGAAGAGAAGTGAAAGAAAGAATTAATGACAGAGAAAGGAGAAAAAAATGGCAGAGAAAGGAGGTGGAGATATAGAGCGAAGGTAAAATAGTGAAAGAAGCTAGTTTCCTTTGGGGAATTGTAAAGTGACATTTACATTCTGAGAGTGAGAAATAAAATGGAATTGCAAGATGATATTGAGAATTAGAGAAATGCCAAATAGTCTTTTCCCCTTTATGGATAAATATGAATAAATTTTAGGAGACTTAATTCAATCAAATATTTATTGAAACCTATCATGTGCAAGGCATTCTGCCAGGTTCTGTAGGTTATACCGAGAAGAATCTGACATTATTCCTGATTTAGAAAGAATTCAAATAATGGAGAGACAGAGAAATTCTCAACACAGGAGAGATCATGCCATTTAGGGAATGGGACAAAAATAAAGACTTAGTGAAAGAGTGTGCCCTTGAGCTAGGCTAGAAAGACAAGTGATATTACCATATTGGCAGATGGCCATCTAGAGGTGTGGCCATTAGAGAATTGCATGAGAAAAAGGACATAGCAGAAGGATTTAGGTGTCTTCCAGAGCCAATAAAAAGTCCAGTTAGACTAGCACGTGCTTTTTATGTCAGCCAGTACAGGGAAATAAGCTTCCCTGTGTTGAAGGAGTTTATAATTTAGTAGGCAATGTAGAAAGTTGGACATTGACTTGGGTGTTTGCTTAGTTTTTGTTTATTTTACATGGAAAACTGTAGGTGAACAAGAGTTGAAGCACTGAGTCAAAAGGAAGGAGTAACAGGCAGAGTGAAGTTTGAAAAGAGACTCCAGGTAGAAAGCTACCCCAGGAGAACCGAACTGAGAACTTAAGCTATTCAATGGCAATGGCAGAGAGGAAATGATAGATTGAAGTAGCATTAGGAAGGAAGATTGAACATTCAGAATCGGGTGAGGGGAAAGGAAGATTCAGAAGAGATTTTATTTTCAGATTTTCTCACAAGGAAACAAATTTGGAATTCAAAATTTCCTCGATTCATTTAACAGATAGATATTTAGCTTCGACTGTGGACTAGATTCTACGTTAAATTCTAAGTTTCATCCTGTGGATGAAACAGATGAATTATATGTGATCTACCCTCTAGAAACTTACAATCTGTAGTCAACGTAAAGTAAGACACAAACAAGCATTGTACAAAATAGAATACAGTAGATGTTGTTCCAGAGGTAAAAAAAGCAAATTCCATGGGTTTATGGAGAGAAGAGACGATTTTTTCTCCAGCACCAAGAAGAAGTTTGGGAAAGAAGAGTTCTTTGGACAGGGCCAGGGAAGAAAAAACAATTTTGACAGACTAAAATATTGAAGCGAGCCGGCTGGGCACGGTGGCTCACGCCTGTAATCCCAGCACTTTGGGAGGCCAAGGAGGGTGGATCATGAGGTCAAGAGATTGAGACTATCCTGGCCAACATGGGGAAACCCTGTTTCTACTAAAAATACAAAAATTAGCCAGGTGTTTGGCACGCATCTGTGGTCCCAGCTACTTGGGAGGCTGAGGCGGAAGAATCACTTGAACCCAAGAGGCAGAGGTCGCAGTGAGCCAAGACTGCGCTGCTGTGCTCTAGCCTGGCAACAGAGCAAGACTCCGTCTCAAAAAAAAAAAAAAAAAATTGAAGTGAGCAGCTGGAGGAAGTGATAGAGATAGAGATACAAACTTACCTAGCATAATTTCAGGAATAATTTATATATGAAAAATACCAAATTTTTTTTCTCTCTCTCAAACCTTTCTTTAGATTTAGACTTACAGTTACAAACAGAGAGGCCTCCTCACCATCATCTTAATCTTTATCCATGTATCTCATAAGGATAGTGTCAGGATTACCTAAAATATGTAAGGATCTTCCATAAATTCAGAGCAAAACACCAGAGAAATATGTGTAAAATATGAATATAAATGAATAAGGCTGGCTTTCATCATCAGCTTACA
Source organism: Aotus nancymaae (assembly GCF_030222135.1). Lineage (NCBI taxonomy): Eukaryota > Metazoa > Chordata > Mammalia > Primates > Aotidae > Aotus > Aotus nancymaae. The sequence goes on from NW_026988455.1 coordinate 34,139,913, forward strand.
AATACTTTGAATATAGCTACATAGCTGATCCCTCAAGATAGTCACTATTGGAAGACTTCTCTGATGCTCCCAACAGAAGAGATATTTATTCAAATTTCTTTTTAAACAAAACTCCTGCAAACTTATTCTGTTATAAATATTGCTTTATTATTTAGGATGTCTAGTTTGAAAATCTGACAGGTAATGCCTGATGCTTAGCCTCTGAAACAAAACAAAACAAAATAAAACCTTACACTGCGCGTTTCTTAGTAATATCTGTTTATAAGGTCGTGAATTGAAAAGCCAGAATTCTAAGTTCAAATCCAGACCAGCTCAGGTTTAAGGCCAGTGCCGTAATGAACTTGAGTCATGCGGAAGATGAGATTATCAAAAAGCTACTTTCTGCCCTGAGCAAAGATTTTAGAACTAAATCAACAATATCATATACATCATATAATAAAGAGAATTATGAGTTTGGTATACTGTTTTTGACCTGGTTTCTCAGTGAATCAATTTAAAGGGAGGAAAAATAACCACTAAGGAAAAAGGGCTGGAATTAAGCAATGTTTACTTACTCATCTTCAAAGGAATTTGAATGGCTCTTAATGAAGCTGGAGGAAGCTCCAGCAGAGTTGGGCCTTGAAGTTATCTGCTTTGATAATTGTTATCTGCATTGATCCTAGGGGATGGCCTGCAGAAAACCAAGTACTCAGGGTTAAATTCTGCATTTTCCAGTCATGATTTCTGTGATCCGGGAAATGCTCTCTCTGGTTTTCCTTTCAGTCATAAAAAATACCAGCTACTTTTTCTTCCCTCTTTCAAGAATTACTAAATTCTTTAAGGAGTAACGTTCTTCATTTGCAATGTCGGTGAAGCAACAGAATATACAGCAATCTTGTGTCTGGTGGAGAGGTTTATTAAAGGAACAGAGGCTAGAAGAAGATAGTTATATTTATTACCCAAGTCAGCTGTTAACCCACAGCCCCCAGGCCCTCACTGCTTCCTACACGGCAGTGAGGAACTCAGCCACCTACCTGGGTTCCAGAATGTCCACTCTAGTTGTGCTACATGATACAGAGAAAATCCTTTCAGCTGTATCCTCAAGGAGAGACTGCCATCAGATGGATTTAACAACTGATACACATTCTTGTTTTTATTGTATTTTAAACTCGTGGACGGGGGCTTTATCGTTGAAGTAAATATTTTTCAAAGTACCTGGTCACAAAAAGAGACAGAATACATTATTTGACCAAGCAGAGTAATAATTCCTTTCTAATATATTGTGCCATACCATTTTGGCATATACATTTTTGATCATCACACGTAGGTGGTTTCCCTACTAGTAAATTCTCTAGGCATTCTCCAGTACAGAATTTCTATTAATAATCCCTGTAGCTGCTGTAGGTAGACACAAGGGAAGCTAGATCCAAACAAACCACACAACTAAGTTTACACTATGTGGTTCAGAATTCTTGGCCATGGGTGGGACGTGTGATGGCCTAACCCTGTTTTACTTCGATATTGTCTATTGCAACTATACTTCCAAGGACTAGGGAACAATATGCCAGCTTCTGGTTCATAGCTAACAGTAACAGACAAACCTGTAACATTTCAAGCAAGAAAAACTAAGACATATAAAACATGATTTACAAGTTATTTCTTTCTACAATGAACAGCTATTCTTAAAGGGAACCTAATCCTGATATCACCCCCATCCCTCTCACCCACATTCCTCATTTTTCTTTCCATCTCTGGCCTTGGCCCCATTGTCTGCCTTGCATTAGCCCTTGATTGACTGCCCTCTGCACTTTCCGTCTCCTGTTCTATGCTAGTGCGTATCGATTCTTAGTATTGGAGCTCTCCTTCTATGTCCCTTACCAGGCACTATTAAGTCTGTAATATATTCTTTCTGCAGTGCAACACTGTCAGCTGCCTGAGTGTAAGTAGAAACACAGAGTCACAGAATGTCAGAGCTAAAAGGAATGCCCGAATTTATGCCATTCAACTCCATCATTTTACAAATGTTGACACTGAAGCGAGAGAGGTAAAAATCACCCAGATACCAACAGAGAAGGCCGTAGGACCCAAACTTGTGGGTTCTGTTTGCAGGTCCAGCCCTGGACTTTACTTTGCACAGTGTTTCATCTCTTAGAACTGTGACGCTTACTCAGAAAGTAAACCCATCATACTATGGGTTTGGCTATTAAAAAGTAACATATTAAAGAAAGAATTCAGACCAGAAGGAAGCCCTCTACAGTAGAGGATATTCAATTATTTAAGATTTCTCAATGCCAGCCAAATTATAGATAATTTAAAATATTACTACTCTGTTATCCCAGATGCTTCCTTGGGCCCCCTAGGTGAAGGTAGAAAATGAAAAAGAGATATTTTGAAAATTTCAAGGAGGTGGGGTTTTTAAGGCTGGATAATCATTTTCCTGCACTAATGCATTAGTGCAGGAGAATGGTTCTGCAAATCCAACTGCTTTTGACTGTTCTTTTATCTTGGAGTGTATAAAAGCATGCAAAAGACAGTTAGGGTATAGAGTTGGTTGAATATAAGGGATAGCAGAATCTAGGCAGCTGCTTCCTATTTTGGATCCTGTGTTGGTCACTTTCCATCAGGTCACCCTCCATCCATTCTCTGTCTTCTCTGCATTATACTTGCCCGGGACAGGGAGAGAGAGAAGACGTCTATGCTCTCTATGACCTCTACTGGCTGTATCAGCCAGGTTCCCTTGACCTCTGGCTTCTGTTTGGAATCAGTTAATGGGAAGCTCTGCCTGGCAAGGAGAAGACAGAGGATTGAGTTTGTTTGTTTGTTTGTTTGTTTTTTCCCACCACTTTCATCCTGCTTTGAGCTGTGATCTGGCAATACCTCAATCCTTCAATTACAGCTTCTGTGAAGTGGTTCTTCTCTATGGCTCTAGATCTCAACAGAATCCTCTAAGACTGTTCCCTCCCCTTCCTTCTTCATGTCTAGGGGTGTTAATAACTTCTCATTGCTAGTCTCTGACTGCCTCAATGTCCCTCAGTGCTTCTGTTAATGCTACTGCGTCAGTAGTTCCTTCCCACTCTGTAAATTGTCTCCTCACACTTTGATCTGAACAGGTTTTCTTTGCTTGCCTGGGCACTGAAACAGTTCATTTTGGGTTAATCGCAGTCTGAAGTCACCATTTATCTTCTTTGCTGCAGCAGCAAACTCATCATCATAAAGGATAGGATCAATTCTTGTTCATTTTGTATCTTATAGATCTGCTAATCCATGAGAAATGCAGCTAATCTGAGCGGAGGTCTGACTCTCATCTCCAATTCCATTTTTGCCTTTTGGATTTGGTTGATACTAACTATGAGAAAAGATCATTAGCAGAGAGGAGGATACAAGAGGAAAGGTCATATGTGGTTTATGTCGTATTCTAACACTTTTTCCTGAATTATGGAGACCGACATAAGAACTTTGTTGTTTATATAGAACCTGATAACATTCAATAATCAGAAACATGGCTCATTTTGGTTGGTTATTGCTGGATGGGCAACTACATCTGCAAAATAAATAAACAAATAGTCATTAGTGGGGAGGTTTAAAACTGGCCCCAGTTTCCCTCCAGAGCAGAATTATTGTTGACTTGTTTAAAATGATTTTTTTCTCGGGCCGGGCGTGGTGGCTCACGCCTGTAATCCCAGCACTTTGGGAGGCCGAGGCGGGTGGATCACGAGGTCAAGAGATCGAGACCATCCTGGTCAACAAGGTGAAATCCCGTCTCTACTAAAAAATACAAAAATTAGCTGGGCATGGTGGTGCATGCCTGTAATCCCAGCTACTCAGGAGGCTGAGGCAGGAGAATTGCCTGAACCCAGGAGGTGGAGGTTGCGGTGAGCCGAGATGGCGCCATTGCACTCCAGCCTGGGTAACTCCGTCTCAAAAAAAAAAAAAGATAATTATAAAAAAAATTTAAAAAAAAATGATTTTTTCTCAACCATTGTGGAATTACAAGTGCTGATTAAGGAGAGTCCATTTACTAATGCTTATAAATATTAATTTCAGATTGGATATATAATTTCTACCAGTGGAAAAATTATTTACCTGCTTTTGTTTTATTTTTAAGAAATGGACACTATATGTTTTCTCTTTTCAATGAATCTCTTATGAGCTCTGCAGAAGGATATAGGTACCTTTTCAATAATAGAGAAGAAATGGGACAAGAAGCAGAAAGGATGGAGGTTTCATGTTTTATCCTAGATATTGATTGGACTTAGGTGGTAGGTCATCCATTCTTTTAATCCATTTACATTTATTAAGTTAATATTTATAAAGTCCTATCAAATGTCAGAAGCTGGGGGTGGAAGGATTCATAAGACATGCTTATGTCACAATGGACTCAATCCAGTGGAGAAGGAGGTGACTCGGGGAGTAACTGTCCTTCACTAAGTTGGAAGACAGTGCCAACTGCTAGCCATTCTCACTCACCTATTTACTTTGGGTTAAGAGTAAGGGAGACTCAAATCCTGACCCCTTGCCTTCATCATTTTGAAGCTGGACTCTAGAAAAAGCTTCTGGCTTCACTGTGGGAAGCAGTGTGTGACAAGAGGGCCTTAAAGGGAAGCCCCAGGTCTGTGTAAAGATTATTTTGACAGAAACGTCACCTGCTAAAAGAAAGAAGGGAGGGAAGAGAGAAAGGAAGAAAGCAAAGAGAAAAAAGAGAAAGGAGGTAGGTAGGATGGGAGAGGAGAGAAAAAAATAGGAAGAAGAAGAATAAAAAGTGGATGAGGAGGAGAAGGAAGGAGTTAGAAAGAAGGAAGGAAGGTTGGAAAACCATTGACCTAGAGCAAAGGTCTGTGAATTTTTTTATAAAGCACTAAATAATAAATCCTTTAGGCTTTGTGGGCCATATAATCTCTGTCACAACTACCCGGATCTGCTTTGTAACACAAAAGGAGCCAGAGATAATCAGTTAATTTATGGAATACTGAAATTTGAATTTCATATAGTTTTCACGTCACAAAATATTACTCTTCCTTCGATTATTTTGACCACCTAAAGGTGTAAAAATCAGTTCTAAATTGTAGGACATATAAAAAAAAACTATATCCCATGGTCCATAGTTTGCCAAATCCGAGGTTAGAGGGAGAAGCCTAAAGGAGGAGAAACATCATATACCATTGCTCTGCCAGAATACCCAATAATACAGCCTCTAACACCTTTCATGGTTATTTGGTGTATTCATTGATGAGGATCCACCATCAACTAGGTGCAGTATCTTCCCTGCAACCCTGGGTTGGGTGGATCCATTGACCTTCATACAACTCTCTTCTTTGCCTGTAAAATAGATAAATCTACCTGGCCCTTTAAAACTCACAGGTTTTGATGAGGATAAATGAAATAAAACCCATCAAAAGTACTTTGTGCTCTTAGGAAGAAAAGCATTCCACAAACCCAATGTATTATTAAAGAAAAAGCAAATTTGTCAGAAGGAATTGGAAAGCCCTGAAGCACAGTGCCACGTAACTGAAAAATGCCACCGCGAAGGAGCTCTTCCCCCTGAGATAAATGATGTGGCCTTCTCTGCTTAACATGCTCTCCCCATATTTCATCGTTTGCAAATGAGGTGACTTTACTGCCTGTTCTTTTCTTTCTTTTCTTTTTTTTTTCCTACCTCATTAATCCATGAGAGAATCAAATTGTTCCTCGTATGGATTGCTCGGTGGCAGTTGGCTGGCTCCTTCTGTCTGATGCAGCCCATGGGGCTGTATTTAACTGGCCAAGGTCTGTGCTCGCTTTCCAAGTTTAATAATCACTTGATAGATTACCCCTTGTATAGTACACTATCGAAAGCCTTCTTATACAATTCGGGTAAAATATGCCTATGGTCTTTCTAGAGTCAACTTGTTTAGATACTTAATCAAATAGTCCTTTCAAGGGTGGCAGAATGGAATCATTTTTGTGAATTAGATCTTTCTTATTCTTGGTATGATGTGGCATTTCTTAGTATTTTATAATGGTTTTTCAGGTGGAATTATTCAGGCGTCTTCTCCTATAAAAGCAATTCTAAAAGCCTGTTTTTGTCTGATAATTCTCATCCCACCCCCAGCCCCAGGTAGAGTGGACTGATTACATTTAAAGACTACATTTTGTCTACCTTAGATTGGTTCAAATTTTATCTGAAAGTTTTGAGATTTCTGTCTTGCATTGTTATGGTTTCCAGATTTTGCTCTATCAAATGCAGCTGTGATTTCTAGGAATGACTAAAACAAGATTGCATAATATCTTCCTTGTCAGGAGGGAATTTCTTCTCTCCACTGTGTCTTAGAAATTATTTATTTTCATTTTCTGCACATCATTTTTTTTTTTACTTTACCTGTCAAAGCTTGAGCTTCAGAGTAGAGTTAGGCATAGAAACACTTACGTAGGACACATTGACAAGGATTTCGCATAGTAAAATGGGATTATGCTTGTTTTTGGTTAAGGTTAAAATTGAGTTACTTAGCTTTTAGATAGTATGATTAAATTCATCTTTTCTGTAATATCATCATTATCTGGCATTCCTTTTTCCCTTAAACTTTAAAGTTCTCTTCTTTATCCTGGCTGTATTTCTCAATGTTCTTGTTATTATTACATGAATAGTATTTCTATAGGTGTAAGCGACATGAATTAGCCCCTTCTTATTTTGTGATTCTCTTCCATTTATTTCTTCCAAACCTTCTCTTGTGCAATTTAACTCCAATATTACATAATAACCATCCTCATCATAGTTTGACGCAAACTTGTAATGTCAGTGCTGACAGAGTAAAAGATATTTTTCTAGAGCCTGTCTCATGAAACTTGAACCATAATTTTTATCAGATGGAAAAAAATTGCTCCCAGTAGAGTGGAAGAGAAGAAAAGCACTTCTTTCCTTTAAAAGGAATTTTGAGTAGTTTTAATAACAAACCATTCTGGGCCATTGCTATTGTGTCTAAGAGGTACCAATGTCCCTCACTTGTGCAGTTTGTGCTTAAAACAGTGTCACTTGAATTCAATCAAGTACAGTCCTCTGATTACTTTTATTTCTGGGACAGATTTCAAGAGCAACTTCTAATTTTAGGTATTGTAGCTGAGATTCTTCCCATCTTCTGTAATCCACTGATGTTCTATGTGCATTAGCTTTCCTTTAAAGGCGACAATCATAGGCACTTCATAGAGGAAGCAGAAAGCTTGTGTGGGTGGAGGTAAGGGAGGCCAGAGAGAGAGGTAGATATATTTTTGTGTGGTTTTGTCTGTGTGTTTAATTTCACATGACTGTTTTTACAAATAAGCAACTTTTCAGAATCTATTTTGATAATTATAATCATAGAGACTAGAATACAATGTGAAGATACTCTAATTATTTAGAATAAGGCATAGCATCTCTTCTGTGAATACAACTCAGTTTGCGTTCTTACTGTGCATATGATACATATAACACATATGGCATCCTCCTGGATATTTTAAATGTGCACATAATGATCAGCAGTCTTTTCTGTTTGCTATTACTGCAAAGACCAGTGCAGAGGAGCCAAAGAAGAGTGATTATGGGTGCACAAATTAGGAATTTCTGAAATTTCATTATGAAATATGTGTACCTGGGTGAGACTGGGATGCTCACCCAGATGAATGCAACCGTGCTGAATGAAATTCCCTCGGCCGGGCGCGGTGACTCACGCCTGTAATTCCAGCACTTTGGGAGGCCGAGGAGGGTGGATCATGAGGTCAGGAGTTCTAAACCAGCCTGGCCAACATTATGAAAATCCTGGCTCTACTAAAAATACAAAAATTAGCCAGTCATCATGCCACAAGCCTGTAATCCCAGCTACTCAGGAGGCTGAGGCAGGAGAATTGCTTGAACCTGGGAGGTGGAGGTTGCAGTGAGCCAAGATCGGGCCACTGCACTCTAGCTTGGGCGACAGAGCAAGACTCTGTCTCAAAAAAAAAAAAAAGAAAGAAAGAAAGAAATTCTCCTAAATAATTTTTTTTGTAATCCTGAATTGCCTAGAGCTCTGAGTTCTTACCTGTCTGCATGCAAAGACCTGAATGTGAGCAGGGTCTAGGTCCTAGGTGGGAACCCCAGAGATTGAGTGTGATAAGGACTGAAGATTAGTGCCAGCATGGCAAAATGAAGGAATCCATCATCTTTCTGTTTGGAATATCGAGAATCATTTATGTTTCCCACTTCAGAACCGGACTATCCACTGTGTACCTCAGCATGGTTTCCATTATGTGCTTACTCACTCTCCTGGAAATTGCATATGGGAACTTGCAGCTTCCTTGTGAGTCAGGATCCCAGCCAGAATCGGATGGCATTTCCCTGAGTATGTAACAAAGTGATTGCTTGCGAAGAAGTGAGCAGAATTAAGGGGAACACATAAGGGCTAATACCACACCTCTGGGCTAGCCACAGGGGAAAGCCATTGCCAGCTACAGGGTCAGGGACAAGAGCAGGGGACACATCCCAGTGGGGGCCTCTGAGGGCTGTAGCCACAGTGACAGTCAAGAGTGCAACCCCTACCTCAGCACGACCCAGCACTAGGGAAGAAATTAACCTCTCTCAGGCCTGTTCTCTGGTGGCTGAAACCAAGTGGCTACAGAGGCACGGGAGCCCCAGGAGATTCCGCCTTCTGGCCAGAGATCAGGGCAGAGGAGGCCGGGCTGAGCCAGAGCAGGAATAGAGGATGCCCGCACATTCTCCTCACATAACCCTGCTTCTACATGTTCCTGAAGTTCTTGGCTTTCCTTCTTGGTTTTCTCCTCCCGGCCTTATGCTGTCAGTTTCCCTGCGTAGCAGTATTTCCTCACTCTGTGCTCGCTGTCTGTGCCATCCCATCTTGCGATTGGCACGGCGGGCCTCCTCCATATGCGCGCTCCGGCGCCTCCCGCCGACTCCACGCGCGGCGCCATCCAGGGTGCCCGCCGCTCTTCCCGCCGCCGCCCTCACCTGCGGGGGCTGTGCACGGGATGTCGCAACCGCCTTCCGGAACTGGAAACCTTTCCGGCACCAATATTTTGAAGTCACGCTTTGAGGTTGCAAATCTGTCACTGATACATCCTTTCACATAGCACCGTTTGTATTTTGAGTGTTGCGTAGTAAATCGTAATTGCCACCAACTAAAATAGATTTAGGAAATAGGAAGTGTGGGCATTTCTTATAATTTACCATTCACGTTGAATCTTTTCCTCAGTGTGACTGCAATCACAGCTCTTGCATAAAACACCAAGTAGCATGTTGGCCCGAACTGAACAAAACTGCTTATTCTCTTCAAATTGCTTTAAGCTCAACGTTTCAGCCTAGCAGGTTTTGTCTCCACAGGAATTTTGAAGATACCAGTTGATAATATGTCTACTTGCCAAAGCCCAGTTGAGTAATTTAAATTGTTGGTAATGTGGTCACTGGAAGTGCATGCATGTATCGGGATGAAATTTACATTGTCATCATTCTCTTTATGATAATTCAGAGAAAAATTTTGCAGATCTCTGCTAAGAATTCCTGTGTTCCATCTGACACAGCCGTGGGTGCCTCTGTATCCTCTGGACATTGGGAGTCTCGTGTACGTGGATCATGCATTTCTCTTGGCTGTGCAGTTAAGTATTTCAGTGAAATTTGAGATTCACCTCTAGCATGCTGCTGTGGTCTGAATGTTTATAACTCCCTTGAATTCCTATGTTGCAATCCTCCCCTCAAGATGATGGCATTGGGAAGTGGGGCCTTTTGGGCAGAGCTCTCATGAATGGTGTTGGTGACTTATGAAAAAGACCTGAGAGGGATGCTCCACCCCTTCTACCACGTGAGGACACCGCCAGGAGGCACCACCTACGAACCAGAAAGTAGGCCCCTAACCAGCCACTTAATATGCCTTGATCTTGGACTCTACCGCCTCCGGAACTGTAAGAAAGAAATTTATTTTGCTCATAAGCCACCCAGTCTACGGTATTTTATTATAGCCATCTGGACAGACTAAGACTGATACATTTTGCACAGTGCAACACCGTCATTTTATTTTTTCACTTTCATTTGTTCATATTCGATCTGTGAAAAACCCATTGCTTCTGCTTCCAACGTATATTTAAGTCTACCTTCAACTGTACTCTTAATATCCAACTGCAGTGACGAACAGAAAGCCACCAGCATTTCTTCTGGACCACTGCCACAGCGTTATGACTACTCTATTGCATGCCCAGTCATCTTCCTCCAATTTCTTCCACACACAGCATCTAGAGTAACTTTTAAAAACATGAATCTAATTATTCCCCCCTAATTTGCAAGAATAATACAATGAGCATTCATATGCTTGTTACCTATCTGTACTCACATTTTACCCCTGAACACCTCAGCATATATTTCTTAACAAGAAGTTCAGCGTTCTGCATAGCCACTGTAATATTATCACCCCCAGGAAATTTAACTTTGATACAGTACTATTATCTAGAAAACACTCATATTCAAACTTCCACAATTGTCCCAATAAGGTTCTTCGTAGCTGTTGTTTTTTGCTGTTGTTGTCACCTGTGTGTATGTTCATGATTAATTTAGGACCATACATTGAATTTAGCCATCATGACATTCTAATTTCATTTTGAAGAGTCCATTTCTATGGTATTGCAGAATATCTCTCAGTTTGGATTTGTCTCATTGTTTTTGCATATTTGTTTCAGGTTAAAGTGTTTAATTTTAATTCTTGCAAGAACACTATAGAGTGGATGTGGCCTCAGAGTATCACAGCAAGGGAACACACTGTTAATTTATTCCATTACAGGTGATGTGAAGTCTGATCACTTGGTCAAGGTATTACCCACCAGATTTTTTTCATTTTAAATGTTTCCTTTTCCTTTTGCAATTTATCTGTAATCTGCAAGGTGATTAATTATCTGAAAGATTAAAAAAAAAAATCTCCACTTAAAAAAATTATATGCAGAACTTTTCCAACTCTTTTTCATCTAAATGCCTTTATAAATGTTTTTCTCACCACTGTGTTTATTGCGTAATTAGCTCCTTCTTATATTTCATGTTTAGGATTAAATGTCTGTTTTCAGAGGAGCTTTCTATGATTATCCAGTCAAAGGAAGCTTCTCAGCAGCCATCAGCTACTCAGCATCATAGTACCCCCGTTTGTTTCCTTTCTAGTACTTTCCTAAGGTGTGATTATGTGTCTGGCTATGTATTTATTATCTATAGCTTTAACTATACTATAAGGGCAGAAATACCGACTGTCTTTTTCACTATTGTAACCCCAATGCTAAAATATATAGAGAGAGCTAGACACAACAAATAAACATTTGTTGAATGAGAAAATCAATGCATGCAAGAATAAATGTTATATCTTGATGGATTTTTTTTTTTTTTACATACTCAGATATTTTTAAATAAGTTTTGCAGCAAGAAGGCCAAGGAAATGGGGCAGAGTTGTGATTTTTTTTCTTTTTTTGAGATACAGTCTTGCTCTGTCACCCAGGCTGGAGTACAGTGGCATGACCTTGACTCACCACAACCTCCACCTCCCAGGTTTAAGCAATTCTTGTGCCTCAACCTCCCCAATAGCTGGAACTACAGGCATGTGTCACCATGCCTGGCTAACTTTTTTGGTATTTTTAGTAAAGACGGTTTTGACATTTCGGCCAGGCTGCTCTTGAACTCCTGACCTCCAGTGATGAGCCTGCTGCAGCCTCCCAAAGAACTTGGATTACAGGTATGAGCCATTGTGCCCAGCCGAGAGCTGTGGGGTTCTACGCAAAATTTATGCTCCCCTTTTCACGGTGTGGCTTTGTCAGTGGGAAGCAGCTGACCAGACAGGGGCTACATTTCCAGTGCTCCTAGCATCCAGGTGTGGCCACGAGATCAGTTCTTGTCAATATAATGTAGGTAGTGTTGTGTGTTTCACTTCCTGGTCCTGCTTTTAAGAAGTGAGTGGGACTTCTCCATTGTCTCTTTCTCTGTGTCAGCTAGAAGCTGTTAGAACTTGGCATACCCACAATCTAGAAGGATCCTAGATCCTTGAGCCATGACAGGGAAAAAGCTACCTGTCAGACTACGATGGGAATAACAACCAAATTTTCATTGCATATATCCACATAACATTTGCCATTTACTTGTAATAGCATCTAGAGTCACTCTGAATAATAGAGAAACAGAAATTTGGAAGGCTGGTAATAGAAAAGAGAATAAAAGTGAAAAGAAAGTTGTGATTACTTAAGATTCCCTATTAGAATACTATTTTGAGAAGTATATATTTTCCAGATTCTTCAAGTCATATAGAGTAGGATTAGGCCTAAAAACACTCAGCAGGGAGACTTTGAAAATAATTTTACTATAGAGTAAAAGCAGGGGCTATCTTTGCCTTTGGAAAAGGTGAAAATGCAATTGCTTAGCTGTTAGAGATGGTATGGTTAAACCTCATCCTTTCTGAGATCCTACATGCTACTGCCAAACTAATCTGGGGAAATTCCAGTGTGATTTAAGAGACAATCCATCAAATCTTTTCTGCGTTGCCTCCAGTAAATTTTATCTATTGTGAGTAGCATTACTAATGGAACAACAATCTAACTCGTAATTATTTATTATCAAGCCAGGGAATAAAAGGATTTGCTGAACTTTAGCGATAGAGGGGATCTTCAGTTTATTTTACAGTCGGCCAAATAATGTTAGTTCTTGCCTCCCAGAGTTCAACACAAAGTTAGTTACTGGCCAACCTGAGTTTAGACCTTAGGGCTCCGGCCGTAGCAGTCAGGCACTTACTGGATCCGAAGCTATATGACACTCTAATCACGACTTAGTAAAAGTTATTTTGAAGGACTCAGTTGATTTTACCCACGTCTGTAGTTTGTTTCCGTTGTAACAGAGAAAAGTTGGTAGAGCATTTACAAATGTATATCCTATATTTGTATATGTCTACCTTGAATTAATGTGACTGTCGCTAAACGAATGTAACCAAGACACATTCAAATACTTGTGAAATTTTCAGGAGTATTTATTCTAGTGATAGTGTCATTACTCATGACATTTTAAAATCTGTATTTAGCATTATTTAAGAGCTCATGACACATTATTCTTTTAATTGTTTTTATTCTTTAGATTAGAAAAGTGATTGAATTTACCCTGAGAACTGAAGAAAAAAGAAGAAACATTAAAACCATGCAATTGGTTCACTCAAGTAATCATTCTAAACACGGTTAAGTGATTCCTTAAATGTAAATATGTCTAGGGGTGTGTTTATGTCTGTGTGGTTGTATAATACTAGAGAAATGGTTCTGCTTTGAAAGTTTTATCATGTATATTTGCTTATAAAATACATTTCTTAATTTTAGCTATCTTATTGAGTTGGACAGCATACATAGATCTTTGTTTAACATTCCAGCTATGGCAAGTTACTGAGTGAAATTTAAACGTTTTGATCCTTAAGTGGGTGCATTCTCTTGAATTAATTGAGTAAATCAACTGAATTTCTTTGTGTTAGTAAACATTCATCCTCAGATTTGTCATTTGAAAACAAGCAAAAGATATTGAACCAAAATCCGCCGATTAAGGAAAGTGATTAATTTAAGGAATGCCATTTTGACTCAAATAGAAGGTGACTACTATATGGTGAGACACTCTGAAGGTGTCATAAAAGGCAGGTTCAAAAGAAGAGTTCCAAAAAATACTTCAATGATGGAGGCAGTTACCAAATAAAGATGTATTATCATATGATGGCTATTTTAAAGAAAACATCGCTTCAATGCTTAAATTCTCATGTGAATATCATAAAATCCACTCCTCCATGTTATTGTTATTTCTAGACATCTGCACACACTAGCATGTAAAGGTGGAGGACAAGCAATCAGAACTTGCCATCTTATGTGTGTGCAGGAGAAAGCTGGATTTTGTCATTTCTTATATCCTGTCCCTGTTACAAAGAAAGAAAGAGAAATAAGAAAAAGAAAGAAGGAAGGAAGGAAGTTAGGAGGAAGGAAAAGAAAAAAGGGAGATACAAGGTACGAAAAGGAAAGGAAAGAGAGAGAAGGAGAAAGGGAGGGAAGAAGGAAGGAAGAAAGGAAGGAAGGAAGGAAGATGGCTGTCCCAATGTTCCTGTAAAGTAATAATAAAGCTAATACTTACAGATTAATTTAGGAAGCTAGTCTTAAACTTAGTGCAGACTAATAGTTTTTAAAATTTTAGAGATAATGGTACTCTTCTGTAATATTTCTGATACTCTGGAACTCCAATTACAGCACAATTTGAAAATGAATTTAAGATGATGGAGCAGATCCACTCAGATACATATTAGATACTGTCTTCATAATCACAGAGTTTCCAGCGTACAACTTTTGAAAACCAGTTTTAGGCTGATGAAGCCCATTAGTGTGGTTAACCTCTCTCCCCAGGGCTTCCAAAGAAGGAAAACTCATGATAACCAGAAAAAGATAGCTGAACAAGGTTTTTAGAATCTGAGATCCTTAAAGATGAAGCACTTTGACCAGAAATGGAATGTTAGTGCCTTTATCAACTCATTATCCTGCTTGTGCTCTAGCACTGTGCTCAACATGCCCATTAAAATCCACCACTTTCAACAATAGACTGTCACCCCGAATGACAGCCTATCGTTAATCATATTTTAATATAAAGTCTGAAAGAAAAATTGACTTTACAGATACATTTTTTTTTCCAGATCTGGGAAATTCAGTCACTACTTTCAATAAATTTAAACTATTACTTAAGTATAGTCTTTTTAGAAATTATGCACACAAATACACACATGGCTGAGAAACAAAAATTACTTTTCTCTTTCCATCTGACTATGTTAAATGATTTTGGAATTAAACCATAATTTGTAAAATTCTTATAGCAGTGACTGGATCATTACATACTAATTCCTATGCATGTAACAAGTAGAATGGTCGATGCTAGAATGTTTTACTCTTCCACTATGTGTAACGAAATACTTTTGTGTAATATAAAAATATAAAAATATCAATTAAATGATGAAAAAAATGACTTCAGGTTTGTTGTTTACCTAATTATGCATGCCAATAAAAATTTAGGGAAAGAAGATAAATAATCTAATTATGAAAGAGGATTTATTTTTGTGAATTTATATGGGGCTAAGCAAACTGTTTTATAAAAGGATACAATACATCAAGGTCTGCTTTCTGGGAGTCTACATTTTTAGAACATTAAGATAGAAACAGACCAATAGAAAAGAAATATGGGAGTAACATAGGTAAATATGTAATATCTATAAACAGAAAAGGAAATAGGGATTACAAGAAGGAGGATATAGTAAACAAAGTTATTGGCTGGGCACGATGGCTCACACCTATAATCCCAGCACTTTGAGAGGCTGAGGCGGGTGGATCACTTGAGGTCAGGAGTTTGAGACAAGCCTGGCCAACATGGTGAAACCCCAACTCTACTAAAAATACAAAAATTGGCTGGGAGTGATGGCACGTGCCTGTAGTCCCAGCTACTTGGGAGGCTGAGGCAGGAGAGTTGCTTGAACCTGGGAGGTGGAGGCTACAGTGAACTGAGATCACGCCATTGCACTCCAGCCTGGGTGACAGAGCAAGACTCTGTCTTAAAAAAAAAAAAAAAGAAGTTATTGTTTATTACACTTTATCTTAAAAAATCATAAGTTTACCCTTTTAGACTTTAGTAATTGAAAATATCAATCATAAGAATATACAAATAGTAACTAAAAAATGCACTTCCACTCAGAGGATTGGTAGTGAGTAGACCTTCAAAATCAAACTATTTCATAACGCTTTTATTAGATGTGGTAGGCCAAGGAATGACCTCCTAAAGCTGTCTGCATTCCAGAACCTGTGTATAGGTTACTTTACATAGCAAAGGAGACTTTTCTGTAATTGAGTTAAGAGTCTTGAGATGGGAAAATTATACTAGATTATTTGGGTGGGCTGAGTGTATTGGCAAGGTCCTTATAAGAAAAACAGGGGGAAAGAGAGTCAGAGATGTGATGACTGAAACAGAGGCGGAAGTGGTGTGGGGTCATGAGCCAAGGAATGTGGGCAGTCTCTCAAAACTGGAAAGAACAAGGAAATAGATTGTCCCCTAGAGCCTCCAGAAGGAATGTGGCCCTGCCAGTCCATTTTGGACTTCTGGCCTCCAGAACTATAAGACAATAAATCTGGGTTGTGTTAAGTCATGAAGTATGCGGTCATTTGTTATAGCAGTAACAGGAAGCTAATGCATTAGCTTTGGAGTGGGGGAAGTGGTTTGTTAAGGAAAAGTCACACAAAATCAGATGCAATTTATCTTCAAACAGATGATTTCTCAATTTAGATTTATGCCAAATCAACCAGCAACTGTTTGTTTTTCTAATAGCTTTTGGACAGAAAATGAACTGTCATTTCTTCTGCCTCTTCTAGGTACCAGAGTGATGGTATTTTTTAAAATATTATTTTACTTAATACAACAACTCTGAAATGGAAGCATCAGCTCCTATTACGGATGAAGTAGCTGATTCTCAGAAAAAATAACTCAATGCATTTCACGTCGGTGCTAGAATGGGAGAAATTCAATAATGGAATAGAAATTAGAATGTAGGTAAATTTATATTCCCTTTAAAGAGTAAATATACAAGACAGATGAGACAGACAGATCTAGATATAGCTATAGACTGGTAGGCAGGCAGACTGACAGGAGAGGAGAAAAACACAAAGAATTTTACAAATAGAATTTAGTGTGGCCAAGTTTACAGAGCAAAGTTTTGGCCTAGATAGTTACTAGAAAAGAAAAAATCTTTTGGATACTCCATCTAACCTCTCGGTTTCCTCTTCTGTAAAAGAAAGATAACAATAGACATTTCTTTCATAAAGAATCCCAAGGAACAGAGCTGAATGGTGTGACACTGAAGAGCTCTTTAAATGTTGATTCAACACTCTGTGGTCTACTTAGGATCCCCAAACCAATTTGTGACTCATTCAACACTAAGAGGTTATCTATTCTGAAGGAAGAAGAGAGACATTGTAAATCAGGTGGCAATCAATGATTCCAAAGGGAATTGAACATATTCTTTGTCCAAATGAACAGAAGATGTTGGTGTGAGTTGTGTGCTCTCAGTGGGCCAGAGCTGGTTACCAGAGGGTGAGCACAATGCAAGGGAATCTTCAAGAACAGCAGCTCCCAAGACATCTTGGATAAGTGTCTCAAGTTAAGTCATCAAGATGAATGAGGTCACCTAGATACAGTTTAGACAACTGCAAAGCAGAACAATATGACTGAAGACTGGCTTAAGACCTCAGCACAACTACAGAGCCAACAGCAGCTGGAAACTCTTAAGAAGTAAATGCAAAGGAGAGAGAAATTTTGACATCAAAGGGATCAGTTTGACAAATGAAAATCAAATTGGATGGACTTTAATGCAAACAGCTGGGTGTGATGCAACCTAAAGAGACCAATTTCCTGGAGTCAGCCGAAGAGATTTATTAGAATCCCACATACTTCCCGAGGAGAATGTAAATACAGATTTTTAAATTTTCAAATTTTTTTCCATTTCAAACATGGAGAGGAGAGTACGGTAAGATAAATAGGTTGTACCACAATATTTGGAATGATTTGATGGCTCAGCTTGTTCTGTGTCAAGATGTTTTCTTCTGTTGCTTCTACATTTTCCTTCCTTCCTGTCTTCTATTTCTCCTTTTAATGTGTAAAAAATTTTATCTTGAGATCATATATCAGAATGTAATGTGACTGATTCAAAGAGTAAATATATTCATGCTGAATGATGTTTGTTACTGAAAGCTCATCTGAATGGGCCAGGACTCCACAGTGCCTTATGTGAAAGGGAATAATAGATACATTTGCTTCTCAGCATGTACCTGGCAACTGGCCTTTCCATGAAATGCACCAAGGGTGATACGGTTATCTGTCAGCTGTGGTTGAGATCAGAGGGTAGGTAGCTCATTTGCTAATGGAGAGAGTTTAAACTCAAGGTAAGTGAAAGGAAGAACCGAAGTTTATCGTCAGCTAGCAAGCCAGCTATGAAGTGGCTTGAGGGAATACTGTCTGTTATTTTCTAACAGTGATCTACCCTTATTCTGTTACCATTGGTAAGCCATTTTAATCAGAATGCAAATATCAAGAGTAAAGAAGTAAAGTTGTTGGAAAAGACAACACTATTGCATGTGTTATTGCCCTAATTCCTCCACTGTAATACAGTGAAAACTCCCTGAAGACAGAAATACTTACCCAAGAAGCATTGAATATGCTTAAACATTGCACATTAGTGTATCCCCGGAAATTTAACAAACTATAGGATATCCAGGGGACACACAATGCATAGTTGATGTGATAATGAGTAACATGAGCCAGAAATCTGTAAATGCATCTAGATATGATTAAGTGTAAAGGGAGAGACAACATACCCCTATTTAATTGTTGTCATTATCCATTTAAATTACCTCATGTTGCAGGATCTGCAAAGAAAATTTAAGCCATAAAATCTAAATTTAGGATTTATTTGGGGGTTCAAACAAGACAAAGCAAAAGAAAATCCTCTAGTTTTTGGTATCACTAAATAGGATCTGTTTGCCTCCTTTGAGAACCTATGCAAAGATGTCTAAGCAGCATGTAGGAGACTTTAAGCTAATACACCACTTATCATGTTTTGCTGGTGGATCAGGGAACAATTTCATAGACCCGCAGCTTTGCTCTTGTTCTTGTACCCTTCTAGCTTATTCCATTAATATGCTGAAGAAAGATGTGCAGGTGAGAGTTAATGGGCTCATCAGATATTAAGCCCGTTTTCTTTCTGTTTACTACTTGCCACTCCTGCTGGTTTCAAGTGTTTGGTTTTTCATTTAAAGGTATATTTTGTTGACCTAATAAGCTATTTAGGGCCAGAACTCATTTAAGGCAAAGGTTATCCTGAAAATTCTTGCTTGCAAATCAGCAAAATAGAAAATAGAGTACATGTATTTGTGTCTGGAAAATCCTGTGTGCAATTAGCTGATGAATCTGCCTCAAAGCCTGGGACACTGAAATAGTATATTTTGTTAGTCGTATTTGGAGGAAAATATTTCAGATTTTTCAAGATTTACTAGTCTTCTAAGGAGTTTAAGACAATAAATAACAGTAAATGTGAAGCACTGGATTTCAACCATGATTTTGCAACCCAGATGATATATATTTTTAGACTAGTGCAGAAGAGACAATACCAGTGGTGTGTGCGTGTGTGTGTGTGTGCACGTGTGTGCAACTGTGTGTGTATACACATTAGGTATAAAGTCTAAACACTGCATTGTGATTACATTAGATAGCTTACAAAAGCCAGCTTGGCTGGCAAGGAACTTCTAAGCTGGAAAGAAAAATTTTAAAATATGTTTTGGATATCAGATAACTTAAGCATTAGAAAAAAGGGTAAGATCAACATTATCTGGCTAAACAGTCACAGAGTTTTCAAACACATTGGATATGAGTTCATAGTAGCAGTTGATTTTGGCATTCTCTGGATAAAATTAACCGTCTTCAAATAATACATGAGCTCACTCTGTAATGTCAAGCAAGACTTGGAAAGTCCAGATTTAAATTTAAATGTAAATTTCAAACGGTTCCTAGAATACTTAAATCCATTAAAATTGTTTTCAGATCACAAAAATTGCATTTTCTCCCATTTATCGAAACTGTCTCCTTTCCTTCTTAACTTTTACACTAAGAAAATAGAATAGGCAGAAATTCGACAGACTTCAATGTTGTAAACATACCACATGTCCAAGATTGATTCAATTTAGGCAAATCTCATGTGTTTGGGATGCTCTAGACCCATGCCATTTTAAGTTCTCATGAATATTTTTATGTTTGTCTCTTAACCATTAGGAAGTTGACTCATTTATCTATGTGAGGAAGCTCTCAAGTAGCTGGTTCATTTTAGAATAAAATAGTTTTGAGTCAAAATAATTTTAAGAATAACACTAGACTTTAGACTGTGTGGACACAAAAAAAGATAAAATGAAAAATACAGACTGCACAATAGCAGAAAAAAATGTAGAGGAGAAAGAGCTCAAAATCAGTTTCAGTCATTTGTGAGACGTCCTGACTTTGCAGAAAGGGTTATCTCAGCAGTTAGGAGTTTTCTACGTAGTTAGCAATGGGAGCCAAAGAGGTTAAAACAGCTCATCACTTTATCAGGATTACTGAGGGTATGAGGAAGGCCTTAATGGTCTGGCAGTCCTTTTTGTCACAATTTAATAGCATATCGATCTTGCAGAGTGAACAATCATGACCTTCAACTGTTTACAGATGCTTTGGAAGGAAAAGGCTTAAGAAGCTTATTCCAGGGAAGCTGAGAAGGTTCAGCCCTGACCAGTCAAGTTGAGGAAGTCAAACAGCAATCAAAAAATCCCAGTTTGGGGGCAACTTTCCACTAGGGGTGGCAC
Source organism: Aotus nancymaae (assembly GCF_030222135.1). NCBI lineage: Eukaryota > Metazoa > Chordata > Mammalia > Primates > Aotidae > Aotus > Aotus nancymaae. The sequence continues at coordinate 34,160,265 of NW_026988455.1, forward strand.
TTACAACTGGGAGGATCACAAGTGCTTCAAGAAAAGCCAGTGGTGTTATAGACAATCAATAAGTCAACCAGGAGTGTCATCAACCTAAAGGGGGAGGGGAGTGAGTAGTGTGTATGTATGTGTGTGTGTGCATTTACGAACAAACACACATGCCAGTGAAAGCGGAACCCTGTGCATTGGGCTGTGCATTTCTGCTGGAACAAGTTTCAAGAAAAGGTTTCACTTAGGTGACTGTAAGGTTTGGAAGCTTGACATCAGCAGGCTGGAGATCCCAGGATGAGATCCCACATTTCATAAGACAAATCTGGGCAAAGAGCAATATGACAGAGTGTCTTTTTATATAACACAATTAATTTGAGGCTTACAGAAGACATTTTCATGAGTTCACATGAAACTGCCTGCTCAGATGTAGAGAGCTGCTTTTTGAGGGAAGACGAATGCACTGCCATTAAATTCTCAGAAGGGAGAAGAGTTGTGATGTTTAGCTGCAGCATCTATTTCAGTGAATCTAACCTCAACTACTGTTGGATTCCAAAACAAAGCTTCCAGCCTTGGCTTTGTTGAATCTCCGCTATGTTATCTGCAAGCCCCTGGCTGCTATCCAAGGAAAAAAAACACAGCTCCTACCCTCAAACAGCTTATGAGTACTCTAACCAGTCACAGTTTCACATATTATTTCTGGCTATGAGGCTCTACCCCTTTGAGGGTTGCGTGGTGGCCCCCCAAAAGATTTCTACATCCCTTCTCTGAACTTGTGAATGTTAGGTTTTTTTAAGAAAAAAACAGGTTTTTGCAGATGTAGTTAAGGACTTGAGATCATCCTGCTTTTCTGGGTGAGCCCTGAATCCAATGGCAAGTGGCCTCATTAAAAGACACACAGAGTGGAGAAGGGGATGTAAAGACAGAGGCAGAGTTTGTGATAATGCAGTCCCAAACCAAGCAATACAAGCATTTCTGGCAGCCATCAGAAGCAAGGAGATGGGCATGGAAAGGACTCGCCCGTAAAGTCCCCAGAGGGACCGTGGCTTTGCCAACACTGTGATTTTGGACTCAGCCTTCCAGAACTTTGAGGAAATAAATTTTTCTTAATTTAAGTCACCAAACGTGGTAATTTGTTAATGCAGCCATAGAAACCTAATGTAGACTTTTACCTAGATTAGCTTTAACCTTGCTTCCATGTACGTGACTCAATGATAATAAACAACAATGAGACCCAAGACGTATGTCTGCAAAGTCACTAAATTATAACAAAGCACATCATTTTTGTCTTTCTTTCTCACTACCAATTTGTTTGTTTTCTTTCAAAGTTGTTTATAAAAGATTTAAGAGGGATACACAGTAAGAGAAGGGAGTTGCTCCTCAAACTGTGGAATAGTGACAGGGAAAGAAGCAAGACAGTAGCTCTTCACAGCATTGGCACCAGGGAACTGTGAGCAACTGCTCACAATTGGTGGCAATGCTGGACTTCAGCGGTGGGGTGTGCCCAGTGCACACCTGCAAACAAGCTGTACAGTCCATTTTTACACTGCTAATAAAGACATACTGGAGACTGAATAATTAATACAGGAAAAAGACTTAATTGACTTACAGTTCCATGTGGTTGGGGAGGCCTCACAATCACGTCCAAAGGCAAAAAGGAGCAAATCACATCTTATACGGATGGCAGTGGGCAAAGAGAGACAGTTTGTGCAGGGAAACTCCCCCTTATAAAACTGTCGGATCTCATGAGACTTATTCCTTATCATGAGAAGATCACGGGAAAGACCTGCCCCCATGATTCAATTACTTCCCACCAAGTCCCTCACACAACACGTGGGAATTCAAGATGAGATTTGAGTGGGGACACAGCTAAACCATATCACAAGCCAATATGTAATCACCCATAGAAACCTGTTAAAATGTTGTAAAGTAGGTGACTCATGTGCTAGACATATCTTTAAAGCTGTCCCAAATTTTAGTTGGAGGAAAAGGAGCTCGAAATCAGCTTCAGTCATTTGTGGGTTGTCCTGACTTTGCAGGAAGGATTATCTGAGCATTTAGGTACTTTCTAGATAAGAGCAATGGAGAAAGGAATTAATGTTGGTTACTGCCCTGTGCTAATTGAGTCTTTCTTCCCAAGAAGCAAGGTTAGTGACAGAACACCTTTAAGGTAGGCAGAGTCACACAGTGGTTCTGCTGCAATGGATGCCCTGGGAAATGCCCAAAAAGATGGATCCTGCACTCTACTTGTCCAGGTCTTGCTTGAGATGGGTCTGAACCTGTGAACAGCCTTTCCCAGCCTCCAGCCTTTCTACAACCATTCCTTACTCTGACAATGATATCTTCCCATAATGCCAATTTAATCATGGTTCTTGTCTATTCTGGCCATATGATGCCTTGGTGACCAGTCTCCCACCTAATTCCATCTCTTGCTTCATATTTTCCTAGACCATCCTTGCATGGAGCAACACTTTAGCCATTCATAAGCCATTTGCACTGCCTCTGCAAAGGTGCTATGCCTTTTCTGCATATCCATTTGGCTAGCTCATTTATGCTGCAAAATCGAGCTGAAGGGTCTTCTCTTGTGAGGATCACTGTGATTCTTAAAACAGAGTTAATTATTATTTTGTTTGGGCTACAACTAGCCTACACTGAGCTCAAATTGGAAACTACTCATCAAATGGCTCTATTGTGTTTATATTACTATCTGTCCTAATAGACTTTGAGTGCAGGGAGTAGAAACTTTGCCTTTGCTGTAAATGCCTATCCTCTGTGTCATTATGTATCTTTTGTGTCTGGCCTAGGGCTGGACAAATAATAGGTATTCAATCAATGTTTGATGAATAAATGAAAGAATAACTATTTCTTTCTGTGATGAGTAAGCTCTTAAAAGCTCTTAAGACATATATGTTTATTCACAAGTCATTAACATATGGTAAACTTGTCTCAGCACTTAAAAGATCTTTGAGGGAGGAGACTGCTTTTTCTTATGCTTAAAAATTTAATAAGTTAATAGTTTTTCATTATAAATATAAAACAAATTTCTTATAGAAAATATGAAAAATAAAAATAAATATAAAACCAGAATCCATCTCAGTCTTGTCACCCAAAGATAAACACAATTAATTTTTATTTGCATATAATTAAAAATACATCCATATGTTCATGGGAGCAGATAATTGTGATAAAGTATAAGACATATGAAAACACAGACAACCATATGCTAATATTGTCTCTCTCTCACGTGCGCACACACACGTGTGAGCACGCGCACACACGCGCACACACACACACACAGTAGTCATAGTCTATATTAGTTAAGGTCATACAAGTTGCTATAAAACCCAGCCCCCAAGAGTACAATGGCTTAAACACCATAGAAATTTAAGTCTCACTTGCATAATATCTAAAACAGGTATGTATGATCGGCAAGATGAGGGACCCAGACTACTTCCACCTTGTGGCTCTGTTATTTTCACCAGAGAGCTTGAAAGGTTTCTGTGTTCCCACACAAGAACAAGAAGTATAGGAAATTTCATGTGGGAGGTTTTAGGGATAGGCATAGAGATGGCATAGATTAATTCCATTGGCTAGGACTCCACCAACATTGCCTATCCAAATGCAAAGCAGGATGGAAAACATTAATCTGTGTGTCTAGGGAGAAAGAAAAATGGGTTTGCCATTTTCTGCCTTACATTGAATATATTTTTTGTAACCTTATATTTTCTATAAGAAATATTTTGTTATAATGATGTGATAACATTAACTACTACTGTAGAATTAGGGAGGCAACTAGTAATGTTTGTTTTGCCAAACTGTCAACTTTTTTAAATGCTTGAAAACAATCATTTCATATATTGTGATTATATGTAATCAGCCACATACAAATCCCTGACAGTTGTATCTTCACTGTGAATTTTACTCTTAACCAACACACTGTGACTCTACTTACCAGTATCTAAGGGGAATGCAGGTTCCATTTTGCTTTAAATAAAAGCCATCTCTCATGCCTCCCTTGTGTTTGCATTTGCCTGGCCATGTTCTCAACATTCCTGAATCACTTTGTTTTATTTGTATCCCTTGTAGATTGTAGACTCAGTCTCAGAATCTTCATCCTCTTTAGTAAATACTTTTAACTTTTTTTATATCTGCTTGTCAATTAAACTATTAGTTAATAACATGTTATTATATTTTATCATTCTGAAAGTCATTGTTCTTACATACAGACTTTGTAACACATTTTATATTTATGTTGTCAGTCAACATGCTAGTTTATGCTTTTATTTTATATTTTATGATTTGCTTCCCCAAAAGTAATTTTTCTCTATTAAATAGGAAAACATTTATTTTTGTTTCATATCCTACAACTGGTTACCTTTGCAAAAATGATGCTGAATAGATAACTCAGATTTCCAATATTGTTGTTCCATCAGTGTATGAACACATGAAATAAAGGAGGAAATAAATCTAATTATTTCTTTTTAAACATGAGTAGAAACTTTTTAGGCTTTTATTTCCTTCTACCTCCTCCAACCCACGGCATAGTTTGATAACTTATATAACCTGAGCTACTAGACCCAATTTAATATTAGTAATTATATGTCTTTTTCACGTATGAAAAGGAACTTTAGTCGCTTTAGAATTGTTGGGTTTTATCTTATTGCCACAAAACTCGTATTTCTATGGTGATCTTAGTCATATTTTGCTTAACTCAAAACATTTCACCAAATCCTCAACATAGCTTAATTCTGTGAGAATAGGTAATTTATTCTGATAATTTCACAACAGAAATAGTCATATTACCATAGTAATAAATGTTCAATAAAGTTAATCCACAAGGAGCCACATACCATTTATTCAACCTTATTTTTTATCTTATGAGATATAATTTAAGTTCCACCTCCACCCAGGGGCCATCCTTCTCCCTCCACTCCACTTCCCTCTGTCTTCTATAATATTCATGGTTTATGTTTCATAGTGAAGCCATTAATTATAAGCCAGCTTCTATTATTACTTCATTGTTTGCATGCTTGTCTTATCTGACCAACTAAACAGTAATTTCCTTGATGGCAAAGGCCATGTTCAATTTTCTCTGTATAGCCACAGTCATCTATCATGGAAACAAGCAATATGGGCACTGCCTGCATATTTATTGCTTGGTTTGATAATATTAAAGGGTAATTTTAGTTTTTAATTTCAAATTTCTTCTTTCATTTAAGTTTGCAAAAGTTAAAAAGAGTATAGCAGCTCTCTGAGTTCATTTGTGCTGCTGTAACAGTATACCCAAGACTGGGTAATTTGTAATGAACAGAAATGTATTTTCTCACAGGTTTTAAGGCTGAGAAGTCTAAGGTTAAGTCACTGGCCTCCTGTGAGGGCCTTCTTGTTGTATCATCACATAACAAAATGCACAAAAGCAAAGGGGGCAAAGAGAGGGAAAGGAGGCTGAACCCAGCCCTTTATAATAGTGTAATTACTTCTTAATGGCCCCAACACCTCACAGTGTTACAACACAAAGTAAATTTGAACATGAGTTTTGGAGGGGGCAAACATTCAAATCATAGGTCTGGCCTAGTTCAGATCAATTATTTATTTTTAATCCTCACACTCAGTACAAAATGACATAAAAAGTTGACATGGTTGAAAGGTGGGCACCTAACTAAAATGAGAAAGAAAACAAACTCTTTGAGAGGCAGGGGCATCAACTTTCTTTACTACTACAGTAACAACCACAGCAACAACAATCAGCAGCAACCATAATAATAACTCCAGCCTTTAAAGAGTGCCAGACACAATGCTAAGTGCTTGCATTGTCTGAAATAATTCTTACCTCAATCCTGCAGTTAACTGTTACTCTTCCCATTCATAAACATGAGAAAACAGACTGATAAAGATGAGAGAGAGAGAGAGAGAGAGAGAGAGAGAGAGAGAGAGAGGGAGGGAGAAACGGAAACAGCAAAAAAGATTATATGAATTTTAAGATTACATAATTTGGAACATTGGAGCCAGGATTTGAATTACATATCAGTTTGCTTCTTATTCTCAAAATTATAGTCCACATTTATTGGTTAACTATCATGAAAATACCTAATATCAAATTTTGCTTTTAAATGCAGCATCACATACTGAAAACAAAACGGGATTTTGCAATAAACAGAAATGGGTTAGAAATTTGATTCTCTTCTAGTTGCTGCTGTGTGAACATGGGTATGTTATTTGATCTCCTTTTCCCCAATTTCCTCATCTATAAAATAAGAATTATATTTACATCACAACTCTCTCAGGATAATGAATGTTAACGTACACAATGTGTTGGCACATGGCAGTTGTTCAACTGATAGCTTTTATTGTTTCTTATAAGGTGTTATAAGGTGTTTCTTATATTTTCTCTTTAGTCAGTTATATCTATATCTGTATTCCTCTCTCTCTGAGTTTGTTACTTTTCCAATATAAAAACTACCTCTTTCTTTTCTTTACACTCTGCAGCCTTCTGTGGTGACTCACTTAGAGTAAGTCTCCAACAGTATTTGTCAACTTTGATTGACACAGCACTGTGTATTTGTTAACTGTCAGGTTTGTTGAATGATTTAGAAAAACACAACATCCTGTCCTTTCTGCCACTGGCCTCAACATTCTTATGCATCATTCTATTGGTGGACTGTATCTGTAGGTGCATAGTTGAATCAAGTGGGCAGATGAGCAACATGTTTTAAAATGCCATTAAAAGAAAAGACTGAATTTTTTTTAATATTCTTACGGTAGGGCCACAATTCTCAGTCTTGGTTGATTGAGTTGACACTTGACATGGTTTTTTAATAATCAACATTGCTTTCAGTGAAAATGAGTTCCAGTGACCTAAGGAGAACTTTAATGACCTTTAAAATATTGCATTAAATAAAATGTAGGGGAATTGGCATTGCAAGCTGACACTGTTTGAAAGTATTTTATAAGGAGAGAAAGAAAGAAGACTGTCCTGGAATCCTGTAAATAGCCAATAAAAATTCACCTTGTCTGTGTATTGTCCTAGGAGACACAATCTCATCTGCATTTATTAGAAGTAATGATATAGTGTCCTGCAGATAATTAACACAATAAAGTGCTGCTAATTTCACAGTGTCATTATAAAATTTGCCAGTTCAAATTAGAAAGTGATTAACCCTCTGAGTGAGGCAATGACATTTCCATTCCCAGTTTGTGAATTAAATTTGAAAGGATGTTTCCTCTGGTTTAAAAGTTCAGCTCTCTCCCCATTCTTGTATCTTCTCTTTACCATGACTTTCCAAGAATGAAGTCTCTGGATTTAGCAAGATAATTTATGACTATTTTGTATCCTAGAATGTTCAAGCTCTCAACAAAAAAAAAAAAAAAGAAAAAAAGGAAGAAAAAGAAAGAAAGAAAGAGAAAGAAAAAAGGAAGGAAGGAAGAAAGAAAGAAAGAAGTAAGAAGCATAGGTTTGTCTTGGAATAGAAATGAAGCCAATTTACTTTATTTAAAAGGAAAAGTGAAATTAAGGAAGGGATGAGGGGAGGAAGGAAAGAGGGAAATTGAGAAGGAGGGAAGGAAAGAGGGAGAGGGAAATAGTCTCTGAGGAGTCATAATTTCACTGAGTAATGAACTTCTTGTTGGTGCATATAAGTATGAAAATTCTCCATTAACAAGTTGCCTTCTGAATGTGCTTCATTTCAGTTAATGGCAGTTACTCCTTAACCTTTGCCCAGACACTACTTTATTCATTTACTACATATCTCTCCTCCACAACTGATTTTAATTACTTCCTTAAAAGAGAATAAATTCATTAAAGGGAAAAGGTGTATAGTGTCTCATTTCAAATATTCTTACTCAACTGAAATCCTCTTAAAGAATATTTAATGAGAAAATGACATTGTAAAGGAACGAAACCTTGAATTAATGATAAAATTGCCCAACCCATTAAGACAACTATTAAGTGAATCAACCCAATGCATACATTTATAAAGCGGCTGAAAATATAGTGGCATGCCCATGTTCCCTCCTTCACTCCCTTACTTCCTGTAATCATTCAGGGCCAAAGAGTATGTAACTGACATGTGTAAGATGCTCTCTTAAAAAGTAGAAATTCATTTCCAAAGCACTAGAACTTGCTAGTTATCTTCAAGGAATAAAAATAATGAGAAACGTTCAGAGAGCTATTAAAGACATCATTTTAAGAGACTTGTATTTCATGATTTCCTCAGTATTTATGAATGCATTTGTTACTGTTGATTCCTTCTTCACAAAGCTGTACAATTGACACTGAAATACCAAAAGGATTTTGTCTTAGGACTTATTAGGCTGCAAGTGACAAAAATTTAACTGGAACCAGTTTGAATACAAAGAAGAGATCTTGGCTAATGATCCTGGATCCAGGGCCTCAGAAGATGGCATTTAGACTCTGCCTCTCCGTCTTTTAGCTCCCCTTTGCTCTACATGACTTTATTCTCAGGCCGATTCTGTTTCCACATGACCCTCCCAGCACCAAATTCATATCTTAGCAGCTACACAATGCTCTTGGAGAGACAGCAAGACCCTAACCTGGATCTCATTCATGTAGACTAGATCAGGTATAATGCCCTAACCAACCACTGTCACTCTGACCAGCAAGCCTGAGGTACATGTCCACACTGAGCAGAAGGATTAGTCTACCCAAACAAAGTGACTAAGATTAAGGGAAAGGAGATTCTCCAAAGGTTAATGGGATATTATTCCAAACAGAGGAGAAGGCAAAAACAAGGAATATCGAACCATTAAAATTAACTGAGACCCAAAGCAATTATCTGGTGTAAACACATTTTCTAACTGAGAAGACTGACTTCTGAAGAGGCTATACATGCATACCTGGTAGTGCCAGAATTCTGGAATCAGACTGAGCTTTAAACATTCTTCTATCATTCATCTGTGCTTTAGAAAACTGATGGACTAAATGGACTCCACTGTCCTTTTCAATCTGACATCTGGCAACTCTGATTCTGGGTGGAGAGTGGGGGCAGTGATTCTGAATGAGCCAGACGCCAGCAGCCTTAGTCCCAGCTCCATCATTTAAAAGCCATGTAACTTTGAGAAACTCACTTCTGTTCTTGGTCTTTAGCTTCTTTACCCATAAAAATAAGAAATTAGTATTAATCAATGGTTTTGGCCTTTTTATTGGGGTCAAACCCTTTTTAGAAATTAAATATCAATAACCCTCAATTAAGCAGTTCCTAGTCAATGTATATTTAACTGATGTAGGCTTCTGACTTGGATGTTTTATGAGTGCATTGCTGTTCGAAAAAACTTGTTCATCAATGACTAGGAAAACTCTTATCAATGTCACAGCAGCACTCAGTGGGATTGTTACTAACAATGTGGAGAGTCATCAATAAAATACCCCATAGGGCACCCCATCCTCCCATCCTTCACCAGATACTCGAGATTCCCATTCGGGATGTGGAGTCTATACACCAGCACTGAAAGGTTTTCTGTTAGATTTGTCATTGGTGTTTTTAGTAAGCAATTTGTGATTATCAGAAAAGTGTTCTTTAGTAGTTCAGAAGGAATTTACCAAATACTATCTTTGGAACCCCAAAACCCAGAAGGACCTGTGGTGAGAACATTGGGAGCTTGATTGAGGAGAGGGCTGAAGCCAAATGTCAAGCAAGTGTGGACAGCTTGCTGGTTCTTATTTTCATTGACAGGAAATAATCTGTCTCTTACATGAGTTCTTTGAGAGTTGACTACCTACAACTGGCACAACGAAATCCTTCATTGTAATTGCCTAGAAACAAACACCTTTTTGATGTATTTTTAAGTTACACATGCTTTCCAAGATGCATCCCTCTTGTTCGCGAGTGAGTGCCTGCCTACCACACAAATCAAATGTGGGGAAGTGGGGTCAGCTCGCTAATTCACTCTGTGGAACATTTGGGCTCTCCAGAACTTGTTGGGAAGCCAATGAACCAGATAATCTTCCACATCCCACCAGCTCTAAAGTGTGAAACACAATAAAAAGTCAGATGTTCTCAAGTTCTTAATGTCCATTGGTAGGCACGCTGAGAAAAGAATTTTCTCACATCTGAGTTTTCATTTACTTAAAGCACTCTCTTGCCCTCTCTCTCTCTTTTTCACACACACACACACACACACACACACACACACACACACAAACACAGACACACACTCTCCTTTATAGTCTTACTAATATCCTAACCCACAACCTAGAGGCATAATTCCTTTTTTGCTATTACTAGTTTCTTCCCTTGGTAACTTGATAAGAAATTAAAGTTTCTTTGCTGTATCTGCTGCTGAAAAGGCAGATTGAGGGAAAGTACATATTTAGATTTGATTTGATTACAGCTCCTGCAAAAACCCCATGTGGAGATGATGCCCTGGTGGTATGTTCTATTGCACAACAGAAGGTAGCAAAGCAGGCATTTAAAGCTAGTCCCTGATTTATGGGTGAAATCTTCAGAGTGGGAGCGCCTGGGAGCAGAGGGTGTAATTGTTGAGTGTGCTGATTGGAAAGACAAGGGAAGAAAGAAAACAAACGTCTAGTTACACAATATTATTTTAGTGTACTTAAACTGAGACTGTTTCGTCCACTGTCAAGGAAACAAATTGCTTAACCTTAATCTATGTAGCAATTTCTCCCACACGTAGATGTCATTTCACTATTAAATGAGGACTTTTTTCTGCAAACTTCAGCCCACAGCCTGTCTTGCCTTAACGAGGAGGCTTTGCCTTTTCATCTCCCTGTACTTACATCATGCCTTCTCCCCATGAAGGTTGTTCTCTGTGTATTACCGTGCATTTAATTTTATGTAATTTTGTCAATGATATTATTTATTGCATAATTATAGTTTAGAATGTATGTATTCTATTAACTAAAAAAAACTTGAAACTTATCTGTTAAGCTGTGCTTACATGAATAAACATTCTTTTATCTGATCCTTGGTTGGAGTTAGGAGGTTAGCTCCCCTAATTTCCCTTTCAAACCAGTGAAAATCTAAAGGAAGGGAAGGTTAAATGAGATGTTTACATCTTCACTTTTTTAGACAGTGCTTCAATACCAACAGTTGTGTGTATAATTTCTTTTCTCTTGGAGTTCAGACAAAAACTGGTGAATCTGTTAATATATCTTCTTCATGGCTAGTTTTTTTCTTTGAGAAAAAAACCTATGCTACATACAATATTACTCATTTTACAAACATAATTTTATATAGACACTTTACATATGGGGAAACAGCTTCTTATTTAACTTGACTGACCTAGAATCAGACAGCCAGCATTTGGATTAGGTGGGTCTGCACCTCTAATGTCCACACTCACCCACTGCATCATGGAGCCTTCAGTGCAAACCAGTTTATTTTTGGTATGCCAAATTTACATGAACATTCAGAAAGGGCATTGACTGAAGTAGGGTGAGACTGACTCAAGTATTACTTAGGTGCTGATTAATATCTACCAGTCATGTGACTGCCAGACACATAGTTTCCCTACTTGGAACCTCATTTTTCTCAATAGTGAGTTGAACAAAGCTACAAGATGTCTTCCAGTGCCAACAATCCAACAATGTGTTATTTGATTGAAAGTTTTAGCTTAGACTCCTATAACTAACTGTATAGGAAGCCAAAACTGAAAAAGAAAATATGTGAATTCAAACCCCCTTGAGGTTATAAACCTTATCTACATTAAGATAACGAGAAGACTCCACTTAGAAAAACAACAGCCAGAAAAAAAGGGTAGAGCCCTGTGTGTACCTTAACTTGCTACAGAAAGTCCTCCCCACCCCAGGGGCAAGTTTAAGAGTGAAGTGCAAGATAGTATCATAAGCGTTTGCAATGATACAAACAGCCAAAGATTTTTAATTTATTATTTCACCTGGAGATATTTTGATGCTACCATCATTTTAGTTGCATTTATTTATGCTTACTGTCCTCTTTTGGATTGCATTAAAGCTTAGCCAATATACAACTCAAACGAATCAAGAACAAAGGCTTCTGTAAAAATGTTGTAACCATTTCAACTGGGGAACATGGCTGAGTCAGTGCAGCGGGCTGCGAAGCCCCACAGTGGCTTCATAGCTACTGCTGGAGCACTTGGCTCTGGTGGCTACTGTTCTAGGTCCTCCTACCTTAATGAGGTTTTAGGGATGTTGCTGATATAAAATCCAGCAAGTTTTGCAAGTCAACAGGGAAAAGGACAAGGTACAGACTTGATGCATTGCTAAAGGGGAAAACAATTTAATTTTAAATCTGAACACGATATTTCTAGTTTTCCTGGATATGATTAGAAGCAGGTTTCCCAAGTGGGAGGAGTAGGCTAAAACCCCTAAGTAATAGGATGATTAGAGGGGAGCAGAGAAATATTTAGGTGGTTACAAGAATTGTTCTAGAGAGATGGGCAAAATTTAAAATGGGACAATGAGAATTGAAAGAAAAACGGGCAGAAAAATCTTTGTTCTAAAGCTGAATCTTTGGATATGGAGGTCAATTATATAAAGATGAGAAAGAAGTCAAGATCAAAGATGTCTCTGAGGCTCTTGGCTTGGACAACTGAGTAGAGGGTGGTGCTGTGCTGTAATAGAGGGGAAGCAGGAAGAGGAACGTGTATAAACAACATCTAATGAGTTCGGTTTGGGAACATGTTGAGTGTGTAGTAGCCGCAGGTTATCAAAGCAGAGATGTGGAGTGTGGAAGAAGGCTGAACTAGCAATATAAAACGTGGATGTCATTAACAATAGGTAGCAGAAGTTACAGGTATGGTGAAGAGCCTCCAGAAATGCTGAGTAGACTGAAGCAGAAGGTTTGAGGATAGGACCCTGAGGAACACCAGTGTGTTACATGTGGGCAGGAGGAAAAGTATCTGCAAAGAGAAATAAGGAATCACTAAAAGGTAGGAGGGCAATGAAAGGCAAAGGTCAAAAGAGCTTCCACAAAGTGAAGAGTCTAAGGATGAACAAAAGCCCAGAACAGGAAGCAGAGTGAAACTAGACAATCTTCACCAATTTTGCAACTTTAACTGTGGACAAGCTCATTCAAGTGCATAAAAACAACGTGATACATGGCGTAGTAGAAAGGTGATTGACCTTTCCTTTCCCAGCTCTATGGCCTTGGGCAGGTCCTTTAAGTACTTGGAATCTCGTATTCATATCTGTAAAATAGGAGCCAAATTAACATTTTTCTGTTTCGAGGATTGATGTAAGAATATACAAATGAAATAAAAATATTTGCACGTGGTAATATGAAGCAAATGCAGGATAGACGTCTTGGTGATTATTGATATGATGTACATGTGTGTATGCCTAACTTAGTGCATTTTTAAATGATTTACATCTTGCTGATATAAAGTATGATCTATCTGAAAACAGGTATTATTTTTTGGTAACATATATATCATCTGGTAGATGCTGAATACTGAATAAAACTTTTCCATGATGATAACCATTATTAGAATGAATAAGCCAAACTCTAAGGTAAAAGCTTAATTGCCAGCCTGTCTTAAAAAATAAGGTAAATTTGGCTTTTTGACAACTCAAGTTTGTAACTCCAAAAACCACATGGGTGTCAAGTTAAAGTTTTTTTTAAGGAAACGTAGTGATTGGTTCAACCTAGATTTGGTACCCATCCTTGGACCAATCAATAATCCAGGGTGCTGGGTTATAATAAGTGAACCACTGGAGTTAGGAATTAGGTAATTGTGGCCAATGGTGTAGGGGGTCTCTAAGAGAGTAGAAGCTTCTTTCAAACTACCACTTTGGGCTGACAAAGACCAAAGGTCAATTATAATTTTTCATCACTTGTGTAATTGCTTCCAAAAAAAAAAAAAAAAAAACCAGATCTGTGTCAATCAAGGAATTTAAAATTTCAGCAGGGCGATAGTGAAAGAAAGCTGCCTATGTTCAGATTCTGGCTGCATAACTTATTAGCTGTGTGGCCTTGGACAAATTACTTAATGCCTCCTACTTAAGCTTCTCATCTGCAAAATTGTAGGAATAATGTTACTTACTTTGCAGAGATTTTGAAATTCAGTAGCCCCAAATTGAATTTTGCCTTCTTTCCCCTGAAACTGACACCTACTCACAGCTTCCCGTTGTCAATTAACGGTATCAACAATTCCTCAGATTTCATGTTCAAAATCTTAGAGTTATCTTTGATGCTTCCCTTTCTTCCATGCCTCATTTTCAGATGGCCTTCTACTTGCTATTTCATCTTTCAAGGTGCCTTTTATAGTTATCACCACCATGTCACAAGAGGACCAATCAGTATTATCTGGAGCACGGTTATAGTCTCCTAACAGGTCTCTTTTCTTAGAAAAGATAAACTCTTTGATCCATTTTTGACAGCCTTTCCAGGTGACTCGTTCTCTTTGAAAATAGTCTTCAACTCATTAGTCCAAATAAGAAAAAGACAAATTTTTTTTTTTTTTTTTTTTTTGAGATGGAGTTTTGCTCTTGTTACCCAGGCTGGAGTGCAATGGCGCGATCTCGGCTCACCGCAACCTCCGCCTCCTGGGGTCAGGCAATTCTCCTGCCTCAGCCTCCTGAGTAGCTGGGATTACAGGCACGCGCCACCATGCCCAGCTAATTTTTTGTATTTTCAGTAGAGACGGGGTTTCACCATGTTGACCAGGATGGTCTCGATCTCTTGACCTCGTAATCCACCCACCTCGGCCTCCCAAAGTGCTGGGATTACAGGCTTGAGCCGCTGCTCCTGGCCCAAAAAGACAAAATTTTAAGTTTTCTGTTATCCTATATTATTTGATTTTTGGTTTCTTAAAATTCTTAACTTTAGAAAAAGAGTGGATGTTGGATTAATGAGTATGTATGTGTGTGTGTGTGTTTATATATATATGTATATAATGCTTTTAAATAAACTAATGCTTTTAATATAGTGTATATACCTAAATATTCTATACTTCCAAAACCAATTTGTTTTTATAAAATAATGTATGTGCCATGTTAAGATATTTTATAAATATGTTTACTATATATAATTAACAGACTATATTAGAAGCATTATTTTATAAATAAATTATAAACATATTAATGTAAATGTACATGATGTTAAAATAATTTATTATAAATTATTCAAGGGATTGATTCTAAATTATTTTTCTTTTATTTGCAAATAATTTTCTATTAGATAAATTTTGTTTTGTTTTAATTAAATGGGATTTGAAATATTGAACTGGGGAGAAGGAGCTATACAATTTTTAAAACAGAGCAGTTATAGCATATTGTGAATGTGCTTGTTAAGAAGACACTGATTATATTTTGATCAGTATGTTGGATGGAATGAAAGCCTGGATAAAATCTTAGCAGGTAAATGTCAGGTGAATTACCAGATGGAAAAAGAGCATTACACTACTTTTGTTCCTTTTTGTTTTTCATCTCGAATTTTTTAAAAGAAGATATATGCTAAAACCCTAGTTCTTTCTTAATTGGTGACAAATTAGAAAAAACATCAGAGAACTTTGAGTTATAAATTTTGAAAGGCAAAAGTAAGTTCCTTGAATAATTAAAAAAGGAAAACAATTGTATCTTGAGGCTGTGAGATTTCAAAATGTATTGAGAAATAGACTGCATAGGTGTATAACATCCCTGGCACTAATTTAGAAAATATACTATGAGTATTTATTTATTTTCAGAATTATTTAAAGTGGTTTCAGTGTGGGTTTATATGTTTTAAACACAAATAATTTATAGCACTCAAAAGTTGAAAAAAAACTACAAAAAAAAAAGCCATACGTATTGTTTCAAAATGCTGTATTTTTAAAAGTTTTGCCGTTAAGTTGTATAACATCCTCTTAAATATGTAAGTGTTCAGTAAACATTTATGCTTTCCTGTGCTCATTAAAATTTCACTTTTCATAGTAAATATCATTTAATTTAAGCCTTGTTAATATTAAACAATGTAGAGTAAACATGAAGCAAATACAAATAAGTTTTCAAAAGTATGCTATTTTTGCTATCTTCTCTTTAGTGCAGATAATGTAGCATGTTGAATGCCTTGTACTTATGTAAAGGTACATAATTTTGTATCATTCAAACCTCCCTTTTGTAAAGTGGCAAATGATGGAGCTGCTTTTCATCCAAGAACCACCTTTTTGGTTTAACTTATTAACCAGATACTGAAAATCAAACCAGCCTATTTTGTATTCTGAAGAGACACACATACAAATGCACACACTCAGACACATAGTCAAACACATGTGACTGCACACCAATAATGTAAACAGCAGACAAATTGAAGTTAAGAATCACTTGGTGTTTTGAAGTCAATGGTTTCCATGACCACTTTTCCTGATCCTCAGTTTCAAAATAAGAGTACATATGCTTGTCTCCCTTTCCAATATCAGGTCAGGGTCTAATGGTTTCTAGCTACAGCAGACACACACCTTTTGATTCTGAAGGGCATCCTTATATGACAAGACAGTTGCTGTATGAAAAACTTCAAGTGAATAGGCTGCATTAAGAGTTAAAAAACAACTGAGTAGAGTACCTAAATTATATTCTCTTTCTGATACTGAGTTACCACTTGTCTGTAAAGTATAGGTATACTTTTCTTTGAAGGCAAAGGGGATTAAGATAAGGGAAGAGCACATGTAGAGCTTTTGCTATATGTGTCATGTTTCATTTCTGTAAAAAAAATTATGAAGTTAAATATTAAGATTTGACAGAACTGGATGATGAGCACCGGAGTTTTGCTATATTATACTCTATATTCTCTATTATTATGCTTTCCTACTAATTTTCAGCCTTGGAAAAGGTTTCTAGGTGCTGAAAAATAAAATCCAAGCTTCTTAGCATGGCAAGCAAGCTTGTTATTATGTGACTTCTGTTTGCTCCTCTGCCCTCACCACTCTCCCTTTGACCTCCCTGGAATTATCGACTCATTAATAGTTTCTAAAAGAGACAAGAAACTGCATTTTAGCTCTTCGTATTATCAAAATATTCCCATCCCAGTCTGTTTGGTAAACTCCTATTCCCACTGTAAAACCTCAGGTAGGCATCATCTCCTCTGTAAAGGCCCATGTGACTCTTTCCCACAGAACTGGCTTATCTTTGCACCTGCAAGCAGCACATTACTGCATTGTGTTTTTGTTTATCTCCTCTACACAATGAACTCCTTATAGGCCAGAGTTATCCATTCCTGGCACTGTCTGGCACAAATTTTTAAAAATTTTCATACCTATTATTCTGAATTTTTAATGTAATGCACTCCCATTTTAAAGATTTCAACAGTTTAGAAATGTATAAGGTAAGAGTATGTCCTCTTCCTCATTCCCAACTTCCTATACCCACTCCATGGTTAACAGCGACTTATTTATATTCTAGAAACATTCTTTGTATATACTAGGATGTAAGGATATAAACTAACATATGAATACATAAAGGCTGATAATCACTTTTTTATATAAATGGTACAGTGAACATTGTATATAATGTTCATATATATATATATATATAATGTTCTGCATCTTGTTTTTTTTTAATATACCAAATTGCATCTTACTTTGTCTTCTATTTATATGAATACATATAGATCCACATTATGCTTCTTAAAACCTGAATATAGAAGCAAGTAACATGCAACCTGGTTGAAACTGTAAAGAGGATATAGAGGTTCATTAACTGGGAAGAACAACCTCAGGACTGGCTGGATTTAGCAATCGACAATGTCATCAAGAACTTACTTTTATCACTCCGCTTGGCATTCCCTGGTATTAGCTCTCTCCTTGGATGGTTTCACTCATGGTGGAAACAAACTGATATACAAAGACTAGGTTTCACATCTAAAACCACACTCCTGAGAACAATAGAAAATGAGAATGCATGGTTTTCTTCATTCTCACCAATGCCAGGGTTTATCACTGAGACACAAGCATGTTGCTATTGCATGTTGTTGATCAGAACTCTTGAATTCAGAACTTTCTGGTACCTTGTAGTACCAGAGATTAGTGTGAAAAAATTAGGTTGATATGTGGTCAAGATGATGGTGTTGATAATGGAAGTGAGAAAGTCTGGATGCAAGGAAGAGTTATACAAGAAGCTTGAGATATTTAGTCAATTTGAATTGAAGTTCAGAGGAAAATCAGATTGCTGTTAACATGCGAGGTTATCTTAGAGAGGAGAGACAAGAAGTCTCAGTTAAAAAGTTTTCCTGACCAGGTGCAGTGGTTCACACCTGTAATCCCAGCACTTTGGGAGGCTGAGGCCGGTGGATCACTTAAGGTCAGGAGTTTGGAGTTTGAGACCAGACTGGCAAACATGGTGAAAATTCGTATCTACTAAAGATACAAAAATTAGCCAGATGTTGTGGCAGGGGCCTGTAGTCCCAGCTACTCTGGAGGATAGGGCAGGATAATTGCTTGACGCTGGGAGGGAGAAGTTGCAGTGAGCCAAGATTGTGACAATGCACTCCAGCCTGGGTGACAGAGCAAGACTCCATCTCAAAAAAAAAAAAAGTTTTCCTTTATCTTCTGGCTGATGCTTAAAACATGACCATAAAAGATCTGATCCTTCATTTACAAAGAATTTTGTTAACATTTTGATGTATTTGAAAAGGCAGCAGAGTGTATCATTGCGTATCAAGGATGGTCCACTACGGAGAATGAAGCCCCAAACAACAGGGAGAGAAAAATGATCCACTAAGGATGGCTGTACAGGTGGGGCTGGGGAGGAAATTGCAGGGGATGAGCAGAGGTGGCCTACCAGAAAGGAAAGGCTTCCAGTCACAAGGGACTTTTTCAGAGTTTGTCCTAAAGCTGGAGCTGAAACATTTAGTCTGAAGTCTTCAGTATAGTACCTATCAATTCAGTTGTATCCAAAGAGAAAAAGTATCATCACTCAAGGTACCAGGGTCTGGGTGCTGGGGAGGTTCCGAAGAGGATGAAAACTCAGTGATCTATGAATAAACACAGAAACATTTTTAAAAAATTAAAAAACAGCCGGGCATGGTGGCTCATGCCTGTAATCCCAGCACTTAGGGAGGCTGAGGCAGACAGATCACCTGAGGTCGCGAGTTCGAGACCAGCCTGGCCAACATGGTAAAACCTCGTCTCTACTAAAAATACAAAAATTAGCGGGGCATAGTGGCATGGAGGTACCTGTAGGTGGGATTATTTTTTGAGGCACAAGAATTGCTTGAACCCAAGCGATGGAGGTTGCAGTGAGCTGAGATCATGTCACTGCACTCCAGCCTGGGTGACAGACTAAGACTCTGTCAAAAAAATTAAAAAAAATTCCAGCTCATGGAAAATTTCAGATTGACTGCATATATATGTATATGCAGACAAATTTAGACCATCATATTCAGATTAATTATACACTCCCACACACATACACACACACACACACACACACACAGAGACAGACAGACAGACAGACAGAGGTGAATTTAGGACTCTAATCATGGTAATTGGCTAATAACGTTAGTAATAATAAACAGACTTAAATTGAAAGTTAGGGACTCCACTCCAGGAACCATAAAAGGCATTAAAGGCCCACATTAAACCAGCAAAGATCTCACTTTGCTAGAATGAACTAGGTGTGGTCCTGCCCCCAGGCAGTGAAACGGACTCAAGTACCTACCTGTAAGCATAGCTCTGATGCTTGTCTCTACAATGCAGGCATGTTAGAAGTATTAATAAGATGGTGTCTGTAGGGAATTTTAACTTTGAAGAAAGGCCAAAAACAACCTCTGTGCCGTGTTATTATCATCCTGTGAATCACTCAACAAAATTATAACTGATCCTGCTCTGGTGAGATTCTGGAACCTCCACCATGACATTGAAACCCTGGACTTGACTTTGGTTGGCTGAAGTTACTCTTCCATTAGAGCTCTCATCCATTTTTCTAGTGTCCATCAAAGGTGATTGTTTCACCAGTGGCAAACTTTCACAATCTCTGCTTGCTTCCCTCCCTAACTGGCCTTGTGGGTAGAGAAGAATTGCGAATAGACAGAGAAACCCTTCCCAAAGAAGAGGGAATCTTCTGAATGTAACTAATCACACCATAGCAGCCAAGTGGCTGGAAGCACCAAGAAAATTACAGGAAAGCATATGGGGCATGGAAGGTCAACTGGCAAACGTGCCTAGCAGACATGGTTTTGCAATCAAGCTAAAACAAGCTGCAGCTCTCCATTTAAACTAGATTTTGCTAAAAGTCCAAGAAACTCACTTAGTGCAACTAGGAGATAGCTAGCTCCCAACTTACTTAGGAATCTTTCCCTCCATTCCCCTCAAAAATATAGGGATTCTTATAAAAATTAAGTATATTAACACAAATATATGTTGTATATGGTCAAAATGTTAAGAATTCAACATATGTTTATTTACATAAGTTTTTATTCATTCAAGGACACATTACTGTGGACGTATATTATGCTAGACTCTGAATTAGGTATTGGAGATGCAGGAATGTATACGATCCTACTCTCATGATGTTCAGTCTAACAGCAGAGACGTAAGTAAACAGGTAAGGACAAAGCAGAATGGTGTTGGCAATGATCGGGCTTGTTCAGGACCCATTGGGATGACAAAGGAAATGCACTCAGGCCTGTGGCTGTGTAGTATATAGGCATGTTTGTATGTATGTATGTATGAACAGGCTGTAGGACTGTGGAGGAGGGCAATTCAAAGAAGGCTTCTCAGATCTGGCAATTCTTTATCTGTGCTGTGGAAAATGAACAGAACTTATCCAGTCGAGGGGGCCTGATGGACAAGGTTGGTCCGCTGTAGGTATACAGGGCCAGTGGTGTAAGCAAACAGTTTCAGGATCCTACAACTGGTTCTGAATGAATAGAACATTCAGTGCATGTGGGGCAGATTGGGAGATACAAGTAAAATAGAAAGTAAAGAGCATATAAAGTGTTTTGCGTGTAAAGCTAGGGTTCTGGGTTTCATCCTGATAGTGATAAGAGCTTTTAAATCATTTAAATATTATTCTGTTAACACAAAAACAAGTTGGAAATTGTCCCTGGAGGCAGTAACCAATTGGGAGGCTACAATCTTAATAATCTTCATCCAGAGGCAAAGAGAAAGATGCCCAAATGGGAGCAATCATAGTGGGACTAGTAGCGAGAAGAAAGAGTTGAGAAATACATAGAAAATTATTTACATAAACAGTATCAGAGAGCTGTTAAGAAAAAAGAGAGATTTAAAATGACTATTACATTGCTGCTTTGGGTAACAGTTAACATGTTGCCTTTACCTGAAATGCTAGAAAAATGAAGAATAAAATTTGGAGTCTGAAAATAATAAAGTGGAAATGAAGAGTTAGTGAATGCATAGGATACAAGGGAGTTGAGATCTATGTGCCGTAGAGGTATACTGGGGGATCACCAGTATCAAGTACACTTCAAACCATGTTTGTTCATAAGGCTAATGAAGAGGAATATATAGAATGAGAAGAGAAAAGGGCTAAAAGGGAAACTATCGAGAACATCAAATGTAGTAAGTAAAGACGGAGGAGTATATGATGCACATTAAGAGGCAAAGTCCAACAGGTAGAAGGAAAACCACTCTTCCTTCAGAGAGTGGAGCTGCACTCTTGCAAGCTGAGAGCAGTTTCATGGAGGAAGTAGTAAACACTGCCCCCTGTTGCCAAGGAGTCAAACAAGACCTTGAAAGAAAAATGTTCTTTGGACAATGTAGAGGCCCTTGGGGACCCTCCCCAGAGCAGTTTCATGAAAGTGGCAATATAGATACGGTGGAGAGATAAAGGAAGTTAGCTGTAGATGCCTGCAGAAAGCTCCTGATCGTGACTCTACCTACTTATCATACACACATACTCGACTGTACATAAACATTTCATTGTAATGCAAATGAGAACAGTTGTTATTGTTGTATTGACGCAGGAATTTTGATAAATAAGATGTAGGAAACCATGTCTCAGATTGCTCCTACCTCGTGGTCTTCATGCCTTTGGGTAATTTCCTCTACTTGAGTGTGGCTGGAATTAGTGACTGGCTCCTCATCAATAGAATGCTACAAAGGTGACGGGATGTTACTTTGGAGATTTCATAAATCTCAGAACATGGCTTTCATCTTGGAAGTATTCTCTCTCTCTGCTCCAGCTCTGGGGAAACAAGCTTTCATGTCATAAAGAGCCCTGTGAACAGGCTTGTATGGCAAGGAACTGGTATCTCCAGCCAATAACCAGGGAGAGCCTGAGGCCTGCCAGCAGCCTCATAACTGAGTCTGGATATGGGTCAGAGTGCTGCCAACAGTCATGTGAATGAGCTTGGAAATTGATTCTCCCCTAGTTGAACCTTGAGATGACAGCAGCCTCAGACAACTCCTCGACTGCAGCTTCGTGAGAGACTCTGAACCAAAGGCACTCAGCTAAGCTACGGCTGGATTCCTGACGCCCAGAAATGCTGAGATTGAAAATGTTTGTTGCTTTAAATCACCAGGCTTTGGTGTAATTTGTTACACAGCAATAAGTAACTAACACATAGGATAAACATCAGGTGTTTATGTTCATCAAAATAAATTTTCCTATCTTAACGTGTGCCTCCAGCTATAATCTCAGTCATGAGCGATTATATTGTAACAACAGGACATTTTAGGGACACAGCTTACCTCATCATTTTTTTAAATACAAAGTAACAAAAGTCTCCTGCTTAGCCAAAAACCAACAGCAAGTACGGAGTTTTTAGTATTTCTTAACACTGCTAGCATGCATGTGCTCAATTCATATTTGAAGGCTAGAAATGCAAAAGAGGTCATCAGGATTCATTCATTCCCTGCCAGCCTACAGAACAGAACCCAGCCATTATTTCATTGCCTTCCTAGTGATTAGTTCATCACATCTGTCTTTCCTACCCTCTACTTTCCTCAGCTGGCATCTTGTGCTTTCTGTTTACTAGACTCAGAAATGCCATGTCTCCTAATCCTCCAATCCTCATGTATAATCCTGTGCTCAACTCAAATGTTTCTTGATTGTATTGGATGTTATCACATCCTATTGACTGCCTGGAGTTTGCTGTTATCTCCAGAGGGTGTTCATCCTTTTGTAATTAACAGCTTATTTGATTCAATGGTAACAGAGGTCAGGCTGTGTGTATTTTACCATTCTGAGTTTGCAGGCGTATTTGCCCTCCCCTTTGATATCTTTATTTTAATTACTTCTGAGATTTGTGTCTGTATCCGTAGGATGTGGAGTGTCAGTTATTTTAAATATTTCTTTTCTTTTTAATATAGTTTGTGAATACTTCATTCACTCTGGAAAGATGCCCTGCCAGGTTTATCAAGCATTGGTTTCTTTCTTATTTCTATTTATTTATTTATTTTGGTTCAGCTCCATTTTCCTCTATCCTTAACAACCAAATTTCAGTTTGCATATTTTGATGCAGGCATCACAAAAGGCTAGCTGAATCTCTCCCAGGTAGAAGTTAAAATAAATATCAGGAGGTCAAATAGATTTATTTGTGTACTCTTGTTTCTGCATGATCTGGAGCATAAAATGCAATGTGAATAAATGTGATTGGCTTTTATAATACTTACCAAAACTGTCTGTAACTACATAAAGAATCTTGTAGGTCAGTAAACAGGAAAGAATTCCTTTTAGTACAAATGATAAAGGTTATTTGAAAGTATAAAAAGAAGAAACAGTGGTTTCATGTTACCTGTTGTTGGTATCAGTCATTTGGCTTAAGATAATATTCTTCATTAAAAGTTTGCAAGAAAGCAATACTAATATCTGTGCAAAATATATACTACAGAAACAATTGCAGCCATCCAATAAACAAAATGATCTCACCCTTTATCCCAAAGACAGCAAAATTAAATATGCTTCTAGTTTATTACAGTAAGTAGTGTCACATTTTGTCTTCAATAAATTTGGGGTTTGTGTTTGGTAAGGAACAACCTGGTCCTTCAAAGATGGGTATACAGATTTGCAAACGGACATATTTAATTCATAAAATTTAATTCATAAATTCATAATTCATAAATTCAATTCATAAAATTAAATATGTCCATTTGCAAATCTATATACCCATCTTTGATCAATTAATGTGATTATCCCAGAACATTAGGCAGGACTTATCAATTGACTGAGGCATAGAAACTTAAAAGCAGTGGCCAGTCATGGTGGCTCACACCTATAAACCCAGCACTTTGGGAGGCCGAGGTGGGCAGATCATGAGGTCAGGAGTTTGAGACCAGCCTGGCCAACATGGTGAAACCCCGTCTATACTAAAAATACAAAAATTAGCTGGGCATAGTGGCAGGTGCCTCTAATCCCAGCTACTCGGGCGGCTGAGGCAGGAGAATTGTTTGAACCCAGGAGGCGGAGGTTGCAATGAGCTGAGATCGCACCATTGCATTCCAGCATTCCAGCCTGGGCAATAGGGTGAGACTCTGTCTCAAAAAAAAAGAGAAACTTAAAAGTGGTGATGGGGAAACCCAAACAGTTAAACAACCTAAAAGAAAAAAAGTCTAAATGTCCAATATCAAAGAAGGCCACAGTCATGATTCCAGGTAGTCAGGCAAGTAATGAAAAGTTGGCTACACAGCCCATAAGGGAGACGAATAAACAGATATGCTGACTCAGTTTCCCCAAGGTACCCGAGATGAAGACAGCACAATGACATCTGATTCATATATTCTCATGTAGTAACTTTCTAGGCAGCTGTAGCATTCTCCAGCAGG
Source organism: Aotus nancymaae (assembly GCF_030222135.1). Taxonomy (NCBI): domain Eukaryota; kingdom Metazoa; phylum Chordata; class Mammalia; order Primates; family Aotidae; genus Aotus; species Aotus nancymaae. Next base: position 34,184,895 of record NW_026988455.1, read on the forward strand.
CCACCTAACTGACTCCTTCTAAAATACTAACTAGATAATAGCAGATACATTTTTATATTCAAATTATGCCATAAGTAATATAAATGAACTGTATTTCCTAATTCCATTAGTTCCCTGGATGTTGCTAACATTTTAAGGCAGTCAAATTACAAGAAAAAGCAATTAAAATGTCTCTTAATTAAATAGTATGATACTGGTGCATCAAAATAACGGAACACATTAGAAAATTCAGATATAGATTGAAGTTTAAAAGGAATTTAGTATTATGATAAAGGAGACAAATTAAGGAAGAGATGAAACTGTTTTTGTAGAGACAGAGTCTCAGTCTGTCACCCAGACTGGAAGAATTCAGTGACATGAACATAGCTTCCTGCAGCCTGGACCTCCCCTCCTGAGCTCAAGTGATCCACCTGCCTCAGCCTCCCATGTAGCTAGGACCATAGATGCACACAAGCATACCCAGCTAATATTTTAATTTTTTGTAGAGACGACATCTTCCCATGTTGCCAATGATGATCTTGAACTCCTGGGCTCAAGTAATCCTCCATTTTTAAAAATAGTTCTGGAAAAATTGAGAAAAATGATGAGTCTCTATGAAGCATTTTCAGATATTATATTAAAGGAGAATATCGTATCTCACTTCAAGCTATTTGAAATTTCAGATCGTTTCAAAGGAAGAACATTTGAGGGCAGCTAGATCAAAGCTTTCTTTAATAGACTAGAAAGCAGAGAGAAAGTGACTTGTCCAAGATAACACAGCAGTGTTGATAAGTCTAGAGTCCCACTCTAGACTCATGTTGTGGGATGCAGAGATCCCATGCCTGGGGGTCTTTCTTCTGAGCCACACTGTTTTCAATGACAGTTATATATCAGGAACTGCTAGGTTTTCTGATTTGGCTACATAAAAAGGAAAGAGGAGAAAATATCTAGATTCACATTTCCCAAAATGACTTCCTCGAAGTACCAATCTAACAAAAACAATTTGCTAAAAACAAACAAGAAAACAAAACAAGACTTTCATGGTTAAATACGTTGGAACAAATGCTACATTCCTTTCCCAAAGGGTCAGTACACATAAAAACTCTCAGAAGTCCTGCAATAATGAAGTTGGCTTAACTTTATTTAATGTAGCATTTCCCCATTTTCCAAAGATCTCTTTTTACGTAACACCTATGAATGCTGCAGAAAGAGTGCACTATAGGCAACTGTTCTGGATTTAGGCTAAAGAAAGATAATTGCTGGAAAGAGACATGGAAAGAAAGTAGGGGTAGGCAGTAGATTAATATCCTGTTCTTCTTTCCAAACTCTGAATAATTGCTTCAATTCTCCATTTTACTTGGTAGATTCAGGCCTGTAATAAAGTGTGTTCTTGTGCCCTTTCAGCAGCATGGGGCTGAGTAACAGGCCTGCCACCTACAGTCTGGGACATGCTCACGTTCTGAACTGAGCTGCCATGGACAGGGAGTGTATTGGCATCCCCAACCCTCCAAGCATGGGATATGGAGTCAGTCACATTGACACAGATTTCCCTGAGCCATAGTTTGCCATGCCTCCTCACTATGTTGACAGAAGCTCTTCAAGGGTCTTTACCTCCATTTGATGTATGGTGTGAATTTTATCCAGAATCCCACATGTTCAGGAACCTCTGTTTCAAGGACTGCAACCTCCTACCAGATTCTTTTCACATGCCTAACTTACCTTTAGACATTGGTTAAGGTCTAAATATGAACAAATGACTATCATTAGAACTTATGTTTATTGAGCATTTGCTATATGCCAGACATGGTTCCAAGAGATTTACATAATATCGAGCAAGCAAATTGCATGCTTTTAATACATACTTTGTGCCAGGTACTGAGCTAAATAATATAACCAAAATAGAAATGGCTTTTGCTCTCATGGAGCATAAAATATAAGGGGATAAAAAGATGTTATTCAAATAATTATACACATCCAAAATTATAGCACAAATGAAGAAATCATCAGAGATAAGTGATATGAAGAAAAAATATAGGGCCCTATAGAATTTTGTTAGGCATCTGAATGAGTTAGGAGGACAGAGATGGGTACTTTGATGGAAAGGTCAAGTTTGAACTGAAATTTAAAGGATAGTGTACAGCGAAAATAGTATAAGCAAAGACCCAAAGTGGCTGTGGACATGGCACATCCTGGGGAATGAAAAAGAAGCCGTTTGGGCTAGAACTCAAAGAAGGGAAATATGACTTCAAAGGAGGTCAGAGAGATTGTTAGGGTCATGTGTTACAGGGATTTCAAGAACATGCTTAGGATTTTATGTTGTGAGCAATTGGAAGTCACTGCCAAGATAAACTGACACAGATCTTGAAAAATATCACTCCTCTGTAGCGTGAAAAACTAATTGGAAGAGGATGGGAGGAGATGAAGGAAGATTATTAGAAAACTATTGCATGGTCACATGACACTGATGCTAGCTTAGGCTAAGTGGAAACTAAGACATACACGTATTCAAGAGATGTTTAGGAGGCAAGATCAACAGAACTCAGTGATGGATGGGATACGGAGAGTGAAGGAAGAGAATGTCCCAAGGATGACTCTTATGTCTGTGGCCTGTGTGCTTGTGTGGATGAGATGTCTCTCATTGAGTACAGTAGTCAGGCTATGAAGTACCAGTTGCTGGAAAGAAAATCTCAGGGACTTAACCCAGTAAAGTTTTATTTCTCATTCACAATACATTAGGGCATTCACTAGATGGTTATTCATGAACACCAGATCCTTCTATCTTCTGGGGTCTTGAGAGACTCCTACACTGATCTTTTGCTTTTAGTGAGCCAACAAGTGAAGATCGCATGGGAAGTTTTAAGCCCAATAAGGAGTTGGCATACTTCTGTTCACACTCTATTCACCATTAATATGTCTCAAGAGAGAAGGGAAATAAAGTCTTCCTCTGTGTCTTGGCAATGGTGAGCTTCTAGCCAATCTGCTCCACTGAGATTGAAAACAGTGGAGGTGGATCAGATTTGGTAAGGATGGTAGACATTAAGCCTGTTACCAATATTCTGGTTTTTCTCCCTGCGAGCACCTGGTAGAAACTGTATTTGTCTGATCATTTGAATTTAGCATGGCATGGTTTGGCCAATGGCATGAGCAAGGCAGTAACATGTTACTCATGGGATGAAAGTGCTTAAGAACCCAGGTATGGCCTTCTCCTGCCACGGCCACCAGTGATGTTCCTGATGATGGAGGCTCTGTCATTCAGGGTCCTTAAGTGAGGATACCCTGGAGCAGAGCCCTCCACCTGTCTAAGATGGGCGGATAGTACAAAAGAGAAATAAGCTTTCATGATTTTAAGCACTGAGATTTTATGGTTGATCACAGTTGTGACATTACCTAGTGTATCCTTACTGAAAAGGGGTAAGATTATGAGTTGTTGTTTTTTTTAATATGAAAATTGTGAGGTACCTTTTAAAAAATCAAAGACAGGATTTTGAGAAGATCATTAGATATATGAGTCTAAAACTCGTATGTCTGGGTTTAAGGTATACATCTGTGTGTCATCAACATATCACTTAATGCTCATAACAATTTTATAAGGTAAGTATTATTATTATTATATTATGTATTAAAGAACCAAGACTTGGATTATTGCCTAAATTCATTCTTGCCTAACAACTAAGGGGCTGAGCCAGGACTGGCTTTCAAATTATAGTGATTTAGGTACACGTGGTCATTTGATTTCCTTTGTCTGCAGCTTGAAATTTTGGTGCGCTCTCATGAAATAGTTTCTTATACAGACCTGGCTGCCTTCATTCCTATAGTATCCTTTCTGGACATAATCCAGAGGGTGGTTGAGAAGCTGGGGTAAGCAGATGGAAAGCTGACTATTCAGCATGTAATCCATATAGTGTTTGTGTTATAGAATACATGTTAACAGGATAGGCAAGGAGAAGGTGGGTAGAAGGTCAGTGAACAACAGGCACCCAGTAGGAACTCTATGTGAGAGTTTACAAATGGGCTAGATCATAACTTGAAGAGTACAGAAAAGTGAATGGCCATTCCATAAAGAACCACAAACTCTCTTCCAGGGGTTTTATTTTTAACTTCTATTGTAAATGTGTGTGTATGGTTTTTTTTTCCTTTTCTTTTTTTCTGTGCAGTGTATTAGGTCAGGTCCACGAATGGCTGGAACCTTTTTCTAAGTTGAGGTGCTGATTAAATTGTCTGTGAAAAGTTCATAGTCAATAGTCAAACTGAGGTAGTATTAACCTTGTCTTTGTCTGTCAGAGCAAAGTAATTCTAAAGTCATTGTACAGGGATGAGACCCTCATCTCCTGGGTAATAAGTCAGCCCTCTTTCTCTGTCCAAACTGCCTATAGCTACCCCTTGCTGCGTTGATTACCTTTAAATGATAACATCCTCTTAACTGATTACTGAAGCAACGGATGAATCAAGTGACCGGGACAGATCTCAAAAATGGGAGACCACAGGCAAAGGAAACTATGTTTTTTTTACAACTTATGGTTGGAGAGGTCAAAGGAAATGTGATGTATTACTTTAGATTTTATCATCTGCAGGACCAGATGGATACTTGCAAGTATTTTTAATACTTCATTCAAAATTCAGTGAGAGATACTATAGGCAGGCTCTGTTCTAGGTGCTTGGTTGGGGTATATCAGTGAACAGAATAGACAAAAAATCCTTGCTCTTGTAGAATGCCTATTCTAGTGGGAAGAGACAGGCAATAAACAGTAGACTCATGGTATGTTGGAAATGATTACTGCAGTTAAAAAAAAATAGAGTAAGGGGCAAAGGCTGGAGCTAGTGGTGGGGCTCAAAGAAGGAAGAAGAAAGTAAGGAAAAGAATCAGCCAAGTGGACATCTGTAGGAAGAGTGCTATAGGTAGAGAGAACAGCCAGATCAGAGGAAGGGGTGGACCTGACAAAGTTGAAGAACACACTCTACTCGACTTCAAGACTCAATATAAAGCTACGATAATCAAGACAGTGTGATTGGTAAAAGAACAGAAAAATAGATCAATAAAACAGAACTGAGAGCTGAGAAATAGATACACAAAAATTTAGTCACCTGATCTTTGGCAAAGAAGAAAAAGCAATACAATAGAGGAAAAAAAGTAGTTTTTTCAACAAATAATCCTAGAACATTTGGACATCCACATGTCAAAAGTGCATCTATACACATATTTTCCCCCACCTGTCACAAAAATTAGCTCAAAAATGGATCATAGACCTAAATGTAAAATGCAAAGTTATAAAACTTTTAGATGATAACATAAGAGAAAATCTAGATGCTGACTTTAGTGATGATGTTTTAGATACGTACAGCACTAAAGGCACAATACATGAGGCATCATTGACAAGTTAGAATTTATTAAAATTTAAAACTTCTGCTCTATCAAAATAAAAGTCAAGAGAATGAGAAAACAAGCCTTAGACGGGGAGGAAACACTTGCAAAAGCTTCCTGTAAGTTTCTATTGCCACAGCCAGACAATATGAAAACAAGGGTAGACACAGAGAGACCAGTTAGGAAGTTACCACGTAATTCAAGAAAGCAATGCTGATGGCTTGCAGTAGTTATGGTAACAATGAAGAAGAGAGGTGAGTGGATTTTAAATGTAAGTGTGTAGACATAGCCAAAGGCTTGAATGTGAGGTGTGAAAGAAAGGGAAACACCAAGGAGGACTTCCCAATTTATATTGTCTTTATCATATGCTAAACTTTTTTAAAACATGGTGCTTTGAAAAGCATATGAGCTGTGGAATCAGGAATGTCTGAATGCATTCATGTTATCTCACTCACCAGTTACATTGCCTTTCTGAGTCCCGATTACCTCATCTGACATGATATGAGAACACCAGTGTATCAAGGGTCATGAGTGTCAAACAAGAAAACTATATAACGCACCTAGCTTCATGAACGCATCGCCATAAAACGTGAACAAGAGTTCCATTCCTTTGACTTTTTACTATTTTCTGAACCCGATAACAATGGGCCCATTTTAGAGGTGTTCTGTAATTAAATCAAGCTTCCATCCAGTTTTCGGATTTTCAATTTTGTAAGTTTATCTAATTGACATTTCAATTTACTGTGTTCAGTAGAATAGAAGGAGGGGTTCAGAAGAATTCCGGGCCCCTAGGATGTGAAGCAGAAGTCACAGTCTGACTCCTAGAACTACATATTGTTAGAAATTTGAATTATCTCGTTTCATTCTTTCTCTAACATTAGAGAGCCCCACAGGGGATTATGTCGTGGAGAACATCCTCGCTTTCTTAACAAAGGGGCTTTGGGGAACATTTCCATTTTATTTTTCTAAATCTTTTCCAAACAGCAGTGTGAAAAAGACAAGTTTGTAAATTCAGGTTTTCGGGCATTGTCATAAGTTATAAAGCTGATAGAAAGAGATTTAAAACAGAGGAGAAACATATATGTTCCGTTAATGTAGGTCAAGGCTATGAGAACATACCTGAACAAATATGCTACACTGAGCAGAAGACACCATAGCACTTTAAGGAAAGAGTACACTTCCTTAACCATGAAGCTCCTATAGAGACGCCTGCTTGCCCTGGATTGACGTAAAGATTCTGACGTGTTCTTCAAGCAGCTCCTGTTTACTGTTCACCTAGGTGGTCTTAATCACTTCTACACTTTCTCAATTGTTTTGGATACTTTAGGCATGTGTCTTCTTACTAACAAGTTGCAAGTAAGAGGTAAAAATCATAAGAAATTCCTATCTTCTCAGAGATTGGCTAGGTCAAAGTTTAGTTTTTCAAGCATTCTGCCACACTAGCCTGCCTCAGATCTAACCTAAGATCTTCTCCTACAGATCCCCAAAGTAGAAAGACTGAATTATAAAAATGACCTCAACATGCATTTACTAGGTATGAAATACAGAAAGTTCACAGTTTTTTCTTTCTTAATTTTCTTCACAGGTTTCTTATGACACCTTATCTACCAACATGTATACATGAGGACAAGAAATCGAGCCGTAGGGCTATGCTTGAGGTTTGATTTGTTCTATAAGACTCCTCTCTGCAGCTTTCACAGCTTTGGGTTGATTGTGTCTGGTGTGTGCAGGAGATACACTCTATGGGTGGGGAGGGCTCCATGCAGCCACCTACCTGTTCTGTAGGTTGGAGATAGAGAGCCCTGGAGCTTGAAAAGAACTGTAAGAATTTTACCTACAGGAGAGTCACAGGGCTGTTCAGAAATTGATGAGATTAAAAAAAGACCTGTAAAGGCAAAGGAAGAAACATTTTTGGTCCCAGGGGAAAATAAGGCCTCTTTTAACATGTGCAGTGGCATTCCTGGAATGGATTTTTAATCAACAAGAGTTCTTATTTAGTGCAAGAGCCAGCCAATGAATAGACTAACACCACTGACTGACGCTACGGCCCATCCATCGGCTTAAGTTGTCTAAAATTTTCAGCTGCCAGCAAAGGATTAATATTAATTTTCAGGCTGTCTTCGTTAAATACCTGCTAGAGAGTACCACTCTCTTATTCTCGTTGCCAACTCTTCCCCCAATTGTCACTAGTATTAAAATGAAACCTACCTATTATTAAATCAATCATGCCTGGCAAAACTATTCAAAAAGCAGGGGAGCATCCATCATCTTTACTGTCAACATCAAGCCTGATTTTTTTCTTTTAGTTGGTCAACCAGGAATTACTGGCACAATTAATTACAATTTCTTTACATAACTAACGTAAAAACTGAAAGTAAATGTGTGTGGGAAGACAGTGAGTACAGTTCCTTCCCCCCACCACCCACCCCTGTATTAGTGGGTTCCACATCCTCAGGTTCAACTAACCTCAGATGGAAAATATTTGAAAAAATAATAATAATAAAACAAAATATAAAATTTTGAAACCCAATAACAACTATTTACATGGCATTCACATTGTATTAAGTATTCTAACCTATTTGCATAGGATATATGCAAATACTATGCCATGATATATAAGGAACTTGAGTATCCACAGATCTTGGTATGTGCGGGGTTCCTGGAACCAGTCCCCTGCACATACTGAGGGATGATTGCATAAGCAGAGGTAAACTCTTGTCTTTTCTTTTGAGATGGAATCTTGCTCTGTCACCCCCAGGCTGGAGTACAGTGGCACAATCTCAGCTCACTGCAACCTCCATCTCCTGAGTTCAAGTGATTCTCATGCCTCAGCCTCGCCAAGTGACTGGGATTACAGGCATGCACTACCATGCCCAACTAATTTTTGTATTTTTTAGTAGAGATGGGTTTTTACCATGTTGCTCAGGCTGGTCTCGAACTCCTGACCTCAAGTGATCAGCCTGCCTCGGCCTCCCAAAGTGCTGGGATTACAGGCGTTAGCCACCTCATCCAGCAACTCTATTACTCTGATAGATGCATGAGCATGTATTTATCTTGGGTTGCTTCCAGCTCAAGCCAGGTTTGGCTGACGTGACATTTCACTAGGAGACCCAGCTTTTTCACCTGAGCTCCACAAATAGAATGTGTGAGCCTGAGCATAATGCTTTTGGTAAACTTACGACCCTTTTCAGCTTACCTTCTATGTTTTTGCTATATCCTTTTAAATCCCCAAACCATGTCAGGCTTGGTACTTCTCATCTCCACATCTTTCCACTGGTCGTCCTCCTAGAACACTCTCAGTCTTGTGCCCCTGGTAAAATTCCTGCTCATCCTCCAAGATGATCCCTTAGTTCCTCTGCCAAGCAGCCCCAAGCCAACCCGGGTAAACTGGTGCCCACTCGAAGGTGCCCTCAGTGTCCCTTGTTCAAATCTCACCATATTGAATCACTCCCATAAAAGGCTGTGAACACTCTGAGGATGGAAACCGTCTTCCTCATCATCTTTGAAAGCCCAGCAAGGCACTGTTGGAAAAATGAACAGAGAAAGTGCATGATAAATCCATGTGAATGGAGTTCAATATGTATTTCTAAAGGAGTTATTATTTCAAATAACAATTAAAACACAACATGTTTTTTTCTCACTTTCCCCAGTTTGGGCTTTATTCTCTGGGAGTGTCCTAATAGCTACTTGAGGGAATATGGGAACTAGGCAGGTCAGTCTACTCCTTCCTTCCGTGACAGTAATTGTAAATGAGGTAGAGAAAACAAAGACTCTAGGAACATAGCAGCACTTTTCTAACCTACAGATAGTCACTCTACAGAAATAGAGTGTATCTACAAAGAAGCTAAGCAAAATTCTGCCTCAAAACACATTTACCATTAATTTTTGTGGTCAAATTAGAGGTATGTTCTTCTGGGACAAAAATCAGGTGTACCGATTAAAAACAATCATACAAAATCTTGCAGTCATCTTATTACCAATCATAGATAAATATTATGTTCATATGAGATTAACATTTTATATATACCAGTGTGTTTTAGCTGACAATGAGGACAACATCCAAAATTGGTTTTTAGGTGTAAATTCAAAGGAGCAAGGCAGATACTGGTTTAGTGTGATAAACTGAAGTCTGAAAAGTGACCAGCAGTGTTAGCTTGCCTCAACTCAGCCTCTGGCTGGAGATGCCATCTGGGTTGTACATACTTCCCCAAATCTTAGGGTTCCCTATGAATCTTCTTGGTTGGCAACCTCCTCAGCTCTCCTTTCTCTACCAGAGTATGCATTGGAATGTATTGGTTTTAAGACCTACCTGAAATGTTTCACTAAAATAGAAAAGCATAATAAGCAGACGCTTAAAAATAGGAAAAATGGAAGCCCCCCAAAAGTCTACTCCTGTAAGTCATGACCAGGTATGTTGCGCCTTTGCCCCTAAAGGTAAATTTCTCATTTATCCTCATAACATAGTTTCCATTCTTGTAACTTTTGACCCCAAATAGGATTAGCTGTTGTGAGAGTAAATATAAAAGTTGTAATTCATAGTTCATTCACCCCGTGTTTCATCCACTTACCCAAACCAAAAAAGAACAATCATTGAGCATCCACCATTCATATGTAACTGTGGTGGAAAGAGACATGAAAAAATATAATGTCTAACCTCAAGGAGTTTACGTACTACTTAGAGAGATAAATACCATAAACAAATAATTATACTATACTATAAGGCTACATGAGATAAACCTATACCAAAATCATAAGTATAATAATAATTAATAACACTTAATTTTCAAAATGAACATTTATTAAAACTGTTATCTTTCCCATTTAACAGACAAGGACATTGAGGCTCAGAAAGGTGAGATGACTTGCTCAAGACCACACAGGGCTGAAGCTGAAATTTTAATCTAGAATCCAGTTCCAGAATCTGTGCTTGTAAACTGTGCTATGTTATATTTGTTTTACGAATATAGGGGTCAATTCCTGCTCGAATAATCAAGGACGTCATGATGGAAAAGTTAGGTATGAGTTGCTGGTTAAGATATGGGCTGTCTCAACAATTTCTCAACAGGTGGAATAGAATGAGCAAAGGCTTAGAGGCCAATATGCCACTCAGTGCTCCAGGAAGAGTGATTTGTCTGGTTTGGCGTACATGTGCGAAGGTAGCTGAAATAAAATATCTGAAAGGTAGATTAGACTCAGATTTTAATAGGATTCCAAAAACTAAAAATTCTGGGGTTGTTTTTCTTAGCATTGGGAAGCTATTATATTATTTTTTTCCTCACTGCTGTCCCAAACACATTCTTTCTGAGTTAAAAATTCATGGGCAAAAAACAGGATAAAATGGGTGAATTAAATACTATAAGAGTGTGTAATCACACTGTTGATATAGCCCACTGCTAGCTAGCATAATTAATTTGCAACTCTGGTTCTTAAAATGACTTGCTTAGCAGATATGGCACTTCCATATTTACCCTTTATTATCTTTCCAATTGCTATAGTTACCAATCATCCAAAGTGAGTGGTGAAGTTTCATTCCAAATTTAGCACATAAGAGAGTAAGTAAATAAATAAAGGTAGCTTGAGGAGAGTGTGAACGACCTGTCGGGATGTGTGCGGGGAGGGGGTGTTGGGGTGTGTGTGTGTTTGATGGAATGGACAGAATGTAAACTAAGTGCTTTCTGTGAAGCACAGCAGTGTGCTAGTTTGGCTTTGCCAAGAAGCAGATATGAAGACAGGGTTAAGTGGGCAAGAGGTTTGTTGAGGGAGAGAATAACAGAAGATAAACAGGAGAAGGAGGTAGAGTCATCACTGAGACAATGATGCAGGTCTGACACCTATGAAAGGAGAGAGGGAAGGAAGGAAGATAGAGTAGGAAGAGTCGTGGACTGCAATGGAGTTAGTTCCAAGAGTAATTCAGCCATGTCAGTGAGAAGTTCCCAAGCCCAAGTTGCTATGAGCTCTGCATCTCTGTGGAATTGACCTGCCCTGGTACTCACTCTGTGTCCAGGGATTGGCTAGGAGTAGCCTGTGAGAAGAATGACTTTGGTGCAAATGTGATGGTGGATCCAGAGGGGCTGTCAGTCAGTCATGCTCTGTGATTTGAGTGGTATATTTTCGTGGCTACCAAAAGGAGCAATTTTCAAAAATCTGCATTTTGTGTACTTATTTGCCTCTCAAAATTATGTTGAATATAACTAGAAACAAGTTTATGGTATTTATTAATCATATCAGTTATATAAGAAATTTGCTGTATTTCTATATTATCATACACAATTAAATATTTATATAACATAAAAATAAGTAAAATATGCAACATCATTTTTTCCTATTTGCTTTTAGGAGCATCATAAAACCCAAAGACAACTGTTCTAATCATATTTTTATTTCAACACATCTATAGGAAAGAAAGCCTTCGCATCACTAATAATGACTTCTCTGGCAGCAAGCCTCAGTTCTTGCAGCAGGAACACCACTTGAATATTATACTGCTATTTCCAAATTGGGACATGCGGAGTAATCTGAAGTCTACCATCCATCACCATCACTACCAAACTGAATCTATGAGTTGCCTATTCCCTCCCAGGATAGCAAACCGCATTCTGAGGATCACTGTTCTATGGAAGTGGTTTTCAAACTTGATGTGCATAAAAAGAAGAGGGAAGAGGCTTGTTAAATTCAGCTCTATTTTGGCAGGTCTGGGGGACTTACTACTAAAGAGCATTTTTTTTTTTTTTTTAGGAAGCATCCTAGATGATTCCATGTATCCAGATGGGCCACAAAAACATTTGCAAAAACGTTACATCAGAGCCATTGTTGACTATACCTAATCTGTAAGAAGCTAATAGTCATCTAGACCCAATGGAGCAGTGCAGCAGAATGAGGGAAGCCCAGGGGTCAGAGTGAGGGTATCACTAGGTGGGGAAAAAGCAAGATGGTGAGGCAGAAGGGAATGGGGAAACCCAAACAATGTAGAAATAGATATCACCTAATATCTATATCATTCAATTTATCTATGTATCCTATTACCAACCTCATCAGGAAAATCTATTTCAATTTGAAGAATGGAAAGGGATGCATCCAAAAAATAGTTATTATTGTTATACATCTTAGTATTTTGTTTCCCTAAAGACTGTACTCATGAAATATATACATATATTATACATTTATACATATGCATATACATATTTGGGTGTAAACACACATTGGTTTCTTAGGCTGTCTTAAGTTTATTTTAAATATAAAGAAACTGGTGCTGATTCTGCATATCATATATATTTGACTACACTTCTATAAAGTAGAAGTTAAGAGCCATGATTATTGTGCAATAGTATCTGCACAATTAGAATATTAGCAATAGCGCAGTTTTACTTTTGCTTTACAGTTTTCAAACTATAAATCAAATATGAATGCCTGATGGAAAGCCAAGGCTAGCAAATAGATGATAAACCATTTTACTAGGGGAGGCAGAGATTCATTTTTAATTTTAGTTTCTATTTTATCCCCAAGCAGCTTTTTTGAATACTGATACAGAAAATAATGCCATCAATATGCTGCATAACAAAAGTGTTGATATGTTTCTGTACCACTTGGCTTGCATCCCTGTTGTCATCACCCAGCTGATATCATTGTGACATTTTGACACTGCATTGTGACACAGTGACCTGCTGCCTCCAGAAGCCTAGAAGGACTAGCTGACTAAGGCACATAGCGCATTAGGAAGCAATGAAGCAGTTCATTACTGCTACAGAGAGAAAGTCTGCTCGGGAGACAAGAATTCTTATCAAAGGCACAAGATACTCTCGATTCTGTTTCCTGTTTTGCTACTGATTTACTATGAGATCTGTAACAAATAATTTCAATTCATTGGTGACTTAGCTTCTCTGTCTGTAAAGTGGAAATTAGCCAACATATATATATATTTTTAATCCTAGGGCAGTGATTGCATTTGCAACCCATTCTTGCCAAATAGAAATTTGGAAGCATACTTCAAGGAGCTAAGTTTAGTGATAATTACACTTGATTGACTTTCAGTACTGTCATAGTTTGAGAACTATTTACTGCCCTGATTTGCTCTTTTCTATGCTCTGTCTTAAAGATCTTGCATGACAGTTGATCCATGAAATCTTCCTTGGTCTTCACTTAACATTAAAATTTGTCCTTTACTTCCTAATGATAGCAAGTTGTATTTCACTCTATATGGTATTGCACATCCCACTCAGCTCAAAATCCCACTGAATAGACACTCTTACAATATTTAACCTCAATTGTTGCAAAATAATTACTGGTTGGTTCTGACAAGCCGGATTTGTCTTGGAGATCATGCAACAAACCTCAGTGGAAGAGTTGCCTTCCAAAGTCATGGCTATTCTTAGGTGTCCACGGGTCCAGCCCATGACCTATTTTGCACACTTGTTCTTTCCACATGAAAAATACAACCTCAGACCTTCTCAGGTCATCTTGATCAGGAGTGTTTTGGAGCTGACAGTCCATGGTGAAGCAAATGCTATCAAGTGTGATAAAGCCCAGTCGCTAATAGAGTGGCCATCTATTCTGCAGCAAGAGGCAGAGCAGAATCTTGAACCTCTCATTCTCCGTATGGAATGTCGGAGGCAAGGCAATGAGCTATGGGGTGACCACAGCAGGCATTCTGTATTCAAGCCACAAGGGGACAGGGAGACATGCCCACTTGCCACCTCAGCCCAGAGAACTTGGTGTGAGCTGTATTTTGACAGCCTTGTTTGTTTCCTTGGCTGTCTGAAGAGCATACTAATAAGTGTTGTCACAGAAGAAGGGGAAGTTGGGATTAAATACCAGGGAAAGTCATTAAAATGAAAGAATGGGATAAGCCTCGCAACTATTTCCTAAGCTTGGCTATTTCCTGTTCAAAGGTAAGTTCCCTTTATTTTATAAAAGATGAGTGAAATGAAGGCAAAAGCATGCTTATTCCCTAGGTGCTCTGTATTAGCCAAATCCTGCTAACAGTGAAGAGTTTGATCAGATGAATTACTAGGTGCCTCATAACCCTTTTCTCTTTAATATACAAAACTCATCTAGTTATTTTTAAAGGAGTCCTGTGCATGTTTCTTAGCACACAAAACTCACTACTTCTAACCACAGCAAAAACAAGAAACAATGCAATTGGATTCTTACAGGAAAACCTGGCAGAGCCCAGCTACCATGGCTGATGGAGTGACACTTACTGCAGAAGAGCTTGGCTCTTGACTTCCTATGTCCAAATGAGCTAGGATATGTCATAAGTATCTCACCTTGATAAATTTTTTGTTATTTGTGAAAAATTCAATAGGACAAGTTCAGTGCCACTGGTAAAGATTATGAATTCCAGAGTAGAACCATGTCCATTGATTTTTTTTTTTTGGTATGTGTTAATTTTTTATGTTTAATTATAAAATGATATAAAATATAATAGAGAACTAATGAACCCTCAGGAATTCTTCACCCCAAATGAACAGACAGATATTAACAATTTGCTAGGTGGATTGCTCCAAAGCTGCATTCTCTTAAAAAAAAAAAAAAAACAATATTTATGGCTACTGCTAAAGTCCCCTACCTGTCTCTTTTTCTTTTCTCTTCTTTGCTTTCCAGAGGAAACCAGTCCCCACCTTGGTGAAAATTATTCCTATTCAAGGAAATGTTTGTATATGTGTACAGCAAAAACATGGGTATTCCAGATAGCAGAATGGATAGACTGATTTATTCACAAAAAGGAATACAATTTAGTAGTCAAATAATTGATAAACCTATAAAACCACTAAATGGAAAAAAATCACAAAAGGATGCAAAAAGCATATCACGTATGTAAATTTTAAAAACATATGACATTAATGTAAATCATTTATGAGTACTTACCTATGTAGCCACCAATGTGGATGTGTTTATTTTTCAGTGCCATGTTTAAGATTCCCTTATTTGATGTATTGCCCTCCATAGCTGTTAAGTACTCTGATAGATATTGTGGAGGATCAACTCTGTATGACTGGGGATCCCTACCCCACCTTCTAATGTGGATGTGGACAGGAACATTGCTGCCATAACTTATGGGCAGACTACTGCCCATATTAGAAAGTGGAAAGTAACATGAAAGATAAAAAATAGTCATTGTATCAGTAAGGTGGCATCTCACAGGGATTTAAACAAAAGGTTCTTTTCCAGCAAATAATGTGGTATTCAATAACTGCTGCTGATTATTGTTATGCCATTTAATAGATGAGAAAACAGAGGCTTGACTAAATGAAGTAATATATCTTAAATCAGTGTGAGCAAGGGGCAGAGCCAGGATTGAAACCTGCATCTATCTAACTCCAGAGCTGCCCTCTTGACTACATCTTATTACACGAATTGGCCTTCCTTACTGAGAAAAAGGAGGGCTTTTCTGTTGTTGTCAAAAACAAATTAAAATACACCTCTCAGGACTAAAGACAATACTATATGGACAGAAATAAGATCAGTGGTTTCCCAGGACTGGAGATGGAGATGGTGAAGGTTGACTACAAAGGACTGTGAGAGATTTGGAGGTTAACGAAAATGTTCTATGCCTTGATTGTACTGGCATTCATTTGTCAAAACTCATAGGACTGCACATTTAAAAGGATGGATTTTACTGTATGTAAATTATACCTCAATAAACCTGACCTTAAAAACAATAAGGAAAAAAGAAAACCCAACAAACAAAAACCTTCAAAGGCTCATGGATAAATACCTTGGTCTGTGTGCAAGGGCACTTTTCTCTTTACCACTATTGACAATTTATTCCCACTGAAGTGCTGGAGGAAAATTTCAGGGAAAAGTCCTAGGTTAGTGCCCACAAAGTCAAATAAAAACTTTATAGTCTGTTTCCACTGCAACTTCTGTTTGATAAACCGAGTAAGCTGTGCATGCGTTAAGGAAGACCTTTTCTTTTGCTGAAGGTGGAAGGGAGAGGTCATCTGAGAAGTGAGCCTCACGTGTTCACACTGTTATTGCCCTAGAGGAGGGAGGCCTCCCAAGCTCCCAGGATCTCTGACACACCTGAGCTGCTCTCTACCAAGACCGCCCCCCGCCGCCCCGCCCCGGCCTCTTGGCGCTGTCCCTGAAGATTGCACGTGGGAAAGCATAAGAGTTTTTTGGGGGGAAAAAGAAGCCTCTCTAATCTGCAGCCTGACTATCTGAGAGCAGCCCTCGAATCCTGACAGTTTAGATTCTCTGATGATTACTGGGACAGAGGCAGAAAGACAATGTGGGAAGTAGTTTAATCAAGGCAGTCGAGGAGCTATCACCACAGAATAAAGCCGTCCGCTGTGCAGCTCTGGACTTTTGGTCTTCTTCCCTGAAAGCTGCATTTCCTTGTAATTCGGGTTTGAGGAGTCACAGCTATTCTTTGAGCCAGTTGTAGAACTCAGCAGGATAAGACATTAACAAGCTTAAAAGGTATTACCTGCCTTGCCTTACCAGGAGGTTTGCAAAGACTGTAGGGGCTTTAGTATCTCTTGTACTTTCCTGAGGAAATTAGTTAAAATTGCCAAGGTGGAAAGTATCTGATTTAGATTAATCTCACTTTGCCAAGCAGGAGAGCCTCATTACTCTGATTGGCTGATCTACCCATGCTGCCCTTCTTGGTCCAGGAAGGGGTGAGTTGGAGCAGGAAGCTTCTGGTTCATAGCTCTTGATGGATAAGTAACATAGGTCATTATCAGCCTTTTGTGAAACCTGTAAATGGTATAGAATGAACTCGGAGGGCTAAACCAATGGGAGGAATGGTGAAATATGACATCGCACCAACCTCAGCATGACAAGGAAAATTTCAGCATTTCCTGAAAAGGAAAATATGCAAATATCATGTCCTCTGTGTGCATGAATTCTTCCAGGATTCTCTTCAAGTAATGACCAGCTGATGTTTTAGGTCCAGTTAAAACCAGCTGGAAAAAACCATTCTTTACAGATGGTAAAACTCTTTCTTTGTTGCAAAGAGGAAAACGACTACAACCACAAATTGGACTTTATGTAATTGATTCTAAATGAGAGTCTGCTGTTCTAGGCTTTATGAACTATCTCTATACTAAAAGTAGAAGGGGTGCCCCTTTCAGGGAAAGCAGATGATTGGAAATAGAACCCTAAAACAGTGCTTCTCAAACATGAGGGTGCAATCAAATCATCTATAGACCTATTAAAATGCAGACTCCGATTTAGTAGGTGACAATTCTGCATCCCTAACAAGTTTGCAAGTGAGGGAACTGGTCTAGGGAAAGGCCCTAAAAGAGATATATAATACATAAAAAAACTTTGCAAACTAAAAGACCTGAACCATGCAAATTATTCAAATTATTCATCATAATATATATATTCACTGTCAGTTTCCAGTCATATTTTTGTTAGGCCCTTGTATCAAATTTCTTTCCCTTTTGCTTATCTGATCATCTATGGGCAGCCACCAGGCTGCATGACACAGCACAAGCAGCTTAAAATGGCCTTGGCTGGGCATGGACTCTACATTTACTCTGAGACGTCTGCTTTTTTTTTTTTCCTGGTCATGAGGATAAATTTACAATGACAACACTTTTCTAAATGCATACATGCATTTATGCCAGCATTGCTGCTTTCTGCCCCCAAGTTGGGATGAGTTTCTCTCCAAATCATTGAAATGTTTGCCTCTACAGAAATCTGTTTTTGAGAAAGTGCTATAAAAATAATGTGGTTATTTTGTCTCAGTCCATTAGAACTCTGTTCTACATGACCTGAACATGGAATACTCAGAAAAAAGACGTTGTCATGAACAATTAAAAAAACCCCACAAAACTAAAATCACCAATCCTTCGTTTATTTACTAAGCAATAGACAAGCTACGCAAACAGATGACTCTAAGAGATTTTTAAAATTTGCATAAAATTGTTAATAGGTACTATTTCCAGGCATAATTACATATTTTAAATAGAAAGAGAAGAAGTGGGTGTTTCTGAAATCTTGAGCAACGACTGGACCCATTTTTAGTGGTTTATACACACATAATTAGCAGTTTAATTTCCTCTGTGGCTAAGTTAGTCTTAAGATTTCATTTAATAACAGGCACAATTTTATAGCCAGAAGCATGTTTCCAGAGCTAGCTTCAGCTCAGCACTGCCCTCTGCCGTTCTCCAACCAATTCAAGCTGCTCTGCTCAGGCATCAGAATTGCAAATTGCAATTGGGCTGCACAAAAATTAATTGTGAGAGAAATGGAGAAGTATAATTCATTTAAAACTCTCTTTAATGAGGCTTTTATTTTTAGCTGAACAACAACAAAAAAGCATGAAAGATTATATTCCTAACTGCCTTTCTTCTAGTCTCTCAGATAATACTCATTATCATATTAGCCCTGAAGCAGGGTTCCCCTTCACACTACTTAGCACAATTAAAGATTATGTTGAATATCTCTATGCAAAGAATGGCCCCAAACAACTGTTGCTCAAAACAGCAGTTGTTACCCCTTAAGTAGTCAAACTAAGCATGGTATGTTTTATGTCAGGCAAGTCCAGTTTTGACTTTAATACCCAATCTCTTTATGCAATTATATTTTAATGGGAGAATAAAATTTTTTCTTTGCCTAGAGGGTCAGTCCCTTTGTGTTAACACTGAGTAGACTGACCACCAAGTGTGGAAATGTGTCCTGAAGATTCCTGCTAATGAGCTGACAAATGTCCAAGCTGTTCTGTTCCAAGTCTGTCCTCCTAGCCTTCTTTTTCATCAGGGTGGGGAGATTTGACAATTATATCAGTCTTTTCATTCAAATATCTGTAAGGCTATGTGCTGTGTGCATAAATGCTATCATTACGTTACAGAAAATTGTTGTTTAAGAATCCCAAGAATTTACTAGGATGTGGAGAAAACAAACAAATATTCTCATTGGAAATGCAGGTAGACTAAAAGCCCAAAAACCAATGGCAGCCCAGTGCATAGACGCTACATGAGCCGTGTCCTTCTGTGTGCCCTGCCAGCTAGCTCCAACAAGATTGGCCAGGCTGAGATGCTGGAGATAAAACAATCCATGCCGGCCAGGTGCGGTGGCTCACATCTGTAATCCCAGGCCTTCGGGAGGCCAAGGAGGGCAGATCACGAGATCAAGAGATTGAGACCATCCTGGCTAACATGGTGAAACTCCGTCTCTACTAAAAATACAAAAATTAGCTGGTCATGATGGCATGCACGTGTAGTCCCAACTACTCAGGAGGCTGAGGCAGGAGAATCGTCTGCATCCGGGAGGCGGAGGTTGCAGTGAGCTGAGATTGTGCCATTGCACTCTAGCCTGGTGACAGAGGGAGACTCTGTCTCAAAATAAAATAATCCATGCCATTAGATCCTTTTACTAGAATTTATCAAATTTTGGCTTAGGTGAAGGCTGGGGTTCCTATGTCAGCTCTGGTGCTGTATTAGCTCCGTGGTTTGATCTGGAGAAACTTACTTCCACTTCCTAAGTCTCAGTTTGCTCTTCTGTAACATCAAGATGATAACATGTAACATGGTTGTTATGAGGTTTCAGTTATAATAGATACCTTGTGAACACTCGTAGAGATGGCACCCTAAATTTTCATGGATTCTGAATGGTAGGTATAACAAGACGACTGGGAGGGGGATGGAACAAAGGTGAACAAAGAGCAGACTCATCTCTCTGACAGTGCTTGAGAACCTGGGCTTTCTGGCGCCCAGGCCTGGATTTAAATCCCAGCTCCACCATTTTTGATGACCTTGGGAATATTCCAAGAACAGACTTGGAACAGAACAGTTTTGGTATTTCTCAGAGCCTTAGCAGGAATCAGGACAGTTTCAAAGGAAACTATGCTGTCATCTATAAAAAAGGGTTAATGGTGATTCCAGCTCATAGCATTATTGCGAACCATATAAGACATCACCCTAGGGCCTTATTCATATAAAGTGTGTCAACAAGTAGGAGATGTTAGTATGGATGGAGCCTCGTTTGGGGACCCTTGTTGAAATTTCAGAGACAACATTTTGGTTGCCTTTATGTCCTTGCATAGTACACAGCTAAATGTTCTAATCACGATTTCTCTGTTTAGTTCATAATAAGGTTAACTATACTTCCTCTAACAGGTTAATAGTAGCAAAGAGAAACGAGCTGCTTAGGGAAAAAGTCTGATCGGAAGACCCAGAAAATCTGCCAGAGTCTGTAGAGCCGTGTTAGGCTCTATGCCCAGTGGCTAAGGAAGAATCTTTACAGCTGGTTTACAGAATTCATTGGATGCACAACAATGACCTTGACTATTATCACCTCATATTTTCCTCCTGTTTTAAAGGGCAATGACCCAACTAATTTATGGCTCTGATTCTGAGACAATCAAGAAGGAAGTACATTGCTTCAAGCTTTTTCTGGTATCTGGTACCAATGCGACTTAAGGAACAATTAAGAAACCTCCTGTGAGGAAGTGGGGCTGTGAGGAAGTGGGGCTGCCCATTTTCCTGCATTGCCTTCTTCAGTGTAGTGTATTCCCAGCAGAAAAATAAGAGATGGAGAGAATCTTTCAGCCTGGCCAATTTTTAGAGGGCCAACAAATGGCACTTTTCTGTGCCGTCGCAGTTTTAAACCAATTAAGAAACAGATGTGGAACAGACAGATGGAGATCAAAATATTAGCTTTGTGAGAGGTCAAAGCTGAATTGGCGATATGGCATTAGATCTATGCTCCTGTGGGCTTTCTGGTACTTCAGCTCAGAAAAAGATGGACATACCAGTCAGGGACAGAGCTAAACCACCCACCTCCAAGCCCTGACTGCATGTCTGAGGGCAGACCAGCACTAAAGCTCTGCACCCCGGCAGATGCAGGAAGAGGGAAGTCCCCTCAGGCTTTTCCTGTCACTTTTAGAACTCTCACCACTCAGATCATCACCCTTCCTCCTGCTGGTATCAGGGAGTGAGGGGTACAGGAAGAGATACATGCTACCCCTAGGTCAGGGGTTTACACTTTCATGTCCTATGCCCTCCTTCCAAGTCCAGTGAAACCTCTGGTCTTCTTCCTAGGATTAATGTTTAAATACATAAAATAAAATATGTAGACTTGCAAAGGAAATCAATTATAATAAAATGCAGTTATCAAAATATTTTTAAAAATTTGAGATGCCATAATACCTATCTTTCTTTAACACCTTAATAATACTGTCTGGCAGCAGGCCTAATAATGATTATAATTTCAAAGTAGCAATGAGTGTTAAGTGATATTTTGAGATATCTGCAACCCCTGAAATGTGATAGGAAAATATCTCTGAGTTCTATTGGCAACATACACTGCTACATACCACTCTGGTTTGTGGCCCCCCTTCATAATGGAAGAAAATGTTCAATTTTGGTTAGAGGTTAGTGAAAATAACATGGATTCTTTTTTTCCTCATTCAAGCTGATGAACATGCTGTGTCTTAGGTCAGTTCGGGCTGCTATAACACAATACGACAGATTGGGTGACTTGTAAACAACAGAAATTTATTTCTCAGAGTTCCAGAGCTTGAGACATCTAAGCTCAAGTTGCAGGCAAATTCAGTGTCTGATGAGGGCCTGCCTCCTGGCTCATCCATGGCCATCTTCTTGCTCTCTCTTCATGTGGTGGAAGGAGCAAGGGACATCTCTGGCGTCTCTTTTATAAGGACACTGATCCCATTCATAAGGTCTTCACCCTCATGAAATAGTCATCTCTTAAAGGCCCCACCTCCTTAGACTACCACATTGGGGATTAGGATTTCAATATATGAATTTTGGGGAGATACCAATATTCAGTCTATAGCATCCAGGTAAAGTATCCTTTAAGAACCCCTTGAAATCAGTGGTTCTCAAATTTAAGCGTGCATCAGAATCATGTAGAGGGCTTAATACCACATATTGCTGGGCCCCATTTCCAGAGCATCTGAATCTGTAGGTCTGGTTTGGAGCCTGAGCATGTATTTTTCTTCTAAGTCTCAGATGATGGTGCTGCTGCTGGTCCAGGAAGTCCACTAGGAGAATACTGCTCTACATGAAAGCCCTCCACATAGAAACATTTGGCGTGGTGAATGTGTTCTTTCCTGAAACTGCCAAACCCTGGCATCTCAGGGATTTCTCACCTGGTTTTTAGGCATAGTAGATGGAATCCAGATGGATATCATTACCATTATTGTCACATGACACACACAATTTCAAAAGCCATTTCAAATCTCACCTCTTCCTCAAAGCTTTCCTTATGACTTCAGGCACAGGGACCCTTCCCATCTCTTAACTCCTCCAAAACTCTTCTCTTTTGTATTAAGCCTTTGGGAACCTATAGTATTGCTTTGCTCATCTTCATTTCCCATAGTTTATTCCTCTTCCCCTAACTGGAGTATATTCTGTATGGATAATTCATTTCTGTACTAACACTAAAATTCTCCACGATGTCTTGTGCATGGAAGGCTTTGGGATGTCCTTGTTGATTATGAGGTCTTGTGAACCCACAGTTAGGTTCACCCAGTCAGTTGTAGATTGGGTCAATTTTCACTGATACAAAGTGTAGTTAAATCTTGTTGAGATGTTTATGTTGCACGTGTCAGAAAACTTACTTTGAGCAGATTAAAATTTAAAATGAGACTTTATGGTTCAAGTTTGTGTGTTTTCTAGTACATTTCAATGCTGAGATTTCTGGTGCCATCAAGCCTCTGTTTCCCTATGCTTTATGTATTTGGCCTTTCTTTGTGTATTCAATTTTTCCTCAGGTAGACTCTAATTAATAAAAGAAATGGCCATGCTAGCTCTAGAACTCACTCCTCAACTCCACACTATCCAGAATAAGAGTGGCAGCCTCTTCTTGTATCTCTCTCTAAGGCACGCCGAAGCTTCACTCTCAGAACTCCGAGCAAATGCTTCTTTACATCTCATTTGTCCAAACTGGATCATATCCTCAAAAGTGAAAATATCAACTACGGCCAAGGGAAATTTTGAAGTCAAACTCCTCTATTCTTCCATGAATTGGGAGGAAGCAATGCTCACATTTAATCAGGATGTTGTTACCAAGTAAAAAAAAATGAGGGAATTAATGGATTTTGGAGAATCATTCTCTACAGCAAGTATTCTCTGCAATAGTTTTCTAGTTCTAGTTTTATATTTTAAGCTAGCCAACAACTCATGTACAAACAGAGCTAGAAGCTTGCAAAAAAAATAAAGTACTTTGACCAAACCCATTGCTTCAGAAAATTATGAACCTAAACTACCAAACAAAGTATTGTCCCAGGAGTGGAGACTAGTTTATTGAAGTCAGAAGATCTAGGATTGAGTGAACCATTGGCCATAAATAGTGGAAGGACTCTGCATATAAAATTTCATCCCTCTGACCAGAGTCTGTTTATCTTTAAAGTGAGCAAGTGACAATACAGGATTTCTAAGGGTTTGGCCAGTTCTAAGACTGATCTTAATTTAATCCATTCATGTGAATATGTGTGTCTGTGTGTGATATATGTGTTGTATGTGTGTTTGTGTGTGTGTGTGTGTATTGAAGAGCGAGACCTCTCAACTTTTTTCCTATTGCTGAAATTTAAGCCAATTTCTATTATTATATTCTCTATGATAGGCTGTAGATTCTCAGCCAACAAACAATTTTTAGGAAGTTTATCTTTGCTCTTCAGTTTCCTGAATTGTATCTTCGCCTAACATTTGGAGATAACATTTTTCCATTCTTCTCAATTCTTCAACTCTCACCTTCTTTATAACCTCTTTCTTCACCAGGCTCTCTGAAGACAGACAGTTTGAAAGTTATTGACACTAAAGTGTAAATGATTAGCTCCTATTAGAAGTGCAACTTTCCCAAGGGCATATGAAAACGTTAACCGAAAGAGCTGGCCTTTTAATGTGGTATAATGGAAAGAGCAAAGGTTCTGAAGCTGACCAACCTAGCTTCAAACACTGGCTCCCCTATTGATTAACTCTGTGACTCTGGTATGTTCCTTCACAGTAGGAGAAAGATGATAGAGCCTCTGTGCATGGTTCTCTTAAGGAGGTATTTGTGCAGGCCATGCATAGTGTTTGACTCATAGAAATGACTCAGTCCATTTTAGTTTTCTTTTCTGATGGTGGAAACTCCACCAACTCAATTCCTTTGAGGAAGAGGTGAGATAGCATTCAGCCACAGTTAGGGGTGGTTTCTGGGATGACAGCCTTGCTTAATCTCCTTAGAATCATTTCAAGAAAGTTACTTAATTCTTAGAATCATCCTAAGCAAGTTATGTAACATATTTACACATTGAGCCAAGCCTAAATATAGTATCCAACCCATATTCCCTGTCCAGGGTCCTGCCTTTATTGTTGTATGCAAAGTGAACAAGAAAAATTTGCTCCTTAAACAATCAGTTTCTCCCCCATTCTCAAGTACTATTAAGTAATGCACACTGACTTGTCTCAACTATTTTAAGTCTGTTTTAAACTTAGACATGAAACCTGATGGGAGTAGCAGTAGGACAGGTTTACGATTTTAGTGTGGAATCAGTGAACTTCCATACTCGTGTGGATAATACCCTCTACTATTTGCTCATTTACATGACCTCAGCTACCTCTCTCCATCTTGGATCTTTATCCTACACTGATGACCCTGCTCTTTTCAATTTGGAATATGTTTAAGGCAGAAGGACATTTCCCTTTCTCATTAACTTGAATTTGTATTAGCAACTCTTTCCAAATGAGGAAACAAAGGTTAGTTGCCTTCCTTGATGGCCACTAGGAAAGATCTTAACGAGAGTGACCACAGTGGAGTTCCTCTTGTATTTTCCTTTCCATTTATTTTTTGTAACACCCTTTTGAGTACAATCTTAGAGTTAGTTTATGTCTCCTTGACTTGTTAATAAGAATGTCATGTAAAATGGGACCAGAATCAATGCCCTAGCTGAAGTCCAAGTAGATTACACAAATATTGCTTTCCCTTATCACCCTGGCCCTTCACTAGAGTGTAGAAGGAAGTGAGATTGGTCTGGACAATCTGATCATCACAAAGCTATTGTGGTTGCGACCCAGAGCCTTGTTTTCTCATAGATGATTGCAAATTGATAGTTTGATTATATCTTCAAGTACCTTTCTAGGTCTTGCAGTAAGATACGAAGCTTGGGATTATCAAAGATAATTCTTTCTCTCTTTATTAAATTTTGGCAACTTGTTTGTATTTGCCAGCCTTTGGAGTTTTTCTCTGTACTCTACTAATTTTAATAACAAAGTGGAAAATTCAGCTATCTGCAGCTATTGCTTTTCTCCAATGCACAAATTCCAAAGAGATACAAATTATGTCAGTTCTACCTTTTAAATTTGTCTTTCAAAGTATTCTCCTTTTCATCTTTCTCATTTTAATCTCTTAGTTTAGGCTTTGCCATCTCTCACTTTTATTTGTTACTGCTGATAACTGATCTTGCTCCAACAAAATTCTCCTCAGTCAAGTCCATTCTCCACATTTCAGTCAAAATAATAATAATTAAAAAACAATGTGAGGCCAAAACAGAAAAAAAAAAAACAAAAAACAAAACTCACAAACCAAAAAACACAAATTATTTAAAAAGCAAATAATCTAGCAAAACTAGTCATATCATGACAATGGTGTTAACTTTCTTTTTCTTTCTTTCTTCCTTCCTTCTTTTCTTTCTTTTTCTTTTTCTTTCATTCTTCTGTGTGTGTGAGACAGGGTCTTTCTTTGTCATCTAGGCTAGACTGCAACGGCACCACCCATAGCTCACTGTAGCCTCAAACTCCTGGGCTCAAGGGCTCTTCCTAGTTCAGTCTCCCAGGGAGCCAGGACTTCAGGTGTGCACATTCATGCCTGGCTTATTTTTTGTAGAGAGGAGCATCTCGCTATGTTGGCCAGACTGGTCTTGAACTCCTGGCCTCAGGTGATTCTCTTGCCTCAGACTTCCAAAGCACTGGGATTACAGGCATAAGCTACCATGCCCGACTGCTGTAAGCTGTCTGTTGTTCCCCTAATGGCTATAGCACAAGGTTCAAACTTCCCAGCATGACAGGTAACATCCTCAATATTTAATTCTGTGGCCTCATCTTCCACTATCCCTTCTCAACACCATGGACTTGAGTAAGACCATTTACTTCCCACTCACAAGACATAATAATACCACACATATTTTTTCAAGTTTCTAAAACAACCAAGGGCTATTCTGTTGATCTTTGTGTTCCTGTAACTCTCACACCTGGGGCATGACAGATCCTACAATAACAGATCAGGGGATGAAGAACCCAAACCAGATCAATTATATTATTAGGTCCAACTAAACAAATCCATTTATTTATCTTTTAAAAGTATACTCAAGCAGAGTAGTCTTTCTCACAGATTGGCTTTCAAGCTCTCATAACTCGGTGTGATTATTTGATTCATGTTCACCTGGCAGGACTGAGACAGAGTGGAAAACAAGGAAAGACATAGTCTGGAATGAATGGGAAGGTACAATTTTAAAAATAAATTTAACTGGCTTCACAGTTTCACTCTTGGTTTATCTAAGGACTCGGGGATCACCATTTTGATCTACAGAATGTGTCATTTAGTGAATACAGGAAAAATCTAGATAGTTGAGTGAGAATAGGGGTTGAAAGTGGTCTTATTCTTTTTGTCCTCCAATTTAGGAGAATCCAGGCTGAGACCTGCTCTAGCTGTACTGCCTGAGCTCGTCCAATTGTGCTGCCGTCAGGATAACTCATTCTTCCTGCAGATGGTATTCCCTACTATTGAGGCCATTGAGGTCAGCTCAGGATACAGAGATAGCACCACATAAGACAACCCTGAGAGTTCTAACTCTTGGGCAACTCTGGCTTCTCCAAACCCAGATGGAAACTAGTAAAACAGGTGCATGTCAAAGTTGGTATTAAAGCAGCTTAGCCCCTTTATGTAATGGTGAGTGACCTCATTTTATAATTACCTCATTAATCTGCAGATTTTAACATGGTTCAACTTTCCATGGGAAAAAAGGCAAAGATTACTGTGAAGATGATAAAAATGAAATCCCCTTTAGTGTTGGAAGAAGAGAGCTTTGGAGATTTCCAAGGGCCTAGAGCCAGGCCAGCCCTTTGTCAAACCTTATCTTATCATCTCTCAGAGGCCCGGCAAGGAGAGATCTTTGGCTTCTTTTTTTCACTTCTGTGTAAGCAGACAACTTAGCAGAAAGAGTGTAGGGGGCAGAATTCGCAGTGGGGCAGTGAACTCGAAGAAGTGACCTAGAGGTTTAGCCTCGAGTTTAGGCTCTCTGGCTCTGTTTACCTTAGAGACAGTGCAGAATCGCTTTTTGTTCTCTGTATGATCTCACTGGGTGTGCTGGAAGAGCTTTACTCGACTACCTTCAGCCCCTCCCGAGTGTCTAAGTAAGCCTGTTTTCTAGTCTTTCCTCACAGGTTCTAGCCCTACCCTTTGGTCCCTGCAGTTGGTACTTTCCTGGATTCTCTTCCAATGCCTTCAGCACAAGTTGGCTCACAAAGCCCTGGCTTCCCCCAGGCTCACAGGCAGCCTAACATCTCAGTGAGAGAAAGAAAAGACCAGGAAAAAGCAAACAAAGGCATACAGGCTGCCATTCAGGGCAACAGCTTCCTGGTGAGGACCTGATTCCTCGTGACACTCCCTTGGCATGGCTTAGCTATTAGGCCGACTGGGATTTCGTCCAGACCTCTCTCCAGGTGAAGAAGCAAGCCCTGCTTCAGGCTGAGGAGGTGCCATTAAGTCATTTTCTTAATGCCTTTCAGACCAGCTCTGAACTATAAATAAACCAAATGCCCAGGAGTAGCCACAATGCTAGCTGTAAAGTTATTTGCATCCTTCTCTAGATCTGAATTCCCCTTATGCCAACCCTCCCTTTTAGAAACCCCACAAGGTTGGCAGGGCCACCACTCCTGCTGCCAATGTCAGTGCATTAGCACTTAGCTTAAGTGAAACACATAGATTGGGGGGGCTCATGGCTTCTTCCTCCTCTCTTTCCTAATGGAAACACTTCAGATAAAGAATTAGCCCTCTAATATATTGCATATACTTATTATGTTGATTCCATTTTAGACTACTAGTCCTTGAAAATAGTACTAGATTTGCTAAGATTTTGTAGAATGATGAGCATGGTCATATAACTATGACAGCAACAATGAAGAAAATGATGATGAAATACTAATAACTAGTAGCAATAACAACTCAGGGCTCAATGAATGCCTGCTATAGTTTGTCAGGCTTCAGGATAGGTGTACTTTGCATTATGCATGATATGTGTTATTTCTGATCCTCAAAAACCCTGAGAGTTTTTCTAATCTTTAGATGAAGGAAAGGAGGCTTGGGGCCTTTAAATTACCCGTCCAAAGGCCCATGCGGGCAAGTAGGGCAGTCTGTCTTACTCCAATGACAAGTGGCCTTTCTTCCCTTCCCAAGTTGCCTCTATATTTAATGTCATGTGATATGAAAAGCCAGAAGGGTTTAATTTTTAAATGCATTCAAAAATTTTAAAGCAGTCTCACTTCTTTTAAATTTCACGGGAAAGCCAGGGAGCCAATACATTTCAAAATGTGAAATTGAATGTTCAAAGCTAAGGCCAACTTCCAGTAGACTAAGGTGGGTTTCTTCACAACTATGATGATAGACTAAAAACAGAAGATTTAATATTCTCTTAGCTAAATTGTCCAATATATTTACCTTCCATGCACTTCTTTTTTCTTGTAGGTTCTAGAGGTGTCATTGGTAATATAAAGAAGACAACATTCCAAAGGTTTAGATGAGTTTAAAACTTCATTTTCTCCTCTTGTACAACTTTTTGTTGCATTGTGGAAAGAACTAAGTTAGTTCTTTTGGCTTCATAGGTTTGGAGATCCGGGGTGTGTGTGTGTGCATGTGTGTGTGTGCGTGTGTGTATTAAAAATGAAAGGAAAGGGAAGGCTTTTAAACATATTATCTGTGTGAACTTGAAAGAAATATTTATCCACATTTTAATCATAGGCAGAATAAACCTGAATATAACAAGAGAAGATTAGTAACTCAGTTACCCATTCAGAAAATTTGAATCAATTCACTGTCCATTGGATTATTTTGCATTTCGTCATCCTTGTTTACCAGTATAATATTAGACTTTCTAATTGCTAAGATTTGATAAGGTACCCAGTTTCCAGAGAAGTCAGAGACCCTAAGCAATATGACATCAAGAGAGAAAGAATTGGCAGGGAAAGAACATTAACTAACCCTTGCCTTTATGCAAATAAAAGTGTTGACCACGGGATCACTCATTTGATTTTCTCATTGAAAAAATAAATGTTTAATATCTGAAACTGTGGTATGGAAAGAAAATAACTAAAGCCTATTAAATGCTTTTATTAATTGATTACTATGAGCCAGGCATTCTTCTAGGTGCTTGACACATATATTTGTTTCTGTTGAATCTTAACAACAACTCTATTAATACTTATATCATTATTCCTATTTTATGTGTATATATATGAAACCTGAGTTATACAGAAGAGTTTAATCACTGATCCAAAGTTACACAAGTTCAGGTCCAGAAAAGGTTGAGATGGGATTTGAACGCAGGTATTTAGGCTCTAGAACCTCTGCTTCTAACACTCTTCCATGCTGCAAGTATCCACAGAGAGCAGAGAGTGAGTTCAGGTTGTCTATCAATCTACTGCTCCAAGTCATTAGCAGGAACAGTTTTCCAAAAAAGAACTCAGTTTAATTCTTTGTCCTCACAAATCAAAAAGGAACCTTCTGATTGCCTTCTGCTTATTTTAGCCTTTGGTAACAATCTTCTTAACACCCTTTTTAAAGCTTTTGTGTACCATTATTTTAAACATCTATCAAAGGGGGTCTCATCTCACTGTGGGCTAAGACTTACCCATGACACAGCCACCAAAGCAGACTGCATTGAGACCCTGCAAAGAAATTACAAGACAGCTTAATCGTGTCTGTGTTTCCTTGATAGTTGTGGGTGAAAAGGGCCAGAGAAGTGCTATCATTTATAATTTAGCCGCGTCATTTTATTATGATCACCTCTGCTCTACACTAGGCTTGTCTCACATCTACCTTGGCATTTTCAACAAAAGATGCTTTCCTCCAATTCTCCTTCTGTTTTCCACTAGGGCGTGTTATGTCTTGTCAGATCAAGTCATGTTTGATGTGACTTGACATGGGTGCTGTGTAACTCAACCCAATCAATAGAAGAATCAAGAACAGCCCTGGTGGATCTTTCACACAAAGCTGGGACCCAGGGTTGCAGACTGCTTTTTGACAATTGCCGCAGTTCTTTTGGTAACCAGCTAGTGATGGGGTTAGGGATATCCTCATAACATGTGAGAATGTTCTATTTGTTGTTTTTATTTTCCCCACTATGAGCTGCCTAGTCAGGAAAGCTGCAAATGAAATATTTTTCAACAGTACACACTCTCACTAGCTATTTTTTGTACATCTAGGACTGGCAACAAAATGTGTAGAGCCCAGTGCAAGATAAAAAATAAATGTACACCACATGGTTCAAAATTATTAAGAATTTCAGATCAGGTGTGATGGCTCATGCCTGTAATCCTAGCACTTTGGGAGGCTGAGGCAGGCAGATTACCTGAGGTCAGCAGTTTGAGACCAACCTGTCTAACATGGCAAAACCCCATCTCTACTAAAAATACAAAAATTAGCCAGGTGTGGTGGTGCATGCCTGTAATCCCAGCTACTCAGGAGGCTGAGGCAAGAGAATAGTTTGGGCCCAGGAGGCAGAGGTTGCAGTGAGCTGAGATTGTGCCACTGCCCTCCAGCCTGGGCAACAGAGTGAGACACCATCTCAAAAAAAAAAAAAGAAAGAAAAGAATTTCGATTTTGAGATGGTAATGTCAGAGCATTTACTTAAGCACGGAGCTTTTCTAAGTGCAGGCCCCTGTGTGATTGCACAGGTCATATTCCCATGAAGCCTCCCCGGTATACATGGCTCACACATGCAGATGGCTCTTGGTGTTGGCATCAGATGCAGGGGTCTTCCTGTCTTTAGAAAGTGTACCCTGCATGATAGTGCACATTTCTGAGGATGGCCTATCATGCCAGACACAAGAGACAGAAGAGGAATGTCATTATAACCGCATTCAGGGATATTTCAATCGGTGCTGATTGCTACTTCTCCTTAAAGCACAGCAATTTGCCGCGCGGATTCTGTAGTGGTGGAAACGGCGCCCACTGCTATTTCCAACCGCCGCCTACTTCCTTCTCCTCCTTACAACAGTTCCTTTCTTCTGTTTTGGTTTGGTTCACAATGCTTTGAGAAAAGATTCCTTCCTTTACATTTTTACATTCCCACTTTTATTCTGAGACAAATCTCACTGCTTTGTTTTGTTTTATTGGTCCTCTGTAGAACGGCAGCAGCAGCTATTACACAATTAATTGGTGCAATTTATGGACTCACAGAACTAACCCCGTTCCTTTGAGCTTTAAGATGTGTGTGTGTGTGTGTGTGTGTGTGTGTGTTTTCACATCTACATCCAAACACATTTTTCAAGCAGCAAATATACTAGAACAAATTCATTTGGGATAGAAACACATGGCTTTGAAATTTGTTGAAACTTCTAAAAGTGCAGTGTGCCTGAAACAGGAAAAAAAAAAAAAAGAGCAAAATGTGGAAACAAAAAAGAATTTTAAACCAAATATGTTCCTCTTCAAACAGGTTGGTATAATGGGCCCAAATCTCTTGTTTCAAAACAAGTTAAGGAAAAGTGTTTTAAAAATCCTAAAACATTCAGTCTGTGAGTATGATCCTGGGTCCTCTCAGAACTGCCAACATTTTAACACCAGCTGGCACCAGAGGCCCTGCTCTGAGGTGCTTTGACACAGCAACCCTGCCTTTGGAGATCTGAAAAAAGAAATTACTCAATTAAGATGTAATGGCCCTCCAGCCTTCCCAGACTGTGAATGAGAGGAGGCATATTTACAATCACAGTGTGCCATAAAATTTTATCCAGTTATATTGAATCAGCAGGGCTAAATTAGCCTGAGCTGTCCTGATGAGGAGAGCCACATGTGCTCATGCAAGCGAGGGTGGCCCAGATTAGGACCAGATGGGGTCAACAGTCAGGGAAATTTAGACCGATGTTCCCTGGGCATGAGGTTAGGGTAAAGGGATATGGAGATGTAATGGGGATGTAGAGTTTACCCAAGATGGTTATCATCTGTCTGCAAAGAGATTCCACTAATCAGAAACAAAGTAGTTCTCAAAAAAAGAGCATCATCTAGGTAGCATAGGTGTTTTAAAGTGTTTTCTAGTAAAATTAACACATACTGTTTTTTAAAGGTTTATAATGCTTTGAGTGGTTCTAAATGTAAGGCCGGTCGCCTTGCTGGAAGCTCGGACACACACCCCCGTCCCTCTCTGGGAGCTTGGACACGCCCATACCCCTTCCCTCTCCGGGAGCTCAGACACACCCACCCCCCTCACACAGCCTAGCCCTCCCTTAAAGAATCCTGCCAAAATGCAAAAGAAGTCTTGTAAATCTACCCAATAGCATTCGAGTCTTAGCTACCCAATAGCAGTCGAGTCTTGTAAATCTACCCCATAGCAATCAAGTCTTGTAAATCTACCCAATAGCATTCAAACCCTGCTTACCTGCCAATAGCAAGCTTGCCTGCTCCCTATAAAACCCCACGTCTGAGAGGAGTCCATGCTACTTCTCCGGCCCCTCCTGTCAGATGGTAGAACCTCGCCTGGGAGCTGAATAAATTCGCATTGGATCTTCTTGTGCTGGCCTCAGTTTCTTCATTTTAAACTCGGCAAAAACCCAAGGACCCTTACACTAAAATACTTGGTTTTAATCACCTTTTAATTCTATCAGGCTTGCATGGAGAATTTCATTTTTTTTCAAACCATGAATGTTATTTATATTTATGAAGGTTAAAGGACGAAGGTTCCTATCTAAGCAAAATCTTCTCTTCCTCCAAAGGTCAGGGATGATGTGAGCAGGTGGTCTAATAATGCCTCAGAACTCTTTTTTCTCATTCTTTTCTCTCTTCCTCTTCTGCCTTATAAGAAACAGTAAGTAGAAACAACCCCAAGGCTGCAACAAGGAGATTTTCATTCATTTGCTTTTGAAGAAAAGAAGAGCACAATTTGTTATAAATACAGTACATTCATGACTCCAAGCTGTACACCATCTCCTTCCATCTACTACTCAGAAGACACAAAGAAGGCCTCACTCTGCCAAGACCAACAGAAGCCACAGCATCTGAAAGGTGAAGGGAGAAGTTCACCCAGGAGATTGTGCTGCCCAGCTGTGTGAGTGTGTGTTTGTGTGTGTGTTGGGGCAGAGGAAGAAGAGAGTGTGGAAGTAAAAAGAAGGGCAGAACAGAAGCATGAGTGGCAACTCAAACATGCTCTATAGGGGTTTCAACTCCTCTGCAAGACTGCCTGTGTTCTACCAATCCGCATCTTAAAATTAAGATTCTCTCAACCTCCGTTGCCTGAAACAGAAGCCACACTAACCACATGTGGCTACTGATAGCTCGAATGTGACTGATTCAAATAGATGTACACTGTTAGTGTAAAATACACACTAGGTTTAAAAAACTTAGTGTGAAAAATAGAATGTACAATGTTTCACTAATAATATTTACATTGATTACATGTTGAAATGGTAACTTTTGGATTTACTGGATTAAATAGAATGTATTTTTAAAGTTAATCCCACGTATTTTAAAATACATTTTAATGATGGTATGAGAAAGATTCAAATGATATGCAGAGCTTGCATTGTTTTCTACCAGACAGTGCTTCTCCCAATATTTCCGTCCTTGATGGGTGTAGAGAGAGGAGGGTGAGCGTTGGAGGCAGGGTTCTGCATCCTGTCCACATATGTACAAATCTTTGATCTTAGCATCCTGTCCTAATCACCCCAAAACTTCTTACTTGATTACCTCCAGCCCAGGAAGATATGACACATCCCAGAAAGGACTATCTACGGTTGTCAGTTTCTCTGTGTCCTGTAATCCTGCAAAGGAAATATATTTACAAGACCCTTATGCCTGGCAGCTCTCTTATCTTTCTTAAAATATGGGTGAAGGACTGGTTCTGTGATTGAGCACAAAATGAGAGTCGCTCTTTCACGCCATCTTCCAAGCAGGTGGTATTATGCACCAGGCTATTTATGCAGCAATTCCAGAGCCCAAACAGGAAAAAGGAAAATAAAAAATCTTTACTAAAAATCCTTGATTTTCTTCAAGAGTATGCAGAGCAGAAAAGACATTTGGTATTAGCAGTAGTTCATTATCTGAATCTTTTGTAATTAAAACTATCTTGAAAGATAAAAAGCAATTCGTAGTATCTTCTTGTATTTGTATAGCTCTTCATGATTTAAAAAGCATATCCTCAGTTATTCTCTGATCTCTCATGATGACTCTGTGACTTAAAGGGTTTTATTCCCATTTGCAAATGAGGAAACAGAGGCTGCCTATGTTACTGAAAGTATATCATCAATGGTAAGCAAGGAGAAGCGGCCCAATCATGAAACTAAAATTCTAATTGTATCTTCCCCTCAGCTCTTCGTATATTTATGGCTCAGTTGCTCTCAATTAAAGGAACTTAAAGGTGTTCTTCCCCTCAAACTTTGTAAGATTCATAAGAAACCAATAGGCCGGGCGCGGTGGCTCACGCCTGTAATCCCAGCACTTTGGGAGGCCAAGGCAGGTGGATCACGAGGTCAAGAGATTAAGACCATCCTGGCCAACATGGTGAAACCCCGTCTCTAGTAAAAATACAAAAATTAGCTGGGCATGGTGGCGTGCACCTGTAGTCCCAGCTACTGGGGAGGCTGAGGCAGGACAATTGCTTGAAGCTGGGAGGCGGAGGATGCAGTGAGCCGAGATTGCGCCACTGCACTCCAGCCTGGTGCCTGGCGACAGAGCAAGACTCTTGTCTCAAAAAAAAAAAAAAAAAGAAACCAATAAACTCTTGGGAGGGGGCATGCAGACCACCAAAGCCCCTTGTCATAGCTGTGTCACTTGAAATCAGTTGATTTCACCTATAACTGTGGATATGATATGGGCTTGATGACTGGAAAGGGCTAACTGTGAAAAGAATGAGGTTCTCAAATGTTAGCAAGCAATAGAATCACCTGGATGACTTGTTAATATACAAAGCTCTCAGCCCCATCTCTGCAGTTTCAGATTCTGTAGATCTGAGGTGGGCCTGAAAATTTGCATCTCTAACTAGTTCCCAGTTAATACAGATGCCTCTGGTCCAGGGGCTACACATGGAGAACCACTGCATTAAGATGCTAATTACATGGCAGAAATTCATGGGGACAGAGGGTACATATGTGCTATGACAGCAAGAAGTCAACAAAAATGGGTGTCTTGAAGCTGAGCTGGGTTTTCTTTAATGACCTTTTTGGGATCAGGATACCTCATATTAGTGAATTTCTGGAATATAGGCTACTTAAGAAATTAGAGCAGAAGGCAATTCAAGGTAGACAGTAGAGAAAAAAAGCAGAGTGGGAAAAAGAGAGAGTGAGAGAGAGTGAGAAAAAGAAACAGACAGAGAATGGGAGGCAGAGGTGGGCGATAATTTAAGACAAAGAACCTTTGGTAGCCAACTTACCAGGTAAGAACAGAAGAGCAAATCAATACCACAGTTTCCTGTTGTACACATATTAAGAATAATCAGACAATAAAAAGGTCATTAGTTAGCTATTTAAATGTTTACAATGTTTCCCCTATGAAGGGGAATGGTCGTTTATCATCATGGTTGAAGTCATTTAAAAAGTCTAAATACACAGTTACCCAAATTGTCAATGTAGGCAGAATCTCTCGCCTCTAAATTGGAGCCAAGCAATAGCATTTCAAATTTTTTTAAAAAAAACATAAAACTCTGAAAGCAGGTTACTTTTCAAGGAATGCAATCAACTACAGGTACTTTTGCCTGTGACATAAATATAAATGTTAATGAAATTGATCACTCAACTGTCCCTGTCTCAATCTCCCAGGGCAGGGGAGGGGAGCACTTCCCATTCTTTTGAAATGTCCTCTTCCCATCCTTGTTTCTTTTCCTCACGTTCATTCATTTCTCTATATAATTCTGAGTTTAAAAAAATGTTACGGAATGACAAGCAGTATGTAGCAATGGTCAAAAATTAAATTACCTAAAGTACATTAACAAAAACCCTTGCTTTAAGAAAATCACTCTCCTATTTCAAATGTGGGACAAATGAAATTTTCAACCAAATGGTTTTTGAGGCATTAAGTTGTTTGTAGTGACAAAGTGAAACAGTTTGATAATTATAAAGCAGCGTGTCACTTCAGAGAGTAATTTTTCATTTGAGAGAGAGCCTAAGAAGCTGCTTTTCACAGGAAATGCTTTCTGATTCGGTGGTTGTGGGCAAGGAAGTAAAGTGGTGTCTGGCTCCTGGTTGTCATGAATACATACCTGAATACACATTGCCCACACTTGCACGGTCTCAGCACAATTTTGGAATAGCCCTCCTTTTTGCCCTGCTCAGTTAAAAGTTGGAAAGAGTGCAGCCACAGAAAGCTGTGGCTTGCACATTTTTTTTTATGGGTAAAATTTATAGAGTAATGTATCTACTTTTAGCATGACTATTGTTAAACCTGGAGATCAAGCAAAGTGACACTGAGTATATTGCTTTATCAATTGGATTCGTTCGAGTGAAAAATGCTGATCAGGCCATGTCTTTCCCTTGGGTGCAGAAACCCTACTTCAACTTCAGAATGGTCGATACATAAAAGTCAAATTCATTATAATTTGTAGCTTTTTTTTTTCTTGAAGAAGCACGCAGTTCTCAGTACATCAATATCAACTCTTAAATCCGCATCGGATGGAGAGGGTACAGCACAGTAATTCAATCTCTTTACACTTAATATGGTCAGGAAGGGAGAATGAAAACAGCCTCTTGTAAAATGATGGAAAAAACAGGATGCAATCACTCTGATGGAGTGGTGCAAAGGAGTCATTTTACACCATCCGTTACCAGGGCAACAAAATACAGTGAGCCCTATACATCTAACAGGTGACATTTTAGCTAAGAAATTGCTTCTTTGGTATTTTTTCTGTCTATGAAAAACAATGTTACCAGCGTTTTCACTTGTCATGTACGATAGGGCAACAGATTCCTGCTGACAGACCATAATGGAAAAATAGAGGAGTTAAATAGTATTACAGTCTAAGTTTTTGGATACATGTTAATATGCTCTTTAAAGAGATTTCAGATGCTTTCCAACACCCTGGAAACTCAAGGGACTGAAATCTTTGCATACATCTCTGCATACGACTTAGAGTTTAGATAAGGAGAAAGTACTTTGCTTCCAAAATGTGGTGTAAAGTCCTAGATATACTTTTAAGAAAAGTCATTAACATAATTGTCTCATGTCGTGAGGTCCCTTAGCTCTGCAAACTCAACATTATTGTATCCCTATAGGTCTCTCTTAAAGAAGAAGAAAAATAAGAAAATGATGTTTTCATAGCAGAATAGTCTTCTTTTGCCAGTTTACCCCCAAAGTAATCTGGTATTGAAATAATAAGAGATGAAGAAATGTGATTTTTCAAGAAACCACTAAACAGTTTTACAGAAATGCAATGTCAGTGCTTTTTTAAGTACCTGGAGAAGATAATCATCCCTCCCTCCAAAAAAAGTCATGCAGATGGTCTAGAAAATCCTGCATTAGTGTCTGTCTGGATTTTGTTTTCCTCCCTATCTAAGGAATTTTTATTGTCCCAAAGCTACTCTAGTTCTTCTAGGCTTAGATTGCAAAGAGGAATATTCAAATTTGTGGCTGGGTCATCATTTTGCTTTCTCATGATATTCTGTCAGAGCCAGTAATATACAATAATAGACGTGAGAATTAGGAGAGAGTTTAGAGAGTGATTAGTCCAGACTTTCTTCTGTTCAGATCGGTAAACTGGTATCCAAGGAGGCCAGAGAGTGTTACAAATGGGACTAATCCCTTAATGCTGGAGCCAGTGCTCATTCAACCACTGTGATTAATTATAATTACAATAATGAATTTCAATTACTTAAATATTATTTCAATATTTATTGAGCACCTGCTACGTGCCCAGCCTTCTGGGATATAGAATTAAATAAAGCACAATCACAGCCTGCTGGGCACTCACAGTCAGCTGGGAGTGGCAGAGAGTTATAAATACAGTGGGCTGGGTGCTCTAGTGAAGCATTGTGGGAGATGGACTTAGGAAAGCTGTTGTTCAAAGCAAAGGTTATATGTTGTCAGCTATCAAAACTAAACTCCCCCCTCACCAATTATTAGGCTCAAACGGGAAGTCACATATAAACCAGTACATCTGTGTCAAAAGCCAGAAATCTCTTGTTAAAATTCTTTATTGTGCTAAAAACCACATTAAAAGTTTGCCATCTTAACCATTTTTGAATGCACAGTTCAGTAGTGTTAGGTATGTCCACATTTTTGTGAAACAGATCTCTGTAACTTATTCATCTTGCAAATCTGAGACTCTATACCCAGCTTTCTTACCCATCCTACTCCCAACTCTCTTGCCCATCCTACTCTCCCCATCCCCTGGCAATCACCATTCTACTTTCTGTTTCTATGAATTTGACTTCTTCAGACATCTCACAGAAACAGAATCATACAGTATTTCTCTTTCTGTGACTGGCTTATTTCACTTAGCACAATGTCTTAAAGGTTCATTCCTGTTGTAGCATATGATAGAATATCTTTCATTTTTAAGGCTAAATAACCTTTTATTATATGCATATACCACATTTTATTAATTCATCCATCATGAACAATTGAGTTGCTTCTCTGCACCTCTTCGTTATTGTGAATAATTCTGCTATGAACGTGGATGTGCAAAGGGGTCAGGTATAACATAACACAGGGAGAGGCCAGACATCACAAGGAGAAGCTCAGAAAAGGAGAAAATGAAAGAAAAAATTAAAGTGTGTGTGTGTGTGTGTACATAGGTAAGTGAGATAAAATGCCAAGGTGATTGCTTTAAGAATACTTCTCTAACTTCAAATTTGAAATAAATAAAATTACCTGAATTTCACCACTTATGGTCATATCAAATAAGGTAAATACTAAAAAACTGGGGTAAAAATATTCAGTGAAAAAGGATAAGAAATGGTAAAATGACTTCGGCAATGTGAAAAGGAAGGAAGTCATGACCTAATGGGGGAAAAGAAGAAAACAAACACACCAAAAGTGGAGTGTTTTAGATAAAACTTCAAACTTCGATTTTGCCCTCCATGGGTCTTGTTGAAAAATCACCAGTGTTAGTTGCTGAACATGATGTGACTAAGAGACTACTGATTATGGTACGTAGGATTACAAATGAGACAAATTGTGTGTGTGTGTGTGTGTGTGTGTGTGTGTGTAAAACAGGGTGAGAAAAAGTCAGTTCAATGTCACAGCATGAATTTAGAATTATACAGAGGTGATAGAGAAACAGAAATTGATGATTTATATTTTTGGCAGAAACTAGAAAAACAGCTATACATGATTACAAATCACATTAGATATAATGAGGCCCAATTAGACAACTATATATAAAAAATATATATAAACAATATATATTTTATATAAATATTTATATGAAATAAATATTTATTTTTTAAAATTAGAAATAATTAAATACAAAGAAGGAATTTTATTATTTTCATGCAATTTTTGTGTAGTATTTCTGTTATTGTCTGGAATGTTCTTTCCCGTTCATTTAAGTAGCTGATCTGTTTTATAAAAAGTCTTCCTGTGTGGTGAAAAGCATCATGCTATCAGACTATAAAGGTTTTTGTGACCACAGTGTCCTCAGGATTAATGATTTCTGCTACCTGGATTCTAAGGTGTCCATGGAGGTGGTAGCACTTGGGTCAGTTTATGTCCTGTTTAGAGTCACATCTTGTTACAGAAAGACGGATAGAATTGATGAGCACTGGGATAAGCTCCACAACAGTGTGCTGATGTAAAAGAAATACATAATATAGTACGGCAAACAAACGGAAAGTGATTTTCCCCCAGGTTTGTAAACAAGAGTCTGACAGACTAGAACTCATATCCCCTAAATTTTAAACTATGCTAGTCATTTATTATTTTATCTTTAATACAAGATTTACAAGATTCGAGTTTAAAAACTTGAATGATTTCATTAAAACAAACAAACAAAAATAGACAAAGTAGCCTAAAATGACAATAAAAATACTTTAATGAGAGATTGTTCCCTAAATATGCCTTGGAATAAGTAGATAAATGCTAAAATGATTGCTATTGTGTAACAAGTATATTTAAAACTTTTCTAAAATTAAAGTATCAAGCCAGGCATGGTGGCTCAAGATTATAATCCCAGCACTTTGGAAGGTCAAAGTGGGCAGATCACTTGAGGCCAGCTGTTCAAAACCAGCCTGGCCAACATGGTGAAAACCTATGTATTTTGGTTTCTGCCAAAAAAAAAAAAAAAATTAGCCTAGTGTATTAGTCCGTTTTCACACTGCTGATACGTACCTGAGACTGGGCAATTTCCAAAGAAAGAGTTTAATGAACTTACAGTTCCACATGGCTAGGAAGGCCTCAAAATCATGGCAGAAAGTGAAAGGCACTTTTTACAAGGCAGCGTCAAAAGAGAGAATGAAAGGGGTTTCCCCTTATAAAACCATCAGATCTCATGATACTTATTCACTACCACAAGAACAGTATGGGAGAAACTGCCCCATGATTCAATTATCTCCCACAGGGTCCCTCTCACAACACATGGGAATTATGGGAATACAATTCAAGATGAGATCTGGGTGGGGACACAGCCAAACCATATCATTCTGCCTCTGACCCCTCCCAAATCTCATGTCCTCACATTTCAAAACCAGTCATGCCTTCCCAACAGTCCCCCAAAGTCTTAGGTAATTTCAGCACTAACTGGGAAGTCCAGAGTCTAAAATCTCATCTGAGACAAGGCAAATCACTTCTACCTATGAGCCAGTAAAATCAAAAGCAAGTTAGTTACTTTCTAGATATAATGGGGTATGGCATTGGGTAAATACAGCTGTTCCAAATGGGAGAAATTCGCCAAAACAAAGGGGCTACAGGTCCCATGCAAGTCTGAAATCCAGTAGGGCAGTCAAGCTCCAAAATTATCTCCTTTGACTTCAGGTCTCACAGCCAGGTCACGCCGATGCAAGAGGTGGGGTACCATGATCTTGGGAAGCCTCCCTCCTGGCTGCTTTCATGGTCCTGCATTGAGTGTCTGTGGCTTTTCCAGGCACACTGTGTAAGCTGTCAGTGGACCTACTATTCTGGGGTCTGAAGGACGGTGGCTCTGTGCTCACAGCTACACTAGACAGTGCCCCAGTGGGGACTCTGTATGGGGGCACCAACCCCATATTTGCCTTCTGCACATCCCTAGCAGAGGTTCTCCATGAGGGTCCCACTCCTGCAGTGAATGTTTGCCTGGACATCTCGGCATTTCTATACGTCATCTGAAATCTAGAC
The DNA here is from genome assembly GCF_030222135.1 of Aotus nancymaae. NCBI lineage: Eukaryota > Metazoa > Chordata > Mammalia > Primates > Aotidae > Aotus > Aotus nancymaae. Next base: position 34,226,629 of record NW_026988455.1, read on the forward strand.
AGAGGGTCCCCAACCTCAATTCTTGACTTCTGTGGACCTGCAGGCTCAACACCACATAGAGGCTGCTAAGGCTTGCACCCTCTGAAGCCATGGCCTGAGAAGTACTTTGGACACTTTTAGCAATGGCTGGAATGGCTGAGATGCAGGGCACCGAGTCCCTAAACTGCGCACAGCAGAATGACCCTGGGCCTGGCCCACAAAACCATTTTTTCCTCCTAAGCCTTTGTGTCTGTGATCAGAGGGGCTACCACAGAGGTCTCTAACATGCCCTGGAGACACTTTCTTCCATGGCTTGGCAATTAAAATTCCATTTCTTGATACTTATGCACATTTCTGCAGCTGTCTTGAATTTCTCCTTAGAAAATGGGATTTTCTTTCCTCTCACATTGTCAGAGTACAAATTTTCCAAATGTTTATGCTCTCTTTCTGCTTAAAATTGAATGCCTTTAACAGAACATGAGTCACCTTTTGAATGCTTTGCTGCTTAGAAATGTCTTCCACCAGATACCCTAAATCATCTCTCAAGTTCAAAGTTTCACAGCTCTCCAGGGTAGGAGCAAAATGCCTTCAGTCTCTGTCAAAACATAACGTGATTTGCCTTTGCTTCAGTTCCCAACAAGTTCCTTATCTCCATCTGAGACCACCTAAGCCTGGATTTCATTGTCCATATCATTATCAGCATTTTGGTCAAAGCTAGTAAAGAAATCTCTAGGGAGTTCCAAACTGTCCCACATATTCCTGCCTTCTTCTGAGCCCTCAAACTGTTCCAACCTCTGTCTGTTACCCAGTTTCAAAGTTGCTTCCACATTTTTGGTTATCTTTTCAGCAGCACCCCATTCCAGTACCAATTTACTGTATTAGTCCATTTTCATGCTGCTGATAAAGACATACCTGAGACTGGACAGTTTACAAAATACAGAGGTTTAATGGACTTATGGTTCCACATGGCTAGGGAGGCCTCACAATCGTGGTGGAAGGTGAAAGGCACTTCTTAGATGGCAATAGCAAAAGAGAAAATTAGAACCAAGCAGAAGAGGTTTCCCCTTATAAAACCATCAAGTCTTGTAAAACTTATGCACTACTATGAGAACAGTATGGGAGAAACTGCCACATGATTCAGTTATCTCCCACCAGGTCCCTCTCACAACACATGGGAATTAAGTGAATACAATTCAAGATCAGATTTGGGTGGGGACACAAAGCCAAATCCTATCACCAGGCATGGACTACAGCACTCACCTGTAGTCCCAGCTTCTAGGGAGGCTGAGGCACAAGAATTGTTTGAACCAAGGAGGCAGGGATTGCAAGTGAGCTGAGATAGTGCCACTGTATTCCAGGAGCAAGACTGTGTCTCAAAATATATATATATATATATGTATATCTCAGAAGTAATTTTTTATATTTGCATTCATTTAGTGTAGAGAATTTTCTTTTCAGCTTTGTTTTTCATATTAAAACATTTGACCTTTCTTTGTCATTACGAATTCTTTGTAAATATTACTTGTCATGTCTGTAATGTTCCATTAACTAGGTGGATAATAATTTCTTTAATTTGTCTCTATTATTGGCTATTTAGGTTTATATTTTATGCTGTGGCAAGGTGTGAGGTTTATTGTTTTATTTTGATATTTTGATAGCAAACTGAAACTATTCATTATATTAATACAGATAAATCTTTGTATGTTTTCCTCTATGATGTCATCCACTGGTTCTAAACTTGGAAAGTTTTCTGCCATTTTAGAACTGTAATAAGAAGTCACTGCTTTTCAATTTTAGTTTTAAAACATTGAGGTTCTTGTTTATCTTTTCTTTTTTTTTGAGACAAGAGTGTTGCTCTGTCACCAGGCGCCAGGCTGGAGTGCAGTGGTGTGATCTCGACTCACTGCAACCTCCGCCTCCTGGGTGCAAGCAGTTCTCCTGCCTCAGCCTCCCAAATAGCTGGGACTACAGGCACATGCCATTACACCCAGCTAATTTTTGTATTTTTAGTAGAGATGGGGTTTCACCATGTTGGTCAGGATGGTCTCTCTCTCTTGACCTCGTGATCCACCTGCCTCGGCCTCCTGAAGTGCTGGAATTATAGGCATGAGCCACCGCTCCCGGCCGTTTTTCTTTTACTCTAACAAATCTGTAAATTTTCACAAATTTTGTGAGGTACGTATTTAGATAATGTTGTTTTCCTAAATACACAATCAATTTTTCAATAACTGACTTATTGAACAATAATTTTTTCCTACTGATTTATGACATCACTTTATATATATATGTGACATCACTTAACATATATATAATATATATTATATATTAGAAACTAATATAATATATACATATGTATTAGATACTAGCACACCCTATGGGCTTTTTCTGAGGAAAGTAGTTACACTTTGAAGAGCCACCAATCTATTAAAATATAGTAAGAAAAAATTCAGAATGAGATAACATAGTTTCACGTGTTAACCTGAGAACCTCATTAAACAAGAAACATAATGATAACTCATCTAATTTTGGTAAAAATATTTTTTGGTATTGTCCACAGTAAGCATTAAGTTGATGAAACATTAATTTTACAAAATGTAAACTCTGGTGATAAGCAGCATCTCATCCTCAGGTTTAATTTCTATTTTAATTTTTATTTCTCGAGATTTAACTCATTCACAATCCCTTCAGGATTCTCATGAGTAATTATAGATACAGTGTTGATCACATATTCTGGGTATAAATGGTTTTAAAGAAAACGTAATCTGTAAAATAACCACAGTAAATTCTGCCATGAGATGTGGATAAATGTAACCACTGTTAATTTGAACACAAGATGGCCAGTAGAGTATGGAGATCAGGGTGCCATTTATTATTCTTCAGAGTGTTGTTGGTTTCTCAAATGAAAGTTGTGAGAAAAGTAAAAAGTGTTTCAGTCAGAAATCAAGAAAATGCAAGAATGGAGAAAGTCCTAGAATAAAATTTAATTTTTGAAACTTTGTAAAAGTTTAATAACTGATTTCCTTACTTTTCCATTTTCTGGGGAAGAAAAAGCAGCAATAATCATGGAGGAAAAAATGAGAGCAAAAGTTTGTAGCCTACAATTTGTAAATTAGAAATATATAAAAGTAAAATTGTACATTAGCAAAAATATATTTTTGTGTTGACATTTAATTTTAGTAAAATATATGAAGAACATAAGCCTTACGTTTAAACTTCAAGAAAATTAGTCATATTAATGATTATAAACAATAAATGATGATGATTTAAACTTGAATAAACATTTATTTACTTTCCTATACCACTTTCTTTTCTGTCTAATTTCAAATATTTAAAAAATTCCTATACATTAGATTATAGGTACATTTGGATTAATCTCTGGGGACTATTTTAATAACCCCCTTAATGCTAGTGTCCCTAACACTAGTATTGTCATTTGCCTCCTTGTAATCATCTTCTATTATGCTAACAGAATGATTTATCGTTTGCAGATCAGTCATTATCCCTTTTATTCTACCTTCGAGTACAATTTGTTCCCTAATTTCCTACTTTTATCTCCAGTTCCTGGAAACCTCATTCAGTGAACAAGAATTTCTAAACTCTGAACCTTTGCTTATCTTTCTACCTGGATTGCTATTCTGCAAACCTATGCTCCTGAAGAATTGCTGATGGGATGTAAATTTTTTTAAAAAAATGTCATCTAATAGTGCATTAGAAATAGACATAAGCAAAGAAATATCAACCTTGCCAAATAAGCTGACCCCAAAGTACAAGGACAGTGAAAAAAGAGTCAACTCAGCTTAACCCCAACTGGCATTTACAAGATTAACAATATGGTTTGCAATGCACTTGGAAGGAAACCAACTGGCTTTAAGATAATTAAGTGCTACCATCACGGAAGGATTATGCAGGTGCCAAATAAGGTTGTCTGGGACACCAAATCCCTTCCTATCTTATAACAGCATAAAAATAATAAAGAACTTGAAGAAGTGTGGCCTTAATCGTATTTGTGATACTCTAATTCTGTCTGAAGAAAGACTTAAGACAGGAACCTAGATGGAGTAAAGACAGCGAACAAAAGAGACACACGTTTGTTTAGTACATAAATCCAAGAATTTCTTGAATACTCAAGACCTTTTCATTCTTCCTCTAGCTCATGTCAAGTTAGTACAGGCAATAAATCAAACATAGTTGCCTGTCCACATTGTCTTGCCTCTTCTGCAGAAAAGGTACTGTAGACCAGGAAAGAAGATGCTTGCCCTTCTTTCTGGCATGCGAAATGAGAGAGATCTTGCTGGCATGTTCTTACCAATGCCCAGGAGGGCTGGGTCAACCCAGCAGGGTAACTGTAGTAAAGCTAACTACTCCTATCTCATCCTTAAAGTCCAGCATGAAAACCATTTCCTCTCTGTGGCTTTTGTTTGTTTTTTTGTTTTTCAAATTTGTCCTTGATTTTCCAGACAGATTTTAATTACTTCTCATATTTTTCTGTAGAACTTTATAGAAGCCCACAATACAATATTTTGCATTGTAGACATAACCACACAAAAACTCACAACTGTTTGAATTCATTAAGGCTGGGGGCTTAGAGCTCCATCTTTTATAGTTCCAATGCCTTGAATATAGTCTGTATTAGAAATATGTTACTTTCAGCTGAATGCAGTGGCTCATGCCTGTAATCCTAGCACTTTGGGAGGTCAAGGCAGGTGGATCACCCGAGGTCAGGAGTTCAAGACCAGTCTGGCCAACATGGTGAAATCCTGTCTCTACCAAAAATACAAAAATTAGCTGGGCCTGGTGGCAGGCACCTGTAATCCCATCTACTTGGGAGGCTGAGGAGGGAGAATCGCTGAAACCTGGGAGGCGGAGGCTGCAGTGAGCCAAGATCATGCCACTGCACTCCAGCCTAAGTGCCAACAGAGAAACTCCACTTAAGAAAAAAAAAAATGTTACTTTCATCGAATTGTTACATTAAGCTACAAAGCCACAATTTTCTAAGTCACATTAAAGTCTCTTTATTCTCTTTTTAAAATACTATCTGCTATTTTTTTTTTCATTGAGTCTTTTTTTTATTATACTTTAAGTTCTGGGATACATGTGCAGAATGTGTAGGTTTCTTACATAGGTATACACATGTCATGGTGGTTTGCTGCACCCCATCAACCCGCCATCTACATTAGTATTTCTTTTAATGCTGTCCATCCCCTAATCCCCACCTGCCAACAGGTGTGTGATGTTCCCCTCTCTGCGTCCATGTGTTCTCATTGTTTAACTTCCACTTATGAGTGAGTCCATGCCATGTTTGATTTTCTGTTCTTGTGTTACTTTGCTGAGAATGATGGTTTCCATCTTCATCCATGTCCCTACAAAGGGCATAAACTCATCCTTTTTATGGCTGCATAGTATTCCATGGTGTATATGTGCCACATTTTCTTTATCCAGTCTATCATTGATGAGCATCTGTATTGGTTCCAAGTCTTTGCTATTGTGAACTGTGCTGCCATTAACATACATTTGCATGTGTCTTTATAGTAGAATGATTTATAATCCTTTGGGTATATACCCAGTAATGGGATTGCTGGGTCAAATGGTATTTCTGGTTCTAGATCCTTGCGGAATCACCACACTGTCTTCCACAATGGTTGAACTAATTTACACTCCCACCAACAGTGTAAAGGTCTTACTATTTTTCCACATCCTCTCCAGCATCAGTTGTTTCCTGACTTATTAATGATCACCATTCTAACTGGCATGAGATGGTATCTCATTGTGGTTTTGATTTGCATTTCTCTAATGATCAGTGATGATGAGCTTTTTTTCATATGTTTGTTGGCTCCATAAATGTCTTCCATTGATAAGTGTCTGTTCATATCCTTTGCCAACTTTTTAATGGGGTTATTTGTTTTTTGTTTTTTTTTTTTGTAAATTTGTTTAAGTTCTTTGTAGATTCTGGATATTAGCCCTTTGTCAGATGGATAGATTGCAAAAATTTTCTCCCATTCTGTAGGTTGCCTGTTCACTCTGATGATAGTTTCTTTTGATGTGCAGAAGATCTTTAGTTATCCCATTTGTCAGTTTTGGCTTTGTTGCCACTGCTTTTGGTGTTTTAGTCATGAAGTCTTTGCCCATGGCTATGACTGGTATTGCCTAGGTTTTCTTCTAGCGTTGTTATGCATTTAGGTCTTACATCTAAGTCTTTAATTCATCTCAAGTTAATTTTTGTATAAGGCGTAAGGAAGTGATCCAGTTTTAGTTTTCTGCATATGGCTAGCCAGTTTCCCAACACTATTTATTAAATAGGTAATCCTTTCTTCATTGCTTGTTTTTCTCAGGTTTGTCAAAGATAAGATGGTTATAGATGTGTGACATTATTTCTGAGGCCTCTGTTATGTTCCCCTGGTCTATATATCTGTTTTGGTACCAGTACTATGCTGTTTTAGTTACTGTAGCCTTGTAGTATTCTTTGAAGTCAGTTAGCATGATGCCTCCAGCTTTGTTCTTTCTGCATAGAATTGTCTTGGCTATATGGGCTCTTTATAAATTCCGTATGAAATTTAAAGTAGTTTTTTCTAATTCTGTGAAGAAAATCAATGGTAGCTTGATGGGGTTAGCACTGAATCTATAAATTACTTTGGGCAGTATGGCCATTTGATGATATTGATCCTTCTTATCCATAAGCATGGAATGTTTTCCCACTTTTGTGTCATCCCTTATTTCCCTGAGCAGCGGTTTGTAGTTCTCCTTGAAGAAGTCCTTCACATCACTTGTAAGTTGTATTTCTAGCTATTTTATTATCTTTGTAGCAATTGTGAATGGGAGTACACTCATGATTTTGCTCTCTGTTTCTCTATTATTGGTGTATAGGAATGCTTGTGAGTTTTGCACATTGATTTTGCATCCTGAGACGTTGCCTATCAACTTGAGATTTCAGACTGAGATGATGGGTTTTTCTAAATATACAATCATGTCATCTGCAAACAGAGACAGTTTGAGTCTCTTTTCCTATCTGAATACCTTTATTTCTTTTTCTTGCCTGATTGACCTGGCCAGAACTTTTAATACTATGATGATTAGGAGTGGTAAGAGAGGACAGTCTTGCTTATGCTGGTTTTCAAAGGGAATCTTCCAGTTTTTGCCCATTCAGTATGATATTGGCTGTGGGTTTGTCATAAATAGCTCTTATTATTGTGAGATACGTTTCATTAATACCTAGTTTATTGGGAGTTTTTAGCATGAAGGGGTGTCAAATTTTATCAAAGGCTCAAGCAAACAGGGTCTGCAGTAGACCTCCAGCAAAATCCAGCAGACCTAAAGCAGAGAGGCCTGTTACAAAGAAAACTAGCAAACAGAAAGGAATAATATTCACATCAAAAAGGATATCCAAGCAGAGACCCCATTCAAAGGTCACCAACACCAAAGTCCAAAGGAAGATAAATCCACGAAGATGGGGAGAAACCAGTGCAAAAAGCCTGAAAATTTTGAAAACCAGAACACCCCTTTCCCTCCAAAGGATCACAACTCCTTGCCAGCAGGAGAACAAAACAGGATGAGAGAATTAGTTTGACAAATTGAAAGAAGTAGGCTTCAGAAGGTGGGTAATAACAAACTCCTCCGAGCTAAAGGTGCATGTTCTAATCCAATGCAAGAAAGCTAAGAACCTTGACAAAAGGTTAGACGAGTTGCTAACTAGAATAACTAGTTTAGAGAAGAACATAAATTACCTGATGGTCCTGAAAAACACAGCACAAGAACTTCATGAAGTATACACAAGTATCAATAGCTTAATAAATCAAGCCAAAGAAAGAATATCAGAGATTTAAGATCAACTTGATGAAATAAAGCAGGAAGACAAGATTAGAGAAAAAAAAGTGAAAAGAAATGAACAAAGCCTCCAGAAAATGTGGGACTATGTGAAAAGACCAAATCTACATTTGATTGGTGTATCTGAAAGTGATGGGAAGAATGAAACCAAGGGCATGCCTAGGGCTGTTTACATTCCCAAGAAATTCCTGAAAAGGCACTCAGCTTTTACCTCTGCTGCCTTTGAGTTTCTGCACAAGCAGATTGAAAGCTAATAAAGAATTGTGAACCACAATACTAAGTGTCAAAGATATTCTCTAAAACACACAGAGCCCCTCTATAAAGACAGGAAGAAACTTTTGTTTGTTTTGGTTCTGGGCATTTAAGAAAATCTCTATCCAAGATTAGTTGACCATTAAGGTAGTAAAACAGATACTTCAGTGGCCATGTACAACAAAGAATACTGAGTTTACAAAAGTAATTTAGAAAAGTTACTAAACAAACAAAAAGAATAATAATAACTACAACATGCAGCAGCAACAAACCCTGGAGTTAGAGGGAAATCTGATTTCCAGAGTTGCCATATTAAGATATTAAAATGTTCAGTTTTAAACAAAACTTGAAGCATGATAAGAAATAAGAAAATATGGCTCATATGCAGAAATGAAGCAATCAGTAGAAGCTGTCTCAGGGAAATCTCATACACTGTATTTACCAGGCAAAGATTTTAAACCATCTACTTAAAAATGTTCAAGAGTTAAAGGAAAATTTGGCTAAAGAACTAGAAAAAAGCATGAAAATAACATATCAGAAGACACAAATTACAAAAAGTAACCACAGACATTCTAGAATTGAAAAGTACAACAGCCAAATGAAAAATACATAAAAGAAGATTTGAGCAGATAGAAGAGTCATTGAGCTTTTTGAAAATAAGTCAATGGAGACCATCCAGTATGAGAAAAAGAAAGAAAAAGAATAAAGGGAAGTGAACAGAGCCTAAGAGACCTGTAGGACTCTATGACATGTACCAAGATATGCAAAATGGAAGTCCAAAAGGAGAGGAGAGAAGGAGAGAGAGAGAGAGAGAGAGAGAGAGAGAGAGAGAGAGAGAAGGGCAAAAATTACATTGAAAAAATAGTGACTGAAAACGTCTAAAATTTGTTGAAAAAATATTAATCTACACATGTAAGAAGCTAAACAAACTAAGAAGTATAAACTCAGTGACACATCTGAGATACATCAAAATCAAACTGTTGAAAGCCAAAGACAAATATATATATAAATGTATATAATTAATTTAATATATATAGATATTAAAAGCAGTGAAAAAAGTGATTCATGATGAACAAGGGATCTTTGAGAAGAGTAACAGCTAATTTCTCATCAGGAACAATGGAACACAGTAGGCAGTGGGATAATGTATTCAAAGTGCAGAGACAAAAATATTGTCAATAAAAAATTATATAGTTAGCAAACATATATTTCAAAAATAAAGGAGAAATTAATATATTACCAGGTAAATTTTAAAATGAAAACATCACATGCAGACCTGCCCTGCAAGAAATGCTTTTGTCTTTCACGCTGAAATAAAAGGACAGAAGACAATAGCTTTATATGAATAAATAAAGAACATCAGTAAATGTAAATATTTAGGTAATATAAAAGGCAGCATTATGTATTTTTATTTGTAACTCCTCTTTTTGTATCTTATTTAAAAGAAAATTGCATAAAACATGTATAAACCTATATATTAATGGGCACATGTACAAAGATGTAATTTGTAACAATAATATGGCAAAGAGGACAAGTTGACAGAGTTATAGAACATATTGTATACTATTGAAATTGATTTAATATTAATATGGGCTCTGAATTTAGCTTTTATAATGTAAGATGTCATTTTAATCCCCAGGCAATAATTAAGAAAAAAAAGTAGTAAAAATCCAAGAGAATGAAGAAAGCATACTAGACATATCCATTTAACACAGAAAAGAAGTGTTGGAGGAAGTGAGGAATAAAAAAGATATAAGACAAAAAGAAAACAAATGGCAAAATGGCAGAAGTACATCCTGATAGGCTAAATAAAGAAAATGTGGTACATATACACCACGGAATACTATGCATCCATAAAAAAGAACAAGATTATGTCCTTTGCACATGGATGGAGCTGGAGGCCATTATCCTTAGCAAACTAATGCAGGAACAAAAAACCAAATACCACATGTTCTCACATACAAGTGAGAGCTAAATGATGAGAACATTGGACACATACATGGGAACAACACACATTGGGGCCTATCTCTCCTTCAACCAAAACTTTAGTCAGGCACTTTGAGTTATCTGCTTGAGTAAGTCCTGCCTAGGTTTCCCTCTCTGACCTTACAGAATCCAGTTTGAGCAAGAATCCTGCTACATCAGTTTAGTGAAAACCCTCCATGCTTGGTATCTAACCACCCTCTTTACCTGATATCACCCTGGCTTGCTTTCAGCAAGAATTCTGTTGAGTCTTTATAGCAAAAATTCCCTTAACCCTGATGCTTTACTAATTTTTCATCCACTGATGCCCACCCTGTTCTTTGGCTATAAATCCCTACTTGTTCTTGTTGGACTTGAAATTGAGTTCAATCTCTCTCCCTGATGGTAGGACTCCATTGCAGTGGCCCCTGTGTCTATCACCTTGGTCCCAACCAAGCTTACCATCCTTAAGAAATGCCAAGAATTATTTTTTCTTTAACATTATATTAACACATATACATCTAATTTATTTATTTTTAACTGTAGTATTCCACTGTATCATTGTGTAATGCTCAGGTTACTCCCTTACTATGGACCATTTAAATTGTTTCCAAATTTTCAGTATAACAGCATCGTAATAAACATCAGCATCTAGCTTCACTATTGATATGTCAGTATTTCTCTAACGTGGCATTCCACAAACTTTTTGGTCTGGGACCTTTTTGCACTCTTAAAAATTGTTGAGAATGCCAAAGAGTGTTGTCTACATGGATTATATTTATCAATATTTACAGTATTAGAAGCTAAAATAGAAATTTTAAAAATATTTATTAATCTGTTTTTAAAATAACAAGCCCATTATATCTGAACATAGGTAATATATTTTATTAAAATAACTATTTTACAAAAAATATATAATTTTTTACATTTTTACAAATCTCTCTAATGCCCTAGAGCAAAATTGGATCATAATATTTGCTTCTGCATTCACCCTGCAGTGATATGCATCTTTGATTGAAAGAAATCCTGATTCACACAGATGTCTTGTTGGAGAAGAGAGGTAGATTTCAATAGCCTTTTTTGATCACTTTAGATATTCTTTGATACTATATGAAGTGATATTTCTAAAAGATTCATTACAATATAAATTTGAAATCATAACAATAAACTCTTTATATACTGTTTTTTAAAAATCTATTAGACTATCTTGCATGTTGAATTGATCTGTGCCATGATTTTCTAACATCATACATCAATCATTTGGAAAATACTGGTTCAGAGTTTTCAGATCTTCCAAATGAGGACATATTTCATTTATATAATACTTAAAAAATCATATTTGTTAGTATCACACAAGCTTCATCAGGAAAAGTTTATACTAGCAGCTGCTAATCTTGCAGTAGCTAATACATCCTTAGCAAAATTCTAACTTTTGGCCTGGGCATGGCGGCTCACGCCTTTAATTCCAGCACTTTTGGAAGCTGAGGCACAAGGATCACTTGAGGTCAGGCATTTGAGACCAGCCCGACCAACACGGTGAAACCTGTCTCTATTAAAAATACAAAAATTAGCCAGGCGTGGTAGCACACACCTGTAATTCCAGGTACCTGGGAGGCTGAGACAGTAGAACTGCTTGAACCCAGGAGCTAGAGGTTGCAGTGAGCCAAGATCTTGCCACTGCACTCCAGCCTGGGCAACAGAGTGAGACCTCACTTCCAAAAAATAACTACTAATTTTTGTCTAGAAGTTTAGATTTTTATTGTTATCATTTGTACAAATATAATCAATGTTTTTCTTGAAATGACAAATTCACTTTGTTCATTTTCATGTCTGCTATGTATCCTCCTAAATAAATGTAGTTTGTCAGTCATTCTTTCAAGTAAAAATGGTGTCCCATAAATAAAAACAGCTAATTCAGCTCATAACTTATAATTACACAAATGTTCTTTACTCTTTAGTATACAACAGAAATAGTTCATGCTTAACTGCAATTTTGTCACATAGAATATTAAAAAAATGTACATTCAAGACTCAAGATGTAAGAAACTTAATAATTTTTACTAATTTATGAAGGATATTTGTAAGTAAAACTATTTGGAGAAGAACTTGAACTGTAGTACACTTTGGTGCTTCTGCCTTGATTTGTGCTAAGGCCTGTTTTTTTCCTATTTTTTTATCTTCCATTGCTTTAAACCATCAGTGCAAATGTCAACTCAGAGAAAAAGACAAATATGGTCTTCATATTATAATAAAAGTAATTTTGACTTGCAGACAGTCTGAAAGGATCTCAGCATTCCCCAGGCATCTGTGAACCACACTTAGAATACTACTGTTCTAAGATATATACATAGAAAAGGAATCAATGGGATAAAGAATGAGAGCATGGTCAGCGTTCTGAGATTTACTAAACTGATGTCTATGTTTCTAGCAGCCATGCTTGAATATTCCCTTTTTCTGTCCATCCTTGGCAACCATTGGTTTTTTTTAATCACATTTAAGAGCTTTGGCCAGGCTCTGGGGGCTGTACTAATGACTATGTTGTACTAATGACTAATGACGAGAGAGAGAGAGAGAGAGAGAGAGAGAGAGAGAGACTCTTTGGGTAGCTTCTGTGAATTTTGTACATACAAATCATTTACCCGTTTTCCTTTCTTGTCTTTTTAAAATTTATCTTTAGTGCTTAGTATGTGCTCTGTTACCTCTGATCTTTCGTATGTTTTCTATTTTGCAAATATATTCTCCTAATATTCTTTAGTCTTTATATTTTCATTATATAGGCTTTTCTTTATTTCATAGAAGTTTTAATCCCCGATTTGATTACATTTATTAGTCTTTCGCATATAATTTTTGTTTTGTGAGACTCATTTAAAAATCTTCATAAACCCAAGTTCATAAACATAATTATTTTACATTTTCTTTTAATAATTTTTTCATTTTACATATTTAGTTCATTAAACCACTTAAATTTACATAGTAAATGAGCCTTCTAATTATATCATCTACACTGTCTATATACTTATTTTTTTGTACACTCACTGTATTGGTTTTTGTTGAGAGGAATGTTAAAATCTTCTAATATTATTGGGAATTTCTTTCTTCAATTCAGTCAGCTATTTATGTAGTTCAAGTCTTTCTGCTAGGTGCGTATAGTTAATGATTCTTATATCTTCTTGTAAAAATTCTTCTTTCTAACATTATGTGGTGTTCTGTTTCATTCTTGATAAAACTTTTGGAAAGTATTATTCCTCCACCCATTTATTTCAGTTAATATTTGCCTGATGTATTTTTCCATTTGCTTTACTTTCAATCTAATTATTTGTTCATTCATTTATGTATATGTTTGTTTTAGTGGTTTTTATTTACTATGCATCAAGAACTGTCCCAAGTGCTTTACAAGTATCTCCTGAATCTTATGTCATTATTTAGAAGTATTTTTTGTAAATGGCATATAGATGAATTATATTTCTTTATCTCAATCTGATACTCTGCTTTATAATTGTAATCTCTTTATAGATATTGTAATATTGACAACAGGGGACTCATTTCTAGCATTGCATTATGGGCTTTTGATGCTATTCCTTGGAATTTTTCTTTTTTATTGCTTTCTACTGGAATAATAAATTTGTCTTTATTCTCTTCTATCCCAGCTAATTCAAAAGACATAGATGGTAGTTCCATTACTTAATTTAACACTTTAACATATATATGACTCTTTGAAAACATTCCCTGTATTGGGAGGATTGAGCATATTATGAGTCCCTTCTCTTTCAAGTTGATGTGTGAAGCTTCAACTCCAGGTCACCCATGCTCTTCTGGTGCCAGTATATTACTCAGGCTTCACTAATCAGATCTTCCACTGCAAGTCTTCAACTCAGAAGAAACCAGTAGGAAGGTGATATGCTTGGCTGTGTCCTCACCCAAATCTCGTCTTGAACTGTAGCTTCCATAATTCCCATGTGTTGTGGGAGGGACCCTGTGGGAGTTAATTGAATCATGGGGTAGTTCCCCACATACAGTTCTCATGGTAGTAAATAAGTCTCACAAGATCTGGTGGTTTTATAAGGGGAACTCCCTTTCACTTGGTTCTCATTTTCTCTCTTGCCACTGCCATGTTAAGACATGCCGTTCACCTTTTGCCATGATTGTGAGGCCTCCCCAGCCACATGGAACTGTGAGTCCATTAAACCTCTTTTTCCTTATAAATTACTCAGACTCAGGTATGTCTTTATCGGCAGTGTGAAAACAGACTGATACACAGAGAATGGTCTCTTAAGGGTAATTTAGACCCTATTAGCCACATAGGTCATGATAATGATTACATTTGTAGACATTCTACTGCCTTAATGTCAGCACAGATTTCATGATAAGTTTCGATATGCATGCATTCCAGAGATGCATAGAAATTCTAGTTTCTTCTAAGTTTTTGGGAAAGAAAGCTGGAATCACATGCCTACTTTAGATAATAAGAAAGTCTAATTACCTCTGAATTCCTCAGATAAAGAGTTTTGTCTCTGGATGGCCTGCTTGTTGGTCACCATGTAATCTTCGCACTCCTCACTTAAATTCTAAGCAATATAAGAATCTGAAGTTTTTATCTTCATCAACTTTGATCATAAATAATTTAACATTTCAGTTCCATCTTAATAATCTTCAAGTTAGTCAATATTATTATTTTATATAGTTAAAGTTTATTAGACTTTATTGTTTCCTAAAAAATAATTCTTCTTTGTGGGTCTAATAACTTTCTTCTGGAAATATATATTGTAAGTAATTTTTTAAAGTCTACTGTTAATCATTCCTCCCAGTGTATATTTGTCTGAAAGTAATTTTATTTAGCCTTGTTTTTTCTTGAAATGTTAACTGGATATAGAATTTGGATTATAAACCATTTTCCCTATAGATCTTTTGGTATAATAATATTACCCTCTCGCTAGTTTAGTTCAAGTTTGGATGCCTGTTTTTTGACTAACTGTTGCTCTTTGAGGAAATCTCTTTTTCTGATACTACTTTTAAGATTTTCTCTCAGTTCTATGTTACAAAGAGATTGAGTCTAAGGGCACATTCACTTTTATTACACTCAGGACTAATTATGCTGTTTAAATATGCCTATTCATACTTTTTTTTCGACGTTGGAAAACAATTCTATTACTATTTCCCCTTCTCTCTGTTTTGTCTGCTAAGAAATTTCATTAACATATATTGGACATTCTCTATGTTTCCTTCTTATATGTTCATCTCTCTATTTATTTATTTATTTATTATCTTGTTTCTTCTCTGTGATCTGCTTTCTGAATGATTTCCTAAGCACTGTGTACCTCTTCACAGATTCTTTGTTCATTTGTGCTTAAACTGCTGTTTATTCATTAAAATTTTATTCCATAAAATTATGTTTTCCCACTTCTGAAAATAGTTTGTGTTTTGTCTGTGAAGTCATATGTCTTTCTATGTTTTTAATCCACTTTTATAACATTCATCTTTTTACGTACATTTACTTCATAGTCGTTATTATGGGTTTAATTGTGCTATTTGCTCTGATTACTTTCTTTCGTTTAAAGTGAATTTAAAAATACATTTTGTAATATAGATAGTGAGCTCATCGTTAGCAGGGTTATACCAGGTAAGACCTTACTAGACATGTTAGGGTGTAGCTTTCCAGAGCACTTCTAGATGTAATTGTTACGGATGGTCCAAGGGTATTGTAAGCCTGAGATAGGTTAAGTGGGTTAATTTCTCTTAGATTGGAGATTCCTCTTAAGATTTTTAAATTAGGCCCTAGGTTATAATACCTTACAGGAGACTTCCCTCTTACCTCTCCCCAAGTAGAACCCTCACGTAATGGACAAACTTCCTCAATGCCTTTCTGAGACAGCAATGGGTGGTCTTAAAACTCTTCTTTTCTACCAAGGGTACATTCATTCAAAGACCTCAGCTCTGTTTTCCATTTAAAGTCTCAGTCTTTACTGACCAAGTCCTCATCTTCTGTCTCCTGTAGTAAATTAATCTTCAGAAACCACATCCTGCTTCTTTGGATTGCTTCTAAAACACTCTGCTTATCCTCAGACTCAGTTCAATTTCTTTTGTTTTTGGCCTCTGGGGATAATCCTACTTATGAGTTCTGTTACGTATTTTAAAAAAAAGTTTGCTGTGTTTATCTGAAATACATTGTTGTTTTACTATAGTGTTTTAAAAATATTATCTAGCACTAACTCTTAACTACATAAAAATTATTATTATTTTTAGTCAACTATTAATTAGATTTGTAAACATTTTCCAAATGTCCATGCTTTTCATTGTTTTTAAATTCCACTTCTTCCCTATTCTTTTTTGCAAAGTATATTCATTATTTTAAAATCTTAGAATTTGTAGAAAATCTATTCTTCTAGGTGTGAAAAAAAGTAGTCACTATTTTGCCTTTACTCTTGAGTGACAGTTTAACTGCATATTTAATTCTAACTAGACAGTTTATTTTTCCTCAATACTTTGAAGATATTCCTTCATTGTTTTCTGGCATCTATTGTTGCTAATAAAAATCTCCCGTCTTGTAATTGTGTTTTTACTATATAATTGCAAGAGAAATCAAGATATAAGGCTGCATTCATAGTGTAATTCCATGTTTTGAAAACATATGTATAAGAATTATTTAGTATCTAATACTTAAAAACCAATAGTAAGAGTTTAGCAAGTAAGAAATAACCATTATGTGAATTCATCTGTTTCCAAGTTTTGGTTGTAAGTATTGGATATTTATGTCTCTTTCTGGAAGCCAATTTAACAATATGTCAAAGGCTTTCAAAAAGCTCAATCCAATATTTCACTTTTAAGAGATACAGAGAGACCTTCATTTATAAAATTATTCATTGCTTGATTTTATGTCAAAAAATGAAAATAAAAGTACAAAATATTATGCAGTCATTAAAATTATACTCTTGAAGAATTAATTGTATGTAAAGTCACATACTATGCTTTTTAAAATTAAAAGTATCAAACATATTATGATTACATAGTGTTAAGGAATAAGCATACATATACCTCTGCCATTTGTTAAGAATACCTTGTTCTGAATGCTGGGATTGTATGTAACATTTATTTCTTTACAATTTTTAAACAATTTTCTAAGTTCTAAGTTCTATATAGTAAAGAAGTAATGTTTCTACAATTTCAAACAAAATGAAAAGTTGTTAAAATGCATGCACATCATAACCCTTGTTACTAGGTAACTTAGAATACAACATTGTTGATCACATCTTTGAAGTATGGCAATGGGAATGCAGTCTGTCCACAGATTTTTTTTTCTCTCACCCAGAAGAATGCAGGCTAGCCTTGTGCCCTGATGGTTTTTCTACCAATGCTAGAAGTACATAGCTCAGTAAGTGCCCCCTTTCCATATACAGCCTCCTGAATCATTGTGTCACCCTTACTTGTTCCAGGCTACCTTGTTTCCCTGTTTAATGTGTTCTTCACTCTCCCAATTTCATAACTGGTACGTTACCTTCTACTTTTGGAGTAGACAGTAGACCCTATTGTCTCTGCTATGGTCACATTCCTGTCCTTGGCTAAGACTGCCCATGGCTAGGTGGCTGGTCTTTATGTTGCTGATTCTTCTGTTTCACAAATTACCGAAGGCAATCCCCCTCCTAGCTAATTGGGCTCTATATGGCATCCTTGTCAGTTTCGATTCCCATTTGTATCCTTTCTCTCCCATCCCCTTGTCTTTTCAGCTGCTACTAGTATAGAATGGTAGATTATGCATAAAACCAAGTTATCAACCATTTTTAATTAAATGTTTTAACAATTAAACTGAATAAAAAATACTTCATTCATGTTTCTATATTTTTAAAGTATAACATCTTAAATTTTGAAAGAGCTTTATCTTCAGTGAAATATATAAATGGGTGAAAGATTTCATTTCTATTAACATTGTGAAACTTCCCATTTCTCTTTTTGCCAAGGTGAACTGATGTAATGCAGGATTTTGTTCTTTTCAGGAGAAGATAAGCAACTTTATAAAAACCTTAAGGGAGAGAGAGACAGAAAAAAAAAAAACACTTCTTGTATAACAAGTACAGGTTAGGTAACTGGTATTTTTACATGAGGATTTTTGGCTCAATAGAAGGGAGAGAATTTTACAGCCCCAAATAGCAATCAGAAATCCTTCAGACTGACAGAGACGCATTTGAATATTAGGGATTCTGAATGATTTCTTTTTAAAACTAGGCAAAATTGAATTTTGATATCTCTTTTTTAAAATTAATCTGTCCTGAGAGAATATCAAATAATTGTACCCCAGCTACATAAAATTTTCAGCATTCTACGTCTCCTTTTCAAAAACTGCATTATTTTGACACTAATGATAAGAATTGAGTTTTCAAACTTAATTTTATATTTTGGCCTTGGAATTTCAAGATGTTTCTTTAGAAGGGAATTTTAATATTTGTCCTGGCTTCCTTACAGTGTTACTGTGAGGGCAAAAATCAGATAAAGTATATAAAAGTGTACTGTATGCTTTCAAGCAGTCTCTGGATCCATGATTAATATCCATATAGCACATCCTTGCTTATGAAATTTTGTGTAACAAAAAATACCTCCTACACGTCCAATCACATCTTAGCCAATACTGTTTTCAAACACCTGGCTCAAATATTCAATCACTGAATTTTTTACCGAAATATTCTCTTACCTTTCATGGGTCAAGCAGGTTTACCTTTAGGTGTCACTTTTCTGCTTCCCAAGTAGTAAAAGAGCTGGTAATAGCAATGCCCAAGGCACCAGTATCGCCTAATAATTCGCCTCCTGATGATACTAGTTATTTTGAAAATAACAGTTGATCTTTGAGTGTGTTCTCTGTGCTTCAGGCACAGTACTAACACTTTTACAGGCATTATTTTATTTAATACTCAAAAATAACTTATAAGGTTGATATAATTACCCACCTTTAGTGAGATAATACTAAAATTCAGGGAAGTTCATTCATTCATTTAATCAGTTTGTACTGAGAGCCAAATATCTACCAACTTCTGAGCTAGATGGGGAAGAAAGAATAGTAATGAAGATGAGAACAGTTCCTTGAATCCAGGGGATTTATATTATAGTTGAAAGAAAGAAAACAAAGAAATGTGTACCACATGGAAAGTAATGAGTATTCTGCTGAGCATTGAAACTGAGTGGCTATTTTAGAAAGAGGTTAAAGAAGACCTTCCTGAGAATGTCCTGAAGGATAGAGCCTGAGTGACAGGAAGGGGCCAGGCACATGAAGAAGTCAGCAGAGAGAACACTGGGCTATACACAGGCAGGTCCCAAGATGGGAATAAGAGCTATGACGATGGGGTGATGAACATCCTGGATTCTCATTGGAGTTGGAACTGATAGGTTTTCTGTTGGACTGGAGGTAGGGTAATGGAATTAGATGAATCAAGGGTATTTTGTTTGTTGGTTTGTTTGGAATGAAATACTAGGTTATTGATGGGCTGTTTAGGGATGATGAAGAGGAGTAGGTAGGTTTGGGGAAAGAGCACCAGTTCTTTTTGTTGTTGTTTAAACTCTTTTATGGTGGTAAAATTTATATAAGATTTACCATTTTTAATTGTAAAGTCCACTGGCATTAAGTACATTCCCGTTGTTGTGCAATCATCACCAGCATCTGCCTCCAAAACTTTTTCATCTGCCCATACTGAAACTTTATAACCACTAAACAATAGTTCTCTAATTTGTCTCCCTTCATCCTCTGGCAACTACCATTCTACTTTCTGCTGTATAAATTTGACTACTTCAGGTACCTTATATAAGTGGAGTCATACAGTATTTGTGAGTGTGTGTGTGACTGGTTTATTTCACTTAGCATAATGTCAGGTTTCATCCACACAGTAGCATGTGTCAGAATTTCCTTCCTTTCTTTTAATTTCTTCAATAGTCTTTATTTTAGTTTCACAGCAAAGTCGAACAAAAAGTACAGAGACTTCCCACATATCCCCAGCCCCTTCACATCCACAGCCTATCCTACTGTAAACATCTCGTACTAGAGTAGTACATTTGTTACAATCGATAAGCCTTCGTTGCGAGTTACCTTTTGACTTGAAGATATCAGGAGGCCTGATGAGAGCGTGCTGTGGAGTTCTGACTCAGGACTCAGACATGGTATTCAAAGCTAAGGCCTGAATGAGATCACCTGGGATAGAGTATGTAAAGGCAAGAAAGGGACCCAGAGGGGATAAAAAGATCTTCGGCACTTCTGTGTTTAGAAGTCAAGCAGAGACAAGAAACAGCAACGAACACAGAGGAGGAAAGACTTCGATACTAGGTATAGCATAGAAGAACAGCCAGAAGGAGACAAGAGTATCAGGGAATCCAAAAGAGGCAGCACCTCAAAAATGTTGCCATTAAATATAGCAGATGCTAATGGGAGGTCAGTCAAGCAAAATTCACATGAGAAGTGGCCTTTGGATTTGGCAATATGAACATTCATAGTGACCTTGACAACAGAAAATTCAGCAGGATACTAGGGAGAGATGAGCGAGTTACCCAGAGGCATGTAACTAGTAAGTGGAAGAATTTAAATGCCAACCTGGGTAGTCTGTCTCCATGGCTGTGTGCTCAGCCATTCATAATATGACCTCTCAAAGACAGTGCATCATCTTGTGGTTATGCTCTTTGAATATCTGTGTCTAGATACAATGCATAGATTATTATTCTAAACAAAATACTTTGAACCAGAACATCAAGAACATGAATAATCTCTCCTCGTATGTTCAGTATCGATTATGTTCGTCTCTGACAACTGCACTTCTGTTTGTCATCCTGGAATTAGTTTTGCCAAATTGGTGGCTTCTTGCTGTGTTGCAATGAGCATTTCTTTCCATATTTCATCAAGATTCTCACAGATTCTTCTTATTTTTCTTTTTTATTCCACCAGTTGTGCTGGAGCATTTTGGTTGGGTCTCAGCTCCACATTTATTCTTTGCTTCCACCAGAGCTGAAAACTTGCAAACTGTATTTTCCAGACTCCTTTCCCAGCTGACTTCTGATTTTCCATTGGGGGAATATCGTGAGAGGTTCGAAAGGAAAAGGGCAAAGCCACTGTTGTCTTTCGTTGGTCAGCACCTGTGAGAGAGCCCACAGCAATGTGAGGCTGCTGTAGGAGACTATGGGCTCCAGCGAGTCAGTGGGTTTCAGGCCACTGATCTGGGGCACAGGCGCAGTGGGATCTGTGGGCTCCTGTGTGGGTCCTCAGAGGAGGAAGCTGATTCCTGAGCTATTGATAATAGCATCCTCTTCTCTTTTTCTCTTCAGATATACTTTTTCCCCTTTTGTTACTCAGCCCTTCTAACAAATTAGTAGTCACTTGTCTGTATTGAATTCTTTTCATCTGGATTATTTTCTGCATTTGTCATACACACTGACCTATACAACAACATAACAACATAACAGAACATGAAACTAAAAATAACAAAATTCACACATGTGCTCCAGCAACAATAAATAAAACTATTTCATTTTCTCATGAAAATAAAACATTTTCTTTCCATGTGTCTAAGATTGAATAGATTTTAGGTGTTCCTCTCTCTAATAGTTTTTAAAATATAGACTCACTTCAGAGATCAGCATATTAGTGAGTGGTAAATTTTCAAGTTATTCTAAAGCCTTAGAATCTAGACGATGATTTGATTTGAACTTTTTACTTATTCTCTAAATAATATGCCCACATATACCATCCCTAACTACTCAGTACTACAGATTCCATGGTGTAAGAAAGAAAAAGAAAGAAAACGATGGATTTACAACCTATTTGTGTAGACTGATGACCTCCATTTCTGCATGACGTGAAAGAAGTAGCAGTTATTAAATATTATCACCCAGTGTCTAGAACTTCCTTTACCAGGGACACATCACTACAATTAAGGACTTAAAAATAGCAAACATTAGTTTTGCTCCTCTCAGGTTTTAGGATAAGATTTACTTGAGTTTGGATACTTGATTTATTTCTTTGTGTTTTTATTTTCTGTATTTTAATAGGTTTTGGGGGAACAGGTAGTGTTTGGTTACATCAATAAGTTCTTTAGTGATGATTTCTGAGATTTTGGTGCACCCATCACCAGGGCAGTGTACGCTGTACCTAATGTGTAGTCATTTGTCCCTCACCCCTCTCCCATTCTTTCTTCCTAATACCCAAAGTCCAGCCGAAATGTCCATCAATCAACGATTGGATAAAGAAAATGTGGTACATATACACCTGGGAATACTCCTCAGCTATGGAAAGAAACAGAATAATGGTTTTCGCAGCAACCTGGATGGAATTGGAGACCATTATTCTAAGTGAAGTAACTCAGGAATAGAATACCAAACATTGCATGTTCTCGGTCATAAGCAGGAGCTAAGCTATGAGGATGCAAAATCGTGAGAAGGATACAATGAAATGATACAATGATTCACTTATTAGCGCAATAACTTAAGCAATGTATTATTGCTCTCATTCTCAATTTCCTAACTGCAAAATGGGAATAATAATGTCTACCAAGAGGATTGTTTCAAAAATTATATAAGATATCTGTGTGCCTAGTAACTAATACAATTAATAATATATTTTCTCAGTTCTCAATTGCTATTGATGTTAAGATGCACAGGTGCGTTAAAATGTTTTTAGGACCACAAGGTGGTATGAAGAACTTCATTGTGGTGAATGTATGCAGGAAGTACAAAGGAAACACTTAAACATTATTCATATATTTTTTGAAAAGGTCTTGAAGGAGAGCAAGGTATTTCTGAGTCACCTTTACAGAGGCAAATCTCTGGCTTAAGTAACTTAACTTTGCACACTTTGCCCCTCCTTTTATTGTTGATAACTATTGTATAGATTTAAATTATTGGGCCCTAAAAAGAAGGTAGGAAGAGGAGAGAAAGATAATTAATAACTTTGAGATTATTATCTTTCTCTATACCAGGTCTATCCACTAGAGTAGCCACTATTTGACAAGTGAAAAATGGCTGGTCTGATGAAGTGTAAAACATGCATCAAATTTTGAATGCGTAATATGAAAGTCAGGATGTAAAAACTGTATTAATATTTTGTATTGAGTAATTGTTTAAATGATCATTTATTTTCATTTTTTGATTTTTAAAACTTTTAGTAAAATTCACATAAAATGACCATCTTACCATTTTTATGTGTATAGTTCAGTGGTATTACATGCAGATTGCTGTCCTACAGTCACCACAATCCATCCACGGAATTCTCTCCTTCTTACAAAACATACCCTGTACCTGTCAAGTAACAACTCCTCATTTTTCCCTCCTCTGAACCCCTGGAAACTATCATTTTACCTTCTGCCTTTATAAATTTGGCTTCTCTAGGTTAAAATAAGATTTAATACATATTATTAAACCTATAAATATATTATTTAAATTTATTTTTATTTTTACTTTTTAAAATATGGCTATTAGAAAATTTAAAATTACATCTATGGTTCACAGTATATTTCTATTGGATATTGCTACTCTTTCTATGCTGTCAGATACAGTAGCCACTAGCCAAGTAGTTATTTAAACTTAAATCAATTAACACTAAATAGAATTATATTTTTAATGTCTCATTTGCACCAGTCAAATTTCAAGAGTTCGATAGCCACCTGTGGTCAGTGGCTACCATATTGAACAATGCAGACACAAAACATTTTTTATCATTGCAGTAAATTCTGTTGAACAGTGCTGTTCTAGAAAATCCAACCAAATAGGGACGGGACATGGTGGCTAACGCCTGTAATCCCAGCACTTTGGGAGGCCAAGGCTGGCAGATCACAAGGTCAGGAGTTCAAGACCAGCCTGGTCAACATGGTGAAACCGTGTCTCTATTAAAAATACAAAAAATTAACTGGGCATGGTGGTACACGCCTGTAATCCCAGCTACTTGGGAGGCTGAGGCAGGAGAATTGCTTGAACCCAGGAGGCGGAGGTTGCAGTGAGCTGAGATCAAGCCACTGCACTCCAGCCTGGGCTACAGAGCGAGACTCTGTCTCAGAATAAAAAAAGAAAAAAGAAAATCCAACCAAAGAAACAGCCAAAGGGAAACAAATAAATCTGAAACAAGGTCAGTGTGGTTGAGCAAATAGTTCTTGCAACCACAAGAGAAAATGACAATTAAATTTATTGTACAAAGATTAAAAAGTATTATGAAATTTGCAGGTTGCATTATTTATTGTAAAACACTTGGGCAACATCAACAGACAGCTTCAGTTTTTTTTCCCATGAAATTGTAGATGTTGCTACCAAATGTACAACACACGACTGTGTACTGTCATAAGTCAGCTAAAACACATGTAAACATATGTCATGTCAGTCATTAAGAAGAAGGGTGTAATTACATTTTTAAATGTGGCAAAGCATTTTAGAAGTAGTGTATAATTTTCCAGAGCAGAAGTCTTTGTGAACACATCTTTCTCTGAGCGTTTACACAGCCTGACATCTTCAGGTTTGTTCATATCAAGAGCCCCACTGTGAACAAGCCAGCTGCAGACAAAAGAAGCAATTTGTTTTGTAGGTGCCATTTCATTGAAGAGAACCAAAAAGAAGCAGCAAGATAGAGTCACAGAGTCTCAGATGGACAGAAAATCAAGATAAGCAAGAGTACTTCCAGATTAGAATGAGTAGCTGAAAACTTTCTAAGTTCTGCTAATATTAAAAGAATGGATGTTTAATAATTGCCTATGACCAAGATGCTGTCATAGCAAATGTAGTGTTTATTCTTCAGAAATCAGTATCTTTGCACTTTTGATTCAATAATGTACAGTATATCTCACCGAGGACCTCATAATTTAGCATCTGTACTTTTACAATTTCTGCTTTCATTTTCCATCTCCCACTACTCTCTGAGCTTGAATGCAAGCTCTCTGAGGGCAGCTACCTTGTCTCTTTTGTTTCCTCCCTATCCTCAGTACCATAGCAAATATCATGACACCTAATTAGCAGGAGCACTATTCACGTGCCCATCTTACACTGCAGAGGTGTCCTGGCACATGATTGGTGCACAATAAATACCTGTTAACAGATATTTTAATACAAGGAGGCCAAGTTTATCTTTCTGTCCTCTGCTAGATTGTCAACATGAGGATGACTGCCTTTTCTTGTTGTTGATAGATAATGGAATCACAGCACCTGATATAGTAAGTTGTATACTTTAGTGCTTGATAACTATTTATTGAATTAAATACAGGGGCAAGGTGAAGTTATACAGAAACCTCCCAAAAAGGAAGACGACTTAATTTCTCTCACGTGTTTCTTTCATGATAATTTAACATATGAGATGTTGTTGGCAATGGAAAAAAAAAACAACCATTGCTCATTATTACGATTGTTCACATAACCTACCCGGGAACTAATTATTCAAAGTAAAGGATTTTGTTTTTCTTTTATTCAATTCACCGAAATGCTAGTCTATGCTGAACATTTAAATCTGCATTTAAATGATGATTACTTTGGTTTTCCTTCTGATTTATTTGTTGTAAAAAAATTACCAAGTAATGCTGCTATTCTAGGGACTTAAAAAGCAAACCAAACAAACCAACAAAATAAAACCCAGAAATAAAAGTCCCTTACTCTGTTTACAGGTATCACAGCAGAGAGTGGTATCTGCTATGTTAGAGGTGTTTGTATACAGCTAGGATTTTTGAACGCCTTTTGCAGGCAGTCAATAGACATCCTTTCCACTTTCATTTTGCCCTTTCTTTGAATTGTGCTCTTTGTAAACTTTATATTGCTGGATTATTTATCTGTTTAGTTATTCATGTACTTAATCCAATGCCTTTACCTTTTAACAAAGAAATTTAATCCATTCACATTGATTGGGAATACATCAAGAAATGTTACCAATAACTCTGCTCACTTTCCCTCTTCTCAATGAAGTTTACCTTGCCACCCATACTGCAGCCTCTTCTCACATTTAAAATTTCCCTCTCCTATTTATAGTGACCCAGAATTATTATTAGAAGATTTTGGAATGTCCGTATCATTACTCCATGGCATTTATATTTTATTTTATCCTTTCAATTTCTTTATTCACTTACATTGACACTAACAAAATCATTTTACTTGATGTCTCAGCTTATGACTTTATTTTACTATTTTATCAAGGTTTTAATTTCGTTTACATCATTGATCTCCAGTAGACAGCATTTTAAGATAAACTTGTATCTCACGAAAAGAGTCCTCTCACATTCCTCTAGGGACTAATTATACTTCTTCTAAACACTCCTTTGGCTGACATAATTAATGTTCCTCTGAAGTTTTAGCTCTCCTGCTTGTATTTCCTGTGCACTCTATGGGTTTTCCTAAAATGTGTGTGATTCTTGACCACAAGCTCACCTATGTGTTTAATATTGTTGGTGTGTGTGTATTAGTAAGGATGGCACAAGGCACTTTCTATTTCTATTTCATTCGAATATGACCATCGAATTCAATGGTCCTGAGTTTGAACCATGACTCTGCTAATGTTTTTTAAAAGAATATAAATTACTATAACTTTTTTGGAAGGCAATTTGGTAAAGGAAAATAAATTGTTATTAGGTTTAAAGTGAGTCCATGAGGATAACAAGGTTAATTACTATAATTCATTAATTTGAACCTATATTAATTTTGTTATATGGAAATATGGAGTAGAAAATATCAATTACTGGAAGAATCAGAAGAGGATTTATTATATAAATCCTGGAAAAGTATTAATTTTTTGTCAGTAGAAACAAGTGAATAAGTAAAATCATTACCAAACATACATATCTGGAAAGCTGGATCTCATAAAATGGCAATAAAGCAGGAAGTGAGAACTGCTAGAATTGTGGAATATTTTGTTTAATTGATGGCAGGAGTGGAGTGAACTAGGAATTCAGTGGTACTTTTGCCATGAGGGGTTACAATTTCAGTAAAGGCAACACTGCACATTAATCTCTCCTGTTATTCCTGGCAACAAGGGGTTCTCTACAAGCCACTAGCATTTTAATAAGAAAAACCGATGTGTAAATTAAACAGTCATTTGTCGGAGAAGCTCTTTTTGGAGAAAGACCTGGGGAGGGATTTGCGAGGGGTTTATGTCTTTTAAAGAGGATCTTGGGAGAAAAAATGGAAATCCTGCTTATAATGAGAGGGTACACACCTGCCAAGTGTCTGGTGCAGCTCATACCCACTGCTTGAACAACACATTTGTATTTCACTGTGGTATGATCTGTTCATTGGCTGGAGGGAATTGGTCCTGAGAAATAGAGAGTACTCACTCTTCTGGTTGTCTATATGCATTGTCTTGAGTAAGGTACACTTGAAGCAACCCACCTTAGCATTTCTCTTCCTCCCCATTCCTTGCCATTGAGTTTTGAGAGAAGAAAAGGAATGGAATAGAAAGAGAAAATTCCACTATAGAAACCAAAAGTTACATAATACTCCTCAATCTATAGGCAAGAAATTAGAAGTGACCTTTCCTTCACAAACAATATTTTCTTAGCCACATCTACCAAATATTAACATTTTCCCAAGCTATGTAATCACGCCCCAAAACTTCAAAAACACTGCTTCATTGATATTGGTTCTGTTTTTGTTCCAGAACAAATGACACACTCTTGAAATGGAATAATGAGTTCTATAAGCATTCTGGTTAGAAATCTGTGGATTTTATATGGAACAATTTTCACAGCTTACATCACAGCTTACCCTTGGGACGTCTGCTTTATAAAAGACTGCTAGAAGCACATTTTAGTATTCATAGTCACCAAGTCGCTTCCCAAGTGATGCTTAGAACGTCTCTATGGATGAGCCAGTTATTGAAAAAAAAAGAAAAGAAAAGAAACAAACAAACAAAAAACCGCATGGTGGTGCACCTTTTATAGAGATAAGCAACTGGACAGCGATGACTTAAAGTCCATAAGACTACCTTCTGGAATCCCTCCCTTATCTTCCCTTCTACTGGCCTTATTGTTTTGGGTTTGAGCTATTGTCATGACTATCTGATGTCTTCTTGTCTACTCTCAGTTATCTAGATTAATCAGTTTCTATCATGTGAGTCTATCCTCAACAACCTTCAATGGTTCCCCAGTGCCTAAAAAATAAAAATCCAACCTCTTGGCTTAGTATCAAAGCTGATGCAGAAACCCCTGCTTCCTAAAGTACATCTCCATGCCATCACAGTTTCTATTCAGCTTTCTTTTCCTGATGTTTTATAGTATTTTCCTTCCTTGTTTTCCTGGTTCAATTTATTTCAGTGCAACACTTTAGTGAAACCACTCCATCCATGGAAATCCATGGAAATTCTTCGCACCTATACCCTTTCCCCTAATCACCTAGACAGTTATGATCTCCCTTAATCTCTTCTAACATTTGTCTGTATAATACCTATAAAGAGTTTAAAACAGAGTCTAGCATATAATAGGTGCTTATTACTAAAATGATCATAAACAACCATGTTCTATACTTATTTTCTACTTTTCTCCCCTTATGGTTGTGTGTTTTCAAGGACAGCTACCATGTCTAACCCATTTTTGAACAATCACAGTGCCTAATCCAATGGTTCCTCACTGGAATCCTTAGTAAAGATTTGTTGAACAACTTAAATAGTGACATATACTATTCAGTGGCAAATGTTTATAGTTTTCTTCACTGACATAAATAGAAAAGCCTTTGCAAAAAAGAACTAACTGTTCATCAAACACGTAGATAGATATGGAGTTGCTATTGGCATAAGATTGTCCTTTGGCACAAGTTCGTTGGTTGGGTCATCATAAGCTTTTTCTCTTTGTGGCTCAATCTTGGTTATCCGTATTTTGCTCAGCCTCTGACTTTGTGTATAAATACTATTCTCTTCCTGCTCTTCTCTCATTCCCTGCATTTGATGTCACTGTTTCCCTGAAAACCCCCAAAATGGTCTCGATTCCTCCCAATAAGGATTTTGGAAAATACCTTCAATGTTGCCATTTTCCATGGCTACAACATTCTATAGCCTTTCAACATTCTCTAATCTCCTTTTTCTGAATTCTACTCCCTCCAGAGAACTAGCTTCAATTCACCAGAGGTGAGACTCAGGGAATTGATAAACTTGGTAGAAACTTTTCTCTGTATATTTCTCAAAGAACGTTATACTTGCTTTATGTTTTTCATGGAAATATAAGAGAAACAAATCAATGTGTAAGAGAAGGCACAAATTCTAAGTCCAGAGTTATACAAATCAATGGCATTATTTTAAAATTATGCTATTAAATATATTCCTTGCTAACATATCTCTTTAGCACCTAACGATAGGTATCCTTAGCAAGAAACACATTTACAAAGAATACAATTTTTGCCTTGCAATGAAATACTCTATTGAGTCTATCTTGTATTACTGGACTTGGGCTTTACATTGGCATTAGTCAAAGCAGTAATCACAATTACAGAAATTGAGAGAAAAAAAAAAAAGAGTGCTTTTCTAAGCTAGATGAATGGGAGAAAGGCTAAACCTCTGACAGAAAGATTTTACTGTATGTGAAAATCCCTCTTACTGGGTCACCATTACTCGAAGGAGGGCTTGCTGAAAATAAGAAATTCACAGCTATCCTGCTGACATGGAGAGAAAGAAAACTTTAAAGCAAACCTTGGAGAAATGATTTTTAAAGTAGTAGAGTTGAGGCTTGACCCAGTAATAGATTTTGAAAGGGTGTTTGGTATCTCTGCGGTAAGTCGGGCTGTCCAACAGACACGGCTCTGAACCCGAATACAACAAAGCTGGAGGCACCTTAATAGCGATATTGATTGACTATAAACAAAGACAGGAGAAAGTAACCAGGATAGCGGAGAAAAATGTATTTGGGGAAAAAGGTTATTATCCTCCTTCGGGATGACTAATACCACAGCCAGAGAAATTCATTTTACAACAAATATTTTTTGAGATCCTACAATGTGCCGGGCACTGGATAAAAGACACATTTCTAACCCTCAAGGCATTTGTAGGCTAGTTTATGTGTTTTAGGGAGGTTGATGGAAGCAGGGAAGAATCCATGGCCTATACACAAAAATAAAACCTGCCACTTTAACATTATCAGTAACCCACACTCTACTGAATTGCTCTGAAACAGAAAGACTCTCATTTTGTTTCTGCCACAAAGTAGCTGGGTAACTTAGAGTGGTTACTTCACTTTTCTGAACCTTCATTTCCTCTTGGCCATATTATGGGGCAGGCTGAGAAGGGTTGATGGGAGGGAGACAGAAAACAATGATGAGTTCTAAATCTGCTTCCCATTCTAGAATTTAAATTTGGTTGGAAATTGGTATACAGCAGAATGTGATCTCTAATGAGCTCTGTGAACAGAAGATAAACTTTGAGAGAATCATTTTTTTTTTTGACAGAGTCTCACTCTGTCACCTAGGTTGGAGTACAGTGGCACAATCTCAGCTCGCTGCAACCCCTGCCTTCTGGGCTGAAGCTATCCTCCTGCCTCAGCCTCCCGAGTACCTGGGACTACAGGTGGGCACCACCACGCCTGGCTAATTTTTGTATTTTTAGTAGAGATGGGGTTTTGCCATGTTGGCCAGACTGGTGTCAAACTCTTCACCTCAAGTGATCCTCCTGTCTCAGCCTCCTGAGTAGCTGGGACTATGGGTGGACTCCACCATGTCTGGCTAATTTTTATATTTTTAGTATAGAGGGGTTTTTGCCCTGTTGGCCAGACTGGTCACAAACTCCTGACCTCAAGTTATCCACCTGCCTTGGCCTCCCAAAGTGCTGGGATTACAGGCATGAGCCACGACGCCCTGTCACAAATCAATTTTTACCAGACCTGTCGGTTGAGTTATTCAAGACAGGAAGGGGTTTTGAAACAGTGCCATTTTCCTTATCATCAGCATGCTTCCCCCTAGTTTCACATTTCTGTTTCTGAGATATGCAGAAAACTTCATAAAAAATAAGGTGAGTGGCCCAGCATTAGTCAGGGGAAAATCATGGAGCTGGGAGAGGCCCCCATGGAGCACCTGGGAGAGGCTCCTAGATGCATTCTTTCTGAAGAATGGGATTTAATGGGTTACTTTGGAATCATCCAATGTGTAGTAACTCTACCTTGTAGAATACTTCAAAGTGGCTGAGAAATCAACATTTCTCTTGATCTATGTGTATAGTTGCCTTCCAACCTTGAAATGGTCTGCTGTCCAATCTGCTGCAGCTACAGAATTCCCTAAGTAACAGACTGTGTGAACTTCAACATTGAAGGTAGAAAAAAAAAAATCTAGTCTCACCCACCATCTTAAAGAGGGAACCATATATGGCAGACATTTGGAACTTTACAGTCACTCCTCAATCTCAGTACTTTGAGACACTGAGGCAGGTGAATTGCCTGAGGTCAGGAGTTTGAGACCAGCATGGCTAAAATGGTGAAATCCCATCTCTACCAAAAATACAAAAATTAGCCGAGCATAGTAACGGGTGCCTGTAATCCCAGCTACTCAGGAGGCTGAGGCAGAAGGATCACTGGAACCCAGGAGGCAGAGTTCCAGTGAACCGAGATCTCACCACTGCACTCCAGCCTGAGCAACAGAGCAAGACTCCTCCAATAAAAAATAAATGTTTAAGCATCTAGCATAAGGCAGATAGAGTTCCAGAACTGAAGTGATGGCAGCTTAAAAAGAAAAAGACAACTTGATCTTGTAATCTGATGGGTGAGAGAGGCAGTACACACATGAAAAATAAATAAAAAATGAACTTCAGAGAGCAGCAAGTGCTATTACAATCACAGTCCCACCCTGAATCTGGCTGTGGCTGCAGCAATTGCTTCTATATAAAGCTTTAACCAGCTTCATACAAGTAGATCTTGCTGGGGCCTCACTATGGACCTGTGCTATGGACCCCTGATGCCCTGCCTAGAGCTACTCAGCTTGGACCCCTGTGGCAACCCCCTGGGCACTCATTCATGGAACTGCCACCCTTGAGCAATGAGTAAAGGAAACCTGGGGGGTGGAAGATAAATGTGATTCCTGCCGGGTGCGGTGGCTCACGCCTGTAATCCCAGCACTTTGGGAGACCGAGGCGGGTGGATCACGAGGTCAAGAGATCGAGACCATCCTGGTCAACATGGTGAAACCCCGTCTGTACTAAAAATACAAAAAATTACCTGGGCATGGTGGCGTGTGCCTGTAATCCCACCTACTCAGGAGGCTGGGGCAGGAGAATTGCCTCAACCCAGGAGGCGGAGGTTGCGGTGAGCCGAGATCGCGCCATTGCACTCCAGCCTGGGTAACAAGAGTGAAACTCTGTCTCAAAAAAAAAAGTGATTCCTAGGTCATCTCCATAAAGAAAAGTTCTAAAATGCATTTCATTAGGCACCTCAGAAGTTTCCACGAAAATGAAAATGCCTTCTTGTGTTTGCTTTCCTTCCCTACTTCACTCTCCTATCGCTCACACTGGCTCCTTGGAACCATTCTCAAATAAAATACCTTCCTGCAGGCATTTGCTCAGGGTTTGCTTTATGGAGATACCAGGCTACTGCCCCATACAAAATCCTTGTGCATCTATGGCATTGCCCAGCGATGTATTCAATCTGGCAGTGCAGAATATACTCAGGGGTGATGGAAGGTGCAGCGAGGGAGCTGGAGCAATAGACTTTGGGATTGCTCTGCAAGTATGAGGTTTCTTTGAAGGTGGGTGCTTTATATTTAAAATCCAGGTGAATTTTGCCTTTTTCTTCACAATATTTCCATGTACATGTTAATATAAAAATATTACCTTTGCAGCACGTCCATGATTGGAGACCTACAATGGCTGACTGGGTGGCCTCACTGTTACCAGCATTGTCCCCGTTGAAGTCATGCTTCTTCTCATTCTAATATGCAAATTTGCTCAAGTATCAAATAATTCCTTGCTGAAAACTTTTAAAGGGACTGACCTGACCCTTGGATGAAGTTCTGATGAAGTTCAAACTCCTTAACATGATTTACAAGGTCTTGCATAATTTGGCCCATGAGTACCTCTCCGGTCATTTGCTATCCTCTCCTTGACATTTATCATCCAGCCATAATGAATTTCTTTTCATCTCTTTGACTCTTCATGTGTTCTTGCCTCCAGGCATTTGCTCATTCTGTTGAATCAGCCTGCAAACCTCACCCCACTGCTGTGCAACCTGCCCTTGTACACCTTCTCCAGTCCTCAGCTGCCTACCGGAAAGATGGTATCCCATTTTTGTCTGGGTTAGAAGCCTGCCTGTGAGCTCCTGTCACATTTTGGTCTTCTGTCATAGCACACGTTTTACCCTTTTGTTCTTGTCTCTTATTAGTTTCAGTCGCCAGTGGAGCAGATGCATGGGGCAACAGATGCTGCCATTGATTCCTGGTGCCTAGCGCCTTGTGCAAGTACTAGGAGCAAAGGTAAAGACTGTAAACTTAGGATCCTTAGAGTCATTGAGTTCAAATATTTTTCCTGGTACCTACTTGCTGGCAACTCTTTTAAGGTTTTTTAGTGTTTTCATCTGTATGTAGTAGGACATAATATCCTGATTTTAGAATGATTAGAAATAAATAATTCATGCAATTTAGCACAATGACCCATAGAAAGTACTTAATAAATGACAGCTAGTATAATTATAATTATATTCTAGTAATTATTATTTTATTATATTAATAGGTGTTCACTATATAAGTATAAAATGATGAACAAAGGCAAAACAACAGAAAATATTTGATACCTTTTCTCATTTGTTAAAAAGCAAATCATTACTTATTTATTTAGAGACAGGGTCTTGCTCTGTCACATGGGGCTGTAGTGCAGTAGCACCCTCACAGCTCACTGTGGCCTCAAACTCCTGGGCTCAAGCAATCCTCTCATTTCAGCCTCCTGAGTAGCTATACTACAGGTATGCACCACTATGCCTGGCTAATATTTAAAATATTTTGTAGAGACAGGGTCTTTCAATGTTGCCCAGGCTGGTCTCAAACTCCTGGCCTCAAGTGATCCTCCAGGTTTAGCCTCTCAAAGTGCTGGGATTACAGGTATGAGTCAGCCATACCCAGCCAAAGTAGTTTTTCATTGCCTATTGATTTCTTCTAAAACAGAGCTAACTGAATAAGCTATTGATACATATGAGATTCAGCAGCATCCAGGAAAATTTTCTTCACTGCTCCAATATCACAAATTCACATACGTTTATGGATATGACTGGCAGTAGTTTTTTCAGGCTTTTAATAACCAGATAATTAGGATGGTAGCAAAAGAGAATGTGGTAGGTACAACAAGGGTCCTCTCTCTCCCCTACAAAAATGTCTACATTCTAATCCCTGGCACCTATGAATATGTTATCTCACATGGTAAGTGGAATTTTACAGCTGGGATTAAATTATAGATCATGAAGAGATTATGCTGAATTATCTAGGTGGGCCCCATATAATCACAAAGGTCTTCACAAGAGACAGGCAGGAGGATCAGAGTGAGAGAAAAGGTGCATGGAGATGGGAGCAGAGAACAAAAAGGCTGTTTGACCTGGGGTCAGGCAAAGAATGAGAACAGCCTCCAGAAACCAGAGGAGGTAAGGAACTGATTCTCTTCAGAGCCTCCAGAAGAAGACAGCCACGACAACATCTTGATTTTGGCTCTTTTAAGACTAAGGTAGGACTCTGACCTCCAGAAATCTAAGGAACAAATTTGGATTGTTTGAAATGATTGTTTATTGTTTGTGGTAATTTGTTACAGCAGTAACAGGAAACAAATCTGGATTTGAGCTATACAGAATACTGACTACAAAGTGGTTTAGCTCAGTATTTTGGAGATTTTTGAGGATGGAGAGATTGACAAGCATGCATTTATACTAAAGAGACAGTCTCTTTTTATGTAAAATGAACTGAAGACACTCTGGAGATATAATTCCATCTTTTGCTTGCCATTTAAATCAGCAGAAGATGCTGATGTTTTCTTATTCCAAACTCTAGAATACATTCATATACATTTGGGTCTGTGATATGGTTTGGCTGTGTCCCCACCCAAGTCTCAACTTGAATTGTAGCTCCCATAATCCCCACGTGTTGTTGGGGGTAATTGAATCATGGGGATGGGTTTTTCCTATGTGATAATGGTGATAGTAAATAAGTCTCATGAGATCTGATGTCTTTATAAATGGGAATTCCCCTGCACATGCTCTCCTGCCCTTTGCCATGTAAGACATGGCTTTGCTCCTCCATTGCCTTCCACCATGATTGTGACGCCTCTCTGGCCATGTGAAACTCTGAGTCCATTAAACCTTTTTTTCTTTATATATTACCCAGTCTCAAGTATTTCTTCATAGCAGTACAAGAATAGACTAAAATACAGACTGTAACCATGCTGTTTTAAATACTTTGGCTCTGTAATGTATTTTAATATATAATAGAATGAGCCTTAACTCTTATTTTTCCTTTCAGAAAGTTTCTGGCTACTGCATATTTATGCCTTCAGGTTACTTTAGAAATATTCTTGTCATACTAAAATAGTAATATTTTAAATTTTATTTCAGTTTTAATTGACTTTGGAGGATTTTTAGTAAGTATAAGCATTGTAATTTTATTAAGACTTCTTTTTTTTTATTGAGACGGAGTTTTGCTCTTGTTACCCAGGCTGGAGTGCAATGGCACTATCTCGGCTCACAGCAACCTCCGCCTCCTGGGTTCAGGCAATTCTCCTGCCTCAGCCTCCTGAGTAGCTGGGATTACAGGCATGCACCACCATGCCCAGCTAATTTTTTGTATTTTTTTAGTAGAGATGGGGTTTCACCATGTTGACCAGGATGGTCTCGATCTCTTGACCTCGTGATCCACCCGCCCAAAGTGTTGGGATTACAGGTGTGAGCCACCGCTCCCGGACTTGTCTATTTATTTCTAAAGAAATTTGGCCTTCAGTGCTTAACCAATTTAAAAAATAACTGCTTATCTATTTGTGATAGGTACAATTCTGAGCATTTTATTTCCCCTCTAATAGTGTATGGTGTTTACCTTGACTTCTCTCCTAGATTTTATATCTCATTGCTATCTTTCCTTTACAACAAAATTTAAGAAATGGCTTAGGTCTGTTTCCCCTCAGTTGTTCTGCAGCTTGGGAAGGTCAGGGATGCAGTAGAGTAGCAGGTCTTGGCAGCAGCAATTGGGAATGCAGACTTTTTTCCCCAAATGGGTAGCCTACTATAAAAACCTTTCTTCTGTGATAATTACATTCAGGAAGGCATGTGGCGATCTCCCGTCACAGCTCTAACTACTGAGGATATCAATATGCATGCACCATTAATAAGATCATGCTAACATCCCAACCAATTGCAGAAGACTCTTGGCACCTGGTTTTTAACCACGTATCATCATGTGACACAGTAACAGTATTTTTCATTTTTTTAAACAGATTTCCTTTTTTTCACCTGACATATTTTTCTCACAAAAATACATTTGTGTTATCGCATGTATGAAATTGTATGGAGAATACAAAATCTTGTTGAGATGCAGACTCTGCACAATTTGTTAGCTGCTTTCACTAGTAAAATGGCATTCATACAAACTACCATCTTGGTCTATGTCAATTTAATTTCTTGCCGCAGCAAAATTACCAGTCACTCTATGCCTTGCACTTTCTACACCAATCATCATCATCGTAAATGCTAAAATTGTGAATGTTGAAGGTCTACTGTATTCACTGTAGCTTTCTAGACTTTAAAATCGCATAAGTAGGTAAGATGTTTCATGATAATTCCTGTAATGATGCTAATTCAGATCATTTTGTAGCTAGAAAGAGTTTTGAAAGTAGATTTTATCATTTAAGCTAAAAATCATTATGTATGCAGAGATAGCTATTATATAAATAGAAGATGGCCCTTCCAAAAAACTTCTGTTCATGAAATAGACCCCTTTTTTCCATAGATTTGTGAGGAAAATATCTGAAATATGGTTTAAGAGTCCAGAGACTAAATAGAAATGGAGAAAGACAAGATAGGGAAGTTAGAGAAGATTTAGACTATTCAATTTTATGTGGTAGTACTCAAGTTTTTCTGTTCACAGGCCTGCGGACACCATTCTTTTCTGATGTCTCAACCACTTAGATTTGCACATGGAGCTAAAATAGGCCTAGCAGGGAGACTGTAAAGGTCATTGAAAGAGAAAGTCTTTTGAACTCAGCTTACTGCACAGGACCAGTGCTTAACTGATTTCCTGTGTCACAAGGAACAAGTTTTGAAATACCACATCTAACGGAAATAAAATTATTCCTAGGGGAGATTTTTCATCGTTTCTCTTGGAAATGACACTCCACTTATTAGAGAACATATTGAAATAAGTATGTGAGCAAAATTCCCACAAAGAAATAGTCAACAGGATAGGACAGGCAGACACTCAGTAAAGTCCTTTGAAACATTCAGTGAGAAAGTAAGCTTAAAGAGGACCATTCGACTTTAGAGGAGCAACCAAATAGTTACCACATCCTGTGTGATATGGAGAAGAACACCCCAAACTGTGGTGTTATCTTACACTTTGCCCTGTGCTAACTCTAATCCCACTCACTGCTTCCCATGTCCTTCATGTAATGCAATAAAAACACATCTCATTCACTACAAATGAAGAAATCCTCTACAAACCTAAGAGAAAGTGATGATTATAAGGTCTTGTACATCTATTTCAAAGCATCCTGTTTCACTGCAGGATACCTCATTGCTGGAAGAGAAATTATTACATATCAGCAGGTGCAATTTTATTTGGATATAATATCCTTGACCAAGTAGATGGCTGCAGTTTTCTAACGTACCAACCTGACAGCTGCTTCTATGACCTTTAGTTATCGCTGTGCAGTCAACAGTAATGCTATTTCTTTGACTCACAGCATTTTCCATGGTTGTGCTCACCATTGACAGATCTGTATAGATAGAGGTCTTCTTCCACATCAAAAGGAAAAGATGGATCTTGAAGGAAACACTCTTGTGTTGACATTTAAACAAGGA
Organism: Aotus nancymaae; assembly: GCF_030222135.1. Taxonomy (NCBI): domain Eukaryota; kingdom Metazoa; phylum Chordata; class Mammalia; order Primates; family Aotidae; genus Aotus; species Aotus nancymaae. Next base: position 34,264,551 of record NW_026988455.1, read on the forward strand.
ATTTGATTTGAGGGAGAGAAATAATTTTAATTTATTGTCATTTTGAATCTGTATCACCCTGGTGAAACTGATAGCAAGACATGATAAAGCTTTTCAAAAATACCTATGGCTATATAGAGATTATGTATAAGAATGTCCTTGCCTTTAATGATCAAATATACTATATTAATATGGTTTTATACATATATACATATAAATACGTACATATGTATACATTTACACACGTTTATATTTATGCACATAAAGAATGCACATATGTGAAGGAAAAATATAAACACATTAACAATTGTTATACTTAATTATGAATATGCAAAGTTACTTGTATATTTACTTTAATTTTTGAATACCTAATTTTTTAATATTTAAAATTTTTTAAAATACTGATACCTATATTCAAATTTCAAGGCACATACAATTTATGTTAGAGTTTTTTCCCCTTATATAAGGCCATGGGCTGTAGAATGAAAGATACGTGTTAAACACCCGGAAACACACCCAGCAAGGCCGTTTGATTTTTGAAAGAGGCTGCAGGATGGCATGGCACTACCCAGGATCTTTAAACAGCAGTCAAGTACACATCCTTCCCTTCTTGCCTTCATGCTTCCTGGTTCCGTCTGCTGCCTGCTTCTCTGCAGTCATAGCCAATAACATGCTTGGGATAGAATCGGAACTCTTTTCAACTGGAGTCTCCCATATGTTCATTATAGAAAATGTGTTTGCATTTTCACTGCAACACACCGCATATACTGACACTGCCTGACTGTGAATTCGTAGCTGGGAGAGAAGAGGCACTGGCAGATGAAGTGAAAGAAAGTTGTTGAGACATAGAATTCTAGCCCAAGAGTTTCAGAGTTTCACAGGACTTTGGAGCATTTCCGTTTGGCAAAGTTCTTCTTACAGAATGCCTGGGTTATTGTTTTTTTCCCCTTCAGGCCCTTTTCTACAGGAATATGCCTATAATTTCTTCATCTATATTAACAAATAAATTTTCTCAGCATGAGACCCTAATGTGAGACAAATGTGTCTAATTTTTGATTAGTCGAAGTCTTTCTTTAAAGTGATTTTTTCTCCTGGCCATGACTCTCTTGATTCTTATTTCATGGATGCCTTTAGATTCAGTGTCATGGTCATACTCTGATTTAATTCTATGTTATGTAAATGAATGACCGGATGAGAGATGAATGAACGGGTAGATGGATAGATGGATGGAGGGATGGACAGACATGGGAGAGAGAGGTCAAGAAACAAAGAGGTAAATAACTCCAATTTTTTTCTTACTTTTAGCTGGTCTTAGAGTCTACTATCACAGAACAAATGAACAAGGTCTAGAATACAAAAAATGAGTAAACTTTATTCACCAAATCCATATTTTTGTGCTGTTTGCAACAGAAAGCTGTTTGGAGCTTTGTGGCACCTGTCTTCATAAAGTCCATGAACCTTAAGGTTTCTAACTTCTACTAAAATGGGCTAAAACTGCCATATGATGACCAAGTTTATTTTGTTATGGATTACTGGAGATTTTCAACTGCCATTGTATTAGTTCACTGGGGCCGCCAGAAAAAAGTGCCACTAACTGGGTGGCTTAAAACAACAGAAATGTGTTCTCTCACAATTTGGAAAAGTAGAAGTCTGAAATCAAGGTCCCAGCAGGGTCCTCTTCCCTCTGTAGGTTCTATAGATAAATTCCTCCTTGCCTCTTCCTAGCTTCTGGTGGTTGCTAGAAATCCTATGTGCTCCCTGGTTTGCAGATTCTTCACTCTAATTTCTGACTTCATTTTCACATGACCATCTTCCCTCAGTGTCTATCTCTGTGTCTTCATATGGTCTTTTTATAAGAGCACCAATCATTGGATTTAGGGCTCTAAATATATTATAATTTTATGTTATCTGCATTTGCAAAGCCCCTATTTCCAAATAAGGTCACATTCTTAAGTCCTGAGTGAGCAAGAATTTTGGAGAGACACTATTTAATCTCCTACACATACCAAGAAATAAATATATCTTTCGGGGATGTGGGTTTCTATTTTGAAAAATTCAGAGTAAATCTCTTGTACTTAAGATTTTTTAAATATATATATCTATACACATATATAAAATTTCCCTTTTTTCTCAGTGAAGAAGATATTTCCTTTATTTCTTCTCATCTTGTCATTCTACAGATTGACTTTCTAAATTTTATTTTAGTTGTGAAAGATGTAGGATGTTTCCAAGAGTAGTCCATTAATTCTGATTGTTCCTTCAGTAATAAAATGTATGAATTGATTCACATGATACTGCTTACAATTTACAGGACTAGTTTCACCACCATAGTCTCCCGTATCAATGCTGGAAACAAGCTACCCCAGATTCTGGTTGTGACTATTAGCTGCACTCTGCAACATCACACTTCCCTGCCTCTCTTCCTGCTGTTCCTTCTACTTGCAATGGAAGCCATTATTATCAAAATCCCATCCATTCTTCAGTGATCCAGCTAAAAGGCTTCTCTTCCCAGTTTTCTCTTTCCTACCCTATCTTCTTCCCCAAGACAGAATTAATCGCTCTGTCCTCTATTCTTGCATCAAAGAAATCCGTCTTTTACCTCAGTTTCTTTGGTGTTAGCCCTAGCACCACTGTTCCTTACCTATTTAGAGAATTTATTTAGCCTTTCTTAGGTCTTGGTAAATTGGTAATAATAATATATACATCTATGTAAATTGCTTAATAGAATGCGTGACACAAAGTAAGAAGTCGATAAATCATAGTCCTCCTTTGTAGTCATTTTCCTCTTTGTTCTGTGGTTATTTGTGAACAAATGTGCATGCCTCACTAGACAGGGAACTATTGGAAGCCAGGGGCTGTGCTTTATCTGTCTTAGCATGCCATATGCCATCAAGAACATGCTTGTTATGTAGCTGTGCTCAGTACATTTTTGCAGATTTGATAGAGAAAGGAACCCTTTTTAGATTTTATCTGAATTCTTAACTAATATGACAAGCTTTCTCTTGTCTTCTAATGAAGTTCTGGTAGAAACTTTTCCTTCTGCACAGAGTTCACATGAGACACATCAAACATTTTTTGTATTTTTTATACACAAAATTTATTTATAGTAGTATAAAATAATTGTAATACCAATACAGATGCATTTTTATTTCTTAGACACTTAATATCTTCTAGGCATACATAATACTTTATTTTGATTTCTCATCTTCATGAGAACTATACAATATTTTTGCTATTTTTCCAGATTTACCGAATATAAAACAAAGCTCAGAGAAGCTAACGCAGGAATGATGTGACGGCCAGAGTTATAACATGGGACAAGGCTCTGAAGACCTTAATCTTCCTTCTCTGCCTTCTTTCTTTTTTGTCATAATATTACAAAAAAACTTGAGAACTAGAAGGAATTATCTACTATAACTTTAACTCCTCATCCCAAATGCTGTCTTCATTTTGCATATTATGATCTGGTCTTCTCCATAGCCTGGAGCTATTGATAGCAGGGTACCATTTTGTGACTTGCTTGTTTCACCATCCCAAGTACTTTTACTAGATCTTTGTTCTATGCCATGCACCCATTATTACCATGTTTCTTTTACTTTGAGTGACAAGCAAAACATGCGGTCAATCAAATAAAGACCTTGGTGTGTTGCTGATACTCACTGTGCATTGACCTAGTTTAGATTTTATTTTTTCTTTTCAGAAAAGGAGAATTCAGATGGAAACTCAGAAAAGCCTCAAAGGAGAGTATGGCCCTAGATGAAGACAAGATGAGTTTGCTCTGAGTTCAGAAGGGATAGTTTCCTGTTGTTGTCTGAATAACACTACAACCTCTTAAACACTCCTAGGTTTCCCTTTCTACAGGAAAACCAACACAAAATAAAACTACCACATAGCTTCATTGATCAAACACATAACATCCTTCATACAGGGAAAGAAAGAGAATTAGAATTTCAATGAAACTTTAAAAAGTAGAAACCACTGAATCTGTTGAGTTACCTCTATTCTAATTTAAATTAAATCAGAACAAAAATTATTTGCCTCCCAAATGCAAGAGAAAATCTTAATCTCTGGCAAGTAATTACTGAATTATTATTTTGTGACATATTCACTACTGTGAAAAATAAATAAGGAAGATTGAGTGTTCTAGGCATTTTTCCCTTAATCCAAGTCAAGAGCTTGGTTAGACCTTTGATTGGAGGGGAGCTGAACAGCCTAAATAGAAGATGTTTGAGGACAGATCATTTTCAAGGCGTGATAAAAGCGTAAGTTCATGGAAGACATTGTCCCAGGAGATCCAGAGAGGGAGAGCTCTTTTAAGGTGAGTGAGAGAAGAGAAGAATAGTGAGTGAGATCCAGTGGATTAGGAGGGAGAAACAGGGAGGAAAGGGAAGAGGAAAGGAGGTAGGAGAGAGGGGGAAAGAAAAGAGAAGTCTTTGTGTTTACGGTTCTCTCTTTTCTTTTGACAGGCTCCCATTGCTGACGATCACTGAATATTCTCTTTTGACCCTGAGTGTATTTGTGGTTCTATAGAGATCATTTTAGCCACCCACTCTCAGGGTCTTCTGGTGGACACACTTTTTCACATCAGTAACGTGCCTTACAGCTGAGCTCTCATCCCACCCCTGGGCTCCTGTCTTCTAGAGGTGCAGCACCCTGACCCTGCTTTTTCACGGATGCTACTGAGCTATTGCTTGTCCTCCAACATTTCCATCTTTAACCACTTATCCACAATTCCAAGAAAATAATGACAGTCACAATCCACAGCCTATTGCATATTTTTATCCATATATACATGTTAAATTCAACTTGATTGGTTTTGTGACAGTTGCATACTCATAATAAATTTAATCAGTGCAGAAAGTGACAAAACACAGAGTAAGAAATTTACCAATAATCCAACCTCTTGGTAATTACCATGTTTAATGTTAAGTGACTATCATTCTCAAATGTCCCCATATGATTCTAGAGAAAGATGAACAAGAGGAGAGACAGAGTTTTGCAAAAAATAAGTTCACATAGTAGTGAATATGTCACAAAATAATACTACAGTAATTACTTGCCATATGATTCTAGAGAAAGATGAACAAGAGACAGAGTTTTGCAAATATAAGGTTATTCTATACATAGTATTTTAAAAAAACCAATTTATATCAAATTTAATTTTCCTAAAATATAATGGAAGAAAATAAAACAATTAAAAGTCTGTTAAAGCTGGGTGCAGTGGCTCACATCTATAATTCCAACACTTTTGGAGGCCAAGGCAGGCGGATCACTTGAGGTCAGGAGTTCAAGACCAACCTGGCCAACATGGCGAAACCCCATCTCTACTAACAATACAAAATTAGCCAGCATGCCTGTAATTCCAGCTACTCAGGAGGCTGAAGCAGGAGAATGGCTTGAACCTAGGAGGTGGAGGTTGCAGTGAGCCGAGATCGTAGCACTGCACTCCAGCCTGGGTGACAGGGTGAGACTCTGTCTAAAAAACAAACAAACCCATAAAATTTAACACATTTTCAAAATGTTAAAAATATTTTTATCACTATAGATATGAGTTTCCAAAAACATCTCTATAAGATTAAGAAAAGTCATTATCAAAAACAATGAGGATGGAGTCATATCATGAATTTTTAAGTTTTGTGTTTTTAGACAGGTTAAAGATTAGTTCTTGCCATGACGAATTGGAAAATTAGCACATACAACCTATGTCTTATTTTTCTCTCTCTTCTTTGTTATTTCATTATTAAGTATTTTCTCCTTGTCAAAGTTAATACTTATTTCCTTTTATGTGACTATAATATTTATAATTGTTCATATTTCAAATACTTTTGCAACCCTGATTCTTTCTCCTGTCATGCATAATCACCAGGTCAGCAATCTCCCTCTAGAGCTTGATTGAGATACAATCCACAGACTGTACAGTTCAATGGCTTTTAGCATATTTACGACTTGTGCAACTGTCACCACTATTTAACTAAAATGTTTTTATCATCCCAGGAAGGGGCCAGGCATGGTGGCTCACACCTGTAATCCCAGCATTTTGGGAGGACAAGGCTAAAGGATTGCTGGAGGCCAGGAGTTTAAGACCAGTCTGGGCAACATAGCAAGACTCCATCTCTACAAAAATCATTTTTAGAAAAATAGCTAATTAGCTGGGCTTAGTGGCATGCACCTGTGCTCCCAGTCATTTGGGAGGATGAGGTGAGAGGGTCACTCAAGCCCAGGAGTTTGAGGCTGCAATGAGCTATGATAGTGCTACTGCACTCCAACCGTGGCAACAGAGTGAGATCCTGTCTCTAAAAAACTCTCGCTCCAAAAAAACAAAAACAATCCAGAAGACAAAAATCCCAAAAAGGAACCTAGCACCCCTTAGCAGTCACTCCCTATCCTGCCCCTTCTCTCATCCCTAGGCACCCACTAACCTTCTTTCTGTAGATTAGTGGGGAGGTAGGAAAGTGAGAAGGAAAATGAAGAGAGTCAACACAGATGTCTTATCAAGAAAGTTCCACCATGAGGGACTAGAACCAAATTTCTCCAGGAAAAGTCTGGAATGCAGTTCAAAATGCATCCTTAGAGACAATCAGCTAAGTAACAAAGAAGCTGGATTAAACATTTAAACACCAACTTTTGCCATTCAAGGATGAGGCCAGCTCCTGGGGGTTTTCTTCAGTGGTCTTTGAGGCTGTGGTGCAAGGGCAGTGTGACATTCCATGTTTAAGGGAAAACCTTCAGGTACGAAGATACAGATGGGCCATTGAGTGGTATCTCCTACAGGCACCAATATTCACACAGTGTGAATGTCCAGAGGCTCCTGCTCCCACCGTTTCCCTATATAAAAGTTATTATTAATATTTCTCCTTGTTCCCTCTTTACCTTACTCTTGAAATTTTAGATTTTGGTACTGTTTGCCAGGCTATTCTTTCCTTCTGTCCTGTAATACTGCCAAACGCCCTTGAAAATGGCAGTTCTGACTTGATCTTTACCTTCAGTCTGGTTGTACTCTCACTATAACCAGCTGAAATTCTTTCTTTCTACTACATGATTATGTTTTTCCATGGTTGATTCTCATTGTTTTGTTGTTGTTATTGCAGTTAATTTCTTGGAAAATGATTTGCAAGCCAGCAAACATTTTTCATTTTCCCCAGAAGTTCTTAATAGTAGTTTTACCTTTGCCTTAATTACTTGGCAGTACCAAGGTAATTTGTGAGAATTTGTAGAGTGTTATAAATCGAAGAAGTGTTTTTAAAAGCCAGATGTGCCCTTCTCTGTGTCAATATTGTTGAATAGAAAGATAACACAGGGTACATATACAGTTTATTTTTTATTTTCTTTTTTAGATACAGGGTCTTGCTATGTCAGCCGGGCTAACGTGCAGTGGTGTGATCACAGCTCATAGCAATCTCAAACTCCCAAGCTCAAGCAATCCTCCTACCTCAGGTTCCCAAATATCCGGGACTACAGGTGCACACCACCACATCTGGCTAATTAAAAAAAAATTAGAGATGGGGTCTTTCTATGTTGCCCGAGCTGATCTTGAACTCCTGGCCTTAAGTCACCCTCCTGCCTCAGCTTCCCAAATAGCTGGGATTACAGGCACAAGCCACCACAGGCAGCTTACATATGTAATTTTAATTCTCTAGGAGCCACTATTTAAAAAAAGATTAAAAACAGGTGAAATTAATTTTGTTAATATAGTTTATCTAACCCTATACGTCGATAATACTATTTCAACATGTAATTGAGAGAAAAAATCAGTAATGAGATAGTTTATATTATTTTAGTCAACTAAGTCTTCAATACTGAGTGTTTAAGTTTACAGAACATTTCCATTCAGACTTGCCACCTTTTAAAAGCCACATGTGTCTAGTGGGTATTATATTATATTGGACTGCACAGCTCTATGTAACAGATATCTGCATTTTTAGCTCTTAAAGTTACCTTGTAATTATTCTTAATCTGATTATCACACTTTAAAATGAGAGAAAAAGTATTCAGAGGGGTTCAGCAATGAGTCCAATGATACAAAGCCGGTTAACTGAAATCTGGGAGTCCGGGACTAACATTACACAGGTCTCTTCAACTCTGGGTTAGTGTCTTTTCCATATTTGCTTCTCTTTGTGGTAATTATGGCCAGCTGCCTGCCACATATCTGTTTTCTTTTTCTTTTTAATACCTAAATCATAATACTTGGAGGAAAAGGCAGTAAGATGCTCTGCTGAAAACCTATACTTCCCAGATTCCCTTCTTCACAGGGCTGTTCATGAGACAGAGTCTGGTCAATGAGTTAAAAGCAGAAATAGAAAGGAGATTGTAGGGTAAGCTTCACTTTTATGAAATACTGCCTCAACTCTGTCTCTGGTTCTTTATCGTTTTCTTCTTCCACTCGCTGGGAATGCAAAGAAGAGACTGGCAGTGAGGTCATGATCACAAGCCACACTTTTCGAATGATGGATACTCAAGATGGAAAAAGTGTGTTAATGTCATCATGGAGCTGGTGCACCAGCCATAAACTGTACACTTGTTACTCTGTAAGCAGCATAAGCTCTTGTATGATAAATCCTCTGTAGTTTCATGCCAGATTGTAACTCTTGAATGATATTCTCATTTCAAACGTCATTATGTCATTTCATGATCAATAGGCTTTTACTCACTGGGTGTGGTTAAAATTTGAAAATTAGCTAAACACTAATTATGATCACCAAGGCTATTATTCATTAGAAAATAAGCCAAATACAGGAAAAAAATTTTTTAAAGAAAGATGTTATTTTCCCTTTGCAATATAGTCTTGTAAAGAATTTTCAAAACTCCTTACACGCCTGTAATCTCAGCACTTTGGGAAGCCAAGGCAGGCAGATCACGAGATCAGGAGTTCCAGATCAGCCTGACCAACATGGTAAAACACCATTTTGTAATAAAAATACAAAATTAGCCAGGCATGGTGGCACACGCCTGTAATCCCAGCTACTCAGGAGGTCGAGGCAGAAGAATCGCTTGAATCCAAAAGGCAAAGTTTGCAGTGAGCCAAGATCACATGATTGCACTCCAGCCTGGGCTACAGAGTGAGACTTCATCTCAAAAACAAAAAAAAAAGAAAGAAAGAAAAGAAAAGAAAAGAAAAAAGAAAAAAACCTCTTTACACTGCTGTACAGTTACTAGAACAAAATATGTTTATGTCATCACTATGGTATGACATTATATTCATCCACGCCATCATCTGTTGAAATGGCTAAAGAGCTGTCTTCTGGGTTGATGATGTACTATGGGTTATGAGATTCTGGTTCTTTTTATGCTTCTGTCACAAACAAACTGTCTTTGGGTAATTATGCTAGCTTCTCTGTAACTCAGTTTCCTCACCTGTAAAGCAAAAGATTAAAGTAGTGGAATCTTAAATTCCTTTGCAGCTTTAGCATTCTACGAATCTGTGGAAGCATTTCTTCCAGGAGACAGGATTCACAGCCCAATTTCATTTGATGTTTGGCCTTTGGGTCTGTGCTAGTTTAAATCGTTACATTACATTTTTGGCAGTGATAATGCTTGAACATCCACCATTTGCAACTCTGACAACATTCCTTCTGCTACGGAACCTACTCTTTTAGAAGACTCAACTTATTCAGTACTGCATAAAGCACCTTCATAAAATTTCAAGTGAAAAGGATTTCAAGGAAGTCAGATTTAGTACCTATGTTCTCTTTCAAAGGTTCTGGAAAATCATTTTCAGGGAGCTAAGAAAACAGAGACTATTCATATAATTTAACATCGAATGTGTGTGTGTGTTTTAAAATACTTGCCTTATTTCTTTTGTTCTATTTACTATTAGACATTATTAAAAATCCTAGCTTTTTTTATTTGTTCTTAAAAAAAAAACTCCAAGAGTCTCTTTCCAGCTCTGAAAACTCTTGGCTAAATACTGGTGCTATTTTCAATTTATAGTAACTGGCAATCTTACATTTTGTAAAGTTCAGGAAGAGCAGAAACTCAGCTTCCAAATATGCCACTCTGTCAGCAGGTTTGAATGAACAGGAAGCAGACAATGGAAGGCAAATGTCTGGAACCCAAATGCCTCTTTCTTGTAGAGAAGAAGACTCAAATCAAGACTAGCTTCTAAATCCCATCTTTCAGCTGATTCAGTAGGGGTGAATGGTACCCAGTTCTAACCATTCTTCTTCTATCCAGAAGACTAACATCTTTTATTAAACCTCTTCTTTTAAGTACTATTTATATTAATTCTATGGCTATCAGAAAGCATTTATTTTATCTCACAATATGCCTGCAAACCATGCTTCCAAGGAGGCAGTATTGCCTATTGGTTAAAAGTGCAAGGACAGTAGGAATCATGTTGAGAACAACATTCATCCTTTACTAAGCCTTATCTTTCTAATTTGTAAAGTGAGGACAATAATAGTTCCTGCCTCACAGGATTATTGTGATAACTATGTAAGATACTACATGTAAATCACTCACTCTTAGTACATGGTCATTATTCAATAACTATATGTTAGTATCATTATTTCCATTATCATTATTGGTTGAAATAGTAATAATGTTTATAGCACCACTGTTTCTCAAAATAGTTTCCCTTGATAATAGCACTAAACATGTACTTCCTCTTTACTATTACATAAACTAGACTTCTAGAGTCATCCCAATAAACTTAATTTTAATGTTTTCATTAGTTTCCCAAAATAATTCATCCAGGATCCTTGAGACTGGGGATACAGTTATAGTCATCATTGTATTTTCAATGCATATTGCAATACCTAATGCATAAATGTTAATTGAAAAAAATCACATTTGGGTGACCAGCAATAGAAAGGCTTTCTAGTATTTTTACTCTATTTCATAAAATCTGTTGATTCTAATGTCACACAATTGTAAATGAAGCTCTTTCATTGCGGATTGAGACTAGCACATGCCAGGTACCTTCTCATTCTAAAGAGAGCAACTAAAAATCTGAAATATATTCTTGCAGTAGTTATTCAAGCAGCAAATCTGGTCCTGTGACCATTACTGCCCATCCCCTCCAAGTCTCTTTAAGAGACACATACAGAGAATTTAGGGGAATGGAGTCAGGAAACCAGTACTCCCAGGTGGAAGAGGGCCCACCTCTCTAAGTAAGCCAGGGAGAGGTCTGCGGGAGAACTGCCTGTAGAGATGGGGGTTGGCAAGAACGTAACATTAGTGTCTCATTTTTTGATGAGTGCCAGCTTCTACAGTGGACTTGCTAGTCTTTCTCTGTTCTGTGTGAAACAGAAAGAGAGAGAGAAAAAAAGTAATTGGAGATAAGCTGAAGGACGAAATGAGAGAGAAAAAGAGGAGTAGACTCCACTGTCACCTTCTGAGAGTTTCCCGTGAGTCCAGGGGACCTCTAGCAAGGAGCCTGCCTGGAGCCATCTTGCTGATGCGGCCCTGAGGAAGATGCCAACCATAAGAATTGATTACAGGAAGTTTCTCAGTGATGTGAAGCTGAAGAGGGCATTTGAGGAGAGGCACCGTAAAACATACTCCTAAGAGAGACGTGTGAAGGGAGTGACCATTCCAAAGAGCCCAGACAGCTGTCCTCAGGAGAAGCCAGTACTAGGATGCTGTCCCAAAGATGGTGTCCAGTGAGTGAAAAGACTTTGGTTTTTTTGCTTGAGTTCTCCTCTCTAATCCCTGCCTTCAGAGGTTGGGCAGAAAGGAAGGAGAGAAGTTGAACAGCCAAACGGCATCAAAGAGAGAAGCCTTGAACTGGATAAAAACGGAAAGTTTTGAGACCTGGATTAAAGCTTTTTCCTATTTCTGTATTAAAAATTCCAAGATAAGACTGTTCTTTTTTTTATTTTATTTTATTTTTGAGACGGAGTCTCACTCTGTCGCCCAGGCTGTAGTGCAGTGGCACGATTTTGGCTCACTGGAACCTCTGCCTCCCGGGTTCAAGCGATTCTCCCACCTTAGCCTCCTGAGTAAATGAGATTACAGGCACACGCCACCATGCCCAGCTAATTTTTGTATTTTTAGTAGAGACGGGGTTTCACCATGTTGGTCAGGCTGGTCTCGAACTCCTGACCTCAGGATCTTCCCATCTTGGCCTCCCAAAGTGCTGGGATTATAGGCGTGAGCCACTGCGCCTGGACGAGACTGTTCTCATACCAAAAGCTATCGGTTCTTTATAGAACCTATGCCAAGTGTTATCTAGGGCTAAGGAAAGGAATTTTAAAAGAGCGAACCAGGAGGCCATGATGAAAGAAAAAAATAAATCTGTTTCCGTTGCAGTCAAAGCTATTTATTATACCAATTACATTCATGACCCTGTAAGGGAGAGAAGAAGGGACAGAGATATGAAGATGGCTAGTGGGCAGGCCAGTTAGACAAGCTTAGCTGTTAATTCATCCTATGCCATTCCAAGGTGAGTTGGCGGAAGTGGAGAGTCTGAAGCAGAACTTCCAACTCTGGGCCAAGTGTTCTTTCCATCGCGGTGCACCACCTCCCCATAATAAGGGCTTCCGTTTTTTACTGCACTTTAAAATTAACAAAGCACTTGGGAGAACCACTGCCTTGCCAAGTGTGTTTAGTCTGAAGAAAATTCTGTTAAACAAGGTGTCAAAACAACCATTAAAGATGCTTCTGAGAGCATTATCTTAGCGCTGCAGGGAGTCAGCACAATGCAGACAAAATACAGGATTGGGACTCCAAAGGCTCACTTTCTGGTTGTAGCGCAACGAGGAGCTTTAAGAAAGGAGCGTGGCATTTGGCGTCAGATTGAGATTCAAATTCTGGCTCTGCTATTCAGCAGCTGTCTGACCTAAGGCACAATTCTTAAACTCTTTAATCCTCGGTTTCTTCATGCATAAAATAGGAAAATGCCACCTACTTCCCAGGATTGCTAAGAGGAATAATAAGATAATATCAAGGCCTGGGAATGTGTCTTGAACTCAACAGGGGTCCAATAAGTACAAGTTTTATCGAATCACCTATCAGTACATTTTCTACTCTGCTGACCTAAGAGAACTCTGGAGTTGATGAAATATAACAATATGTATGAGAAAAACTCTTTACAGTCAAAGTTACATTAAAGTATTTATTTTTCTTGTTCTCTTCCTGGGATGTATCTTTCTTTAAACTATGGGAGCACAGAGTCAAGGTGAGATGGGAAAATTCCTTCTTGTCTTTTTGAAAGCAAAGTTCAATCTCTTAAAACCAGTTTTCTCTACAGTTCTTAATACAGTTATTTTATTAGTACTTTTAGATACATATCATTTTTCACAATTACAAAAGACATACACATTCATTATAGGAGATGTGAAAAATATTATGAAGTATTTCCTTTCAGTTGTTTCTAGACAAGAATACTTTGAAGAATTGGGCTTATTACATACATACAGTTTAATAATAGGATTTTTTGATTAAATATTTGGTAATTGGTTGTAAGTCAGTAAACAATAAAAAGAGGAGTGTTATTCATTAACAAGAAATAGAGAATGTAAAGATAGTTTCTTAATGGTATTTATTATTGTGAACTACATAGTAGCTACAGAAGACTATGTGAAATGTATGTGTACACTTTATACAAACACAAGAAACCAAACACCTGGGTGACTATTATACAGGTTTAGAAATAAAACATTTCTAGTTCTTTAGAAGCCCACGAGGGCAGGTTCTCTCTGTTGCATCTTTCTTTCTACATACTCCAAGAAGTAACCTCTATCCTCAAGTGTGATCCTCAAAATGCTTAACAATTGTTGTGGTATGTCATCTGTCACTGCCAAAGTTGTGTTTTCTCCATCCAGGGTTCCAGAGGCCAGCAGGCAACAGTGCAGGGAAGCTGCCCCCATCACTTCTCTCGTCTGTTTATTTGCTTATGTGTTCTTTCCCATGTCATTAATTTAAACTTCATGTTTGAGTTCAGTAAACTTTTCTCTTATTGTCTATTTTTGCTTGTTTGTTTATTTCTTTATTTTGGTATAGCTAGAAAGGTTTTCCTCACATCTAGATTATAAAGGAATAAATTAATGTTTTCTTGTAGTACTTTTATGGTTTGGTTTTCTACATGTAGATTCCTGATGGATTAGTAGTTCATTCTGGTGTACGGTGCGAGGTACAAATTCATTTTTCTTTTTCAATAATTTCTTATGACACTTTAATTAACACTAACTAAAATGGGTCTATATCTTCTTGTGTGTTGAGTATTATGTTTGTCTGTTCAAGCACCAGTACCACATTGTTTTAATTATAGGGCCTTTATAGTATCACTTAGTATCTGATATAACTAGCTTCTCTCATTGTTTTCTCATCCTTTTTCAAAATTTTTCTAACAAAATTTTCAAGTTTATCTTCTATGTGAACTTTATAATCAAGTTGTCTAGCCCCAAACAAAACAAAACAAATACCTGTTTGTGTTATATTGGGATTGGATTAAATTTATATATTAACTCAGGGCACTGCCCACAAAGATAAGATCTCTGTTTTTTCTAGGATAGGTTTGTGTCTTTCATAGATATTTTGAAGTTCATCTCTTATCGCTTTTGTCTACTTTATGCTAATTTTATTTCTACCAATTTTGTCACTATTATGCTATTTTTCTTTCATTGTATCTTCTACATGATTATAGTTCCATGATACTAAGGCCATGGATTTTTTTGTTAATTTTACAGTATACTATTTATTGATTTGTTTATTGTAAATGAATTGTGTTATTTATTCTCAAGGATTTTCTAGGCATACTGTCATATCATGTACAAATAGAGATAGTTTTATTTCTTTTCCAATTCTCACACTTCTAATATTTTATACAGCAGTAAAGGTAGTCGGTATTCTTGCCTTTTTCTTGACTTTAGGAAAGTATTTCTAGTGCTTTCCCATTAAATTAGATGCTGGCTTTAGAAAAGATAAAGTTGGCATGCACATGCGTGCACACACACACACACACACTCACACACACTTCCAAATCTGTAGACCAATCTTAGATGTGTCAATGCAAAAATTTAAAATAAAATATTATCAAATAGAATCCAAAAACATATTGAAAAATAATGCACTGTGAACAAGTGGATTTTTCTAGAAATGTAGGAACAGTTCAGATTTTTAAAATTCCTATATTTACCATACTTACGGCTAAAAAGAAATCATATGATTATCTCTCTAGATGCTGGCAGAAAGTCCAACGAAATATGACCAAAATCCCTAATGGAAAAAATGCTCAATGAAAATATAAATTTATGAATACGATTTCAACACAATTGATATATCTATATCTATAATTATTTTCATATCTAGGTAGATTTATATACATAGAGGAATAAAACTAAGTTCTAAATGGGGAAATACTAGTTCTAATGGGAAAATGCCATGGACATTTCCCCAAACCAAGAATTACTGTTAAACATTGTGTTAAAGTATTAGCCAATACAAGCCAACAAGAATTATGGTGTTACTTAAAGCTGAACAACTTGGACTTGTGGAAACATGCACAATTATGAGTGTTGCACCCATGGATTGGTTATAGGTTGTTTGATACTCATCTGAGTAAAAGCAGAATAAAGATGAATTTATTGTGAAACAAAGGGATATTTTTCACACCCATGGATTAGAGTGATGATTGCTTCTGTGATTCAAATAACCCAGGTGGCATATACATCCCTATATATCATACATATTTTATATCTGGAAATACAGATTTCCAGTCATGATCACAGAAGTTCCAGATTCAGTAGTTCTAGGATTTTTACCTGGGAAGTTTTGTTCTTTCTTTTATGTATTTCAGTGTGTAGGCATGGTTTTAGGTACTACTATTTTATAAAGCTTTATTTACTTGATTGTTTATTCATATGTGTATTTCCTATCTTGTTTTAGAATGTGTTTAAACTGGCTTACCAGGACACACAAAATACGGCAAAATTATTGTGAATTTCAAAAAGGAAAATACATTAAAATTAAGAAAGTTAAATGTTGGTATGGATGACGCTAACACGAAAAAGTCCACCACAGTGAGTTAGAAACATTAAGGACGTTTGCAGAAGTGGAGACACCAGGCCATTCCTGGGGTGTCATGTGAAGTAAATTATATTACAGTTCTTCTTCCTCCACAACTGGTAGCATTTGCTTGTATATAAATTTGTCTAAAATAAACACTAAGAGCTGTCTTTAGGTAGAACAGTGGCACATAAATTCATCACGTATCTGTAGAAGTGCATATGCAAAAGATTGGTGTAAATGCACAGACGCCTTGGTTATTAGACAGTGGCATAGGGCTTAGATTGTGAGCATATTATATATTTAGCATTTTCAGCACAGGTCAGCAGAGTAACCTATTTCATCTCCAGTACCTGCATTTATTAAGCTATATTTATTATCTATACTGTACTGATACCATAAAGAATTTAAGAAGGGTTAAACAACAAAAAATACACTTACAACAGGACAATTAAAATGCAGATAGAAAAAGAAATCAGAAATCATATAAAGTAGGGAAAGTCAGACAAATCTGCTAGACACAGTTTTGACTGCAACTGATTATTACAATTAGATTTTCATTGATTATCCTGTAAAGCTGAAGAGAAAACATGATAGAAGTTGCTCTTCTCTGATAATAAGAAAAATCTTACATTTCTTTATAAGATTTGTTCCCAGTATTAAATTTTAAGAAAAGTATATCAAATAGAGCTATCCATGAAGAGTATGGAGTCATAATTCTACAGCCTTTACCATCCCCAAACCTATCTCAAGAGATTGCTTTTATCTCACTAGTTTATAGTTAGTTCTTTACTTAGTCCCGTACATGTGTTTTTTTCTTATCTAAAGAGCTCTAAGGATATATCTGTTCATCTTCTTAATGTTACAATTTTCTGATATAATAGGCACTAGTAAATGTTCATCAAGTGAATGAATGAATAATCAATGAATAGACAAAGAAATAATACTTTGTCCAGACAATTGCGTGTCCCAGCTCTCACCTAAAGCACTGGGCTTGGCTTACTTAACAGTTTGGGTTTTTTAATTTTTTTTTTTTTTTTTTGAAACAGAGTCTTGTTCTGTCACCCAGGCTGGAATGCAGTGGCACAATCTCCACTCACTGCAGCCTGTGCCTCCCAGATTCAAGCAGTTCTCATGCCTCAGCCTCCCAAATAGCTGAGGTTACAGAAGTGTGCCACAATGCCCTGCTAATTTTTGTATTTTCAGTAGAGACAGGGTTTCACCATGTAGGACAGGCCGGTCACAAACTCCAAGCCTCAAGTGATCCACCCACCTTAGCTTCCCAAATTGCTGGGATTACAGGCATAAGCCACCGAGCCCAGCTAACTGTTCACTTTTTTCAGCAAATATTTATTGAGCACCTACTGCATTCTGGGTGCTGCTTTTAGTACTTATTAGGTTGGTGCAAAAGTAATTGCAGTTTCTGCCATTACTTTATAGTTATGGTCAACAAACAAAAGAGGCATAAACAATTTTCATTATACTTCTTATATAATGAAAGAAACAATTTTCATTACATAAGAAGTGTATTTATTATACACTTTAATAAATGATTGAAGTGTATAATGCATTAGATGGCAAGAAGTACTCTGAAGAGGAAAAAAAACTTGACAATGCAGAAAAGAAAGATAAAGAGTCCTGAACTCTATGTAAGCGTGTGTGTGAGAGAGAGAGAGAAAGAGAGAGAGAGAGAGAGAATGGATAAATCCAGGAGAAAAGGCATGACTGGGGTGCATCCTGGCTTCTTATGATAACTGATGTAAACTGGAATAAAAATCACAGTGATTTAACCCTAATGATCTCAAGGTAGGTAATGCTGTGGCTGAGAGTTTTGGGGATAGAGGAGGTTTAACTTATTTCCAATAACACACAGAATTGTGGGTATTTGCCTCACTTTGTTGCACAGTGAGAGTGGTGGATCTATCCAAACAATCATTCCAATCAACAATGACAGGTATCCAGCCTATCACTCCAAGTTGGTGAAATGCGTGCATTTTGGGGATTAGGTTAGGAAAAGAGGCTGAGGAGAAGGATGGAAGGAGGAAGAAATTTTCACACACAATGGGACCTGTTACTGCAGCAGCACTATACCAGAAACAGTTTTCAAGAAAGAACTTGAGAATTAATTTCAAGTTGAAGTCTTAGTATAATTTAGGCAGGCAAAAAGTAATTTCCTCAGTTGGATTTGGGCCAGGACATTGGACTTAACACCTCATCTCTTGCAAAAATTGCCAGGGGATCTTTGATAATTATAAGAGAGCATGGCCTTAGATTTACAGCTCCAGTGTAGGTTGGTATCTTTAGAGGGCAGTGCCACTTAGCACTCAGAACAGACTCCAGTTGATGAATGATACCTAATGCCACTTACTGATTTACGTGCCCTCTGTGCTCCCAACAGCACCTGTGCTTTTCTGAGAGTGCTTTTGTGCCTAAGGACTGCCAAAACTTTGCTCTGTCAAATAGTACGAGATCAGATCAATTGATACTAAAGAACCTCTGCAGCTCAGAAACTTAAAAAAAAAATGGATCAAGAGATGCTTGCTGGAGTGATTGTTATTTTTAAGCAGGTAAATATATCAATATGAGCGCTGCAGGGATAATAAAGGCAGTGAACACTGGTTGAAGAATATCAGAGTGGGCTTTCATCTCTACAGCCTCCAAACCATGTAAAATCCAGCAAGTCATTTCACCAAACCAAGCCTCAGCTTCCTTGTTTCTATGAACCTGAATAAAATCCAAACATTTGCCTATTCTAACTGACAACCACCTGATTTGTCACCTGGTGGTCTACTCTAACTTTAGAACCCTTTCCTAGCTCCCTCTCCCTGTGAACCCAATCCTACTGGCCTTCTTTTTGTTCTGCAAATCTACCAAATTTGCCTGGAGTCAGGGCCTCTGTGCTTCCTCTTCCTACCACACAGAATTCTTCTCACCCAGAGCATTACATGGCTGGCTTCTTCCCATCATTTAAATATCCCTTCTCAGAGATGCCATCTTATCACCCAATCCAACATTGCCCCTTGCCCTTCATTTTTTTCTCCCTTACTGCTTCTTATTTTAGTAATTTCATGGTATTTATTACTTTCCAAAATTATCTTTTTATGTCATTGTTTACATGTTCAGTGTTTATCAACAAGCCTTCCTCACCCTCACAGAATCAGAGTTTCCATGAACAAAAGAGCCTTGTGTATATTTTTCACCAGTCTATTCCCGGTATTCAGGGTAGTGTCTAGTGAAGAGCAGATCCTTAATAAATATGGAAGAATGGAGGACCATGGAATCAGTGATTTCCTGGCCATCTTAGCTCCAGCAGTTTGGGGGCCAGTGCACCTCTAGCTAGGATAATTCAGCTCCAGGAAGTACCATGAGCTGGGATAGTTGTCTTCAGTGACTCTCCCTAGCTGTCCTCATCCCCTGCCATTCTGGATATAACCTTCTTCTCCTGGAGGCACCGTTGTTAGTTAGAGTCAATTACATACAAAGGACGATTATGGGGTAAGGGCAGCATGAGATGGAATGAATGAAAATATTTCAAACAGTGCTTAGCTCTTTTCCCCCTTTTTCCCTATGTAGCAATGGTGAAATTTGATATATACATTAAATTAAATGTGGAGTAGTTGAGTATGAGTATAAAATAAGATTGAAAAATTTAAATATGAAAACTTTAAAAATAATGGATTTCTAATAATTGATTCCAAATACAGTCTGTTTCTCACTACACAGCGGGAAAGACAGGAATTGATGAAGAATAAGTGAGGTTGAGAATGAGCACAGAACTTAAGGGCTGGTAGGGTATTAGCTGACCAGGATGTGGGGAAGAAACCATGAAACCATTAAATCTGTAAACCAAAAATAAAATTCTAAGACATGCAACCATTTGAATGAACTTCCTCTTCAGCCAGCGCACTCTGAAAATTTAAGCTGAAAGAGTGGTTCAGGCCATGAAGAGAAGTGGAGCTCGGCATGCCTCGTTATACCTCCCCCAGCGACACCAACCTCAACTCTGATAAAAAGCATTTACAGCCTGTGCTCTCCAAAGCTTGTTACCTGCAGGCTTCATCTGCACAGTAAGAACTTTGGTCTCCACAGTTCCTTATCTTAGACATTTTCTTCCTATTGATCTTAGATCTTTAGATAAATTGAAACAATTGTCAACCAGAAAATCTGCCTATAACCGGAAGCACCCCCAACATCCCACTTTGAACGGTCCCACCTTTCTGCACCAAACCAATGTATTTCTTAGATGTATTTGACTAAAGTGTCATGTCTCCCTAAAATGTAGAAAGCCAACCTGCACTCCAACCACCTTGGGCATACTGGGATCTTCTGAGGGGTGTGTCATGGGCCATGGTCACTCATATTTGGCTCAGAACAAATTTCTTCAAATATTTTACAAAATTTGACTCTTTTCATCAATACATCCAAGGCAAGAATGTGGCAGATCATGGTAGTGATAAGCATAGCAGAGAAAGGCTAGGAATATGCAAGCAGCAGCAGTTGGATTCTACATGGCTCATACAGAGTCATTAGTTTAAAAACAAAAATATTTCCAGTCAAGGCATACACTCTTCATTTAATCAAAATGCCCTCCACCTTTTCACTGATTTTCATTACTTACTGTGCCCTGAAGTCCTTTCTATATCACAACTGCATGGCCCAGGAGAGGTGCAATGGCAAAGAAACAAGAAGCGATTCTCACAGTCGGGAAACCCTGGAAGCTGGGGATTTCAAAGCCGTAAGTAAGGGATGATCAGAATTGGCTGACACCACAGCCACCATTTGAATTAATAGGATTTCTGGAGCATTAATGTCTTTTTAAGTAGATGCTCTGAGTATCTTGATTTACCTCTGTTCTGTCTAAATATAATATCTAAAATTGCCTCCTTCCTCTTAAAAAGGTATTAATATCAGGTAAGTTCTAACTGATTTAATCCAAAGTCACAGGAGACATTTGGCAGGGCATAGGAAAGAGGGCACTTAATCTCTGACTGTGCCTAGTTTAGCCCATGGACAACTTCTTCAGAAAAGAGAACTTTCACTTGACAGTTTTATCAGTCAGAGAACATCTAAGAAACGAGGCTTACCACACTGGGGAATTCAATAGAAGTAATTTAATATGGGTAATCGGTTACTAGATTACAAGAGCTGAAGATCAATTGAGAAAAAATGAGGTAGCACTGACATTAGCAACTGCAGGAAGCTGTGACCTTGAGGACTATGATAGAGGCAGGAGGCAGAGAAATTCTAGGCAGACAGGGTCAGGTCCCTGACAAAACCCCACCTTCCAGCCAAAAAGCCTGAACCCTGCAGTTCAAAGTGAGAACTTCTATCCCTGTTTTCCCGCTCTGTCCTGATTGGTTATTTCTGAATAATGTATTTTCACCAATTGAAAGTTGCCTTTTCCAAAACTACCTATGACCCTGCCCCCCATCCTTTTCCTATAAAGACCCCAGACTCAGTTGGTAGAGGGACAGAAGCAGCTTGACTGGAGAGAGGTGACTTGACTTCAGAGGGACAGCTGGACTTGAGGAAAGATGGCTTAACTTGGGAAAGATGGCTTGACTACAGGAAAGAGCTGGCCAGAGACAGTCAGAAGATTACCTGCCCCTCCCATCCCTTCTCCGGTTCCCTCCTCCACTGAGAGTCTTTTTCCATCACTTAAGAAAATTATCTGCTTTCACCATCCTTCAAGTGTCTGGGCGACCTCATTCTTCTTGGATGTTGGACAAGAGCTTGAGACCCACTGAGTGCCGGTACCCAAAAAAGGCTGTTACACTTGTCCTTTGCCAGCAGAGGGGAGCTGCCCCACACTACGGGGCAAGGGTCCCACTGAGCTGATAATACACTGCTGTCCCTGGATGGCAGAGCTAAGAGAGCACTGTGACATGCCCTCTGGGGCTTTGGGGGTCACAGGCATCCTCACCTGGGCACCACCACAGGGCCCACATGGAAACGCTCCTGCCAGTGCCCAAAGTGGCCAGCCAGATCCCACACTTACTCACTCACATGCTCTCTCCCACAAGGGGTTGAACATCACGGGCCAAGTAAACAGGGCACCCCAGTATCAAGTCCATTGAAGGGATTGAGAAAAATCCTGCATCAACTGGAGGGAGGAAGCTGTGTGACTGGAGCCCAGGTCCCTAGACCACAGATAGCTTCTGTAGCTATGGAGAACTATGGGATGGGCTGGAAGGTGAGACAGAGGTATGGGGTGCCATAGCCATTTGAATGTATCCCTGAAGCAGAAAGAAAGGGGAAGAAATCAGATTTATACCTCCTTTCTGCCTTCCAGCCTCCAGCCAGTACTCCCCATGTCCTAAAAGAGCCAGAAACTAGTTGGTAAGAGAGAGTAGGGCCGTAGTTTGTGGGGGTCAGATCCCTGTGACACAGTGGAAGAATAGGAACAGCCCAGGAGAGGGTCGAAGCTTTGGCTGCAGTTCACCAGAACATAATCTGCACACAATCAACAGTCCTATCACCGCACCTTGCAGGGGCTCTCTTCTTTGTTTACTTGTTTCCATGTATGAGATGCTCTTTATGGGTATGATATCAGCATGATATTGCCATCTCACTTTCAAAGTTTCCTTTTCACAGAAGTGAAACCATTCAAGATCATTCTACCTAGATGGGTGGTTTATTTCAATGCCAATTTAAAATTATTTTCATAAGTATATATGTATTTGAAATCAGGGAAGGAAAGAAAAAGAACAAATTTGAGAAGAGAGTGGAGTGCTAAGTAACACAAACCAGAAATCCATTACAACATACTTTGCAAATACTGTAGGTAATTAAAGACTTTTAAGGGCAACTACAGTATTATTTACTTGACAGTGGAACTCTTACAGGCTATTATGTAAATACACACTGAGTACATTTTAAAAGTGCATGCTATTTACTATTCATAAGTGTTGTTAATATGTATTTCATTTAACCCTAAGGAGCCATTTCAGTCTCTTGTGTGAATTTACATTTATGAATGTTTTTATAAAACGCATATGATTTACCCAATAGGCAGCTCTGCCATAAGAAATGCTAGAGCTGATTGCCAATTTAACTTTACATGAGTTTCCATGCAATTGTTCCTCAGTTCTGCTCACGTGCTTGGGCATCCCTAAATAGT
The DNA here is from genome assembly GCF_030222135.1 of Aotus nancymaae. Taxonomy (NCBI): domain Eukaryota; kingdom Metazoa; phylum Chordata; class Mammalia; order Primates; family Aotidae; genus Aotus; species Aotus nancymaae. The sequence continues at coordinate 34,287,595 of NW_026988455.1, forward strand.
CCTACCTTTCAGAATCCTGCAAGTTAAGACCCATGAGCTGCTCAAATGAAGGGATTTTCTAGTCTGTTTTGGTGGTTTTGGGGATTTTAGTATCACATAAAAAGAGACCAGGATATGTCCCATCTTAGAAAATAAAATAAAGATTTCAGCACTGAAGATGGCAGTCTATAAAATATATGTGTGTAATCACCTTGTTTACTCTGTGAACTGAAGCCCACATCCACAAAATAAAGATGAGCAAGGTCTAGGCTAAGATACCTAAAATGTAAATTTTATTCCTCTCTCCTTCTTCTTCCCCTCCTCCCTCCCTTTCCTCTTGCCCTCCTCTCTTCCTCCCTCCTTCTCTTCCCTCCCTCCCTTCCTTCCTTTCCTTTCTCCTTTCTCCCACCTTCCCTCCCTCCTTCTCTCCTTTTCTTTGCCTCCCTCCCTTCCTCCCTTCCTTCTCAGAATAGAATCTTTCCTGCCCCAGTCATTTTCATTGAGACATCAGTGACCCCAGCACCAAGACACATAGACCATATGCAGAATTTATGAAGAGAATAAGGATTCTTTGCCAATGCACATGCCATATGCAGAATTTACAAATGGAATTTGTTCTATGACTTTTGTATCCCCTCTGCCAGATCAAAGACATAAACAGGAATCAGAAAAAAAATATTAAAGATCACAGACTAGTGATAATGTTTCTTTGCAGAGAGTGTTTCTAGGCTGAAAGTCTCCATCCCTTCTTTCAGAGGAGGATTGAATTGGAGTGCCACTTTCTAACCTAAAGCATAAAGAGAAACACTGAAAGTTTTGAAATTTGTTCATATGGAAGAAATAGTCTTGGTGCCGGCCTTATGACTAATAAAGCAAACACAGACTGAGGAATTAAGGACTGAGGTCTAATTCTCATCCAGGAAATCTAAGCGCAGGAGAAAGGCTACTGAGCTGCTTTGGTGGTAGATCCAAAGACTTTTGCTGTGCCGAGATGTCCTGCGGTTCAAAACAGAGCAGGTGTCGGGTTGTTCTGGGTCCTACTTGAGAGTCTGGAGGTATAAATCTGGATGCTCAGGGGCCAAGTGAGGACACATAAGCAGTCACCAGACTACAACTGTATCTGGCCAATGTTAAGGACAATAGCGATCGTTAGTGGAGAGAGCCACTGAGGAGGCTGTGACCGCATCTCATCAAGAGTCAACCTTAATTATTCCAGGTATAGAGAGCTACAAGTCATCCTGCTGAGTAAAAATGGATCCTCTAGGCCGGGCGTGGTGGCTCACGCCTGTAATCCAAGCACTTTGGAGGCCAAGGGCGGCGGATCACCTGAGGTCAGGAGTTCAAGACCAGCCTGACCAACATGGTGAAACCTTGTCTTTAAAAGAAAAAAAACAAAATTAAAAAAAAAACAAAACGGATCCTCTCACCTCACTTCCTTTCCTCCTTTTTCCTCTCTTTCTTTTCTTTTTTTTTTTTTTACACCTGCAGAAAGTCAATAGTAGCGAGAGATATGAAGAAGATATAAGAGAGTAAAAAATATTAAATAGAAGTTTAAGTTATTTGTAGTAGATTGTAAAATTGGCCACGTATCCTTCCCCTGTTTAAATATATGCTCTTGAAACTCAACATTACAAATTCTCTGATCAAAAAGTGCAGTTTATTTCTCCACACCTTGAATCTAGGTTGGCCGACTGACTTGGCCAACTCTATAAGGTGCTAAAGTATTTGCTAATTTGGGGCTTGCCCTTTCTTTCTGTGAAACGCTGTGACCACAACCCTGTGAATGAGCCTGGCCAGCTTGTTGGATGATGAGAAATATGCATCACAGTGTCCCAGCCAATTGCCCGTCAGTAACCAGATATGTAAATGAGCTCAGTTGAGACCAGTAAAGGAACCACACTGCTGAGCCCAGCTCAAATTGCTGATACAAAGAACTGTGAACAAACAATGATAATTGTTTTAAATCACTAGGTTTGGGGCAAGTTTGTTATGTGGCAGGATGTAATGGAGAAAGCCTCTCTCACCCAGGCAGATTTTCAGTCTAGAGCAGGACTGAACTGTAGAGAGGGGAGATTTTCAAAATGTCTGTGAATCTAAATATTTGAATTTCTGAACTGAGACTGTGTTTACAACTTAATGTGATGGTAGGAGCATCTAATACTGGAGAATCACTGGCCTCTGTGAGTTTTCATTTATGGACAAGGCAGGATCACTCCCAGTGAATAACATTTAAAGAGATGATAAAACATACACTTAGAATTGCATTTTGATCAAAATCCATGTGTAAATCCTGTTTAGCACATTGGTGATACTTTCATAAACATGTTTTACATGCCCAGTATCACATATCCAGCATGGCCTCAGAACAAAAGCATTCACTCTAGAAAAAGAGTTGATGGCAGGGCCGTGACATCTAATTTCCATTTACCGAGGGTGCGTGCCAAAAAAGGAAATGCCTTGAACAACTACCCCTGCAAACCTGCTATAACCTAGCCTCTGGTATAGCAGGAGTGCAGCACTGCTGGAGTGTAGTGATACAATCATGGCTTACTGCAGCCTTGACCTCTCAGGCTCAAACTATCCTCCTATCTCAGCCTCACAAGTAGCTGGGACCACAGGTGTGCACTACCAAGCCTAGCTAATTTTTATTTTTATTTATTTATTTATTTGTAGAGATGGAGTTTCCGTATGTTACCCAGGCTGGTCTCAAACTCCTGGGCTGAAGTGATCTTCCTGCCTCAGCCTTCCAAAGTGCTGGGATTACAGGTGTGAGCCACCACTCCTGGCTAATTTTTTACTAGTGGAAAAGTAATGGAGAGATCTTACAGGTCAAATGCTTTTAGCAGGAAATACCTGATTTATCTAGGCTGCTTGTTGTACATAAACTGGAATTTATGGACTTTGGAGAGGATGATTGATTAGACAATTAGTGGAGTAAGAAATGAGGATGCTTTATGCCTGAAATGGCTCCCACTATGTAAGAAACATGCTGCATTCATTGTGTAAATTCACAAGCTAGGGATGACCAGATTGTTCCTTATGTGAGAGAAGAAGGGCTTTGGGGAGCTGAGGTAATGGTGTTAGACTTCTCTCAGGGAAGCAGGCTTTGCCCAGGTATTGCAATTGCTTGTACTCTGAATTACTAGGAAAGTTTGATAGTGGGTAAAAGCTACGACTCATGAGAGTCTGCTTTGACAATTTGATCCTTTTTGTTTTTTCATCTTCTATTTGGTGTGTCCTGAGGCCTCAAGGACCTTGAAAACTTCTGATTCAGAAGTAAATCATCATGCAACCTTGAGAATGCCACTTAACTTCCACATTTTAATGACATTTATTATATTATTAATCAAATAGGTAAATTATACAACCTCAAAGGGATAATATGAGCATTGAAGGGACAAAGAATGAGAAATATCTTTAAAAATTATAAAACAAAATACAAATGTAAGTAATCAAAGGTGCTAAAGAAATCTAGTAATCAAAGAAATCTAGATGTCATATGAATCAAATAACTATCCAGTGTCAGCATTTTGCCATCACTGTGTACAATTACCATGTTTATGTCCTTTGAGAGCCTGTTCATCTTGATTCTGATTGATTTTTGTGTCTTTTCCAGTACCTGTTAAGCACCAGGTCTTTTACATTAAAGGAGCTCTTCGTAGTAACCAACTTATTTCCTTCAATTTCACCTGGAGCACACATTTTATAAGTTTTCCACATAAAGTAATTTATATGGCATTCAGAACTTCATTAAGTTCAGTAACTTCATGATTCATTCACTGTTTACCACATGGACTCGTATGTTGATTTTTTTTCAAAGATACTAGAAATTTTAAATGGACTGAATAATATGGATATTAAATATTTAGAGTTTATTTTCTGGATACTTAGTAATAAGTCCTTTTATCAAAGCTTTTAATACAACTATTAAGCCATATGAAATTGCCATTCTTATAAGTCAACAATGTAAAAATAATTAGAAATTTTGTATGGTCCAGTCTAAAAGTCACAATGTCTAGCAATGTATAGTTGACCAACACAAGGAATAGTAGAAAAGAAAAAGAAAGAAATCAAAACAGCATGGTACTGGTACCAAAACAGAGATATAGACCTATGAAACAGAACAGAGGCCTCAGAAGAAATGTCACACATCTACAACCATCTGATCTTTGCCAAACCTGACAAAAGCAAGCAATGGGGAAAATATTCCCTGTTTAATAAATGGTGCTGGTTAGCCATGTGCAGAAAGCTGAAACTGGACCCCTTCCTTACACCTTACATAAAAATTAACTCCAGATGGATTAAAGATTTAAACATAAGACCTAACACCATAAAAACCCTAGAAGAAAACCTAGGCAACACCATTCAGGACATAGGCACAAGCAAGGACTTCATAAGTAAAACACCAAAAGTAATGGCAACAAAAGCCAAAATAGACAAATGGGATCTAATGAAACTCCAGAGCTTCTGTACAGCAAAAGAAACAATCATTAGAGTGAACCAGCAACTAACAGAATGGGGAAAAATTTTCACAAGCTACCCATGTGACAAAGGGCTAATATCCAGAATCTACAAAGAACTAAAGCAGATTTACAAGAAAAAAACAAACAACCCCATCAAAAAGTGGGCAAAGGATATGAACAGACACTTTTCAAAAGAAGACATTTATGCGTCCAACAAACATATGAAAAATGCTCATGATCACTGGTCATTAGAGAACTGCAAATCAAAACCACATTGAGATACATCTCACGCCAGTTAGAATGGCGATCATTAATAAATTTGGAGACAACAGATGCTAGAGACGATGTGGAGAAATAGGAACACTTTTACACTGTTGGTGGGAGTATAAATTAGTTCAACCATTGTGGAAGACAGTGTGGCAATTCCTCAAGGATCTAGAAATAGAAATACCATTTGACCCAGCAATCTCATTACTGGGTATATACCCAAAGGATTATAAATCATTCTATTATAAAGACACATGCACACCTGTGTTCATTGTGGCACTGTTTACAATAGCAAAGACCTAGAACCAACCAAAATGCCCATCAATGATAGACTGGATAAAGAAAATGTGGCACATATACACCATGGAATACTATGCAGCCATAAAAAATGACGAGTTCATGTCCTTTTCAGGGACATGGATGAGTCTGGAAACCATCATTATCAGCAAACTGACACAACAAACAGAAAAACAAACACTTCATGTTCTCACTCACAGGTGGGTGTTGAACAATGAGAACACATGGACACAAGGAGAGGAACACCACACACTGGGGTCTGTTGGGAGGTGGGATGCTAGGGGAGGGATAGTGGCAGGTAGGGAGGTTGGGGAGGGATAACTTTGGGAGAAATGCCTGATGTAGGTGGTGGGGGGATGGAGGCAGCAAACCACCATGGCATGTATATACCTATGCAACAATCCTGCAAGATCTGCACGTGAAACCCAGAACTTAAAGTATAATAATAATAAAAAAAGAAATAAGTGAAATTTGGCAGGCACTGCTAATTTGTTGATTGATAACCCAACACTTTCCCAGTATTTCTTCACCTCCTCTCTTTTACAGTGCCTACAGAGCTAGAAAAATAAATTTTATCTCTCCAGCCATTGTCAAGTATGGTCATATGACATTTTCCTGACATATACAACATAAGCTGGGATCTGTGGATGAACATTTGCTCTCATAATGAAAGGGGTAGATAAGTCTAGCACCATGCTGTCCCTTCTCTCTTCTTGTCCTGAGTATGATGCTATAGCTGTCAGCTGGCTAAAAGGTTAAACATGCTGATGAGAAGGACAGGAAGAAGCTGGGCCCATGATCACATCACAGAGCCATCACGCCAGTACTGGGCTTCCTACGTCCAGATTTTTATTATGTGAGAGGGAAAAAAAGCACCTTGCGTTTACTTAAGCCATGACTAGCTGGGATTTATGTAACTTACAGCTGAAAAGAAACTTTTCTAATTGATACAGTAGGAAATATGAACATGTATGTGGACACCCACTGTCTCAAGGAATTATCACAGCCTGGGTAGTAAGACTTTCAGTTACAAAATCCTATTAATGAGAGGAAAACTGCTGATTCTAACAGTCTTTATTAGAATCTTCATTAAATACATTACATTTGTCTGCTCAGTGACTATAGAAAGCACTATTTGACTTTTTAAAAATGATACTTCAGCTATAATAATGACAAACATTTGTCCTTCTGAAGATTACTATTAGGTCAAATCTTATGAAGTGGCTGCTAGTCATCTGGTTTTGACCAATACAGATGACAATTTAGTGAGGTTCAACATTCTATACGGGCTGTTGCTAGAGAAGTAATAACTTCCTGAGATTTGGCAGCAGCTGTCTGGATCCTGGAACATACTCTGGGAATAACATTTTAGCAATTTATGTATTTATTTATTTATTAAATAAAGTAAAATTTGAAGTTGGCTTGTTCTTCTGAAATTTTCTTCTTTTATATGAAAGTTTGGCAAAACATTAATTATGATTTGGGATCTCACAGCAGTCACTATAGTACACAAAAACATGTACAAACACAAATCCTGAAGTTATTAATTTAAATCTGATCACTGGAAATGTGTTTGTGTGTCTAAATACACACACACATACATATGTACATATCACATACATCTTATAAAGAACCTTTTTAGAACAAGTTGATTTTCAGGCATAATTAGAATTTCTTCAAAAACAAGAATTTATAAATCAAATTTTCTAAGCCTATTAAATGCCAGCAATAGTGACAATATCATCATAAGACACTTAGTAGAATTTTAGTGGTTATCTATTAATTTGTATTAGAATATAATAAATATTATTAAAGTGTTTTTTGACAATACGCTCAGTTTTAAAAGCTGTCTGGAGTGTCAAAAATAATATATTTTATGTGAGTTCTATATAAATTTTCTTTGAATTCAAACTTTTAAATAAATCTCCCAATATCCAATGCATCATATTATCAAAGCACAAAAAACCATTATATGATTATAAGAAGAACCTCAGAACTCACTGTCTTCAAATTTAATGGACTCCCAATGCTTTTTTCCCCCTGCAAAGACTGTTTTTAAGACATTTCACAGTATTTTATACATTATAAATGGATTCCATTCTTGGCTTAGTAATTCACCTAATGGACAATGGATACAAAAAAGCTGTAACTCCAGGGACATTAAATTGGTTCTTAACTCTGAAAATTACAGCTTTTACAAAAAGAAGAAAATACTAAAAACATGTCTAATGCAACACTGCATCTAATTTTCCACTACCTCCAGATTGTGTCTAAAAGCTCCTAAACTTCTTAATGACACAATATGTTAAAATTGCGTTCCTTTATATTTAGATCTCAGAAAGATCTCACCCGTTTTATAACCCTAAGGAGGGCTTACAAGCAAGGTTGGGCGGGGAGAGAGAGAGAGAGAGAGAGAGAGAGAGGGAGAGAGAAAGAGAGAGAGTGTCTGTGTGTGTGTGTGTCTGTGTGTGTGTGTGTATGTGTTGGGAGGCAGAGGGAGGAACAAGTGGAAGGTGCTACTTCTATCCCAAGAGACTGTGAATTCTCATCCTGAGGTAGGAAACTAGCACCCTGTGTGGCATCCTTTTTCACTCACCAAGGTGATTACAAATCCACATTTCCATTTTAAGCACTGATCAACGGTATTTCAGTAAGGGAACAGAAGAGGAACAGAAAAAATTGTTTTCAAGACATACCTAGTGATCAACTTTAAGCCTTAAGACCAGTCTTTCATTTGATAATACCATTATTCGGATCTGTTTCCATTCCAAGAACATGAGCAATTCTCCCTGAAGCCAAACAATACGTTCAAGCAGCCAGAGTAGAAAAATTATTCCACTGAACTGTAAATACAAAATGCTTCACATTTTGTCAATTCACGTGTGACTGTAATAAAACATGACCAGTGTCTGAATGCAAGCAGTCCGTGAATTGGCACAGATTTTAATAACACTTATCTTGTAGTTAGTTCTTTTATGAGCTATTCTAATTTCAAAGATGATTGTTCCCCACTGTCCTTCACCTCTCCCTTCTCCCAAAGAAATATGTGGTTCAGAATACTATCGCTGTAACATAAGTCTCTCCATTTAATCTTTTAATCTTTTTCTCTACCTTATTCTGAGATTAGGAACTTTCTTGCTCCAAGCAATTATTTTATTGAGATTTCTCCCACATCTTTGCAAATAGCTGACATAAGCACAGCACACATAGATGCCCATCTGATCACTTGGGTGTTGTGTTTTACTTTAGAAAAACATCAGTTTTACATTGGTTATTTGTGCTTGAGAAAATAATATTTCATTCTAGTTTTTACTCACCCCCTTCTAAACTACTGATAAGTTTATGAGAAAGTTTGCACATCCTTTAGAGAATCTGTGTTTCTTTTAAATCAGCACCCTTTGACCATTTAAGTAAATGAAAACTCTTTTCCTAAAAACTTTCATTATTCCAAATCTCACTTATTATAACAGAAACTTACCTAGACTGGGTATTTTAGCTGTGTGACTTGAGCACTTCATGTAATACATTGATAATGTGGTATATTTTTATGCTAAAGAACAAAATACATTGCCAGCTTTAATTCTCAACTTCTCTCTTAATTTGCACCTCTTCTTTTCTTAAAGGCTTCATGTTACCCTCTAGTTCTCAAGGAGAGCACTTTATTTTCTTGAGAAGTGACATATTTCTGTTAGAAGCTTAGTTACCCTGTTCCTCCCTTGATTTGGTCTGTGAGATTTATCACAAATAAATTTTTCCATCTTGTTCCTTAAAACTTCTTGGATACATTTCATCATCAGTGGCACACACTACACCTCCATATTATGCGAGGTAACTGCAGTAAACATTTTGTATCATTTTTACAAACATTATTTATGTGAAAATAGGTCTTACTTTCTCCACATTCTCACGCCCTTTGTTCCCTCCCTCCATTACTTATTATCTGTCACTTCCCAGGATTCTCTTGAATCTAAACATCTGAAACAATTTCACTGTCTCTCACCACCATCCAACATTTTCACAAAAATCCTGTGAATCCTAACTCCTAAATATCTCTAAAATCTGTTCCAAGTTTTCCCTCTTCCCTATAATTTTATGCACCCGTAATGATAATTATTATCGATTGCAAAGTTGTAGTTTATTAATGTTGTTTCATTTTACTTTATTTTAATGTGTCAAGTCATCCTTACAGTAGCTACTAGTACTCCTCTACAGCTAGCTAATTGTTTGAGATCCCCAAATGAAGGGAGTAATTAACGTTTGAAACTAAGCAGACTGATCTGAGCCCATGCAACACAGTGTTACAGCTTAGAATATTCCAAAATGCTCCAAAGTGCTCTTCCAAACTCCAGTTTCATCTTCATCCCTTTCCTCCTCCACAGAGCCACTGAGCTGACTTTCTGAAACATGATTCTGAAAAATCATCCCTCTGCTAAAAAAAAACTTCAGCAGCTTCCTGTTGTCTAGAGGGCAATGCCTACTCTTCTCAGTGAGCATAAAAAGCCTTCTGCAGTCACACCCAACTTCTGCCACATGTTCTACCCCAACAACACCTGCTGCTCCAGCTACTGAAAGATCACCATTCCTTGGAGTCATGCCCTTGTATGTCTTTCTGCTCAAAGTCACGCTCTCCCTGCAGCGCTCTTCTGTGAACTCACTGCCTGGAGTGCTTCTGCTCAGCATGTGCAGTGCTTGTGCACACCTGGTCATGAACGTCGCCTCTTTTATGAAGACTTCCTGAAATGATTTGGCACAGAAAAACTCTTCCTTCCACTGGGTTGCCTGAGACTTCTGTTCACAACTCTGTTAGCGCACATAGATCTCGCTCCCTTGATGGTGAACATGTCAAGGAATAGCTTTAAGATCTTTTCTGTCTCTCCAGTGCTTCCTATATAATGTGGTTACTTGATACATGTTCATCAAATAATGACCAAATCCTTCTCCCCTATCCCTTATCTTTCTAGTATTATTTTTTCCTTGAATAAAAATCAAATGCTTGAAGATATTATCCAGGGATTTCTAATAAAAACATTAACTTTCAGTCAGACAGAATTTATACCTTGAGGGATGTTTCATAAATTGTTTCCTTGAGTCACTTTTGGTTCCTCTCACTGAGATGTCCAATAATCTTTCAGTTACCAACCTGCAGCACAGCAGTTCTCAAAGTGTGCTCTGGGAACCACTGTGGCCCCTGATACTTGGAGTTCTATGAGGTCACAACTATTTTCATGGTGATACTAGAAACTTAATTTGCCTTTGCACTCTTGTTCGCTCATGAATGTACAATGGAACTGTCTAAAAGGCTACCTGACATGTGATGATATTCTCAATCCATTGGCTAATGGAGTGTGTGCTTGTACATGCTTATGTTTTAAAGGTTTCTCAGTTTTTATTTCCAATACAATAAATATTAATAGCTATATCCCACCCAAAGAAAAGCTCTTTGGGTACTTCAGAATAACTTAAGAATATAATAGGGTCCTAAAACCAGAAAGTTTGAGAACCATGGCTTCAGTAGTATGCTAGAGAAAATTGTAATATGCTAAAAACTGACATATAGAGTAGAATCACAATTCTAAAGTTTCCATATGTATTTTTATTGTATATTATTCATCTTGTAATGCATCCTGAAATTTTTATTTTATCATATTTGAACAATCTTGCCCCAAATCTACTTTCTGCAAAGCAGTGTTGATTGTGACCCAGAATGGTGTGCTTTTATAGGGGATTATAAACTGCTTGATGATTAGTTCTGTATCTACTCAGGCATCAGAGGGAAATTGACTTTTCTACAAATATAAGATTTGTGCATTTTAAAAAGTAAGGATGCATACAAATTTCCTTTTTTCAGGCTCTTAGAGAACTCAGTAATAGTGCCTCATAGTTCTTTCTTTTTTTATTATACTAATTTCTAAAGCAGTCTCTGAAATATATAATGTATGTTTTTTAATTCAATGGAGAAGAATTTATAATTTCTAAAGTTTTCTTTCATTTAGTCTAAATCTATAAGGCTTTTTCAAGGTTCTACCCTTTTCAACCAGCTCCCTTGCGTTCTATAATTATGTGCATTTTAAAATGAATTATCCTGTCCTTGTGTTCTTATATTTTCTTAAATGTAGTAACAAGAATATGTGAGAAAAGTCTATTCTAGGATGAGCCTTTATGCCTTCTTTCTAATAATCCAGATTTAACATTTATGACTTTTCTTATGTAATTTCTTATTTCACTAAGGCATACACAAAAAGAAGTGCTAAGAAATTTCTACTTATTTTGACTTTCTAAAAATATCATGCATATATTCATCTTGGCTAATCTTTCTGTATGAGGTTTCAAATAGATTGTGTTATAACATTTTTACTCAAATAAAAATGCTTTATGAGTTTTTACTGAGATATTAAACTTACATGGGACTTCAAATGTTTATGAGGGAATGTTTGTTTCTTCTTAAGGTGATGCACTATAAGACAGCCTACCTCAAGAAATGATGTGATTAAATTCAACAAAAATCATAAATAACTAGAAAACTTGAATGTTTAATATCTACTGGGATTTCAGGGAGCCTTCAAAAAAACTGCATTGATTCCAGCAAAAAAGTAACAAAATGAATTTCCTCTCACCATTATCACTCTCATGAACACATCTAACTTTTGAAGATGTAGCTGGATAGGGTAGAAAAAAAAAAAACTAAAATTCTGATCATGAAACCACATTGAGATAAGTTTTGTCAAGTCGGGAGCTTCCAGGATTACAGGTAATTCTAGAGCTCATTGCCATGATAGACTCTTTCACACGCAGCTGCCCTTTAGGGCTCCACAGGACCCCACATAGACACCCTGTTGTTTCTCACATTTTCTTGTAATTTAAAGAGATAAATGGTGCCAGCTGGCTCCTGTTTTACTCAAGGCAACATGATATTCAGCTCCTCAAAAACTGGGTATACACCTTAGAAAACTTGCCAGAAAGAATGAAGAGCAAGGGGTGTGTGTATTCAGCTGGGAAAAGAAAAAGTCTAGAGAAAGAAATACCTGAATCAAGTCGCTATAGTAGCATTCTTTGGGAATTTAATGCTGATAAATCACTGGGGAACCATATGGGGTTGGACTAAAGCTCAATATACAAATATGAAAAAACAAATATCTAACATATTTGGAAAAAAATTTACATCAATTTTACTTGGTTAAATCACTTTCATTTTCTCAGTTGGACAAATCCATTGGGGAAAGAAGGTGGCAGAGTGCTATAATTAAAATAAATCTTTAAATGGATTTTCCTGTAGTAAAATTTACATTGAAATAAATGAGTATATGTACAGTTGAATGTCAATAAATAAATAAATGATACTTTTTGAGGGTTTAATGTATGCCAAGCACCCTTCCAAGGGATTCACATGGAGTAACTAATTTAAATCTCACAAATAGCCAATGCTATGGGTAACTATTATGACCTCCATTTCATAAATAAAATGAGAAACTGAGGCAGAGAGAGTCTTAGTCCTTTTATAGAGAGTACACATAACCAGTGGTCGTGCTGGAATTGAACTCAGGAAGTCTTGCTCTAAGGATCACACCCTTGCTCACTTCCTACTGCCTTGAGACCATGTATAATGCCAAGGTAAAATTTCGTTGCAGCTCTCTCACGATGTGTTTTATATTCTGTAACTTTTTATGTTCAAATACTTACTACTCGTAAGTGTTCTTTATTGTTCTCATTTTCACCACTCTGATCCTTTTCCTCCCTGTCTTGAACATATCAAGGGACCAAGTCTTGTAACAAATTCCACAGGAAATTCAGAGACTAACTGGTACATAGCTGGTGGCTAGGAAAACATTTTTTGAGTGATGAGATTAAAAACTAGCCTACTGTATCATAAAACAAGTTTGCCATCAGGTCCTCATTCATATGGTAGTTAGTAATTTTTTAAAGGAATATTTGAAAAGTAAAGCTGACTTTTTTTTTCTGATTATAAAAGTATTGCAAGCTTACTGTAAAACTCATAGAAAATACTAAGGTGGAAGGAAGAAATTCTTACCTGAAAAATTGGCCACTGTTAGCATTTGGTCTGTCTCCACAAAGAAACTTCTAAGAGTCAGGATTGTTGTATAGCCGGATTGGGAGTGAGCTTGAGATTACTGGAAGCAGACCTCTGGAAGAGAGAGAGACCACTTAGCTCAATTGGTAGGTTACATAATGTCCATGGAGTACTCTGTGACACTGAATTTTTTGGGGAAAAACATCCTGATTTGTAGTGTTGGCCAGTTTCCATGGTGTAAATACTACCCCCATGGCTAATATCAAGCTATCAACATGCCACTGAATGTAGAGCTGGGATAGGTGAACACATCAGCTCCTGCAAGCTAGTACCCAGCCAGACCCTATACAACATTGACAGTGTTCTCTAAAGTTCTTCTTACCTCTGTCTTTGATTCTTTTAGCCAAAATGTTATTTTCCCTTCTCTGTTATGAAGTTATTTTTCTTCTTCACTTGCCAGGACCCAGCATTGGCCTCCCAAACTGGTTCACGAACATATACCTGGCCCTCTTTCTATTTATCCTTTACAAGAAAACTGGAGAATCTTTTAAAAATACAAAGCTGAATGTGCCATTTTTCCCTGCTTGAACAAATTCAATGTCTTCTGTGGTAGGCTGAATACCAGCCCCCCATCATGTACATGTCCTGATCATCAGAAACTGTAAATGTTACCTTACATGGCAAAAGAGACTTTGCAAATGTGATTAACTAAGGATCTTCAGATGGGTAGATTATCATGAATCATCTGGATGGGCCTGACAGACTCACAATGATCCTCATAAAAGAGCAACAGGAGAGGTAAGGGTCAAAGCAAAAGGTGCTGTGATGACAGAAGCAGAGATTGGGGTGATACACGTTGAAGATGGAGAATGGGGCACAAGTCAAAAGATACGGGTGACCACTAGAAGCTGAAAATGCAAGAAAACAGGTCCTCTGCTCAGTGCCTTAAGAAGAGCGAGCCTTGCCAACACTTTGATGTTAACCCAGTGAAACTGATCTTATACTTCTGACCTCCAGAATTATAATCAGAGAATGTATTTGTGGTGTTTTAAGCCAGTAAGTTTGTGGTAATTTTTTACAGCAGCAATAGGAAACTAAAACAGTATCCCTTCCCATAAGGTAAAGACAAAACCCCTTCGAATAGCCTATGTCCCCTATATGGTCTCACCTCCACCTATTCGCTTATGTTAATTCTTATCAGTTGTTCTCTTGTTTTTTCTACTACATTCCCACGGGTTTTCTTTCAGCCCACTATATTTTCCATGCCTTGGCTGCAAAAGTACATTTTTATATGCTGTTACTTCTGCCTGGAATGCTCTTTTTTCTGATTTTTTTTCTAGCAAATAGTTAATTTCTAATTACATGTCAATTCAAGCATAACTTCCTCAAAAAGACATATATACACACACCATACACATATACACACATATATATTTATATGGGTATGAATACTAATATACATATGTATATATTGTATATACATACATATATATGCATATTGTTTATATTACATATAAATATAATTATATTACATATATAATTGTTAATATATTATATAATAGTACATATAAATATGATAAATATAAATTTATAAATGTATACACACAAAATATATATACATATATGTATATTATATCTATATACATATAAGACACACATAGAAGAGTATCTCTCTTCTTCATTGTATTTACAGCAATTGAAATGTTCACATGTATTTGTACGATTTTTGATTAATTGCCTTTCTCCAGCACTGGGTAGTGTCTATGCTAGTTTTAACTTACCTGTGCATCACAGGGGCCTGACTCATATGAGGTACTAAATAAATATTTGGTATACGACTCAATACTTCCAAGTTTATTCCTCTCTGTGTGTTCAATACACTCTTTGCTCTATAGTAATGCATTTGACCAACACTTACCAAGAGTCAACTTTACACAAAGTTCTGATCTTATAAATTCATGTAATTTTTAATAAAAAAAGACATAGTAATAACAGCTAATCTCTACAGAGAATTTACTGTGTCAGGCACTGTTATAAAATGTTTTAAGTATAGAAGCTTATCTTACCCTAAGTATAAATTTTCAGATAAGAAAAAATAGAGCCTAAAACATTTATGTAATTTTCAATAGATCATGTGAAAAGAACTAGATTTTAGTGTGTAGATTTGACTAACAAAACTTTCATTTCTTAGCACAACATTACTGTCCTTTTGAGATCTCATACTTGTTTTTAAGAATGGTTTACATATCTGTGTGTGTTAGTGTATTAGGTATTAGCCCATTTTCATTCTCTCTGTTTTTGCTTTTTTTCACTCAGTATTCTGTTTTCAAGAACAATCCATATTGCAGGAATACATTGATTCTAACTGTTGCCATGTTTTATTAAACAATATTTATTTATTACAATCTTGCAATGTCAGAAAGGCCTAATTCTTCTCTAATAGCCATTCCTCCTTCTTCCTTGTATAGTAGTGGGCAGCTGGACATGGCCATTCAGTTAGGAACTTCACTTCCCAGCATCTGTCGAAGCTAGGTGTGGCCATGTGACTTACGTTCTGAATAATGAAATATGAGTGTTAGACAGATAGCAGACTTCTAGGTGTACTCTTTAATATAAGTGGTACACCTTCCACTTTTTCTTTCCCCTCCTCCTACTAGCTGCAGCCAGAGCAATCATTTTAGACTATGAGGCAGAATAAGTGTTAGATTGGCAGAGAATCATAATAGAGGGAATGTTAGCCCTAGAAACCATGGAGCTGCCATATTAGTTTTAGTCTTCTGAAACTCAGATGTCTGTTACATGGAGATCTACACATCTCTGTCTTGTTTACGCTGCTGTAATTTTGGCTTTTCTTAGAGCAATCACACTGTACTCAAATCAAGATATTTATCCATTCCTCTGGTGAAGACATTGAGTTTCCTCTAACTCTCTCCACCACACTAACAATACTCAAGTAATATCTTTACACATTCCCCTTGTGGAGCTATATGAGATGCTATCTAAGCTAGGGACTTGAGAGTAGGAGTTACGGGTCATCACTTATAAGAATATCTAATTTGACCAAAAACTGCTATATTGCTTTGCAGAAAGAGATTTTGTTCTTAATTGTTAGTGTATGCATCCTTCCTCCCTCTAAAATTGTCCTTAAACTCAACTTTTTTTTCTTTTCTTTTTTTTTTTTTTTGGAGTTGGAGTCTTGCTTTGTTGCCCAGCCTG
Organism: Aotus nancymaae; assembly: GCF_030222135.1. NCBI lineage: Eukaryota > Metazoa > Chordata > Mammalia > Primates > Aotidae > Aotus > Aotus nancymaae. The sequence continues at coordinate 34,303,843 of NW_026988455.1, forward strand.
GAACGCAGTGGCATGATCTTGACTGACTGTAACCTCTGCCTCCTGGGTTCAAGCAATTCTTCTGCCTTAGCCTCCCAAGTAGTTGAGATTACAGGTTCCCACCGCCATACCCAGCTAATTTTTGTGTTTTTAGTAGAGACGGGGTTTCAACATGTTGACCAGGCTGGTCTCAAACTCCTGACCTCAAGTGATCCACATGTCTCGGCCTCCCAAACTGCTAAGGTTACAGGCATGAGCCACTGTGCCCAGCCTAAACTCAACTCTTATAATGTACAGCTTTAGTGATTCTAATCCTAACTTGGTTTAAATATAAGTTCTTTCAAGGGACAACAAAAGAAGCTGGAGTAAAATTAGTGTAAACACAAAGAGAAGTGAAAATTTTCCAAGCTCTTTTGATCAAAAGTGAAATATTCTGCAGTAGCCTGGACTTCAGGCTTCCATCTTATAATGAAAGAATATATACTATGCTATTTATGTATCAGAAGAAATTAATTTTATAATTGTTTATAGTTTTATATCTTGAATTTATGCTGAGAGGCTAATATGTCTTTGATAATAATGCCCAGTCTCTACCACAAAGACTTAACTTTAGGACGAAGCATCATGGCATGATGATCTGTGACCTTGGGGTCAGACTGACTTGGGGTCTTGCCTTTTCTACCACACGGATACAGAAACCTAGACAAGTCCCTCACCATCATTAGTCTTTGTTTTTCTCCTCATCTATAGGAGACAGATCAAAAGATCTCTAAGTACATTTGCTTGCATGCTTCACATTAAAAAAATAAAATGATATAAGTGTTCACTAAATTCCAACACTATGATAAGTATTGGCTACACAAGATTAATGTGATGTAGCCTCTCCCCTAAATGGGCTTATCATCTAGGGATTAATGTAGTCAAATGAACACAGAACTCAATACAGCATTGTGACAGATGCCTCTCGTGCCCTTCTTAAATTCCTCTCAGTCTCACCTCTGATTCTAGGCAGGGCAAATGGTTCTATGTGAACCTATTAGTGAGACCATAGAGTGTGTAGATTATTGTGTCTCATGTTACTGTTCACCACAGATTACCCACTGCAGAGAAACCACTAACCAATCAGGTAGACAGGATAACTCACTGTCTAGAGTCGTTATAGATAATATCATCTTAAAGTAAGAGACCTATTTTATGCAAAGAAAGTGAGATACTGGACACATGATCAGAGGGTCCACTAGTCCTGCTGTATACTACACCATCAGAAGCAGCCAAACTATAATAAAACAATGGCTAAGTTTCTGACTTGAGAGCAATAGCCTGCAGTGTTGTCTCTGTCTTCCAGACGCCATGTAACACGAGGTTAATGGCCAAAATCCAGCACTCTGGTTTCAAAGCTAGACTACATGAACCCAGAAACCAAGAGGTGGATGTCACCTATCTCACCATTGCTCTCAGTGATCCACTAAGGAATCGATGTTTCCTGTTCCCAAACCTTAGGACCTTTTCAATTTGCCACCGTAGGTCCCAGGGAAGGAATGTTTTCATCAGCAGACACAGTAAAGATTCCCCTCAACCTGAATGACAACTCCCACCTGGTCATTTCAAGCAATTCATGCTGGTAGATCAGCTACCAAAAGCAAAACAACAACAATGACAACAAAAGGAGTTACTCTGGGATGTATAATATTTGACAGAATATAACAAGGACCTGGAGTTGCTGCTACAAAACAGGGCCAAGAGAAGCATGCCTGCAACTCTTCACTGGGGTGTTTTCTTTGTCTCCTGATAGCAATATACAAAGATTGTAGCAAACATAGCCAAACAATAGCAATGAACCTAAAAACTCCAACTCTTTAGGAATGGAGGTTGGACCCATCCCATTAAACAACTGAGACCAGATGCAGTGATGGAATGTAGAATGCATAGTTGATAAGGAAGATTGTTGATGGGCTCTGCAACCATTTACACCAAGATAGGTCTTGGGACCATTTACTGCTGTGGCAACTGGAACATGTTTCACGAATTCTGTGTGTTAAATATTTGTAGAGATTGAAGCAGGCTACCACCTTGACAATTCACAGACAGATTGGACTTCATGTAGGCATAAGTGGGTATAAACAGTGTAAGAAGGGGTCCTCTTTACTCAGACTCTTTACCTTAGCTCATCTCAGCTTCCAGCCATAGCTTCATCTGAGTGTTTCATATGAATCTCAGTTCACTATGCAATGGCAGCATCTTGCTGTGTCATGGTAAGTAGACATAGGCAACACGTATTAGGAAGAGGAGCTATCTACAGGTACGCCTCAAATAATGGGGGGCCAAAAACCAATGCATATCTGCTTTTCTTTTTCAAACTTTAGGTGAATAATCTGAAAGACATCCTGTAACTTAGAAGATAGAGGGAAAATTGAGCCCCAAGTGCTCACTGTGGTAGTTACTTTGATTACAAGTGCTTACCAGCTTTTCCTTTTTCCTGTCTCACTCTTCCCACCCCTCACTCCAACTTCCTGGGATTATCTCCAGCACTCAATTTCTTGTCTCAGGCTCTGCTTTTGGAGGGAACTCAAATTAAGTAATTTAAGCATATAGAATGATGGGCAGTGATTGACGTTATTGCTATCTTGGTCATTACCAATTCCATAGCAGTTGGTAAATAGCTGCTGTCCTGACCTGGAGGATCACAGCCCACCAAACCTCAGCTACCTTGGTACCTCACTTTGGATACTTCCAAGAGTTCTTCTGCTGCTAAAGGATTAAAGCTTAGCCTAGCAGGGGGGCTTCCAGAGATCAGCCCCAGAGCTCCTGCAGGTGTCCATTCTGGTTGGTTGGTGCCACACTAGTTATTAAAATACTTTAAATATAACTTCCTGCAGATCACCAAATTTATGCAAGTTCTGAAGGAGCAATTGCAAAGATGCTCTGCTGACAAGTATAATAACAACACACAATAAGATAAGCCTGAATGTGACTAAAAATCAAACTTGCAGTTAGGAAAATATTCAATATCGCATCATGTCATGAGCCCAAGGAATCTAAGAGTAATCTTCAAACTACCAAGGAAAGGCGGCTAGAATTGAGGAAATGACTGTTTTAAATTAAACATCTGAAATGGTTTAATTGAAATTATCAAGTGGGATAAATACCTTTCATCATCAGACACTTTTATTTACTGCAGCAGTTCACATCCGTAGGTGTTTGGTTTAGTATTTAATAACTTGTCAAATGCATATTGAGCTTTTGTGAATTCAGATGCATCTGTCATGTGCAGGAGGTAATAATTACAGAGAATTTACAATTGGGGCAGTCCCATCGTGGGACTCATTGGCATAATTAAGGATAGCAATGAAAAATAGAAGAGGTGGAAGGAAGAGGAGGTACACTAAGCTTGTAAAGATAACACTGAATCATACAATAATGCCTTCTGACTGTCACAGATGTTTAACAGATAATATACTGCTTCAGTTGTAGTGTTATTTATGGAACTAAAAAGAAATCCATAATAAATATACCAGAAATGAATAAAATACAATAACATATATACACAGAGAAAGATATTGATAAACAACTATGCTAGAAGCCACATTTATTTAGGTGGAATCTGCATTGACCCTGATAGGAGGGCAATTAGGGTAGTGTGTGAAGGAAATTCTTACTTCAGAACATCATTTCCAAAGGGTTGGCCTCAGGAAAAGGAAGTAGACAGGCTGGAGGAGAGAGGATGTGGCTCTCAGAGGCCAAATGGATGTGTAAATTCTATGAAGAGATATTGAGGTCCTACTATGTTCCAGGTACTCTTTAGCCATGAGGGATATAGAGATGCACGCAGCATGATCCTGTTCTTCAAGAATCCACAATTTAGTAGAGTAGATAGAGATACAAAAATCCTAATAATCTACTTTAGGCTATAATGAGCAAGGCAATAGAGAGCTAGGATGACACACAGAAGTGATTCATTAATTCTGACCAAGAAATACTTGGCAAAAGGGATATTTTGGGTTTGGATAGGGACAGATGAGTATTGTTGAGTAGAGAAGGCAATATATGATTCAGAGATGTAAAATCATTTACCTGGAGTGATGGGGGACTAACCAGTCATATATAAAACCTACACACACCAGAGAAGGTGTAAAAAAAGCTTCTTTTGCTTATACTATAAGAAACAAAACAAGGGGAATTTCAGCATGTTTCTACAATATTTTAAAATAAAGTGCCATCGAATGACCAAGTTGTCTCTTTGGCCACAGTTCCTATCCCAGCAACACATGCCAGGCAACACTACTGGTGTATCCATCTGTAGAGTATTCTCTATTCACCTTCAGAAATGCCCAGTGGGAACTGGTATTCATGGCACTCGGGCTGCAAATGAAAGAGTGGGACAAAAGAGAAAGGATGGAATTGCAGCCATTTCATAAGCGAAACACCATGATGGGAGAAGGAAATTAGTAGACTTAAGAGACAGCTGGGGTGTTGCACCAACAAAAGCTTAGAGTACAATGTCTAATTCTGTGGCCACAACCTATGGATGGCTATTTACATTTAAATCAGTTAAATTTGAATGAAATTTAAAATCCAGGTCCTCAGTTGTACTAACCAAACATCAAGTGTCCAATAGCCACAATGGCTAGTGGCTACCATGTTGATTAGCTTAGATATAGAACATTTCCATCATTCTAGAGAATTCTATTGCACAGTGCTGGCTTACAACTTTAGAAGTAAAAGAGAAGAGAGTGTTAAAGAAAGCATAAGCAGGGGGTAAAAATGAAGACCAAAAAAAAAAAAAAAAAAACAACCTAAACAGAAATATTGAAAAAAGTAAATAAAAAGAATATTAGACCTTAAGAATGAACAAGACTGGCTAAGGGTATTTTTCTCTTCTTATAGACTATTGTCGAAGGAGAGGTGGGACAAAGGCTGATTATAGGGTCAGGAACACATGACATTCCTGGCCACATCAAGCCAGTGTCAAAGAGAGAGTGAATAAGTGACAAAATTAGTTGGGAATACGGTTGTTCTCATTTCCTCTCCATGCTGAATTTACTAAGCTCTGCTGTTTCCTAGTCAGACCACTTAAACTCATTCAGTTCACTTTTTCACTCATAAACCTGTGCCAATAACTGCACCTTTAGCAATGGTTTAAATGATTAAATGAGATAATAATGTAAAAGTTCCTTATAAACTGCTTTCTTCTTTGTAAAAGTTATTATAACTACTTTTTAGTTTTTCTTTTGCATCTTTATTTTGTCTCTCTCATTGGACTATAATGAGATTATGATCTCATTATAATTAATTAATGATTCTTCATTCCATTTTGTCTCTCTCATTAGATGAGACTATATTCATTTTAATTCATTAAAATGAATTATGTTATATAACCTTATAATAAATTATGACTCTTATTCTTCCGACATGTCTTAGTTGTTTTTTAACATTTTCTAACCATTTCTCTCTCACTAATTGTCAGATGTTTGAGTGTAAGAACTCTTTCTAAGACAGCTTCTCATTTTTGATAAGGCCAGGTCAATAATTTGCAGAATATTCATTAACATTATTTAGTGATTCATTTAGTCAAACGTTTCAGGGATATTTCACATTTGGTGCACCAAAAAACCAACCTGAGATGGAGGTTAGCATGCAGGAAATTTAGAAGGAAGTTCTCATGGAATTCACATCTGTGCAAGAAAGAGAATTTGAGCAGCAATACGGACTTGGCTAAGTCAGCAGCCTACTACAGAAAGCTGGAATAACTCTTCAGACTTGGAGGTAAGAAGACTTTATACTCCTGTGTTGATCAATATTTGATTGCAGCCTCTCCCATGGTGCGGCAAGACCTCAGAAGAAGCAGTTGTTTGCAACCAAGTTACTGCCCAAACAGGGCAACTTCTGATCAGAGGAACAGTCCTTCACTCCCGAAGGTGGCTCTGAGTGGTGTACAGTAGCAGGGAGAGAAGTGAGGAAGAAAAGGAAGGAAGACAAGCCACAGTTCAAGATAAAACACTACAGATTACAATTGAAGTACCCTCCTCCATTCCACTTTCCTACACTCCCCCCACCTCCTCCACCCCTCACCTACCCCTGCCCCTGCTGCCACCACCAACACACAGAGTCTTAAAATTGCACCCTTAAGGAGGAATGGTTTTACAACCCCTAAAAACAGATCATTTGTGTGCCTTCCCTTTTCAGTCATTGAGAATCCCGAGATTTCCCCCGCTTTCAGATGGTATTAAAGTAACACACTAAACACAATAAAATGAATATAAATGTCAAAACATTTTTTAAAGTTAAAATTTCAGACCACTCCATATTGTATTAATAGATGATGCTAAATATAACTTTGAAATTTGCCCTGAATTTTAAATAAAAATGAAAATTCTTTTTAAAAATATGACAAATAGAAAAGATAAAATGATTAAGTATTGTTCATAATTATTCTTTCCTATCACTTAAATACAAGCTACTTAAAATATAGCCATAGACTTTGAAGCATTTATATTTAATTCCAGAACTTACCCGAACATATAGTGCTGAGTATTTTTTTCAAGGAATTAGTATTGATTACTTTCTTTTACACTGAGTACATATACTTTAAATTTCCTTATATACAGTTATATTTGCTCCCACATAGATAAATGTACCTGTTTTCTTATTTTATCCATACTGTAATTGACAGCAGAGAGCATTCAAGGAAATATAGAAACTGCCCTTAAGAGATGCTAATTCTTTAGGCTTACAATGCGCTACTGGCCTTTTCGGTATACGTCTTGGTGTTTTCTGTCAGAATCAGGAAATCTCCTAGGAAAAACTTTCTTCTGAAATCTGCCCTTACTACCTAATTCGATGTTTATTGTATAGCTCAAAACCTTGCATCACCATGAATCACTTACATTTTTATTTTTTAACTTCTAAAGCAATTAGAGTTGAGACTACTTCTGACAAGTCTGAAAATTTTGATGGTTGTGCTACAAAACCACCCTCTTGCAGTGACATTAATGAAAGCAGCATGGCAAGGGAGAAAGAATGAGCGTGGACGGTCAAAATTCAGGGAGTTGAACTAAATGAGCACAGTGACAGCTGCTGTTTTGAATCTTTTGATTAGGAGAAATGTCTTAAGAACTATGGTTTGACCCTTTAGGAAGGCCCTTCATGAATTTCAGGTTCTTTGCAGAAATTCTCAACAAGACCACCACTGGCAAAGAATAAAGCTTCATGACTTCATATAATAAGAGTCTTTATGGTGTCTAGCAGTGATACCTTTAATGACATCAGAGCTAATATTTTTCCTGGCCCCTATTTTCTTTCCTCCAGGCTCTCATTGGTGCTATTTCTTTGCCTACACATGTTTTGTTGACTCCACAAAACCTAATCCTAATCCATTAACTTTAACTAAAATGTCGTGTCCTGTAAAGAGCCTCTTTCACATCCCTTTTCTTCTCTGAATTTTCTAACCCTTTATCTTGAGTCTCTCACATCTTAGGTACTCATTTATTCAATAATTATTTATCAAGTGCCAGCAAAAGTAAGATATGCAGTGTCTAAGGTGGCTCCAGAGACTGCTCCTCCTGTTTTCCACGCCCTTGTGTAATCACCTCCTTATCTCAATTGTGGGGTGTACTTTGTGGCTTGCTTCTAATGAACAGAATAAGGCAAAAGTAAGAGGTTTTCAGTTCTGAGATTAGATTACAAAATACAGAGTCTTTCATCTCCCTTGTTCTCCCTAACCCTCTGAGGACAGCCAGCATCATGTTGGAAGCTGCCTTGTGGAGAAGCCCATATGTCAAATAACTCAGTCCAATATGTGTGAGGAACTGAATCCCACCAATAACCACATCGGTAAGCTGCATCTAGATCCTCGACTGACAAAAATTGTAAGAATAAATATTTGTCATTTAAAGCTGATAAATAATTTTGGGGGTAGTTTGTTACATAACAACAGACAACTAAAACATAGAGCAAAGCACACTGCTAGGAAATGATCACAACACGTCTTCTCTAGAATGGTCACTTTCTATTTCCATGTATTTTGCTCCTTATTGGATCATAGGCCCCTGGAAGACAGGATTCTTCTTCCAGGAAATATGCACTATGCACATGAGGGTGTTCACAAAGTGCCCTCCTTCACCCAGCCCAGCCAAGTGAAGCCAGCTCGATTTCTTCCCTTTTCACTTCCCCCTCTGGCCACTGTTTTTCCACCTTCACCACCCAAAAAAAGTCTAATTTACCAGAAAGGGTCAAAGATTTTTGTAATGCTCCATCAAGGAAGAGCATAGAGGAGAGATCTGTGAGGCTAGAGGAGGAAGAAAAATCCTTAGCCAAAACTGTTAAAGAAGGTAAAAGGAGGGAGGAACCAAGAGAGAATGTAATTCAACAGCCGTGAGGAGAGGAGAGGTATCTTGGAGTGTTCACAACTGAGGTGTCAGAAAGATGTGCTTAAAAAGAACAAGGGGAGGCCGGGGCGCCGATGGCTAACACCTGTAATCTCAGCACTTTGGGAGGCTGAGGCAGGTGGATTGTGAGGTCAGGAGTTCAAGACCAGCCTGGTCTACAGGATAAGACTCCATCTCTACCAAAAATACAAAAATTCTCCAGGTATCAAGGCAGACACCTGTAATCCCAGCTACTTGAGAGGCTGAGGTAGAGAATTACTTGAACCTGGGAGGCACAGTGAGCTGAGATCATGCCACTGCACTCCAGACTGGGTGACAGAGGGAGACTCCATCTCAAAAAAAAATGGAAAAAAAAAAAAGAACAAGGAAAATTATATAATAGTAACAGCAGTTGCCTGTTTAGACTGTGCTTCTTCCAACCTACAACCCAAACAATGGGCTTTGTTCAGCAGCATGCTCAGTCTTTCATCCATTCCAAAGGTATTTTTTGAACACACTCTGCATTCATGGTGCCTGTAGTCTGGTGGAAGAGGCTGAGGACAAGTCAATAAAATATTAACTTATGATATAATTATATAAACTTATTCAATTCCTTGTTATCTCTTTTGGCAACCAACATATTGCTTTTTCTTAATAGAAGAATATTTGCTGGATAAATGAATGAATGACAACCTACATTCTACATATTTTAGTAGCACCATTTATTCATTATTATATAAGAAGTCTTGTGCTACATGTATTAGATTACTAGGGCTACCATAACAAGATGCCATAAACTGGGTGGCTTAAACAACAGATATTTATTTTCATGTAGCTCTAGAAGCTGGAAGTTTGACATCAAGGTGTCAGTTAGCAGGGTTGGTTTCTTCTGAGGCCTCTCTTCTTCCCTGGATTGTAGACGGCTGCGTTCTCTATGTGTTTTCACATAGCTTTATTCTCTACAAATACGTGTCCTATTTTTCTTCTTTTATAAATTCACCAGTTATTTTGGATTAGGGCCCATTTTAATGTCCACATTTTAATTTAATCACATCTTTAAAGATCTTATCTACAAATGCTGTCAGATTCTGAGGTACTGGGAGTGAGAACTTCAGCATATGAATTTGAGGGATACACAACTCAGCCCATAACACTATATAAGATGTAGTCATTTATCTCAGACATTAGAGAGTAATGGTTTAGCCTAGACCATAGTTTCAGATAGTCTCAATTTGAGTACTGTGTGATCTAGGGCATGATTGTTAAACTCTTTGTTCCTTTTGTTTTCTCATCTGTAAAATGGTATAATAATAGAGTTTTTCAGAAGATTAAAAAATTAATTCACTAAAAGTTATTTAAAACTCACTGACCCAATAAGAATTCAATAAGAGTTAGTTCCTTGTTAACTTATTCTACCAATGGGGAATTCAGACATTAACAGTAAAATGGCATGACCAAATGTAGAAACAATTATCCAGTGACACAACAAGAAGAAAGCTCACGTGTCCTATTACTAAGAGCAATGCTCTTTCTTTTTACCACAGCACATTATTCCTGATCTTCTGGCAGGAGAAAAATCTACTTCTGTATATCTCCTAATGGGAGGCTGGTTTATCATGACTTTCAGGATTGGATTTTACTTTTCATCTTATCAAAATTAATGTAAGAGACATGTCTACAATAATTTACTCTCTCTAGTAAAGTACTAAATCCATCAGAATCTATTCTTGTCTTCCTGCCTTCTTTCCTTCCTCCTTTGGTACATTTATTGAGGACCAGGTGTGTGACAGGACACAGGTTTGATTCTGCAGATACAGGCAAGGCATGTTCTAATCTCCAAGGGACAAACGAAGACATCCTTGTTTGACATTCTCACTGCAATGAGAATGATCACCAAACCACGATAGGACAAGAAGAGATAATGCTGAGTCAGGCTAGGGATGCAGAGATGTTACCAATAGGGCCACAGTATGATGTTCATGTGTCTTATGCACTTTTGCCTCTGTAATGCCCTTTGCTTTATTTCCATGTTATTTATTACATGTTAAATATAGCATATGATTTATAGTCATAACTTATGACTGCATTTGTAGAAAGATGAATGCATTGTTATATATTAAAACATTTTCTTTGACCTAAAAGTTCACATTTTTCTTCTGATTTTAAAAGAAATTAAAACATTTTCATAGGCCCCTAGAAGTATTGAGAGCCCTCAGCATTGTGAATACTGCTGGTAAGTTCATCCTGGTTAACTAAAGAAATGACTCAACTTGAATTTTGAAGCATGAGTAGCTGTCTAGAGTAGCAGTTCTCAAACTTTACAGAACATGCAAACCATCTGAAGATCTTTTTATAGCATTGAATCAGTCTCAGTACGTCAAAGTTGGAGTCCAAAGAGTTGGATACTAAAAGTTCTCAGGTGATGTTACTCTGTAGGGACCACACTTTAATAGTAAAGATTTAGAGCTTTGTTTTCTACTATGTAGCCACCAGCCAAATGATGCTATTTTACATTTTAATCTAAATTAATTAAAATTAAGTAAAATTAGAAGTTCAGTTCTAATTTTGCTCTAAACTGCCATTCAAGTGCTCAATACAACACAAGAGGTCACTGGCTACCTTAATAGTGCATTTATAGGGCATTTCTATAATTGCAGAAAGATCCATTGAACAGAATTATTCTACAGGAAACACAGGGGGAAGGAAATGATATTCTAGATATAGAAAAGCAGGCACAATAGGCCCCATAATTGAAGGCTATCAAAGCCAAGTATAAGAAGTCATCAACATGCACCAAACACACACAGGGCATCCATGCTACCGAGTGCTCATGCTCTAGGCTTTCATCGAAAGCTGGGACCTAACTATGCAGAAATCTCAGTCGACAACCCCTGGGAAGCATATTGAACAACAAAACTAACCCTCAAAGTTTGCTAGGGCTTCAGGTCATGTTGAACATGTTACCGTGCTGCTAATTGTCTTTGTGCTAACCATTCCACAATGATGAGGTGTTAATTTTTTTCCCCATATGGCTCATTAAATCCAACAAAAATAATGAAACCCAAAAGCTTTGTGCTTTGCATAATGTCAAGTGAATCTGATCACTTTACAGTCCATAAGCTTTAAAGATTTTGAGTCAGGGTTGGTCCTGCTGAGGGAAAAATAAAAATAAAAACTCCAAAGGAGTATCATAGCACACTTTGGCTGCAGGACATGTGTGAATACAAAGAACACTCTCTCTTCTTTCAGCTTAAAGTGCATCTGGCCAGGAACTTCTGCTGCAGCCTCTCCAATTTATCACTAAAATACCTATGAAGAAACAGAACAAGATGAAAATTCACACCTCCCCAAAATGAAGACTGGTAGAAAAGCTATTACTTAAGTCTGGAAATTCCAGTTACTACCCAGCTCTAGGTGCTAGATTTAAAAAAACAAAAAAACACTTGTGACTTCACAAGCCATGTTTTATGAAACAAAAAATAAATAGGGTAGGAAGTTTTTTCACCTCTCTTCACTGTCTGCTTCCTGACAAACAACAAAATCAGGTAGACATTCTACTTTTGGGGACAGAGAATGCTGACCCCACCACCAATCTTTCTTCATCCATTCCAGGACTAAAATTGTACCAAAAAAGAGAGAAGAAAAGTGGGTGTGCACAAATAAATATGTGTGTTTGGGGAGGGGGGACACTGTGTGCTAAGAAATTACATCAGTGGGTATTTTGTCCCCAAGTATTAGGTATAGCAAATACATGAATCTGCATATGTTCTTGTGTTTTGACAGTTTGGAGGGTTTCAGAACCAGACACAAAGATAACAGGAAAATCCTGCCTCATCTCAGTGGTATTTCAGAAGAACCCCTGGTGAGGCACTGATAATTGGGGTACAAGCTCTACATAACTACTCTTGTTTAAAACGACATTAAAAAGAGAATGTAAACTGACCCAAATTGGACAGTAGAGAGAGAAAACAAGAAATTCATTGCCCCAATGCTGTCAGTTATCCTGGGTATCTTTTTTATTTCATTCCATGATTTTAAAAGAAAAAGCTATCTGCACTCCCATGTTTATTGCAGCACTATTCATAAAAGCCAAGATATGGAGTCAACCTAGGTGTCCAATAACAGATAAATGAATAAAGAAAATGTTGTGTATAAACACAATGCAATACTATTCAGCCATAAAAAAGAACAAAATCCTGTTGTTTGCAGCTACTTGAATGGAACTGGAAGACATTATTTTATGTAAAATAAGCCAGGAACAGAAAGTTAAATGCCACATATTTTCACTCATTATGGAAGCTAAAAAATAACTGATCTTGTAGAAGTAAAAGGTAGAACAGAGCATACTAGAAGCTGGGAAAGTTGGGGGAGGTTGGATAGGGAGAGATTTCTTACAGGATACAAAATTACAGCTACATGAAAATAATAAATTCTAGTGTTCTATACAACTATAGGATAACTATAGTTAACAATAACAGCACAAAGAAATGATTAATGTTTGAGATAGTGGATATGCTAATTATCCTGATCTAATCACTATACGTTATATGTATTGAAACATTACTGTGTACCTCATTAATATGTACAATGATTATATGCAAATTTAAGAAGGCAAAGAAAACAAAATGCTTTTAAAATGCTGCATAAACAAGGAAAAAGAAGTATCATTATTAATATCCAGAAGAACAACAAATTCACAAAGATGATTTATAACAGAAGCCAGAAGATGTTGTTAGAAAACAAATCAATATATCCAATAAGAACACACACGTAATGGCTTCCCTTTAATAAAGATGCTATCTAATGGCTTATAATGAAATGAAATAGTGGAATAACAAAATATGAAAGAATTGCAAGAAGTAAAAGAAAATAAGAATTGAAATCAAAGTTGAGAATATTAAAGAGTAAAATTAAAGATTTAGAAGATCAAATCAAACATGTTGAATAGTAACGTGAGAGCCTTTCTAATTCACTGAAATTCTTTTTGAGTGTACAATAAATTCCAGATACTGATCTAAGCACTGGGGTGTGGTAATGTCCCATAAAGATAAGGCATCTGTTCACATGAAACTTGGATCTTAATGGCAATAATGTCAACAAAAGGTAAATCACAATTAAGCTCAGAAATTGATTAGTACTTCCAAGAACATAAAATAAGGTAATGAAATTGACACAGATGCTGAAAGGAATATTTTAGATTAGCTAGTCACAGAAGCCCCTTATCGTGACATCTGAGTTGATCTTCAGTGAAGTGGTATAGCAAGCCATGGACAAGTTGCCAAAAGCCTAGACCAGCCATAAAGATAATGAATATACAAGACTTAAGGAAGATAAACTTGGCCATATTTATGAAAAAAAAATTAAAAATCAATTAAGAAGGTGGAAGAACAGAGAGGTAGCTGAAAGGAGATAGAGAAAAAAAAACACTTCAAAAAATTAATAAATCCAGGAGCTGGTTTTTTTTAAAAGATCAACAAAATAGACAGACCAGTAGCCAGCTTAATAAAAAAAGAAAAGAGAGAAGAATCAAATAGAGGCAATAAAAAAACGATAAACGGGATATCACCACTGATTCCATAGAAATACAAACTACCACCAGACATTACTACAAACAACTCTATGCACATAAACCAGTAAACCTGAAAGAAATGGATAAATTCCTGAACATTTGCACCCTCCCAAGCCTAAACCAGGCAGCAGTTGAAACCCTGAATAGACCAAAACCAAAGGCAGAAGTTGAGGCAGCAATTAAGAGCCTACCAACCAAAAAAAGCCCTGGTACAGATGGGTTCACAGCTGGATTCTACCAGACATACAAAGAGGAGCTGGTACCATTCCTTCTGAAACTATTCCAAACAATCCAAAGAGAGGGAATCCTTCCCAAATCATTTTATGATACCAACATCATCCTGATACCAAAACCCAGCAGAGACTCAACAAAAAAAGAAAACTTCAGGCCAATATCCATGATGAACATAGATGCAAAAATCTTCAATAAAGGACTGGCAAACTGGTTGCAACAGCAAATCAAAAAGCTTATCCATCATGATCAAGTAGGCTTTATTCAAGGGATGCAAGGCTGGTTCAACATACACAAGTCAATAAATGTAATCCACTACATAAACAGAACCAAAGACAAAAACCACATGATTATCTCAATAGATGCAGAGAAAGCCTTCGACAAAATTCAACAACGCTTTATGTTAAAAACTCTCAATAAAGTAGGTATTGATGGAACATATCTCAAAATAATAAAAGCTATTTATGACAAACCAACAGCCAATATCATACTGAATGGGCAAAAACTGGAAGCATTCCCTTTGAAATCTCACATTAGATAAGGATGCCCTATCTCACCCTCCTATTCAATATAGTACTGGAAGTTCTAGCCAGAGCAATCAGGCAAGAAAAGGAAATAAAGCATATTCAATTAGGAAAGGAGGAAGTCAAATTGTCCCTATTTGCAGACAACTTGATTGTATATTTACAAGACCCCATCATCTCAGCCCAAAATCTCCTGAAACTGATAAGCAACTTCAGCAAAGTCTCAGGATACAAAATCAGTGTGCAGAAATCACAAGCATACCTATACACCAATAACAGACTTAAATAGAGCCAAATCAAGAACGAACAGCCTTCACAATTGCTGCAAAGAGAATAAAATACCTAGGAATACAGCCAACAAAGGATGTAAAGGACTCTTCATGGAGAACTACAAACCACTGCTCAAAGAAATAAGAGAGTACACAGATGGAAACACATTCCATGCTCATGGTTAGGAAGAATCAATATCGTGAAAATGGCCATACTGCCCAAAGTAATTTATAGATTCAATGCTAGCCCCATCAAGCTACCTATGACTCTCTTCACAGAATTGGAAAAAATCACATTAAACTTCATATGGAACCAAAATAGAGCCCACATAGCCAAGTCAGTTCTAAGGAAAAAGAAGAAAGTGGGAGGCATCACACTACCTGACTTCAAACTATACTACAAAGCTACAATAATCAAAACAGCATAGTACTGGTATCAAAACAGAGATATAGACCAATGGAACAGAACAGAGGCCTCAGAGGCAACACCACACATCTACAGCCATCTGATCTTTGACAAACCTGACAAAAACAAGCAATGGGGAAAGGATGTCCTGTTTAATAAATGGTGTTGGGAAAACTGACTAGCCATGTGCAGAAAGCAGAAACTGGACCCCTTCTTGACACCTTACACTAAAATTAACTCCAGATGGATTAAAGACTTAAACATACGACCTAACACCATAAAAACCCTAGAAGAAAACCTAGGCAAAACCATTCAGGACATAGGCATAGGCAAGGACTTCATGACTAAAACACCAAAAGCATTGGCAACAAAAGCCAAAATAGACAAATGGGATCTAATTAAACTCCAGAGCTTCTGTGCAGCAAAGAAACAATCATTAGAGTGAACTGGCAACCAACAGAATGGGAAAAAATTTTTGCAATCTACCCTTTAGACAAAGGGCTAATATCCAGAATCTACAAAGAACTAAAACAGATTTATTGGGAGGCCGAGGCAGGCAGATCACAAGGTCAAGAGATTGAGACCATCCTGGCCAACACGGTGAAACTCCATCTCTACTAAAAATACAAAAAAATTAGCCAGGTGTGGTGGCACACACCTGTGGTCTGAGCTACTCGGGAGACTGAGGTGGAAGAATCACTTGAACCCAGGAGGCAGAGGTTGCAGTGAGCCAAGATTGGGCCACTGCACTCCACCCTGGTGACAGAGCAAGACTCCATCTCAAAAAAAAAAAAAAAAAAACAGATTTACAAGAACAAAAAACAAACAAACCCATTCAGAAGTGGGCAAAGGATATGAACATGAAAAAAAACCATCAAACATGTTTTTTCCATCAAACATGAAAAAAACACTCATCATCACTGGTCATTAGAGAAACACAAATCAAAACCACATTGAGATACCATCTCACGCCAGTTAGAATGTCATTCATTAAAAAATCTGGAGATAACAGATGCTGGAGAGGATGTGGAGAAATAGGAATACTTTTACGCTGTTGGTGGGAGTGTGAATTAGTTCAACCATTGTGGAAGACAGTGTGGCGATTCCTCAAGGACCCAGAAATAGAAATACCATTTGACCCAGCAATCCCATTACTGGGTATATACCCAAAGGATTATGAATTGTCCTATTATAAAGACACATGCACACGTATGGTCATTGCAGCACTGTTTACAATAGCAAAGACCTGGAACCAACCCAAATGCCCATCCATGATAGACTGGACAAGGAAAATGTGGCACTTATACACCATGGAATACTATGCAGCCATAAAAAACGATGAGTTTGTGTCCTTTGTAGGGACATGGATGAATCTGGAAACCATCATTCTCAGCAAACTGACACGAGAACAGAAAATCAAATGGCACATGTTTTCACTCATAGGCGGGTGTTGAAAAATGAGAACACATGGACAGAGGGAAGGGAGCATCACACACTGGGGTCTGTTGTGGGGGAATAGAGAAGGGACAGTTGGGGTAGGGAGGTTGAGGAGGGATAACATGGGGAGAAATGGTGATGGGGGGATGGAGGCAGCAAATCACCTATGGAAAAATCCTGCATGTTCTGCACATGTACCCCACAACCTAAAGTGTAATAAAATATATATATTTTTTTAAAAACTGTCAAACAATAATGGAGCTATGACAACTATGAATTATCTGAATTGAGGAAGAGAGCATAAAATTTATACATCAAAAACTTTAGAAAAATATTAGAAATGGAATATTTTTACATATTTTCTTTAGTCTTTTATAATTCATCTTAATAAAAACATATCACTCAAATAATATATTTAATGACATTGAATTATTTTGGACTTAACTTATTTAAAATAGAATACACCCATCCAAGAGTCTTTTAAAATATTTATATATTAGATTTAAGTGAACACAGAATTTTCAAAGTTCATAAATGACACAGACTGTATTCTCTATTACAGAGAAATAAGGCTAGATATAAAAATATTCACAAGTAGTTCTTGACTCAAAGAAGAAACAACAAAATCCATAGATAATTTGGAAAACCATGACAGTGAGGATACTACTCCTGAGACTAAAAAATTTATAGCCTAACATGCTTCCACTAAGGAACTAATAAATAGTCAATAAGTAATTAAATAACTTGACCTTTGAATAAAAGTCAACATAAAAAAGATTTTATCAAATTTATTCTAGAAAAACAAATAAAATAGACAAAATTAGAAATATAAAGATAATTTGACCACCATGAAAAAATTTAAATATTATTTCTAGGATAACATTTATAATTCTAAATTACCCTATTTTAAAATTTCAATAAAGTGTATAATCTCTGAGGAATTTGAGATAGTAAAAATAACTTAAGCAAAATTTCTAAATAAATATTTAAATTACTGTGGGTTAAAACTTAAAATGTGAACAAAAATTGTCTATACATTTCCTCATCACCAGGGTTTTGTTATCATTGGGATCTTTCAGACTTTTCAATGTCAAAAATGATAAAACAGCACAGAAACAAAAACTATAGACATTTCTTATAAACAGATATAAAATAATGATAAACTAAAGACAGTAATATATTTGTAAAAGTCTACTAAAATGAGCATATAGGTATTACTCCTGAAAATATGAGTTTTGTTTTAGTATTAAGAAGGTAATTATTAGGAAATCAATAAAGTCAACATAAAAAATTTATAATATCAGCAAATTTTAAATCACTTAAGGTTCATTTGAATAAGATTTTTAAAAAATAATTATAACTTGAAAACTTACTCATAATTATTTAAAAATATCTATCATAAGTCAGTCATCAACTTCTTTTACTAAAAAATTGGGGAGTGTATCTTTATTCTGTTAAAAATGTCTCCTCAAACAAATATATATTAACTATAATTGTACAATCACTTTTAGTTCCATTACAACCTGAAACAATATAAAGATACTTCACAGTAAATAATATTATTCAAAATTGCAGTAGAATCTCTGATCATTATAGAAATGTGAAAGTAATTAAAAAGCGTATCTGTGGGAAAGAGAAGACAGTACAATTCTTTGTGGGTTACAAAATGACACATAGAAAATGCACAAAACAATCAACTATATTATGCTTTAGAATAAGTCAGAGAGTTAAATAAAGTGAACGTTATGTGATACATATAAATATGTTTGTGTGTGAGAGACATGTATTTCTCACAACACAAGACATAGCTTCTCAAAGTGGTATCAGTGATAATGACAGAGTAACAAATCCAAATTTCTGTCCCTCAATAAAAGGAATAAATTTACTGGGAAACCTATCAGAATCAACTTTTCAGAGTTTTTCAGAACTCTGGAAACCCTGAAAGCTACTAAGAGAACACTTAATTAGGAAAAACAGCTGAAATCAGAAAGAACGGGAGCTTTAAAATGTTTAATTTACCCTGCTCCGATCTCCATTTCCCAGCTCAATGGCAGCCTTGAAGATCACAATTTACATTCCTGCTGCAGGTGCACGTACTAGAGGAAGCAAAACAAACCTCACTTGCACAAAATAATGGTTGGTTGTTTTGACCTATCTGGTAGCTCCTCAGAGAACCAGCTTGATGGTACTTTCTCACCTAACTTGAACTTATCCAGTGGTCACCCAGAGTAGGTTTGTTAAAAATGTTTAGAAAGGCAAGCGTTTTAGTTACAGTTATCTGGCACTGTAGCACAGTTGGGAAAAATAATAACCTAACTGTAAGGTTTGATCTTGCCGAGTTTAAAGCGAAGAAACTGACCAGCACAAGAAGATCCAATGCGAAGGAATTTATTCAGGCTCCTGGGTGAGGTTCTGCAGTCTGACAGGAGGGGCCGGAGAAGTCGCACAAACTCCTCTTCGACATGGGTTTTTATAGGGAGTGAAACAGCTCGATTGGTTGTGGGAGAGCAGGACTGCTATTGGGTAAGTTACAAGCCTTTACCTAGGACTTGGCTTGTTGTTGGTTGGAATTACTCAGCTGCTATTGGTTGTTAAGACTCAGCTGCTATTCATTGTTAAGGCTTGGCTGCTATTGGTTGTTAAGAGGCTAAGGTTACAAGACCTCGTTTGCATACTGGGCTCTTTAAGGGAAGGCCAGGCTGTGCGAGCATGGGAGAAGGGAACATGCCTGAGCATGTCTGAGCTTGCCCGAGCTCGTCTGGGCTTGTCTGGGCTTTTGAAAAAGAAGTGGGGGGTGTGTGTCCAAGCTCCCGGTGAGGCAATCGACCTTACACTAACCAAAAAGTTTAAGAGGAAAAAGTGAGTAATGAGATGCTTTAGGGAGTAAGAACTTTGAAAAGTTTTGACAGATTCCTGAGAATCTAGAAGGCCATGTACATCCCTAAAGCTATTCATATAGCTCAAAAAAATACCCAAGAAAGTCCTAAGCTCTTAACTTCTGATGGACCTTAAGGCCCTACACAAGCAGAAGTGAGAGCTAAAGCAAAGTGTAAATTGCCTGAATGAGTATTGAAAGTGTGCCCCAACACACACACAGAATCTATCTTAAATGACTGAGAGAGAAACATTTTTTTGTTCCAGGTGCCTAAGAAAATCTGTCCAGTCAGTAGCTAAACACTACGTCAATGAAACAGAGGTGTTAGTGGCCACAAATAACAGAATACAGACTTTACAAAATAAGTTCAGAAAAGTAACTAAACAAACAAAAATTGCCACAATCAGCAAGAGTCAATCCTGGGAACTGGGAAGACTCTAATATCCAGCATTGCCACATTATAATATTTCAAATATCCAGTTTTCAGCAAAGAATTAGGAAGAATACAAAGAAACAAAAAACTATGCTCCATATAAAGGAAAAAAATCAATTAACAGAAACTGTCCTTCAGAAAGGCCAGATATTTGTTACTAAGAAAACACTTGGAACACTCTGATCAAGTGTTGAAGAATACGAAAGACAAAGGACTAAAGAAAATCATGAAAATGTGTCTCACCAAATAGTGAATATCAATAAAGAGATAGAAATTCTAAGAGGAACAAAATAGAAATTCTGGAGTTGCTATCTATAATGACTGAAATAAAATATTCACTAAAGTTGTTTAAGAGTAGATTTGAGCAGGCAGAGAAAAAAAGTTAGGTAGTGCATGCAAAGATAAGTTTATTGATATTATATAGTATGAAAAACAAATATAAAAGAATGGAAAGAGAGAGAGAGAGGGAGAAAGAATATTTAAAGACATAATGGCCCAGAATTCCCCAAATTTGATGAAAAACTTTATTCTTCACAGCCAAGAAGTTCCACAAACTCCAAGTGCAATAAACACAAAGAGATCTGCACCAAGATACATTAAAATCAAACTGTCAAAGGGCAAGAACAAAGAGAAAACATATAAAAGCAGCAAGAAAGAAGTATCTGTTATGTGTAAGTCATACCAATAAAATAAACAGATGATTTCTCATCAGAAACCACTTGAACCCAGTGAGATGGAACATTCAAAGCACTGAAAAAAATAGTTAACTAGGAATCACATATGCAGAAACATCTTTCAAAAATGAAAGAAAAATTAGTACATTCTAATATAAACAAAAATTGAGATTTTATTGATAATAGGCCTTCCCTACAAGAAATGCTAAAGGAAATCCTTAGGCTAAAATGAAAGGACACTAGACAGCAATTCAAATTTTAAAAATAAATAAATAATGTAGATAAAAGTAACCATAGAGGTAGATATATAAAAGTGTTTAACTGTTTTGTTTGCAACTTCTTTTTTCCTGTGTAATTTTAAAAAATGACCATATAAAACAATATTAAATCTCTATTAAATGGTACATTAGTATAATATATGAAATAACAAAATAAAGAGGCAATATGGCTATTTATTTATACTATTTATACGTAAATGTCACTCCATATCCCCTTTATGTAGCAACATTTACATATACTATTAAAAATAAGTTGCTATTAATTTGAACTAAATAGTTATCAATTTAAAATGTTAATTATCATGCTCTGGGCAATGTTTTAAAATAACTCAAAAATATATGCTAGAATAAATTAAGATGAGTTAAAATTTTAGAAAATAACTGTTTAAGAAGACAGTAATGGAGAAATTAAGGAATAAAAAGATGCAATATACATAAACAAATAGTAAAATGAGGCAACGACAGAAGTAAGTTCTTCCTTATGCATAACTTCATTAGCAGTAAATTATTGAAATCTCATATTAAAAGGCAGACAGAGTACCAGAATGGATTTTCTAAAAAGTGATTTAACTATATCTTGTCTATAAGAGACTAATTTACAATAAAAAGAAACAAATAATTTGAAAGAAAAAAATGGTCCTCTATGCAGAGTAACAAAAAAAGGGAAAGAGAGGCTATATACTAATACCAGACAAACTAGACTTTAATACAATTATTGATTTGAGAGACAAAGAAGCACATTAAAAAAATAAAATGGTCAGTTTACCAATAAGGTAGAACAATTAATTATAAACACATATGAACATAAAAACAAATCCCAAAATACAAGAAGCCAAAACTGAGTTAAAAAATAAATTAAAAAGCCAATTTAACTACAGTAGTCAGAGACTTCAATACCCCCCTTTCAATAATGGACAGAACAACTAAGCAGACTATCAGCCAATAAATATAAGACTTAAAAACCACAGCACCATCAAGACCTAACAGACATCTATAAAACACTCTCCCCAATCACATCAAACTAAACATTCTTCTCAAGCACACAGGAATGTTCTCCAGAATAAACTATATGTTAAGTCACAAAAGAAATCTTCATAAATTTATAAAGAAAATGTGGCACATATACACCAGGGAATACTATGCAGCTATAAAAAAGGATGAGTTCATGTCCTTTGCAGGGACATGGATGAAGCTGGAAACCATCATTCTCAGCAAACTAACACAAGAACAGAAAACCAAACACTGAATGTTCTCACTCATAAGTGGGAATTGAACAATGAGAACACATGGATACAGGGAAGGAAACATCATACACCAGGACTGCCGGGTAGCGGGCAGGTGGGCTCCAGGGGAGGGATAGCATTAGGAGAAATACCTAATGTAGATGACTGGGTGATGGATGCAGGCAACCACCATGGCACATGTATACCTATGTAACAAACCTGCATGTTCTGCTCATGTACCCCAGAACTTAAAGTACAATAATAAAGAAAAAGAAATCTTCATAAATGTAAAAATATCAAAATCATATAAAGTGTGTTTTTTGTATGACAACAATAAAGAAATAAATAACAGAAGAAAATTTGGGAAATATATAATACAATATATAAATATATGTATATTAAACACTTTCTTAAATAATCAATAGGGCAAATAAGCCAAAGACATCACAAGGAAATAAAAATACAGATCAATATTTTTCAAGAGTGTACATGCAAAAATCATCAGTAAAACACTAGCACAGTAAATACCATAGCATGGTATAAAGATTAAATACCATGATCAAGTAAGATTTATCCCAGAAATGCCAGTATAGTTAAACATAACATCAATTAATATAATACACTATTTAATAGGATGAAGAAAAAACCTCCACGTGATCCTCTCAGTAGATCCAGAAAATAAAAATATATATTAATCAAAATGGATAAATCATTTAGATTTTTACAAAATGCAATATTCTTTTATGATAAAAACAGACAACAAACTAGGAATAAAAATGAGCTTTCTCAACTTGAGAAAGGGCATATGTAAAAAACCCACAGCTAATAATACTTAATAGTGAAAGAATTAAAGTTTTCTTTTTCTGATCAGGAACACGAAAAAAATGTTGACTCTTACCTCTTCTATTCAACATTGTAATGGAAGTTCAAGCCAGGGAAATTAAGCAGGAATTAAAGGAATTAAAAGGAATCCAGATTGAATAGAAATTAGTAAAACTATCTCTATTTACAAATGGCATGATCACCATAAATAGAAAAGCCTAAGGAGTCTACTTAAAAAATTATTGGAATTAATACCCTAGTTCAGCAAAGTTATAAGATATAAGATAAATATGCAAAATCAATTGTGTTTCTATATATATGCAATGAAGAATCTGAAAATAAAATTAAGAAAATATTTTCCTTTATAATAACATCAAAAATGTTAAAATAGAAATAAACTCAAAGATGTACACTAAAAACTACAAAACACTTTTGATAGAAATTGAAGAAGCTATAAATATAAAAGGATATATCAAATTAATAGATCGAAAGACTTAATAATGTAAAGATAGCAATGCTCTTTAAATTTATCTACAGATTCAATGTTGTCTCTGTCAAATTCCAATTGCTTTTTTTTTCCCACAAATGGACAAGCCAAATCTGAAATGCATATGGATTTGCAAGGGACCCTGGATAGCCAAAACAAACTTGAAAAATAAGTACAAATTTGGAGCACTCACACTTCTCTATTTTACAACTTACTGCAAGCTTACATTAATCAAATCAATGTGATATTGGCATAAGTATAGACATATAGATCAATGGAATAAAATTTAGAGTTTGGAACTAAACACATATATCTGTGATCAACTGATTTTTACCAATCTTGTCAAGACCATTTACTGGGAGTAATAGTCCTTATAACACACGGTTCTGGAACTATGAGATGTTCACATGCCATGGAATGAATTTGGTCCCCTATCTTACATCATATACAAGATTTAACTCAAAGTATATCAAAGACCTAAACACAAGAGCTAAAACTATAAAATCCTTAGAAGGAAACATAGGTGCAGTTTTTTGTGACTTTGGGCTAAGTAATGGTTTACTAAATATGACACCAAAAGCATAAGGAACAAACCAAAAATTGTCAAAATTAATCCTTTTGTGAGTTTCAAAAGACACTATAAGAAAGTGAAGAGACAACCCACCTGAAGAAAATATTTGCAAACCATATATGTGATAAAAGTCTAGTACCAAAAATATATAAAGAACTTTTAACAATTCAATTTAACTTTTAACAATTCAACAACAAAAAGACAATCAATGGACAAAGGACTTGAATAGACATTTCACCAAAAAATGTGTACTAATGGTCATTAAGTACCTGAAATGATGGTGAACATCATTAGTAATTAGGGAAATGTAAATCAAGACCACAATGATCTATTACTTCACATTTATTAAGATAGCTATATTAAAAAAAAAAAAAAAAGCAGAACAACAACAATAAAAACCTCAGTACTGATGAGGAGAAGTTACATTGCTGGTGGCAATGGAAAATGGTGCATCCACTGTAGAAAAGATTTTGGCTTTTCCTCAAATAGTTAAACATGGAGTTACCTTATGACTCATCTGAAATTCCACTCCTAGGTACATACCCAAAAGAACTGAAAATATATGTCCACAAAATCTTGTACATGTATGTTTATAACATTATTATTCATAATACGCAAAAAGTAATAACAATCCAAATGTTCATCATCTGCTGAACAGATAAATGAAATGTGGTATAACTGTAAAACTGTATATGCCATATCATTCAATCATAAAAGGAATGAAGTACTGATGCATGCTACAAACATAGATGAACCTTGAAACTATTATTCTAAAGGAGAGAAGACAGTCACAAGAGGTTACATATTGTATGATTTCATTTATATGAAATGTCCAGAAAAGGCAAATCCATAGTCACAGAAAAGTGGTTGCCAGTGGCTGGGGTAAAGGGCTGATGGAGAGTGGCTGCTTAATGGGTACATGATGTTTTTGAGAAGGTGATAAAAATGTTCTGGAATGAGATAACACTGATTGTTGCACCATGTTATAAATTAATTTAAAAACTAATTTGTACTTATTTTTCAAGATTGTTTAGATATGTACTCTAAAATGATTAAGATGGTTAACTTTTTGCTATGTGAAGTTATTCTCAAAAAATAAAAATAAAATATAAAGAAGAAGGTTTTAATAGAAAAATGAATGTAAAACACATTTTATTCAAAATAATCACAAAAAAGTCATAGAAATAATCCTCAGAAGAAATGAGCAGGAAATCTGTAGGCATGGTATTTTATAAGGTTTCAGGAGACAGAGAAAGCATTGTCTGCTATTATTACTCACCCAAATTACTGGTGTTTGCCTTGTTCCATCATCATAGAAATAAAATTTGGAAGGCTCTTCCCAGGTAGTATTGATAAGTAATATTTTTGAGGGAATGTCTTCTCTTTCCGGGTCCATGAGCGGGCATAGCTTTTTTGTTTTGTTTTGTTTTGTTTGAGACAGAGTCTCACTCAGTCGCCAGGCGCCAGACTGGAGTGCAGTGGTGAGATCTCAGCTCACTGCAACCTCCGCCTCCCGGGTTCAAGCAGTTCTCCTGCCTCAGCCTCCGGAGTAGCTGGGATTATAGGCCCTCACCACCACGAGCAGGAGTAGCTTTAAAGGCAAGAATTTTGCCGTCGCCTTGCCCCACTCCCATCTCTCTCCATCCGGGAGAGTCAACAGTTTATGTTTGAATTTCACAGGTGTGGGAAGAAACTAAAAGTCAATCACTCCAGCAGAAGTTCGAAGGAACTCCTTTCATTAGCCCAGGGTCTTGGAGAAGGTGGAGGTTTCTCCCGGGATGAAAGTCCACACTCCCTCACCTTCACCGGATTTCCGACGTTCTGGAATCCCCTCCCACACGGTGGGAGTTCCTTCCGGGATTTTTCCTGCTGGAATCCCCTTCCACACTCTTCGTGGAAGCCTTTCTCTTCTCCTTTAGTTCTCTTTTCTCTACCTAAATAAAATCATCTTTCTGCAACACTTTTGGGGTCCGATATTCACTTTATGAGCATAGGGTCCACCTGCAGTGGCCCCACCAGTTGTTCCTTAAGAGGTTGGAGGCAAGAACCCAGAAGGATCTCCAGCATCTGAAAAAAAAACCCGTTACATTTTGGAATTCAGTTCTGAGGCAGTTGCTGGTTTAACATTGAGGAGAACAGAAATCTTCCAGGATATTAATACTCTAAGAATCTTCTCTGCTCAGAACATATGACCATTCATAAACGTGGGAATATAATTCTGGAGATAATAAATGTGGGAATATTTTTGGGTTGCTGAAATACTATTAGCAGAAAAAAGTGTCTCTGACCAGACACAAGCTCCATGGGGTGACAGGCTGCTATCTGCCTGGCTGTTAGCTTGATACAGTGCTTGATCCCAGCTGTTCTCGTTAATTATAGCAAATTAGTACTTTTCAGGGGCAAACTGAAACAAACTACCTACACATGGGCTCTGAATATATCAAGCTGGAAGACTGTATTTATCCTACTGAAATCTCCCCGTCATCCTTTCCATCACATAATTATATACTTTTATTGACAGAAAAGATGATAGATTAGGGAAAACCTGCTGTTTTATTGATTTTTGACATCATTTCTTCATAACTGAAGTCACAAGGTGATTTGCTTTCACTGTGAAAAAATAAGACTTTGAAATTTTATTTTTGTGGTCAAATTGGATGCTATCCACAGGAATAATCTCCATCCCAGAACTAGTAGACTTCAGACTTTTTTGTTTATTTGTGTGTCTGATAAAATTTAAGTGATTAGAAGTTCTCTCAGTTCCCTCCTAACTTTATAAGGCAACAAGTGGAACTTAAGTAGGACAACGAAAGACTTCTTTGTGTGTTAAAACCATAGCAAAAAGAAAAAAGTGCAGGAGCTGGATTTTATAAAAAGAAAAGGAACTAGCAAATTAAAAAAAAAAAAAACCTGTGACTGAATATTAGATGTCAAACTGATAAAGGTAACTATTTTCCTTTGGTGGTAATTTTTTAATTGCATATCTCAAATGTGAGTAATATAAAGAATTGCAGAGTACTTTTGCAAGATGGCTGGTTAGGAGGAGCTCAGGATTACAGGTCCAAGTGAAAGTGCAGAGGGTGAGAGGGCGCCACATTTCCAGACGGATTTTTACTGCCCACAGACCAGGAGATTCACAGGCGGAGGAGCCCCACGGGTCGCCAGTGTGGCTGTTTTGGCCAGCGTGGCTGTTTGGCCTGTGCCCTGGCGCAGGGGTTCCCAGTGCAGAGTAAACTAGACTGTGTCCCCACTTAGCCAGCAAGGGGAGCTGAAACGGGGAGCCAGGCCAGGAGATTCCCAGGCAAAAAAGTGCCACAAATCTCAGAGCCATGGTTTCAGTTGGCGCAGTGACTCCCGGTGCAGAGTAAATGAAACTGTGTCCCCTCTTAGCCAGCAAGGGGAGTTGAAACAGGGAGCCAGGCCAGGAGATTCCCGGGCAAAAAAGCACCATGAATCTCAGAGCTGCAGTTTCAGCTGGTGCAGCAGCTCCCGGTGCAGAGTAAACAAGACTGTGTCCCCACTTAGCCAGCAAGGGGAGCTGAAGCAGGGAGCCAGGCCAGGAGATTCCTGGGCAAAAAAGCACCATGAATCTCAGATCCGCAGTTTCAGCCAGTGCAGTGGGTCGCTGCATGGGAAATCACACAGATCCCGGCACCAATTCAACAGGCAACCAGGTCACCTGGTAGAGAGCCGACCATTCAACTAAAAAACAAAAGACTCTGAGCCAGGGAGCCAGGTGACCAGGCCCAACTGGTCCCACCACCACAAAAAACAAAAATAAAAACAGAAAAACAGCAATTGGAAATGCTCTGGGTTGAGACTTTCACGGCAAGCACAACTAAACCCAGGATGGTCCAGCTCTGTGGAGGAGGGGCATCCGCCATTACGGAGGCAGTCTGAAGTTCCCGAGGCAACCTGCCATCGCCAAGGCAACCAGCCATTACAGAGAGAGTCCATCACTACAGAGGCAGGCCAGCATAGCGGAAGCAGTTCTAACTACACCCATATAAACAGGACTGAAGGGAAGTTCACACAGCAGGTGGGCGGAGCCCACATCAGCTCAGCGAAGCCTCTGCAGGCTGAGAGTGACTAGGCTGCCTCCTTGTCGACAGAGAAAATGGCAGCAGCACAGCGGAAACTCATAAAGCCCTAACTCCCTGGGACTGAACACCTAGATAAAAAAAAGGGGGGTTAGTGAGTTCTGCTGTTGCAGACTTAAACTTACCAAAATCAGAAAGTCAACAACTCAAAGTCGACAGGTGGATAAATCCACAAAGATGGGAAGAAACCAGCGCAAAAAGGATGAAAACACCCAAAACCAGAACACCTCTCCTCCTACA
Organism: Aotus nancymaae; assembly: GCF_030222135.1. Classification (NCBI taxonomy): domain Eukaryota; kingdom Metazoa; phylum Chordata; class Mammalia; order Primates; family Aotidae; genus Aotus; species Aotus nancymaae. Next base: position 34,332,324 of record NW_026988455.1, read on the forward strand.
AGGGATCACAACTCCTCACCAGCAAGGGAACAAGACTGGATGGAGAATGAGTGTGATGAAATGACAGAATCAGCCTTCAGAAAGTGGATAATAAGAAACTTCAGTGAGCTAAAGAACATGTTCTAACCCAATGCAAAGAAACTAAGAACCTTGAAAAAAGACGTGACGAAATGCTAATGAGAATGGACAACTTAGAGAGGAATATGAGTGAATTGATGGAGCTGAAAAACACAACACGAGAACTTCGTGAAGCATGCACAAGTTTCAACAGCCGAATTGACCAAGCAGAAGAAAGGATATCAGAGGTGGAAGATCAACTCAATGAAATAAAACGAGAAGGCAAGATTGGAGAAAACAGGGTAAAAAGGAATGAACAAAGTCAACAAGAATTATGGGACTATGTGAAAAGACCTAATCTACGTTTGATAGGTGTACCTGAATGTGACGAAGAGAATGCATCCAAGCTGGAAAATACTCTTCAGGATATTATCCAGGAAAACTTCCCCAACCTAGCAAGGCAGGCCAATATTCAAGTCCAGAAAATACAGAGAACACCACAAAGATATTCTTCTAGAAGAGCAACCCAAAGGCACATAATCATCAGATTCACCAGGGTTGAAATGAAGGAGAAAATACTAAGGGCAGCCAGAGAGAAAGGTCGGGTTACCCACAAAGGGAAGCCCATCAGACTCACAGCAGATCTCTCAGCAGAAACACTACAAGCCAGAAGAGAGTGGGGGCCGATATTCAATATCCTTAAAGAAAAGAACTTTCAACCCAGAATTTCATATCCAGCCAAACTAAGCTTCATAAGTGAAGGAAAAATAAAATCCTTTGTGAACAAGCAAGTACTCAGAGATTTCATCACCACCAGACCAGCTCTACAAGAGCTCCTGAAAGAGGCACTACACATAGAAAAGAACAACCAGTACCAGCCACTCCAAAAACACACGAAATGGTAAAGAGTATCAACACAATGAAGAATCTGCATCAACCAATGGGCAAAACAGCTGGCTAGTATCAAAATGACAGGATCAAATTCACACATAACAATAGTAACCCTAAACGTAAATGGACTAAATGCCCCAATCAAAAGACACAGACTGGCAAATTGGATAAAAAGCCAAAACCCATCAGTGTGCTGTATCCAGAAAACCCATCTCACATGCAAGGATACACAAAGGCTCAAAATAAGGGGATGGAGGAAGATTTACCAAGCAAATGGAGAGCAAAAAAAAGCAGGAGTTGCAATTCTCATCTCTGATAAAATAGACTTTAAAGCAACAAAGATCAAAAGAGACAAAGAAGGACATTACATAATGGTAAAAGGAACAAAGCAACAAGAAGAGCTAACGATCCTAAACATATATGCACCTAATACAGGAGCACCCAGATACATAAGGCAAGTTCTTAATGACTTACAAAGAGACTTAGACGTCCACACAATAATAGTGGGAGACTTCAACACACCATTGTCAATATTAGACAGATCAATGAGACAGAAAATTAACAAGGATATCCAGGACTTGAACTCAAACCTGGAACAAGCAAACCTAATAGACATTTACAGAACTCTCCACCCCAAATCCACAGAATATACATTCTTCTCAGCACCACATCACACCTACTCTAAAATTGACCACATAATTGGAAGTAAATTACTCCTCAGCAAATGCAAAGGAATGGAAACCATAACCAACAGTCTCTCAGACCACAGTGCAATCAAGTTAGAACTCAGAATTCAGAAACCAACCCAGAACCACACAGCTTCATGGAAACTGAACAACTTTCCCCTGAATGTTGACTGGATAAACAATGAAATGAAGGCAGAAATAAAGATGTTCTTTGAAACAAACGAGAATGAAGACGCCACATACCAGAATCTCTGGGACACATTTAAAGCAGTCTCTAGAGGAAAATATATAGCAATAAGTGCCCACATGAGAAGCAAGGAGAGATCTAAAATTGACACCCTATCATCAAAATTGAAAGAGCTAGAGGAGTAAGATCAAAAAAACTCAAAACCTAGCAGAAGACAAGAAATAACTAAGATGAAAGCAGAATTGAAGGAGATAGAGACATGAAAAACCCTTCAAAAAATTAATAAATCCAGGAGCTGGTTTTTTGAAAAGATCAACAAAATAGACAGACCACTAGCCAGATTAATAAAAAAGAAAAGAGAGAATAACCAAATAGATGCAATAAAAAATGATAAAGGGGATATCACCACAGATTCCACAGAAATTCAAACCATCATCAGAGATTATTACAAACAACTCTATGCATATAAACTAGAAAACCTGGAAGAAATGGATAAATTCCTGGACACTTGCCTCCTCCCAAGCCTAAACCAGGAAGAAGTCAAAACCCTGAATAGACCAATAACAAGATCTGAAGTTGAGGCAGCAATTAAGAGCCTACCACCCAAAAAAAGCCCAGGTCCAGATGGGTTCACAGCCGAATTCTACCAGTCATACAAAGAGAAACTAGTACCATTCCTTCTGAAACTATTCCAAATAATCCAAAAAGAGGGAATCCTTCCCAAATCATTTTATGAGACCAACATCATCCTGATACCAAAACCCAGCAGAGACTCAACAAGAAAAGAAAACTACAGGCCAATATCCATGATGAACATAGATGCAAAAATCTTCAATAAAATTCTGGCAAGCTGATTACAACAGCACATCAAAAAGTTTATCCACCATGATCAAGTAGGATTCATGCTGGGGATGCAAGTCTGGTTCAATATACGCAAGTCTGTAAATGTAATTCACCACATAAACAGAACCAAATGCTAAAAACCCTCAATAAACTAGGTATCGACAGAACATATCTCAAAATAATAAAAGCTATTTATGACAAACCAACAGCCAATATCATACTGAATGGGCAAAAACTGGAAGCATTCCCTTTGAAATCTGGCACTAGACAAGGATGCCCTCTCTCACCACTCCTATTCAATATAGTACTGGAAGTTCTAGCCAGAGCAATCAGGCAAGAAAAAGAAATAAAGTGTATTCAATTAGGAAAGGAGGAAGTCAAATTGTCTCTATTTGCAGATGACATCATTGTATATCTAGAAGACCCCATCATCTCAGCCCAAAATCTCCTGAAACTGATAAGCAACTTTAGCAAAGTCTCAGGATACAAAATCAATGTGCAAAAATCACAAGCATTCCTATACACCAATAACAGACTTAAAGAGAGCCAAATCAAGAACGAACTGCCATTCACAATTGCTACAAAGAGAATAAAATACCTAGGAATACAACTAACAAGGAACGTAAAGGACCTCTTCAAGGAGAACTACAAACCACTGCTCAACGAAATAAGAGAAGACACAAATAGATGGAGAAACATTCCATGTTCGTGGTTAGGAAAAATTAATATCGTGAAAATGGCCATATTGCCCAAAGTAATTTACAGACTCAACGCTATTCCCATCAAGCTACCAATGACCTTCTTCACAGAACTGGAAAAAACCACCTTAAACTTCATATGGAACCAAAAGAGAGCCCGCATAGCCAAGTCAATTCTAAGCAAAAAGAACAAAGCAGGAGACATCACACTACCGGACATCAAACTATACTACAAGGCTACAGTAATCAAAACAGCATGGTACTGGTACCAAAACAGAGATATAGACCAATGGAACAGAACAGAGGCCTTGGAGGCAACACAACATATCTACAACCATCCGATCTTTGACAAACCTGATTAAAACAAGCAATGGGGAAAGGATTCCCTGTTCAATAAGTGGTGTTGGGAAAACTGGCTAGCCATATGCAGAAAGCAGAAACTGGACCCCTTCCTGACACCTTACACTAAAATTAACTCCAGATGGATTAAAGACTTCAACATAAGCCCTAACACCATAAAAACCCTAGAAGAAAACCTAGGCAAAACCATTCAGGACATAGGCGTAGGAAAGGACTTCATGACCAAAACACCAAAAGCATTGGCAACAAAAGCCAAAATAGACAAATGGGACCTAATCAAACTCCACAGCTTCTCCACGGCAAAAGAAACAGTCAATAGAGTGAATCGGCAACCAACAGAATGGGAAAAAATTTTTGCAGCCTACCCATCTGACAAAGGGCTGACATCCAGAATTTACAACGAACTAAAACAAATTTACAAGAAAAAAACAAACAAGCCCATTCAAAAATGGGCGAAGGATATGAACAGATACTTTACAAAAGAAGACATACATGAGGCCAACAAGCATATGAAAAAATGCTCATCATCACTGGTCATTAGAGAAATGCAAATCAAAACTACATTTAGATACCATCTCACGCCAGTTAGAACGGCAATCATTAAAAAATCTGGAGACAACAGATGCTGGAGAGGATGTGGAGAAATAGGAACACTTTTACACTGTTGGTGGGAGTGTAAATTAGTTCAACCACTGTGGAAAACAGTGTGGCGATTCTTCAAGGACCTAGAAATAGAAATTCCATTTGACCTAGCAATCCCATTACTGGGTATATATCCAAAGGATTATAAATCCTTCTTCTATAAGGACATATGCACATGAATGTTCATTGCAGCACAGTTTACAATAGCAAAGACCTGGAACCAACCCAAATGCCCATCAATGATAGACTGGACAGGAAAAATGTGGCACATATACACCATGGAATATTATGCAGCCATCAAAAATGATGAGTTCACGTCCTTTGTAGGGACATGGATGAACCTGGAAACCATCATTCTTAGCAAACTGACACAAGAACACAAAATCAAACACTGCATGTTCTCACTCATAGATGGGTGTTGAACAATGGGAACACATGGACACAGAGAGGGGAGCACTATACCCTGGGGTCTGTTGGGGAGGAGTGGGGGGGGACAGTGGGGGGTGGGGAGTTGGGGAGAGATAGCATGGGGAGAAATACCACATATAGGTGAAGGGGAGGAAGGCAGCAAATCACACTGCCACATATGCACCTATGCAACAATCTTGCATGTTTTTCACATGTACCCCAAAACCTAAAATGCAATAAATAAATGAATAAATAAACTCCTTCAAAAAAAAAGAGAAGATTACTTTTACATACTTTAATATTTTTGTTACAATCTGGTTATAAAAGTAAACTTTTATAACCAGAAAAATGCTGTTTGTATAAAATTTAAAAATAAAAAAGATAACAAGAATTGCAGAGTATAATATGTTGTAAAATGTTTTCAAATACACTATTTAATCATCACTTTTTCTTTTCCAAATGAGACATATAGAGCTTAGAAAGTTTATGTAATTTACGCAACATCATACAGTGAGTAAATGACAAAGAATGGAACTTAAATCTGGTCTCTTGCAGTAAGTTCAGAATTCTTTAGAGAATAGGTTTATTTTTTAATAAGGAAAATGTTGTTTCATACATTAAAATGACTCAAATCTAAGCTTCCTTTGCTGGGACACTATTACATGTTAACTCCTATTTATATTTCTCTGAGTATGGAAATGTCTACAACAAACCTTTGCATAAAATATCATGGCAGAGATGAAGAGTTGTTTTGATTATGATATAACAGCTGTTTCTATCTTTTCAGTGAGCCACATCCTAACCCTCATCCTTTTCTAAAATTAAAGGCAGTGACATCCATATATTTAGGAAAGAATGGTAAACGATATTATAATGTCTTGAGTTTTAGCTCAAGATGAAAATGAGTACATATCATTTTATCCCATACTGATGACTCAAATAAGTATTTTTCTTGTATGTTTTATCTATAGTAGTAAAGTAAATTTAGTCAAACATTAGCACATGATATTTACACAGAACTGTCTGTGAAGTGAAGGTATAGCATGCTTTAATCTACATGGGTCCATTCATGTGCAACCATTGTCTTTCACGTGATCATCATCATCTATTGACCCAGCTGCGAGTTGGTAATCCCTAGATATGTGTCTTCCTGTGTGGATTCAGGCAGTATCATCTAAATACGCTGGACAACTAAAAACAGAAGCAGATATAGACCACTGGAATGCTTGCTAACTCAAAACTGTAGGGTCATAAAAGCCTAGATTGAAATGTCTACCTTTCAAATAATGCTAGAACTAAACCTTAACCATTGAATGAAAGCCTAGCAGTAAATCCTTACAACCTCACCTGTTCTCATTGCTTCGAGTTCTCTTTCCATCAGTCCAAACATACCTGATTATCAAGATCTTTCCCCATTTCTATTAGTAAAAAATCTACCTAGAAATACAATATGATATTAAATAATGTTAATATATTTAATTTATGCAGCTTGTGCTTCACAAAATAAAATCAGTTCATAAACTAAGAAAAAACCTGGGATAATGATGCCAAAAGTAAATTGATAATAACATAGTGACATCAGATCTCTTCTGTTCACTTAGAAGGCATAGAGAGCAAGAGAAAGATATTTTCTGGCTTAAGAAAAAGACGATATTTTCAGCATGAAAGAGATGATCAGATATTGCCTGCTATGAGAATAATGAAAGTTTCAACTGTAGTGTTTTCAATTGTATGGGATTTATAGTAACTTTGTAAATAACACTAAAAATATATTTAACAGTGGGACTTTGAGGGCTTGAAACTAGAAAATAAAAAGTTGAGACAAAGTGATGAAGCAAAGTTACCACAATCAGGTTGAAAACAATTGTGCTTTGAATTTTTCTTCGTAAATCCTTGCTTCATTTGGTAGTATGAATAAAACGTATTTTTTCATGGAATGTGTACTTATCTACATTTTGCTAGATACATGTTCATACTAAAATACCAGCATTTTATTTCCCTGTGATATTTAGTTTTCAGTGCACATTCATTCAGTAAATTCACTCAACAGTTTTTTGGGGTGTCAATTGTGTGCAAGACACTTTGCCAGACACTGAAAGAGATGTGAATTTACAGAGTCTCTATTTTTTTTAAATCACATTTTCTAATAGTGAAAGTGAAACATATACCTAAAAATATTCTCAGTATGAAATAGAACAAGATAAGAATCATTTTATACATTATATAGGTGTTGCAAAGGACAATACAGGAAGGAATAAACTTAATTTGGTTGTTATGGAAAGCGTCAAAAAGATGACTTTGAGGTAACATCATAAGAAATTGCATAAGTAGAAGATGGGAAGAGATGAGGAGCAAAGACCTGGGGGTAGGGGAGAATACACAAGGCCACAGGTCAGGATAGTGTATATGACAAAGGCTCCTTACTCGCAGTCCCTGGGACTCCTACTTCAGTGGTCAACTTCTAACCACGAATATCTTTACCTATTTGCTTGGAGGTGTTCTCCAAAATGACTGGGTACCACTGTTTCCTACAGTTAGGCTGGCCAAAGAGCTGAGGAGTTAATATCCTCTGAGAATTTGTGTATAAATGCCCAGCTCCCTTGCCACTGAAGACTGTACTCTGCCTTAATTTCCCAGTGAAATTAAGTTCCAGTTCCTTGTAATAGAAACAAATCTACAAGCCTTTATTAAGGCTTTATCAGTTTCTTTCCCTTTCCTGTCTAATTTTTCCATTCTTCTACTGATGTTTCCTGTACCTTCCAAACAAACATGAATCCTTGCCCCAAGGCTGTTTCTGGGATCACCTAAACCAAGACAATGTATATGTTTAAGAATGAGGAAAAGTTTTAAAAGTTGGGGGAACATGGTCCACACTGGGTGTCACAGAAGAAATGCCTAGAAAGATAAGGCATATCCATTGTTTCATGATTCAAGCACTGTATCTGCTATATTACTAGACAAAGTCATAATAAATTAACTAAGGGTAGTGCCTAGGAATAAGAGGAAAATCAAGAAGAAAAAATAAAATACTTCAAATCATACCAATGGAAACAAGATATCTCTCTCTCTATGCATCAACTAATGTTTTGTGTTGATGACTTCACCTTGGTTGAGTGACGGAGGATGGAAGTGGAAGGGGGTTTGACGTGAAGATATTGGAAGATGCCTTCTCATTTCCATTGGATTGTTGGTACCTGTTTTTTATGGGGAATGAATGGGTAAAACATTTTTTCCTTGTATAAGAGATATGCTTTACACAGTGCTTTGAACATAGCAGGTCCTCAATAAATATAGATTTTAAATCACTTTCCTAAAACTGATTAATTTTTCTTTATAAGGTCAACCATGAGGTACTTTTATTTCTTGAGACCATCTTTTAATCACCTTAGTATCTCCCAACTTCCTAAAACAAAAAGGTAGATATATATTTCTTGCTATAGTGGCTGCCCTTAAACCCTGGAGTGAATATTCCCCCTTTGTTAGACTTACCTGTTCACATTTCACTGAGTTTTTACAAAAGTTTGAATGCATCTTAGTATTTGACAAATGCTAACTTAACATCTATCAGCTTCTTCATATATATGCATCAATAAAATATAGACATCACTTGGTATCTAAGGGAGATTGATTTCAGGACCACTGGTGGTTACAAAAATCTGTGGATGCTCAAGTCTCTGATATAAAATGGTGTTGTGCAGCCAGCTTTCCATATCAATGGGCTTAACACCTGCAGATCAGGAGGTCAGAGGTACTATCAAGTAACCTGTAGATATTTTCCAAAATTATCAAGGAGGCCATGAATGATATCTCAGCCCTCAGTCCATGAAGTGGAGATTTATTTCTTCATGAGTCATTTTTTTTACCTTTAATTTTAAACAATTCTGAAATTTCTATCTTACAATTTTCAAATCTCTAGGAAGGGAATGAAAACAGTGAAAAGTATAATCTGAATTCATTTTAAACTCTCATAAGACAGAAATAAAATGCAAGTTTTCTCATCATTGTTTTAGAAGCTTCAGGTTTTAGGACAGATAAAGGAGCATCTAGGAAGAGTGGACTTTGTATTTTTTCAGAGATGCTCATATTAGAGGTATGAAAAGCTTGTGTCATTTATAAAATCAAAATGTGCAAGTATGATGTACAGAAAAGTATCTCTGAAAGCAAGACATGGCGATTAGGAGGAAATCAACCCAAGGAGTCACTTCTTTCTGCTTCAGAAATTTCTGTCTCCTCTCCCTCCATTTCAGATAACTCTTAAAGTGAATTAACAAGCAATTATATATGTTTTTAAAGACCATCTCTCTAGAGATGAATGATGCAAAAGATGCTGCAGTTAGTTATGGTTCTACGTAGTGACTTTTCATCTCATTTATACAAAGGAAGTTGTGTTGTGTTTAACCTGTTATAAAATAAAACAGATTTATATTTTGCTTTTCCTTGTGAATTTTATTTATTTTACTTTAATAAGATGCTTCAGAATGATTGAATAAATAGAGGCAATAACAGTCGCATATTTCCTTCCAACTTTACTTTTTGTGGATATCATTAAAACCAAACAGATAAACAAACAAAGAACCCAACCCATTTCTTTCCTGTTCACACTTTGAAAATGAGTTCTATGACCAAAGCTACAGCTGCTGACACCAAACAGATGTGTTCCGCCTGACTCTGGCGCTGCAAGTTCAATTTAACCTGAGTTTATTCTCAGGGCATAACAGGAATAAATTGCTACATTTATGATAATTTATTCCCAGAAGGGATATGATTTTGAATGGAATTGAGTAGAAAATTTACCTTCAGGGACTGACAGGATTATTGACAGCATTAGACATCAAAGTCAACCCCTATATAAGGGAAGACATTTCTTGAACTTAAAAATGAAAGATAATGTGTCCAGGTTTAGTAAACATTCATTCCAACCTCTTTTTTAATGCCCTGAAATCTAAAAGTTGTATTTCCCATTGAGTCGGTGTTAAATTTCTTGGGTATGTTAATGGTATTACAGTTAAGTAAGAAAATGTCCTTGTTCTTAGGATATTCATGTTAAATGATTTAGAGAGGAAGTGTCATGATGTCTGCACTTTACTTTCAAATAGTTCTGCAAAAACTAACTCACAGTAACAAGTGAAGGTAGGCCAAGAATAAAGCATTTATTTATATGCGAGAGAGAGAGAGAGAGAGAGAGAGAGAGAGAGAGAGAAAGTGTGGCAATAGTTTAATAGTGAAATAAGTAAGTGATAATCAGATATTCAAACACTATTCTTTCAACTTTCTTGAAGCTTTTCTTTCTGTCTTACTAACAATATTTGAAAAAGTACTAATTTTCTTAAAAGTTGATAGATAGTGGCATATTTAATTTCATATCAAATTCTGGTCAGAATGTTCTCTTTAACTGAGAGTTTGTTAAAAAATTTTTTATAACAATGTTAAATGTAAGATGTTTTGTTTCCCACCTTTATTAGCCTTAGAAAAGAACGTCTTTCAATTTTTGAGACTTTAAGTTTTCTTTCTTTTTTTATTTTTTGAGACAGAGTCTGTCTCTGTTGCCAGGCCCCAGGCTGGAGTGCAATGGCGCGATCTCGGCTCACTGCAACCTCCGCCTCCCGGGTTCAAGCAATTCCCCTGCCTCAGCCTCCCAAGTGGCTGGGACTACAGGCATGCGCCACCATGCCCAGCTAATTTTTGTATTTTTTTAGTAGAGACGGGGTTTCACCATGTTGACCAGGATGGTCTCGATCTCTTGACCTCGTGATACGCCCACCTCAACCTCCCAAAGTGCTGGGATTACAGGAGTGAGCCACCGCAGCCAGCAGGAACTTTAACTTTTCTACCTGATATACTGCCCTTCTGAAAAAAGCCAATATAAAATAAGTATAATCTTTATAGAATTCTCAATATGTTTTATTTATTTTATTCTTTGATTTATTTATTTTCATGTCTTGTGTGATTAGCAGAACACCAGAAATCAAAAGCACACTAACCAAATAGCATAATTATTATAAAATTAAATAAAACCTCTCTATTACTAAAAAACACTACCTTCCCAGAGTCTTTTGTATCCAGGTTTCTCAGTGCAATTTACATTCCACCAATCAATGCTCTTGTGTAAATCTTGATACCTAAAGTCATATGAGAAGAGGGGGAGGGGTAGAGCATCTATTTAGCTGCACACAATGTAGCAGATATGATGGTTCTAGAGCTGTCTTAGCAGCTTTCCATTCTGGCAGCTTATTTTCCTGGTTACAGCAGAAGTCGTGTTTTGCAGTCAGAAGTGGCAATAGTGGATTGAAAACTTTCTGTAGAGGGAGAAGTAAATTTTACAATTGTGTTAGAGGTGGATTAGTTCTGAGCCTGGAAGTTATTCCCCGAATTAAGTCAAGAACTAAATAATTTTGTAAGTTTCTATTTCTTGCTGCAAAAATTCCCTTCTGATTAAACTAACTAGAGTGAATTCTGTTGTCTGCAATTTAACCTAAACAACATACAAGTCCTCTGCTTTAGCCAGCCATATTGGAGCCATATAGGTGCTATTGCTCCTATCTAAATGGCATATAAGGTCATATTACACAGGTGCTATCCTATCTAAACCCTTGTCAAATTTGTTTTAAATGTATGGTGTCTGGTCTCTTTCTCAGTCTTTCTGCTCTGTCTTCTAAAAGAATTATTTAGGTGGGGCACGGAGGCTCACGCCTATAATCCCAGCACTTTGGGAGGCCGAGGCCAGTGGATCACGAGGTCAAGAGATCAAGACCATCCTGGTCAACATGGTGAAACCCCGTCTCTACTAAAAATACAAAAAAATTAGCTGGGCATGGTGGCACGTGCCTGTAATTCCAGCCACTCAGGAGGCTGAGGCAGGAGAATTGCCTGAACCCAGGAGGCAGAGGTTGCGGTGAGCCGAGATCGCGCCATTGCACTCCAGCCTGGGTAACAAGAGCAAAACTCCGTCTCAAAAAAAGAAAAAAAAAATTATTTAAATTTTATTTAATTAAAGATCAATTTATTGTGTGAAATTATTTTCTCTTCTTCTCTTTTAGAAGGTTACATTTCCCCACACTCATTAACATTAACTTACCATCTGACTTGCTTTGGCCAGTGGAATGTGATCATAACATATGCTATGCCTGAGTTGATGCTTTATGCGTCTGCCTTCTTCCACCATTTTTCTCTCCTTACTCCAACAAAGATCATTTGCCTCACATAAGGGCTACTCCCTTAACTTGGAACCCAGAATTCAGAAGGTATACAGTATAGAACCATAGCCAACCCGAAGATGACAGGTAATGTGAGTATGATATGAACATCTGTTTTTAAAAAACCATTTTGTGTTTTTATAGTGAAAACTGCACTACTGTAGGGACAGGATTTGAATGTATTGCTTAGTTCTCTCTCTGTTCTGTAATTTCAAAAATTTCTCTAAGCACAATTTAGTTTAGAATTTATGATCAATCTTCTTATTCATAGATCTTTTTGGAAGAGTTCAATGAGGGCATAATAATCAGGGTTTTTTGTTTTGAATGAACGCTATGTACAGGGAAAATGAGCTCTCCACTCCTTTACAGTTAGCCTATTCTAATAAACATATTTGTCAATTGTTTTCATTTATCTTTTATGCATCTTTATATAGCTTATAGCCAAGTACTTGACAGAAAATAGATGTTTAATGAATATATTCAGACATGAATGAGTGAATAAATTATTTTTCTCAAGAGGTGTGGGAACTGGTTGAATCACTGGATTTTTAAGGCCTTAAAGGTGATCCATTTCTCCCAAACTAATCTGTTTATAAAAGTTTTTATGCAAATTCTAAATGATGAAAGAAAGCAGAGTTGTCATTAAAATGGAGGATTTAAAAGCAGGAAACATTCTTCTTATAGTTGTTTTAATTCCCTAATTATGGTCCCATATCTTTTACCAGATCTCCCTTTTAAGAAGAAATACATAGAAGGTAGTGGTTAGTGGTAGGACCTGTTTTGCTTTCTTCTCGCTTTCTATCTCCTTACCTTTCCAGGAAGACAATATGTCATTAAAAATATCAAGTTGACATCCAAAATGTTAATCTTGTAATTTATTTTAGTTCCAGAAGAATCAAAGAGAGGTGTGGAGTATTAAAAACCAATACAATATAGATCCACCTCTCTACCCCCTACCCCTTGGCTATGAACCTCCTCTAAAGTGTACAAAGGAATGTAGTCTCATCAATCTCTGTTGAATCACCAAATTGTTTTGCCTCTCATTTATTAGGTTGCTTTATTTTCTTTCAATCATCTTTTTTTGCAATGAGCCTTTCTTATCTATCAAATCAAAACCTACTTCATCTGTGCTTCTCAACAATGCCTTTTAAAAACAGTAAGATATTTGTTGAATGAGAATATGAATCCTCAATGTTCATTTACATTTTCAGGGTGAAATATGCTCCTTGGACTTAAGACTAAATAATTTAGTTTTGTTTGGACAATGTTAAAATCAGTCTGCATGAATGAGGGATCATCTTAGGGTGTTAGATAGATTTTTTTCCAGACTGTTTTGTTATCACATTTTTATATTAGCCAATCATATTTATCCAATTTTTATGGAAGTGTTTTTCTGATATTCTTTCCATTGTCCTTCTAAACCATCAAAATACCCCAACTTCTACTCGTCTAACCGTTTAGTATCCTTGGTCTGCAAAGTGCATTTCATACCCCGAAGAGGAAGGGCAAGGCTTTGTTTTTCCACCAGTCTCAACTTACGTTTCAGAAAACACAGGTACAAAGCAAAGAATAAGCTATTTAATTCTTTCTCTGCATTTTGTGATCATAAATATTAAAAACTTTAGTAAAATATATCATTAAAATGAAGCTTACTGACAAATATAAGTAGATTCCCATTTATTAATACATGAAAGAAAAACACAGGTTTAAACTATGGTATAAAATGCCCCAAAAAGAATATCAGGATAAAATAATTCCAAACTTAAAATAGTAGTTATATGATAATTATTAGTGAGAAAAATTGCATTAGCATCAATAACACAGCTGTTGACATCTCATAACACATAATAAGCTGTATTGTTGCAAAGCAGCCAGAATGAGTGGGAGCTTAGTAAGTGCTAACCCTGATAATAAATTAACATCATGTTTTGAATATACATAAAATAATTGACCAACCTCAGCAAAAATTTTTCCACTTTCCCCCATGGAATTTTTTTCTGGCAGTGAAATAAATGAAATCATCATCTGACTCCCCTCACCTGGCACTAGAATCAGCTCTAGGTAAAATGTTGCTATCTGAAAGCCTCTGGTTCACTGCAATTTAGAGCAGTATCTGCATGGACTTTGGAACTTGTTAGAAATGCAGAATCTCAGGCGCCATCCAAAACTGCTGAGTCTGAATCTACATTTTCACAAGACCCTCTAGGAGACTGGCTTGCACATGAAAGTTTGACAAGCCCTGCTCTAGTTCATCTTACTTGTTGGTTTCTCTTTTTGATCCACTTCCCTACAGGGTGTTCTTGCCTGGATAAATCATTCTTAGTACAGGGCAAGTAGACAAGTGGCTATTTTACAGGCAGAACAATATGTTCATAACCTACGCTTGCTGTTTCTTTTTTCTTCTAACATTGTACCCATCAATGCCTTCCCTAAGTCATCAAGCATGCTGGCCTGATTCAGAGCAAACCAAAAGATTTTCATCTCTCTGTGAATGTTTCATCCTTTATTCACTAGAGCACAGAGAAAGAGAAGTCAATGTTGGCTGCTGCTTCTCTTCCTTGCCAACTTCCCTCCCCCCTGCTGCTTTCAGAAATAAGAGCAATTAACACCAGGGTGAGTTCAAAGAAAGCCCACTAGTATTTTCATCCATTTGCAAAATTACCAAAGAACCTTCCACGTTGAACAGTCACAGTAGTAGCTTTAAGCAAGCACACTGCTATCTAGAGGTCTGAACCATTCTGATGTAGAAATTATTGAATTTCCAGAGCAACGGACAATCTACAGCTTTTGGTCATTTTTGTGTAGGGAGAACATATTTCCCGAACTGTGCTTGATAAACTCAAGTGTATATAAAATAATATAGAGCTAACTAGCGACGATTTGTTTTAATACTTTTGTAAGATTTTTTTCTTCTTTAAAGGAAATGTACATGTTTCTGGTATGAAGCATGAGTTCCTAACATAGCAATCCTCCTGCAAATAACAGGTATCAACCCTGGAAAAATCCAAAAAATAACGAATAGAAGGATTGGGAGGATCTGCAGTGACTTAGAGGGCTCTGGGACTAATTTTTGGAGGAAGTTGAAACTGAGAGCAAGGGCTCTGCATGGAATGCATTTTTTATATTTTTACAACTTTGCCCTGTGGTCTGCCACAGTTGCAGTGGTGGCTCATGCTCTAGTTACAAAAAACTAATCTTTTTACCCAGAGGAATCAGAGAAAAGGGCTCTAGGGCAACCAGGACCAGAGACTGATGTGGGAACTCCAGAATGGAGATGAGGCAGAGAAGAAAATCACTGGCCGACCTTGGAATCAGCTTGCAAAGGGAAGGAAGAAAGCAACTGGGACTGAAGTTTACATAACTAAATTTAGAACCCAGCCACTGCCCACCACAGGTGTGAAGATCAGCAATTTAGATGACTAAGACACAATCACTGGGTACATGGAGCTGAGAGTACATAGCAGTGATTACCAGTGGAGGCATGGTGAATATTTGTTGTCACATTTTTGGTTGCTATAATGATTATAGGTTGCTGTTAGTTTAGGGTTTTTTTCTTTGAGATAGTCTTTCTTTGTTGCCCAGGCTGGAGTGCAGTGGTGCAATCTCGGCTTACTGCGACCTCTGCCTCCCAGGCTCAAGCGATTCTCCTGCCTCAGCCTCCCAAGTAGTTGGGGCTACTGGCATCTGCCACAGCATCCGGCTCATGTTTTTCTTCTTTTTGTGTTTTTAGTAGAGATGGGATTACACCATGTTGGCCAGGGTGGTCTCAAACGCCTGGCCTCAAGTGATCCACTTGCCTTGGCCTCACAAAATGCTGGGATTACAGGCATGAGCCACCGCACCTAGCCTTAGGATGCCATTAGAATTTAATGGGCAGAAGCTCAAGATGTCGGACATTCTGCAGAACACAGGATATTTCCACACATGAAAAATGTCCCATGTCACACATGACTTACCAGTCTCTAACCAAATATTCATGCGGTGAAAACCTTTTTTAAATATTATCTGAGCCCAGAAATTAACCAATGAACACAAAGAACTTTCAAGTAGTTTTAATTTACGGCAAATTCTCCAGGAATACAACTACCATGAAAGTAAAGAAATAATTCTATTTTCATCTGATTTCTTTTTAGAACTTACCAGGAGTTCTGCATGATTTCCTAAACAAATGTTGTAAACAGTAAGCCTATTTTACAACGTAAAACACAGTTGTATTGTGGGTTTGCATACATAGCTGTCACATACTTAATGATTCTATTTATAGGACCCAGTGTTTGAATATCTTAGTTGTCCTGACATATGATTATGTACAAATATTTATACATAGAATAAATATCATTTATTATTAATTCCTTTCCTTTTATTTCTTTATATGTTATAGGTAGCATGTTTTCAAATTATGAACGTAGATGAACTTAATTACAGGTTAGTGGAAAGGGCATTAAAAGATAGATTGTTGGATCTGATGAGTAGAAATCCCCTAATCTAGTGGGAAGGCAAGTACACAGATGATTACGAAAGTCTGAAACACTTGCTATAACAGAGGTGCACATTGTGGAGAAGGTGTTTCTGTTTCCTATTGCTGCTATAATAAACTACTGCTAACTTAGTGGCTTAAAACAACAGAAATGTGACTGGGCCTGGTGACTTACACCTGTAATCCCTCCAACTGGGAGGCTGAGGCAGGAAGAAGGCTTGAGCCCAGGAATTCAAGACCAGCCTGGGTAATAGCCAGGCATGGTGGTGCACACCTGTAATCCCAGCTACTCAGGAGGCTGAGGTGGAGGATCACTTGACTGGGAGATCAAGGCTGCAGTGAACTGTGATCACACCACTGCACTCCAGCCTGGGTAACAGAGTGACACCCTGTCTCAAAAAAAAAAAGGAAAAGAAAAAGCAATAGAAAGTTCTTCATCTCTGGAGGCCAGAAGTCTGAAATGGATGTCACTGGGCCAAAATCGAAGTGTTGGTGAGCCCACACATCCTCTGGAGTCTCTAGAGGAGAAGTCCCTTCCTTGCCTTTTCCAGCTTCTAGCAGCTGCCTGTATTCCTTGGCTTGTGACTGCTTCCTCCATCTTCAAAGTACGTCACTCCAATGTCCGCTTCTGTCATTACATAGCCTTTTCCTCTACAGTCACATCTTCCTCTGTGTCTCTTTTACAAGGCACTTGTGATTATATTTAATCCCACTTGGATAACTTAGAATAATCACTTCATTTTAAGAAGCTTAATTTAATCACATCAGCAAAGTCATTTCTGTCATATAAGGTAAGCTTCACAGGTTCCAGGGATCAGGACTTGGACATCCTTGGGGGCACTATTTAGCTTCCCGTGGAGGGCTATATAAGAAGGTCTGCCTAAGTTAACCTGTGTAGTTAAGGCAAGCCTCACATGGGAGATAGTTTCAGTAAAAAGGCTAATAAGGATTTATCTTGTAAATAAGTAATAATGATGACATAGCAGAGGAGAGATTGGGTAGGGTTTAGAAGGGTTTTTCCAGACTGAGAAAAGCTGAGGGAAACATAATGAGTCATGAGAAAGAACATCAGGTTCAGCCGGGCACAGTGGCTCATGCCTGTAATACCAGCACTTTGGGAGGACTAGGCAGGCGGATCACCTGAGGTCAGGAGTTCAAAACCAGCCTGGCCAACACGGTGAAACCCATCCCTACTAAAAATACAAAACATTAGTCAGTTGTGGTGGTGGGTGCCTGTAATCTCAGCTACTCAGGAGGCTGAGGCAGGAGAATTGCTTGAACCCAGGAGGCAGAAGCTGTAGGGAGCCAAGATTATGCCACTGCACTGCAGCCTGGGCAACAAGAGCGAAACTCCATCTCAAAAATAATAATAATAATATCAGGTTTGAAGGAAGTGTAGGAGCTTAGCAATACTGCAACCTAAGACATAGTGGAAAGTGGAATTGATCATGTGCCACCCTGTGTGGGATGCAACACAAAATGTAGTTGATTATTTTCCTGCAGAAAATGGTGAATTACTGAAGAATTCTAAGCAGGGCAGGAATAAAATCATATTAGAAAGAGCACTTGGATGGGAGTGGAGCGAACTGAAGGGTCACTAAGACTGGAGACTGCTAAGTAAACTAGACAGTGACGCAGGCTGGAGATAATGAGGAGCTGAAGGACATCCTCTAAGAATGTTTTCTTTTTTATTTATTTCTATTTTCAAATAATCATCTTGTTTACCATCCTGTGTCTTTTCATGACAGCCACTAAATTGCAGAGCTTTATTTTTTTAAACTGACTATCTCAGAATTTTAATATGCTGAGGGTCACACACCGGGACACACCATCTCTAGAGATAGTCACAGAGCAGGAACAGGCCACCTCTCAGAAACCTCTGGGAAAATACAGATAAATCTCCAACAGATCCACATTTCTGAACCTTTGCCCTACTTGACTGGAATCACCTTTGAGAAACTTTAATTTCAATCCTGAAAGCCCCAAAGAAAGGCTGTTTGCCACCTCATTGTAATTTTTTTGTGTGACACTATTTTGCCTCTCAGAAAATTTTTCAAAGGAAAAGAGAACTGTTATTACAGTGTTTCCATTAACATCATCCCAAAATTAAAATGTGCTTCCATTTGAAAAATTCTCCAGAGGCTTCTCTTTCTATTCCCTTTGTGACAAAGTTAAGATTAAAAGAAAACTCGTCCTCAGAAGAAAGAATTTTCATTTATTCAATATGAAATTAAAAAGCATCTTCTGAGTCTAAAACACAATTCAGGTCTCAGAACCCTTTTTTCACATCCGTAAAGTTGGAAGAGTAGCAATGTCTTACATTCTCTTCAACTGGTCTAGAATTCTACCAGTGAGCAGTAGTGGATCATAATTTAACCTTCTCAGATTTTTTCATAACACTTATAAGCCTCACTGAAGCCCCTTCTTGCTTTCCCATTTTCTTCTTTCACTGTATAGCCTTCCCTTCTAATTTATTTTTAATCTGACTAACATATTAAATATGATTTACAGAAGAGGGAATTTAGCATAAGAAATGTTCATGACATCTTTTAATAATGTAAATTCTGCCGTTGTCCAGATACTCATTCTACCAATGAAAGAGGCAAGGAGGCGGCCGCAGTGTCATCGATCAGGGGTTCTAAAAAGGGCAGTTCCTGTGACAACAGCAATATAGCCTGGGAAGTTGATAGACATTCAAATTCTTGGATCTACCCCAGACTTACTGAAGCAGAAACTATGAGGGTGGGACCCAGCCATCTGTGTTTTAAATAGCCTTCCAGATGATATTGATACATCTTAAAGTTTCATAACCAGTGCCATCAACATCCCAAGAAGCCTCAGATTACTATTTGCAAAAGGGGATAATAATAGTAATGATAACTGCACAGGACTATTGTCATGCTCACAAGAATAAAATTCTAGAAAGTACCTAACAAAGGGACTGAAAGGTAATACAGGTGATAACACGTGTTCATTCTGACCGTAATAATTGCACATCTGCTGAGAGTAAGGCACAGCATTAGGTGCTGCAAAGGACAGCATTATTCAGACCTTTCCTTCAAGGAATCTTTGGTTTGGGCTGAGGTTGAGAGAGTAAGAAATTTGCCAAACTATACTGGAAATTAAGAAATAAATGTCCTGTTAGGGTGCTCCAGAGAGACAGAACCAATAGAATATAGATAGATACACAGATGAGAGGGGGGTTTCTTAGGAGAATCAGCTCATTCAATTATGAAGGCTGACAAATCTCATGACAGGCATTTTGCAAGCTGGAGACGCTGGGATGATTGCAGCATGGCTCAGTTCAAGTCCGAAAGCCTCAGAACCAGGAAACCCAATGGTATAATTTTTGTCTAAGACCTAAGGCCTGAGGATTGAGGCGGCCACTAGACCGGAGTTCAAAAGCCAAAGAGCCTGGAGTTATGATGTACAAGAGCAGGAGGAGGAGAAAGTCCCAGCTCCAAGAGAGAGAGGAAGATAAGATGCTTTTCCAGGCCGGGCACGGTGGCTCATGCCTGTAATCCCAGCACTTTGGGAGGCCGAGGTGGGCGGATCACGAGGTCAAGAGATCCAGACCATGGTGAAACCCCGTCTCTACTAAAAAGTACAAAAATTAGCTGGGTGAAGTGGCGCACGCCTGTGGTCCCAGCTACTCAGGAGGCTGAGGCAAGAGAATTGCTTGAACCCAGGAAGTGGAGGTTGCAGTGAGCCGAGATTGCACCACTACACTCCAGCCTGGCACCTGGCAACAGAGCGAGACTCTGTCTCAAAAAAAAGATGCCTTTCCATCCTTTTTTTTCTATCTAGGCCCCCAACTAATTGGATAGTGTCTATCCAACTGAGGGTGGATCTTTTTCATTACGTTCATTGACTCACATGCCAGTGTCCTTGGAAAACACCTTCACAGACCCATCCAGAAGCAACGGTTTGCCAGTTCTGTAAGTATTCCTCAATCCAATCAAATGGACATCTAAAGTTAACCATCACATGCCCTGATGACAGGGAAGATAGAGATCTTGCATGGTAGAAATCAAGGCTGCATCTGGGTGGAGGCATTTTTGTCAGGCAGAGGAAGGCTTTGAAGGGTAGGTATGATTTGAACCCCTGAAGATGGAAATTAGGACCTTTTAGACTTCTGAAATGGATTGTGCAAAGTTATGGAGGTTGAAGAATACAGAATACATATGGAGAACAATTTAATTAATTAAAATGTAAGGGGCATACTTTGGAGAAGTGAAAAATGAGATTGCAAAGTTAGATTAACAACAGATTATGCAAGGTACCAGGCTAAGGATTTTCGCCTTTGTTATTGGGTAATAGGAATCCATTAAAAATGTTGTTTTGGGTAAGAGAGTGACATGTATCAGAGAGTTTCTTGTGGCTTTAAAGTTGGGCATGGTGGCCCACACGTGTGGGAGGCCAAGACAAGAGGATTGTTTGAGGCCAGGAGTTTGAGATCAGCCTGAGCAGAACAGTGAGACTCTGTGTCTGCAAAAAAAATTACTTAGCATGATGGTGCATCGTGCCTAAAGTCCCACCTACTTGGGACTATAGAGAAATAGAAGTCTTGGGTTTTCTTGCACCTAGTAGACCCAGTAACTTTTGCAGTTCATATTTTTTGGAAGGGGGTTACCCAGAAATGACAGCTTGACAGTCTACCTTTTTGGCTATCTGGAGGGGTCACTTTGGTAAAACAGTTACAGAATATTGGTAATGTTTGATCCAAATAACCATAGATACTATTGTCATATTGTCAATTAATAAAACTGTAGCACAAGTTCTATCTTGTAATTTTTAAGGTTGGTATTCTTCCCCTAAAGACAATAGTGAGATTTTAGTCATGGTGCCTTGTGAGTTCTGACACTGAGTAGCTAGTTCTGGAAGCACAAAGAGGGCTGAGGTGAAAAGTTAACCTCAACATAAGGGGAGAAGTTCTCTCTGAATTATTTTTCCTTTAAAGTCCCTGCTTGCTTCCCTGAGCAGGAGATACTCAGTACTAAACTCACTTCTCTCAAGAGTTTTCAGTGAGAGAAAGCAAAGCCAAAGAATTATGAAGTGAAAGGTGTTCAGTCATTAGGCATTTTATGGTTTTCATTGAGGTGTGATTTACCAACAAAATGTAAGGAGTCAAGCTGGGACAAATAAATTAAGAGGCGGTGGTAGGAAAGGCCTTAGTTCTAGGCGAGCAGCTTCTTCATTCTGCCTCCGCCACTGACTGAGTGAAAATAACTGTATTTGAGGCACAGGAAATATTTTGCTCTTGACATTTTGAAGCAATTTGCTGGTAGTTTCTTTAACACCCCGACCCCTACCTTTTCCATGTCATCCGGCCTTACTTATTGGGCTTTTGTGATCATGAATGGCCAAAATGATGTGTTGATTACCTCTATTTTATCTGTAGTTTTGCCACACTTTCTCCTTCTGTTAATAGCTTTTGAATCTTAAGACATTCATCTGTATTACTCAGAATCAAATTTGAAACTTTTACTAACATTGAATGGTCTCCAATTAAGTTGTCTAGTATTGTTTTTAATCCAAGAGGAAAAAATATCAATACTTTAAATGGCATGAAGGGAAGAAATAAAAAAATATCTTTTCTTTGGGATAACATACAGGTTCATGCAGTTTAACCAAGTGAAATCCTTTCTCAGTTTCGACCTCCACTCTTTTAGTTTCAAGATGGTGCAGGCGAGATGGAGGAAAGGACATGGGGGTAGGAAAATCATAATGCCATTTGATGGAAAGGAGCATGTTTTCAGGACAAGAGGGAATTTTTAAAGTGCAAGCAGTGAATATCTTTCCCTCATTCTGGAGATTATGGTTGTAATACAGGAAAGGTTATAACAAGGTAGAATATATTAGTCTAATTTAATTTTGCTTTTCAGGAAGAACAGGAATTTTCTGTCATCCTTCCACTTCTTATCATAACTATTTATTAGTTAGTTAAGATACGGGGTAGTAAGTTGGTAATTTAACTAGATAGGACCAAAAGACTTGCATTTTTGTTTCTCTTCACTGCGTGATGTGTGACTATGTGACTATGAGAAAGTCACATATTCTGCCTGAACATTAGTTTTCTCTTCTGTTTCAATGGTCTCTTAGGATCTTCCCAGAATTCACTAGCCTTCTAGAGAATGGATATACAAATGGACATATAGCCAGATCACATGTAAAAATGGAATTCTGATCTACAGTCTGCAGCAACCAGCTCAGGAAGCTAACCTGCTATCTTTAACAAGTAATCCAGAGAGGCAAAAAATAACCCCTACAACTATTGGCTCAAAAAAGTCAGGAACTGGTTAAACCACTGACAACTTTTTTTTACGTCCATTTCTGACTTAGGACCAGCTAGAGAAAACCAGATATGCACCCCCTAATCAGCCATATGAATGTTCCATTTCTACTTAGCTTGCTTCTAGTTTTCTCATGCCAACTGCCTCAATCAGGGCATAACTGAAGCCTTCCATTTTTTTCACTATAAAGTTTTTGTAGTGCTCTCTCTGCCTTTGAGTCTCTGCCAAATACTGATGACAGAGAATAACTCCCTTACTATAGCAACTTCTGACTGGCCTTTGCTCATTCTCATTTGGGTGAGTCATCACTTATTTCCACACCACTGTTTACTTTTCCACCTGCCTATCATGAACTGATATAACGACATCATAAATTGTCTCCTTTTCTTCAATATTGCTCCTCCAAGCTACCTCCCATGCTGGTGACCCAGGGATTGTCATAAATGTAAATTGGATTATTTCAATCCTTGTTTTGACACTTTTCTTTAGTTTTCGATTGACCTCAGGATATGTTTTAAAATCTCTAGATAAACTGATTTAGTCTCTGTACCTATACAAACTCTTCTTTTGACACTCAACCCTATGATTGCACGGCAACAAACATTTGATGTCCTCAAAATGTGTCCTACTCTCTCTCATTTCAATGCTTTTGTACATACAAACTGATGTACCTATTCTTAATTTTCTTCACGTTATAAATTCTTATATCTCCTTAAGATTTAGTTTAGCCATCATCTCCTTTGTGAATCTTTTTCTAACCTTATTAGTCTGTAAAACTTTCAACCAAATGCAAAGTTTCATGTTTTATGTGATTTGCTTAGATATCTCCCTTATCCAGTTATTTTTGTAGCACTTGTTCAGTATCTGGCATATTGTAGGTACTCACTAAATATTGAAACAATGAATGAGTAAATGAATGGAAAATGAAAAGGGTGAATCTTTATAGAGATGAGCTCCCACATGCTCCTATGTTAAACTCACAGGCCCTAGTTTTCCTTTGTGGCCATTGTAATAGGTGTTAGAGCAGTTACCATGTACTAACCAGTACAAGGGGCTAGGCAGAGTAGTTGTTGTGCTACACTCATTATCTCTCTACTTTTGACAACAACCATGCAGGCATAGGAATTATTTCCTCTCAGTTTATTATATATGATGAATCTGAACTTCAAAGGGGTTAAACAACTTGCCCAAAGACATGTAGTAAGCGGTAGACCTGGTATTTGAAAGCAGATCAGTCTGAAAATCAACATTAAGATCTTACATGAAAAATAAAATGTAGCTTCTTGTATTAAAATCATAAGGATGATAGATGTAACCCACAATAAGCCAAAAATACATGTTGTAAGTCAAGAATCATGGTGTGAATAACTCAGAATGAAATGGTGTGATATTATAGTATATTTATATATATATAAATATGTGTTACATAACATATTAATATATATTTGATTTCTGCCCCTAGTTTCTAAACTAATATTTGGTCTTTGCTCCAGTTCCTGACATGAAGCTCCTAAGACCTTGGCAATTTCCTAAGTGTTAGAAGTATCGGACACAAATCTTTTGGAATTGTCTTAGTGATAGGAGCATCTTTTGTTCTAATGAGGTGACTCTTAGTAAGCTCCTGGGTAGCCTCAAGATGGAGGCTGATTGCCAAGGAACCAACTGTGTGAGTAGAAGGCTGGAACTTTCAACCCTGCCCCCTGACTTCAGATGAGGAGAGAGAGACTGAAGGTTGAGTTAACTGCCAATGGCCAATGATATAATAAATCAGGGGTGCCCAATCTATTGGCTTCACTGGGCCACGTTGGAAGAAGAAGAATTGTCTTGGGCCATATGTAAAATACACTAACACCAACAATAGCTGGTAAGCTAAAAAAAATTTTCAAAAAAAATCTCATGATGTTTGAAGAAAGTTTACGAATTTGTGTTGGGCCACATTCAAAGCCCCCCTGAGCTGCATGCAGCCTGTGGGCCACGGGTTAGACAAGCTTGCAATAAATCATCCCTACATAAAAACCTTCCTGGTTGTTCAACTCATGGAAATGCCCAGAAGGTTATGCACTCAGAGTTTGGAAGTTCTGTGCCATTTTCCATATACCTTGCCCTATGGTACTTTTTCAATCTGGCTGCTCATCTGTATTCTTTATAGTATAATTTATAATAAACCTAAGCAAATGTTTCCCTAAGTTCTGTGAGCCATTCTAGCAAATTAATCAAATCCAAGGAGAGAGTAGGGGAAGCCCCAATTTATAGCTGGTCAATAGAAGTGTAGGTAACAATTGGTCACCTTTACTTGCAATTGGTGTCTGAAGTGGGAGGACCTTTTGTGAAACTGAACTTTTAACCTATGGTATCTGACTCTAACTCCAGGTAGGTGAATCAGAATTAAATTGAATTATTGAACTCCAAGCTAGAGTCCACTGGAGAAGTGTCATAGAAATGTTCACACACATCTGGTCATAGAAGTGTTCCATGTTAAGCATGAAAACACAAACCAGTTTGTTTTTCTGTATAAACTGGATATACAGTTGATCCTTACTATCTATATATTCCATATCTGTGTATTTGCCTACTCCTTAAAATGTATTTGTAACCCACAAATCAATACTCACTACATTTTCATGGTCATTCGTGGATAGATGCACAGTGGCACAGAGTTGGAGTAGCCTGATGCATCTATTCCCAGCTGAAGTTGAACAAGGTGATGCTCTTCCTTCTAGTGTCAACTCTCATATTGCAAACACACATTCTTTTTGATGTCTATGGAGCCCGCATTTTTTGCATTTTTGTTCTTTTTTGTATGATTTTGCAGTTTACAATGTCCCCCAAGCATAGTGTGGAAGTGCTGTCTATTGTTCCTGAGCACAAAGAATGTGATGCACCCTAAGGAGAAAGTACATGCATGAGATAAGCTTCATTCAGGCATGAGCCATGGTGCTGCTGGCTATTGGGTTTAATGTTAATGAACTGACTATATATACTAAATAACGTGTCTTTAAAAAGGGTCACACTTAAAGTAAGGTTATGTGTTGATCGACTGATGAAAATGTGATTTGGGGCTCATAGGAACCTAAATCTGTATTTCTCCTAAGAGCAGCGTTTCACTATTCATGAATTCAGTGTTCCTGGCAACTTAATGTAAGATAACTGCCATAAGTAATAATAATTGACTATTGTCTATAGCCTACAATGTAATTTGTGGTATTTGAACCTTATTTTGTCTGTAAAGAGAGGAAGAGTAAAAAGTAAAGAACAAGAATGTGTGACTTTCCTTCTGTTTCAAGGCCTTTCCTGAGGCATACTTTCCATGTTTGGGCATTAGAGTAGTTGGTTCTCTTCCAGAACAATTTCTCCTTCTTTCCTTCCTTGGGACAGAATAGAATTGTACTTCCTGGGTCTTGGTAGTTGCTTGGGAAAATTTGAGTTCTGGAAGCAACCACTTCCAGAAGGATTCTTCAATTGCTCATGAAGACTTTCCAGTGCTCTCTTTTCCTCTTCCAGGTGACTGATGATGCTTAAGTCAGTGGCTGCTCTGACAGCCCATTTCCTGGAATAAAGATGACGTGGAACACCGTTGTTAGGAAATCTACAATGGGTACATAGCATGAATGAGAAACAAAATTTTGTTCTTTTAAACCACTGATATTTAGGGGTTTATTGTTTATGTATTAAAAGCCTTTTCCAGTTGATATATTATCTCAACAGTTTAATGAAGACAGTTGTGCTCTAAGGCGAGTCCAAAGAAAAAATAAAAGTAGAGAGTATAACAGATACTCAAAGAACTTTAGAATGATTCTTACTTTGTATCAGTTTCCCTAAAATTATCATCTAATAAATTGTTTTCATATTTAATTATGCATCAGGATTACCTAGAAATAGTGCTAAAAATTCAGATTTCCCTTAGGGAAAATGGACCCTGCAATAGCAGGTTTTGTGATTCAGGAAGTTTGAAATGAACCACAGAAATGTTTAGTTCAGCACATCTCCATACCTAAGATCCTAATGACAATGACCCATGGGCCATATTAAGAAACATGGTTTAGTTACTTTGGTAATTACAAATTACTCAAGTTCATTTTATAAAGGGAGATCTGGATGCATTTTATAAAGGGAGCTCTGGATGCATTGTGGCTGATGGGACACATCTTTCAGTGCTCCTAATGATATGTTTTTCACTCTTAAGACAAAGCCATTTATAACACACTTCTGCGATTTCTGCCATCCAATACTGGCAGTCTCTGATGTTTATATGTGGTCCAGACTGGTTTCAGTGATAACAGAACTGAGATGCACCAAATGCAATAATGCTCTCTACAGCCACTTAGCATGACTATTAAAGGAGAAGTAAAGAAGAACCCCTTAAACAATTGAAGTGACAGCAGGATGAGCTTCAGATAATCAGGGTATAATTGCCTAAACTGAAATTGAGCCAGAAAGTGAAGGTCAACAGTGAAGGAAGAAACAAAACACAGGCAGAAAGAAAGTGTCTGCATGAAATACGTAACTGATTCTTTTTGTATTTTTACTAAAAACATTCCATTATCTTCCTCCCAAATAGACTATAACTCAGTACTCACTTGGGGGAATGTTATCAGGTGCCAAAAGCCTTTTAAAACGGAGAACTCTGCTCATGGAGTCACATATTCTATTTTACCTATACAAGGTAACACACCCAAATCACACATCAGAAGATGTGTGTTTTAGACAATAGCTTTCTCATTTGTATAATCTTCCGTTTTGTTTTACTGACCTGAAACAGTCTAATTCTTCAGAACTACTTTAGAGACAATGACACCATACGTGTTCCTCTATGTCCCTGGCACAGATGTGTTCTGTGTGAAAGGCTTTCTTTTTATTCGTTAGGGGGAGTTTCTGCCTTGACTTAGAGGTGCTGGCAATGTGATTATCATCTTCCGTGTATCTGAGAGTAGTCCAACAAACCAGAAGCGGAACCTCGAAAGAATAGGGATAGAGTTGGACCAAAGTTTTATACCTGAAAACATCATCATCTAATTAGAGTGACCAGTTCTTTTAATGGCCCACCAAATTAAGATGATTCTGAAAGTCTTTAAATATCACTACAGAACTTTCTCTTGTGGCTTAAAGACTAGTCAAAGTGCGCTAGTGTGCTTTATGAAGTGAAGATATTTTGCCTTGGAAAGTATTTGCCTATTGGTTTGTTTCTGTATGTCCACATATAGATTATGAACTCATTGAGGGAAGGAGTAGTTTCAGGCTCACTTTTATGTTCTATTCTATATTGTATTAAGACTGTTTTGATTGAAAGACATCAAAACTCATTTGAGATAATAAAAACAATTATTTAAAGAACTCTAATTAAACCTATAATCCCAGCTACTCTGGAGGCCTGAGGCAGGAGAATTGCTTGAGCCATCAAGTTCAAGCCTTGAGTGAGCTATGATTGTACCACACTCTAGCCTAGGTGCAACACAAACACACACACACACACAATAAAGAAAGAAAGGAGGAAAAACAAATAAAGAAAGGAAAGAAAAAACTCTAATTGATGAAGAAAATAAAATAATGGCCCACACAAGGATATACTTAAAGGCTTTATTTAAGGGCAGGAAGTGAGGTGCAGCTGGCCTCAAGAGGGATTAGAATTGAATGTCAAGAATTGAAATCACCCTTTCCGTATTTCTGTAACCCGATTTCCTCTCTTATTTTTCCTTTCTCTAAGGATCTGCTTCATTTTCCCTTTCTTCACAGCATCCTATTGATCGTTCATGTTGCATACACCTAGCTTGCCCTAATTCAACAAGACCTTCCAGATTCAGTATTAAATACTGATCAGTGACTTCAAATTGCTGAGAGAGCTAGTCTGATTTGCCCCATGCTTCTCTGTTTGTGCAGAGTCCTATCATTAGTTTGCATGTAGGTGCTCCCTTCAGGTCAATTGTAATGGCATAGTATATTGCTCACTGCCAAACTGGCAAAGATTGTGTGACTATTCAGATTTTCTCATAAAAAGGCATAGATAAGGTGGGACCTTAAAAAATGTCTAGTACTTATCTTTGATATCTAACATCTATAGGGCAAAAAAGTTGTGTGATGCATAAATGAACAAATGAATGTGTCAGACACTGTAGGTACCATGCCAAACAACAATTTTCTTTTCTTTGTCTCTAAAATAATCTGGATTTGGTTCAGATATTGGGTGGAGTTAGGCTTAGGGAAAATGGACCCTGTCCAATGGGTGCTGGAGATAATTCACTTGGCGTTCAGGAGCCAATTGTGCGTATCTCTTCCCAACTCTGCTTCAGTGAAGTCATGTTGGTGGCTTGAAATAAGCCAGATGGAAGTGTTTGCACTACAGAGATCAGCCAATACTATTATTAGAGAGTGTCCTTTTTTTCCCCCTTTAAAGAATAGATTATTGCCTATTTACCACATACCACTGGCCCATTCCTAAATTCATGATTAGTCTGTGTCAATCATGGAAATCTCAAGTGTCCTTTGTCAGCAACTGGATAAAGAGTGAACCAGTGGCTTGGTTCTACCACTGGGACCTGGGGCTTTCTTGAATTTTCTTCCCAAATAAAAAGAGAGACACCCATATTTCTTACCTTGGAATATTGTCTTTTAAGAGTGTGATACTTGTAGTCAGTTTGCAGTCAGGAGAGGTAAGCTTAAAAATAAAAACTAACAGGCTTGAAATGAATGAAAGTGTCAACGAAAATATCAAATACCAAAGATGGTTCCTTGATGACATCACTGAATTATTTCACCAAACGTGGAACTTCCCTGCTCCAGGGTATCTTGTGATGAGTCAACAAATGGCCATCCCTTAAGGCACTTTTAGGAGAATAATATGTAACTGGCAGCCAAAAGATTCTAATACAACAGATGGATGTATGATAGATGAATGGATAGATTAAGGGACAAATGGATGAATGAATAGATAAATGAGGTCATTTAGTTTGGTGTGTACTGGGCAAAGAATCCCTGAGAAAATTACATGTATGCACAGGTATATAACACGTGTCCCTCTGGATTTCTATGTTATCCTTTTTAGTATTGGCAAATATTATCAGCTTTCCTCATTCTTTTAAATCATGGATGAACAGAGACCTTGCTACTAAAAAAAAAGCATGCACATTGCCCTTTTATATGGCTATATACATTTAGGAATGTTATCAATGAAGAGCACATTGTTTTCTGTCACTCAATACCCACTAGAAAATAATCTAACTTTTAATTTTTGAGACGGAGTCTCACTCTGTCCCCTAGGCTGGAGTGCAGTGCATTGATCATGGCTCACTGCAACCTCCGCCTCCCGGATTCAAGCGATTCTCCTCCCTCAGCCTCCTGAGTAGCTGGGATTAGAGGCATGTGTCACCACACCAGGCTAATTTTTATATTTTTAGTAGAGACGGGATTTCACCATGTTGGTCAGGCTGGTCTCAAACTCCTGACCTTGTGATCTGCCCACCTTGGCCTCCCAAAATGCTTGGGTTACAGACGTGAGCCACCGCAACCGGCCTATTCTAACTTTTAAACAAAAAGTTATAAAATGTATGAGACCTTTAACTCTCTATATTAGCAGTTTAAACTCTATGGGACAATTTATGTATGTGTGTGCATGTATGTCCATGTGTGTTTGTTAAGGATGACAATGCTATTTCATTTTATATTCATTACACAATTTTATGTTATTATAATTGTCAAGATAGAAATAAATACTAACATTGAAATAAACATTGAAGATGCTTCATAGCATAATATTTATTTTGACTTTTTCTTCCTGCATTTTGAGTCTAGGAGATGGGCTCAGGCAGTGTATCTTTGTTACTGGTAAGAGAGTTCACCTGTAAGGAATCATTGTTTTTATCCTATGTTCATGTCAATAAATCCAGCTTCTCTCTAGAAACTCTACTGAGTTGTGATTCCAGAGAAGAGGAAAGGTATTCCAATATATACTTGACCATGAACGTAGCGCTACCTAAGAGGTGTCTAGTGAAAGAAAATACACCAAAGCTAGCCACTTTATTCTTCTAGAAAACAAAACCAAAGAAAGTCAGGTAGCTGAGGTGAAAGCCTCTTTTACCAAGAGCTATTTTTTTTCAGTCCCCTATTACCCTTCTGAGGACTAGCTATATGCATAACAATAGCAAAAATGTTGTTCTAGATGTTACTTCTTTCTGTTTCTATTAACATTGTAATAGTGCCTGCTTCCAATTGTACATTTCCTTGTGTATTTCAATCAAAATGTCACTTAGCTGCTGTTCCTAGAGTGCACTTAATATTTTCATTAAAACCAATAAAACCAAGAAATGACAAGGGTGCAGGTGGGTGCAAGCAATTAAACTCCTCCTCTATGTATTGTGAAACAGCAGTTGGGGAAAGAAAGAAGCCCCACTGAACACCTGTCCCTTCTCCTGTGAATGGCAGCAAGCAGAAATCCACTTAGCTAGCTATTGTCTGCTTATTTTCCTGACAGATCATGTGAAGAAGCAGGCAGTTATGGGGCCAGTAATTCAGAATTAATTTTCCCTTCACTAAAGTGCTGTGGACACTGAGTGTAGCAATGGTGCCCGATCAGGATTCAGGGGGGTAAACAAGACAATTTGAGATGATGGGCAGGAGATAAAAGCCCTGTAAGGGGCTGTTCCTCTTGCCAGTCTGATCTGTGGTTTTTGCTTGCACCTTTTATTATTATTATTATTTTAAATGTGCCTCAATGAAAGTCTGAAGAGTTAATCATTAAAGCATTTGTCTGGTGTGTGTGTGTGTGTGTGTGTGTATGTGTGTGTGTAAAGATAAGATAAAAGAAAGAAAACTCTAAATGTTGCTCTCCATCTTTTCCCACCTTATTAAAATGTTACTGGCTGCAAGAGACAGTTGTTAAGCCACACATTGAGGTTGTTTACGGAGCTTCCTCCTGTGAGTATCTACCTCAATTGAAAAAATTACCACATTTCCTCTAATGAGCTGAGACCTTTTGCTAACCCACTATTATTGCTTATTTCACTCTGATAGGAAACACCCACCCCTAACATACACAAGAAAAATTTGTTCTCACCAGACGGAGTTAAAGTTCTCTCTTGATCTTGTTATTTCTGCCTCTCTTCTGTTCCCTCCCACCTTCTTCTCCATTCTCCCTCTCCTCCATTCTCTCTCCTCTTTTTTCTAACTCCCTGTTTCTAAATACTAGCCACCCAAATCATTTCGCAGACCAGCTGAAAGAAGCCTCTCTGGGGATGAGATAAAGAGGAGGATTACATACAACTGTTCTCTGGCCAGGTGTCAAGTCCCTGTTGGCAGAGGAACAGCAGACAGATCTTGTGAATTATCTCCCAGTCACTGATGCAAACCACTCAGAGTAAATCAGGATTGAAGATTGATTTCTACAAAATTGCTTTATTACTCAGGTAAAATTTATTGATCTGTTATGGAAAGAAAAAAAAACATAATCGAAAAAGGATAGTCCATGCCTAAATAGCAAACATAAAACCTCCCATAAATCCTTTCATTTCAGATATTTGATATTTAGTGCAGAATATGTTCTTGGGGAAGTTCATGTTTGTGTAGATTATGTTGTCTGAAAGGAAACTTACAGAACCCACTCATCTTAAAACCCATGAGATAGTTATTAAAATACACACTGATAAGTATAGTGACCCTGATTTCCAAGCCCTAAATCAGGACACATAGGTACAAAAGTTTTTTTTCCCCTCTCTTCTTAAAAAAATTATTCTGGTAATAGTTTTACCTATGAAAACATTAAGTCAGAATAAGATCACTTAAAGTTATATCTATCTCAGAATATCTGAGTTGTTGACTTTCTATTCATAGGGGTCATTTTACTCATCTCAGAAACTTCTCAACATTATTTTTTCATATGCACTCATTTCATAAGCATTTATTCATCATTCATTCATCCCCTCAGCCTTCAATATATGACTACCCAATACATGGGCATATGTTGCTGCACTACCACTTGTATGTCCAACAAATCCCCAATTATTTTTTAAATTAATTCTGTTTATGAATACAGCAGAGGAAAGTTGATGAGTTCTGCACCTGTACGTATCATAAATTTTTCTTCTTGTGACCACCCAGTAGGTTCTTCTTGACCACTGCCCAGATAGAGCCAATTTATCAGGGCAGAGGAATTGCAATAGAGAAAGAAAGACTTTACATAGGTAGAGCCAGCTAAATGCAAGACTGGAATTTAATCATTACTCAAATCAGCCTCTCTGAAAATTCAAAATTTTGAGGGCTAGGGTTTTTCAAAGATAGTCTAGGGGAAGAGAGGGCACTAGGTAATGGATGCTTTCTGCTGATCAGTTGGGGGTGGAATCATAGGGGTGTGGGAAATGATCCTCATGCACACTGAGTCACTTCTGGGTGGAGGCACAGGAGCAGTTTGCACGTGGAACCATCGGTTGTATAAGACATGCAAAGAACCTGAAACGGTGTATTGAATGGCCAATCTTAGGTTATACAACAGTGATGTTATCTGCAGTAGTAATTGGGGAAGTTGCATACCTTGTGATCTCTGGAATAATGGCTAGTAATAGTTTATGCCTATACCTTAGCCAAATTCACCCTGAATTCAGGAAACATAGTTTCAAAATAGTGAAATCAGGGTGAATTCGGCTAAGGTGTAGACATAAACTATTCTCATTCTCCTAGTCTGGTAGCCTTTCATTAGCTTTACAAAGGCAATTGAGTTTTGGGTAAGGGCTATTATTATTATGATAATATTTAATACCATTTAAACTAGAAACTAAATGTCTGTCAAAGTTGGCTTGCTCCAAGTCCAGGAATAATTAAGAGTGACTTAAAGGCTAAAGACAAGATGGGGGTTGGCCAGATCAGATCTCCCTGACTGTCATAATTTCCTCACTGTTATGATTTTGGCGAAAGTGGTTTCATTCTTTGTGGTGTTCCTGGCAGAGCCATCCATGGGGCTGGACAATAGGTACTGGATAGATGCAGCTCTTCTTAACGGAATTACCCTAGAATTCCTATTCTACAGTTGGAACTTTATTTTCTAGTCACCCAGTTAGTCAACATTTCCCTTCTCCCATATCAAAATGGACTTACAAAGACTGGTGTTCAAAATATATAGGTTATGTCAGCACTCAGGAGTATTATTTAATTAGGCTATCTACAGGCTAAGTTTTTTAATTTTTGACTTTAATTTCAGTAAGTTTTTGGGGAACAGGTGGTGTTTGGCTACATGAAGTTCTTTAGTGGTGATTTCTGAGAATTTAGTGCACCCATCACCTGAGCTGTATACACTGTACCCAATGAAAGGTATTTTATCTCCCAATGCCCCCATCCTTTCCTCCAAGTCCCCAAAGTCCATTGTATCATTCTTAAGCCTTTGTGTTCTCATAGCTTAGCTCCCACTTATGAGTAAACGCATATGATATTTGGTTTTCTATTCCTGAGTTACTTCACTTACAATAATGGTCTCCAATTTCTGCCAGGTTGCTGTGAATGCCATTATTTTGTTCCTTTTTATGGCTGAATAGTATTCCATGGGATATATATATACACATATACATACATATATATATACACATACATACATATACATACATATATACTATATATATATATATATATATATATATATATATATATATATAACATTTGCTTTATCCATTCATTGACTGATGGACATCTGGGCTGGTTGCATATTTTGGCAACTGTGAATTTTGCTATTATAAACATGTGTGTGCAAGTATATTTTTTGTATAATGACTTCTTTTCCTCTGGGTATATACCAAGTAGTGGAATTGTGCTGGATCAAATGAAAATCTACTTTTTATCCTTTAAGAAATATACACACTTTTTTCCATAGTGGTTGTACCATGTTTTTTAAAATGTACTAATATAAGTATAGATCGTCCCTGACTTAAAATGGTTCAACTTATGATTTTTCAACTTTATGATGATGTGAAGGCAACAGGCATTCATTAATAACCGAACTTTAAATTATGAATTTTGATCTGTCAGGCTAGAAATATGTAATGCAATACTCTCTCACAACGCTGAGCAGGGGCAAATAGATACAGCTTCCAAACATGTGATCACAAAGGTAAACAACCAATACTCAACAGTGTAATGTGCTGCCAGATAATTTTGTCCAACTGTAGTTCAATTTAAGTGTTCTGAGCACGTTTAAGGTAGGTCAGTAGGTTTTTTGTTGGTTTGTTTGTTTTGAGACAGGGTCTCACTCCATTGTCCAAGCTGAAATGCAGTGACACAATCACAGCTCCCTACAGCCTTACCCTTCTGGGCACAAGTGACCTTCCCACATCAGCATCCCAAGTAGCTGGGAATACAGGCACATGCCACCATACCCAGCTAATTTTTGTATTTTTCTGTACAGATGGGATTGCCCAGATTGGTCTCGAACTCCAGAGTCCAAGCCATCTGCCCACCTGAACCTCCCAAAGTGCTGGAATTACAGGTATGAGCCACTGCATCTGGCGAGGTTAGGTATATTTAATACATTTTTCACTTACGATATTTTCAACTTACTGTAGGTTTATCAGAATGTAGCCCCATCCTAAGTCAAGAAGCATCTGCATAATGTTTCTCAGATTTATAAAAGCATTCTTCAATTAGTAGGAGAAATTTTGTATATCAACTAACAGTACTATGAACAATCATATTCTTATTAGTGAACATCGCAGATTTTTAGCAGTTGGTGATAAAATAGCAATGCATGACAATGGCTAGTCCAGGGAATGTTTGGGTACTGTTTGCTTCTTAGATGCAAGATGCAAGAAGCTGTAACTTTGGAAAGAATGAGGAATTAAATCCATGAGTCAGTTACCCTCAAGCCTGACATAGGATATCATTATCAAACACAAATATGTAAGCAGCTAATTGTATATGTCATCAAACTGTGAGGATATGTATGTATTATAGCAATACTGCATAGTCAGTGGGGTATAGTATATGGCAGTCACCACAATGATAGAGGTTTTATACTCACACCCAATTGACAACCATCACCCACCACTGATTTAGTGATAAAAACTCACTCACCTCTTCACGCTTGCTGATGTAAGAATGATATGATAAAAGGTAAAATGAATCAAAATGTCTCTACATAATTGTGATTACTTATGGTGTTACTTTTATACTCATTGTAAGAATCTTAAAATGTTAGGTAAATATAATGTGACATACTCAAATTAGAAGGAAATATAATATGAGGCATATTTTAAAAAGCAGTATCTGTTCCTCATTATTTTTCTTAGTTAAAAACTATAGATTGAATAAAATTCCTATATGTAGAAAGTAAATTTTAAACTTTTACATAAAATGTATGGTAACATTAATTCATTATTTTGTAACATTTTCTGCTATTGGTTTATCACATCACTTTTCAAATGTAGTATATAAATGTATTATAGAACTTGACAATTTCTACTAACTGAAATTTTACCTTAAAATGGTAGATGAGAAAACTATATATTTTGAAATATTCATTGATTAAGCATATTTTAAGAAAAAATACGAAAACATAAATGATATATTTTATGTTAACAGAATACTTTTACAGCTTCCTAACGTTAACGATGATGGAAAACTATCAACTTCTTCAACATGCCCGTCCAAGCATCAGCATAGATTTTGGTAAAGAAGAAACAATAGGTTACAAATCTTAAGACTATCTTAATATGTGAATGAATCTTAACTTTAATTATACCTTTGTTCATAATATTTGTATGGAGAGTGAGTTTTTATGGGCAAAATAAAAACTTGCTATGTTAAAATCATTTCAGTTTTTCTTAATGATCAAATATAATGTCTATGAATGTTTAAATTTGTGTTAATCATAAGAAATAACTTTGCTTCTAGTTCTGAGGCCATATGTCTGTTTCAAAATAGAGATATCCAAAAACAATATATCATATGATAATTTGATTAAGATAGAAAAGATAGTAAGAGTAAAGCAGAGTGTTGCTATTAACTCATCATTCTAAGTGCAGTTAGAGACAAATATTAATTTGTTTGTTTGCTTTCCGTGTGTGTGTGTTCATTTATCTGAGGGTGTCTGTCTTAGTCCATTTGGGCTACTATAACAAAATACTATAGACTTGGTAGCTTGTAAATGTCAGAAATGTATTTCGCACAGTTCTGGAAGCTGGGAAGTCTGAGATCAAAGCAGATTTGGTGTCTGGTGAAGGGCCCACTTTCTCACAGAAGGCAACTTTTGCTGTGTCCTCCTCTGGTGGAAGGGGAGAGAGGTATCTGTGGGGTGTTTTTTATAAGGGCACTAATCCCTTACAATCCTCATGATCCAGTCATCTCCCAAAGGCCCCACCTCCTATTACCATAATCTTGGGAGTTAGAATTTCAACATGTACATTTTGCGGGAAACAAATATGCAGACTGTAGCATTCCAAGCTTGGTCCCCCAGATTCGCATCCTCCTCACAAGCAAAATAGTTCTATTCCATCCCAAAAGCCTCAAAAGTTCTAAGTAGTTTCAGCATCAACTTAAAAGTCTAAAGTCTCATTTAAATATCATGTAAATAAGTTATGAGTGACACTCAAAATAGGATTCACCCTGCGGTAAATTGCTCTCCAGCTGTGAACCTGTGAAACACAATTCCAGCCTCCTTCTCTAATTTATAGAAACCTCCAGGAGAATGGGCTCCAGATTCTCACTTCCATATATCCTTCACAGAGTTAGCAAGTTGCACGGGCAAATCAATATTTGTGCCATTCACAAACCTGCCAGTCGGAGAAAAACAAAACATGCCAAAATATGCTTGTAAGCTTGCAGATTACTGTTTTCCCCCTGATATGCATTTACAATCTTGATTGTGGAATTTTGATTACTATCTTCTCCTCAGACGCTTCTGACTCGCCTGCCCAGTACCCTTTCTCATGGCCCCAGGAATTGTCTCTTCCCCTTTATCATTACTGGATCGAATGTCTTTCTCACCAATGATTTTTCTTTTTGTTGTCCATGTCATGTTTGTCTAAATCTATTGATTTGATGAAGCCTACTTCTACCAGTAAGATATAACACACAAAATATTCTCAAATTAATGATCAGATGCAGAAACTTTTACTATGAAGGTCATTTCCTACATGTTTACATATATATAATATATTTCCAATTTGTTGCATTAAAAATGGAAAAAATAATTACATACATAAATTAAATATATAAATTATATACATTATAATCACATGCATAATTTTTTAATATTAATAATTTTTCCATATTTTAATGCAATAAATTGGAGCTAGCTTTATGGCAAGTCCTCTCACCTAAAGTCTTTATCTTTTCTTTTGCCTAAGGTGAAGCTTCCCATCCAGAGGCCCTTCCCATTTACAAAAATTTGATGTCACACTTTCCATTTTTTTAGTCTCACAAATGAGTACTTAACCAGGTGTATTATTCAGAGAGGCAAAGGAATCCATCTCAAAGAAAAATAAAACTACTTAACACAATTATTATATATGTTGTATATAATAATTTATTATTACTTTAAAAGTGGGAGAAAAGTGTGGAAAGTAGTAAAAGTAAATTTAATTGCTCATCTTT
This sequence comes from Aotus nancymaae, assembly GCF_030222135.1. NCBI lineage: Eukaryota > Metazoa > Chordata > Mammalia > Primates > Aotidae > Aotus > Aotus nancymaae. The sequence goes on from NW_026988455.1 coordinate 34,370,614, forward strand.
TATAGCACAATTAAAAGAAAAATTATGTTTATACAACAAATAATAGAGCTAAATGTAAGCCTATTTTTTACAAATATGGTGATAACCACCAGAGTAACAAAGCTAATTAAAACAGTTAAAGTTTAGAAATAGGCCTTCCTCACAGAACTGGAAAAAACCACCTTAAACTTCATATGGAACCAAAAGAGAGCCCACATAGCCAAGTCAATTCTAAGCAAAAAGAACAAAGCGGGAGGCATCACACTACCGGACTTCAAACTATACTACAAGGCTACAGTAATCAAAACAGCATGGTACTGGTACCAAAACAGAGATATAGACCAATGGAACAGAACAGAGGCGTCGGAGGCGACACAACATATCTACAACCACCCGATCTTTGACAAACCTGATAAAAACAAGCAATGGGGAAAGGATTCCCTGTTCAATAAGTGGTGTTGGGAAAACTGGCTAGCCATATGCAGAAAGCAGAAACTCGACCCCTTCCTGACATCTTACACTAAAATTGACTCCAGATGGATTAAAGACTTAAACATAAGACCTAACACCATAAAATCACTAGAAGGAAACCTAGGCAAAACCATTCAGGACATAGGCGTAGGCAAGGACTTTATGACCAAAACACCAAAAGCATTGGCAACAAAAGCCAAAACAGACAAATGCGACCTAATCAAACTCCACAGCTTCTGCATGGCAAAAGAAACAGTCAATAGAGTGAATTGGCAACCAACAGAATGGGAAAAAATCTTTGCAGCCTACCCGTCTGACAAAGGGCTGATATCCAGAATTTACAACGAGCTAAAAAAGATTTACAAGAAAAAAACAAACAAGTCCATTCAAAAATGGGCGAAGGATATGAACAGATACTTTACAAAAGAAGACATACATGAGGCCAACAAACATATGAAAAAATGCTCATCATCGCTGGTCATTAGAGAAATGCAAATCAAAACTACGTTGAGATACCATCTCACGCCAGTTAGAATGGTGATCATTAAAAAATCTGGAGAAAACAGATGCTGGAGAGGATGTGGAGAAATAGAAACACTTTTACACTGTTGGTGGGAATGTAAATTAGTTCAACCACTGTGGAAAACAGTGTGGCGATTCCTCAAGGACCTAGAAATAGAAATTCCATTTGACCCAGCAATCCCATTACTGGGCATATATCCAAAGGATTATAAATTGTTCTACTATAAGGACACATGCACATGAATGTTCATTGCAGCACAGTTTACAATAGCAAAGACCTGGAACCAACCCAAATGCCCATCGATGATAGACTGGACAGGAAAAATGTGGCACATACACACCATGGAATATTATGCAGCCATTAAAAACGAGGAATTCACGTCCTTTGTAGGGACATGGATGAACCTGGAAAACATCATTCTCAGCAAACTGACACAAGAACACAAAATCAAACACCACATGTTCTCACTCATAGGCGGGTGTTGAACAAGGAGAACACATGGACACAGGGAGGGGAGCACTATATACGGGGGTCTGTTGGGGGGGACAGCGGGGGGGTGGGGAGTTGGGCAGGGATAGCATGGGGAGAAATGCCAGATATAGGTGAAGGGGAGGAAGGCAGCAAATCACACTGCCACGTATGCACCTATGCAACAACCTTGCATGTTTTTCACATTTACCCCAAAACCTAAAATGCAATTAAAAAAAAAAAAAAAGAAAGAAATAGGAATGGGCATGAGAATGGGAAAGTGAGATGGGGAGATAATTAGTTTACATTTTACACCCTTCTGTACTATTTGGACTCTAAAAAGAAAAAAAAGTACATATAATTATTTTATTTTATGATTCTCCCCAAAATTAAAGAAACATGTATCCCTGTAACTAAAGTTTATATTACTTGAAATAAATTTGCACTTACTTGTCAAGTTTATGCTGAGGCAGGCCGATCATCTGAGGTTGGGAGTTCGAGACCAGCCTGACCAATGTGGGAAAACCTTATCTCTACTAAAAATACCAAAATTAGCTGGGCGTGGTGGTACGTTCCAGATATTCAGGAGGTTGAAGCAGGTGAATGGCTTGAACCTGGGAGGTGGAGGTTACAGTGAGCCGAGATCACCCCAATGTACCCCAGCCTGGACAACAAGAGTGAAACTCCATCTCAAAAGAAAAAGAAAGCTTTTGTCATTGAATTTGCCTTCACTCTCATGAGTGGAAGGTCACCAAATCTGTCATTTCTGATACACAGAGGAAAGATGAACTTTTCCACCAGCTGGTCTTGAATATACTTCCCTACCTGGCTTTCTAGGAGAATGCAGAAGACACAAGGCCATATCAGCAGCTGTGGGACAGTGGGAAGACACAAATTACAGATTCAGGGCTTGAACTCAAGTTCTGGCACGCTGTGTGATCCTCAGTGGGTCACTTAATTTCTCCAAGCTTCAGTTTCTTTTGTGTAAAGTCAGAATAATATCACTCCAAGTTGTTGAGAGGATTAATGGAGGTAATAAGTAGGAGGGTACTTCCTTATTGTACATCATGAAATGCTGTTAAATATAGTGGCTCACATGTCATTCATTTTCTTTGTAACCTGCCACTTGGCAATCACTACAGCTATTTGTTGCTGCCTCTGACCTCTTCTTTTTCCAATATCAGCCTAACAAGCAGTTTTCTCAGCTTAACTATAGCACAGTTATTCTTTTTGTTTTCAGCACAGTGTAAGAGAAATGACTGCTTTTCTAACACAGCCCACTTCACCCGGGTGCAGAGATAAAATTTCTTTATCATGTTATATTTTTAATCTGAATGATTTACATTTGCCTGGATGAAACATGGCTATAAGAACATGAAAGGTTAATTCCTTCTCCTTCATAAAGAAAGTTGAACACCGCTTTGAATTATTGACCTAGAATGGCTTTTAAGGGTCATCTAAACAGTAAGTTGTGAATTGTAGTCTCCTTGTCTGAACCCAGAGGCTGGCTGTCTTCTTAAAAGTGGTTAAGTGGAAGTTATTGATGAGAGTTCTAGTGAGATTTGACATTAGGCTTTAATTATACCTTGAAAGGCAAGGAAAATGGAAAATGAAGACTAATTCAGTTGAACAGTTGATCACTAAGCAATAATCACAACAAAAAACATTTCACTCAAGTGCAGCCCACATGGAAGATTGGTATCAGTAATAAGATTTATGTTGCTCTTCTTAAGATATTTTATTTGGAACAAGAGAGGGATGTTTATTCAACCTATTTGAAAATCTGCATGCATGAACATATAGACCTGGGACTTCCTTAAAATGCAAGAATGGAACGAAAGATACTCATTATTTTAAGTCTCCTAAGTACATTAATCTAGAGTTCCTGGTCAGTATCATTTACGTTAGAAATAATCAAAGTGCAAAGCAGAGAGGTGTTGCCAAACAAAGACTCATATTTAAAAATTTAGAATGTGATTACAATTACTAAACACACTAAGGGTACATTAAAATATACTTAACACAGCAACATTTCTGCAAAATTTTCTGGCAGTTTAGTTTGTGCATTTTACTCATTGGGAAACATAGATGTGGGCAGCTTGTTTGTTTCCGGTCTCTGCCATTATCCAGTCAAATGGAGCTACTTAAATCAAATACGGCATTGTTTTAAGATACTCCAAAATTCAAGAAACTCTTTACAAGACTGCCACAACTTTGCCATGTTGAACCATATGATATTGCTGTTGTCCAAACACTTTTTTACCTAAAGATATGGGAGTGTCATATGACACAACCTATTAGAAACAGACAAATTATGATAAAGTTTCTCTAATTCTTGAATGGAGTTGAGTGGAGTTATAGTTATGACCTCCATTGACTAGGAAAACACTTTCTGGTGGAAAAAACTCAGTGGCACTTATCTTTGCCCATTAAAGGTGAATATTATAGAGCTTCATTAATTCCTGTGATGCTTCCCCTCCTCCTAAAGCAATTTCAAATGAAAAAGCAGTGACACTAAAAGATGTTAACACAGTTATCTCTGCAAATATAGGTTAATTTTTCCTATCTATAATTTGCCATATTTTCCAAATTTCCATGATGAACAAGTATTTTAAAATCAGAAACATATTGTTTTTAAAAATTGAAGGAAGTCGAATTTTAAATATCACATCAAAATCTGAAAAGAGCAAGTTGTATAATAAATAGGACTATTCCTTCAGAAAAATACCTATGCATAATTCTGAGGAGTGACTTATTACCGCCATCACCCATACCCCCAATTTCTCTTCCTGTTGACAAGTAGTCAGGGTAGTTGACACTTCCAGTTTCACTTGAGCTGATTTGTGACACTTATTAGTCAACCAATTTAGGAGCTCAACGTGCTTTGGTGGTCTAATGCTACCTCTGGTCACATATTAACCTCATTTTGGCTTAAATGCTCCATTTAAATGGGAAACCCTATCCAGCTGGCAGGGGAATAGCACTTGCTTTAAATTGGATATTACTTTGAATTACAGTCAACTCTGTAATTCAGTGTGATGTGGCTGCTAAAAAGCCAAGGATCTTAGACTGCATTAATAAAAGTGTAATTTCTGGTTTATGGGAAGTAATCGTCTTTCTATATTCTGATCAAACCACATCTGGAGTATTACGTTCAATTACAGGTCAACATTTTAAGTATCAGGGCAAATTAGAATATGACCCGAAGAGGAAAATCAAGATGGGAAAGGGTCTGAAAGCCATTGTCATTTTTAAGAAACATGAAATGGACAGAGGAGTAGGTGGTATAGAGGACGTAATAGCTGGCTTCAGATATTTGAACTGGCTGAATGTAAATGAGAGATGGAATCCTGCATTGTTCAGAAGCAACTTGAATATGGGTTTTACATGAATGCTAGAGGATAATAAAGTGGAGTATCTTTTATCCCTCATTTGACTGAGACCACAAAGGCTGGGGACAAACCATTAAGTGGCAAGTGTTTCCACAACCCAGAGTGAGGTGCCTGAGCATCTGAGCTCCATGTGCAAAAAAGGTGGCCAATACAGTTTAATAGGTTACTATTATAGTGTCCGAGAGAGAGTTGTTTGAGAGAGTTGTTGGAGAGCAATAGCATTATCCCAACCCTGCAGAAAGGAGGACAAGGGGTCCCAACCCTTCCCAGGAAGCAGAGTGAGACAGGTGGAAGCACTCAGAGAGCTTGATTTATGCCTCTGGAGTACATGGAGCACAGAGACTAATGTGAGAGCCTCATCAGCAAAAGCCCAGAGGTGGAGGCTGTGGCTAGCTAGCTACACTGACCTCCGACAATAGAACAAGGAGAGGAACCACACCAGGAATGACCTGAAGCTGGCCTTCCATGTGCACTACATAAAGGTGCTTAACTGAGGTGGTAAGTAGGGGCTGAAAGACACCCTCTTCTCTGATCCACCTGGAGGGGGCCACATCTACCCATTTGAACAGGGTGCATATTCACTGGGCACCTACTTTTTGGCAGGTACCATGGTAGTTACTGGGGATAAACTCCTGAACAAAACAGATGCAAACCTTGCTATTACAGAGCTTACAGTACAGCTGAGAACACCAACATCAAACAAGGAATTTTAAGTGTAATGAGGGTAACAAGGGATTATAACAACACCAGACATCACCTAAAAACTGCTGTGTTCCAAACGTACAACAATACTGGGTGCAGATGTGATAAGCAAGGTCCTAAAAAGAGAGAGAGGTTGATGAGCCGTCCTCCTAGGTACTAGCCTCTTTAGACCAGTTTGGCCAACTTAAGAAGAAGGAATACAGCATTAGTGTTAAAAGTTTATAAAGTGAGGCTCACTCTATTACCACATGTACGTGTTTTATTTTATCAAGGTAAGTGTAGGGAGGCATTGCAACATTTAATAAGAGATCTGAAAAACATTCAGTTCCTCCCCTATAAAACTTTATTGCTCCAAATGCTCTTCATTCTTATAGAAAAGTGAGTGAAGACAGAGGAAAAAAGACCTTTGCTATATCCGGGTTGTATTAGTGAGCTTGTGCCGCTGTAACAAAATACGACAGACTCAACGACTTAACGACATTAGTTTTCTCACAGTTCAGGCAGCTGAAAGTACAAGATCAAGGGGCCAGCATGGTCAATTGCTGGTGAGAGCTCCTTTCCTGCCTTACAAATCGCTGCCTTATTGCTGTGCTCTTACAGAGTGGAGAGAGAGAGAGAGCTCTTTCTTCTGGTATCTCTTCCTTTTCTTATAAGGGCACCAACCCTGTTAGACTATGGCTTCACCCTTATGACCTCATTTAACCTTTATCACCTCCTCACGGGTCCTATTTCCATATAGAATTACACTGGAGGTTAGGGCTTCAATATATAAAATTTGGGGAGACACAGTTCAATTCATAGAATGTATCTTAAAAAAGACCAAAAAGACCTGGCTAAAATTTTCTGACAATGAACCCAGACAGGCAAACATTAATCAAAACTAAAACAAACAAGTGTCTTTGCCTTGCCCTGAGATATAGAGTAGGGCTGGAAAGCTGCTCTAGGAATTTTTGTGACAGCAAAATAGAAGGCTTGGAGACCAAATTCTAACATTTGAACAAATGATCCAGCTTCACAATGTCTTTTTGATGAGAGCATGAGGTGGTGGGAGAAGTCGGGTATAGTGTCTCCTGAGAAACTCTTTTCCCATTCCATACCTGTGGAGACTTAACCAGATCTCATTTCAAAGACCTGGTATACATGGTCCACCTCTACCTCCTGCATTACTACTAGTAAGCTCTGAGTAACAACAGACTTTCTGTTTGAAAATAAGAGCAGATGCTGAAGATATCCTCTTCTAAGCATAATCAGTGTGTGACAAAGCATTGCATTTTCCCATGAGGTCGAAGTCATTAATGAAAGTAGTGAACTGGGTAGTAGGCACAATTTGTAGTAAGACGTGTTGTCAACCTCTCCATAAATGCTGGAAAGCCACTCGGAGTGTTTCTGTGACTGGCCAAAGTTGGTGTGTACTAGGTTAGCAATATACAAAGCCATGGAAAGACTAAGAAAGACTCAACGACTGTGACGGTTGATTCATCTATATGGAGACAATGCAGCATTTGAATGTCAAATACATAATTTGTCAAGCATGCTTTTTAAAAGGTTTCCTTAAAAAAATAATTACACATATAATACTACACCAACAATCAAAAGCTAAAAAAAAATTGCTTCCAATCTCAATGTTACAATTACAACAAATCAATTCAGTGTTTTCTTTTCTCCTTGTCCATTTGAACAAGGAAATGTCGTATACCACAGAACAGAAAAAAGAACATGTTTTGGGACTGACAAAGTAAAGAACATCTGTGTACTGTAAAATAATGTAATAAAGAATTATGACATTGGAAACACAGAGCCAAGGCAGTAGTGGAATGACTGTAGTTTTGTGGAACCATGTGGAAGACTGACTTCAACTTCTTTTAAACCTTAAGAAATTACTGCCAGAAAGGAGACTCTGTTCTCAGTCACTACTGTGCTTGTGACAGTGCGTAAATACCAACTGGAGTGCCAGCTGGTTAGCCATATGTCTCTGGGTCACCATGATGCTTCTGCTAATTCAAAGGGACTTTACCAGGCTTCAGTTGACTCATGTTCCACAGCGACATCACATGGTGACAAGAGAAACAACAGCAGCATAAATTGTGACCCTCTTCAGATGATTAGATTTCTTGGTTTTATTTCCTTCATGACATTATCACCAATGAGTATTATTCTCTGAATCAAATAAACATATTTGAAATTTTTGAAAGTAACTTACAGGTTGGCATTAAATACAAGAGAAAGGTTGTAAGGCCAGTGCCTCCTTGGGAGCCGAATGGACACGCCCTTCTCTCTCCACACCTAAAAACTAGGTCATCATTCTGAGCGCATTGCTCAGCATTTGCCCTCTCCACACGGGCTCCCCCTTGCCCATTTCCGCATTCCAATCTCAGCCCTGCACCCACCAGAAATTTTGAAAAGGCCCACCAAGAACCTGCCCTATAGTAGCTCCCCCATACATCCTCGACCAGCCCCTTGTCCGTGCTCACTCCCTTCATACCCAATGGAAATGCCCCCGCTTTGTTCACCTCGCCCGTCCCCAGTCTTTCAATACCCAATAGAACTACCTTGTCTTTGTTTCCCCCATAGTCAGCTACCTCTATTCCCTATAAAACCCCACGCCCCAAGAAAAGAAGCGTGATTTCTCCGGCCCCTCCTGTCGGACCGCAGAACCTCGCCCAGGAGCTGATTAAATTTCTTTATTCCAATAACTGGCCTCAGTTGCCTCATTTAAATCTCAGTTGCTTCATTCAAACCTTACAAAGTTTTTCCTGGGATAAAAGTAATGGGAGAGAGGAGGAGGATAATAACAGTAAGTTGATTTCTTTGAATAAAACAGGGGAAGAAAAATTACAAAGAAGAAAAATAAAATGTGTACAAGCTCTCTGCCCACATAACACTTGTTGACGTTTTAACAATTAAGAGTTTTACCCGTATATGATTGGAAGACTCAAATAGTACAGGAAACTAGAAAATGAAAATTCAGTGTCTCCTTTACCCTTCTGCTCTGCTAGTGCATTTAACCAAGGAAAATGGGAAAATTCTGGGTCCGCCCAAAAGCAGGCAATAAGCTGGAACTAGATGTACAAAAAATGTATTAGGGGAAGTATTTGTGAAAGAAAATAGGAAGAGAGTTGAGAGAAACTTGGAGAGTAGTCAAAACATGATGCAGTTCTGACCTGAGGGAAGGAGGTGTGGAAGGAGAGAGACTAAGTTACAGCTTCTTAAACTTGTATACAGTTTTAGGGAAATTACAGCAAGACAACTGAAGAGTCCTAAATCCAAGATCGCTTGTTCAAGAAGTCCCCTGTCTTAGGAGCAGGCTGGCCTTAATATTCCTGCTGGGCTCCGTCACCAGCCGGGAGCAACCAATGAGTGAGAATGTTGGCCTTTAGCTCAATGCAGCAGTGTGTTTTAAACTGAGGCAGTTGGAGTTTCCAATCAGTTATGTTCCCTGCAGCCAAGATTTGAGGGGGTGCTTTCTCGTGGCCATTCTCAAGCAATTTTTGCAATTTCTCCCATGATTTTTAAAATAAATGTAACTTCAATCAGTCATCAATTCTTAATTATTTATAAAAATGACTCCATTGTATAAACGGTTGTGCACCTTACTAACTTAATATAATACAGCTTGATATTTCCCTATGGTTTCACATAGAACTACCTACCTATTCTTATCATTTGCTTGTTTTGTATCCCATAGTTATAAGATAATTTTAAACTAATTATGGACTGATAACACTTATTTTTAACACACATTTTGCTACTAAAAACTTGTGTAACAAAAAAATTCTCAAATTCCACAGTGATAATTTACAATTATATTAAGAAGGTACAGTGATGGGGTCACTGAGTGCCACTGCTGGGTTCCTGCAGTCCTCTGAGACAAAAATTAGCATGTAGGAGGTTTATTAAGGAAAGCTGTTAGAATTGGCACCTGAGGTAGTGGGGGAAAGGAAGAAGGATCAGACAGTAGGAGAAGGTGGCACAGTCTCAGTGACCCTATGGGGACCCTCAACCTGGATGGTCCTTCAGAGATGTCCCATGTTAAAGCAAGGCGGTCTTCATATGCCCCAGTTGACTAATCTTTGGATATGAGTTGTGAAAAGGGGCTATGACCTTGAACTAGGCAACTCTCTTCAGCTGGGGAATTTCTTAAGTGTGCTGACACCTGGGAGCTGTTGTCAGCTCTTTCAGCACCAAGAGAAACAAGTGCTTCTCCCCTGAAGGGGCTTCTGGGAAGCACATCACAGCCTCCATCATCCACATACCAGGGTTAAGTATATGTGATTTTTTAAAAAAACAAACATTGCTCAGTTCCCCTTCAGAAAATTCCATTTGTAAAGTAATGCTTATTTCTCCAAATACTTGGAAAATCAGCATATTATCATGCTTTTATTAATAGTTTCACTGGTATAATAGACTAGAACTTGAGTCTCATTGCCATCTTTATTTGAAACAAAAAAATTTATGAATATTGAGCTTCTTCATATTAGAATTTATTTTTCCCTTTTCTGTAAACTGCCAGTTCAGATCATTTCTATAGGGTTGTGTTAGTCTTTTTCTAATTGATTTGTGAAAATTCTATGTTAAACAAAGAAAATTGACTTTGTCACCATAAGTGTTGTAAATGTTTCCCACTTTATTCACGGTCTTTTTTGCCAATATAAAAATCTTAATTTCCACACATAGCATGTACATCTTTCCTTCATGAATTCTATAATTTTGTGCCTTCCTCTCTGCAAGTTAATATTTACTAAGCTTTTATCTAGAAATTTCATATTTCTTCAGCTTTTAAAACTTTTGTTATGGTAAAATATACATAGAAAAAATATAAAAGGCATAACTGTGCAGTTTAATGAATTATCACTAAGGAAATATCCTATGTAACAACATACAGGTCACTCAGAGCATTGTCAGCACCCCAGAAGCCTTCTGGTCTTTTCTTGCAAGCTACCCAATCAGAGTTCTTTCTACATAGACTTTTGCCTTGCATCAGCAAATCTATGTAGGGTAGAATACAGAAAATTACTTTCATTCAATTATTCATTTGCTTACTCACTCATTCAATGAGAAATATGTATTGGCTCCATAGTATAAGACAGGGACTAGGAATGGAATGGTGAATGAGGCAGTTCTTTCTCACTAGCTTCCAGGGACACAATTGTTTTTCATAACTTTCTCGGTGATAGGCAGAACTTCACAACCTCCTCAACAAGTTTATTTTGTGAATGTATTCAAAGCAGTTTATTGAGCATGCTCTAAGTGAAGACTATGATACATGTTATGATGAATACAAAATCAGTCCTTTGTGCACATGGCTCTTCAGGTGTTTATAGGCAGTTTGTAATTAATTAAAGAGTTCTGGCTGTCTTTCAAGATGGATACTATGTAGCAGGATCCACCAATGTGTCAGTTCAGTTTCATAGACATGGTAAGTGGACATCCCTACTGTAGCAGGTTGACTCTCATTCTTAATTAGAATAGTTGGAAGTCTGGGAGTCATGGGTAAGAAGATTATAAGACAGTCTCAGCTAGTCTCTGACTAATAGATCAGTTGACAATAAAAGGAAATGGAGTGGTGGAATTGGTATATTTTAACCATTCATTATATGTCAGGTTATGTTAAAAAAAACAAAAAACAAAAAACCTTTATGTGTGTGTTGTCATTTGATACTAAGAAATGTGAATTATATTATTTTATCCCCATTTAGTAAATAAGGAAACAAAAACTGAAAAGATGTTTTACTTGTCCAACTTTACAATGTAAGTGGCTACAATTGTCTTCAAACTAGGGTATTTGGCCATAAGCTCATGTTCTTCTAATACATCATGCTGTAGGTATAGCTGAGAGGAGTATTTTTTTTAAAAAAAAAGTAAAAATAAATAAATAAAAATAACACATTATGGTGGACACTGGAGAGCATTTGAAATAACATTTCTTACCCTCCCACACCAAATAAAAAAATCTATTTAAGAACTCTCTAGAACTAATTGCGCTGAAACGTCATGGAAAGGAATTTATAAATGAACTAATTATGGGATTGTAGCTGAACAGAAGTGCTGGGAGAAAGGATAACAAGTATCACCGAAAATATAATTAAGGAATAAGGAAAAGGTCTTCAGTGCTTTCACTAGTGAATGAACACTCCAAATAAACATCTAGACTTTTGAACACTTGGAACACAACCAAGGTCCTGAACTTTCCAAAGTTCAACCACGACTAATGATTAGTTGGCCTAATAAATATAAGGTTGGATTATCATGCCCTCCATGTGTAGACGAAAAATCAATAATATCAGCTTCATATTAAATAAAAGGCTTTTGCCTCTCAAACACAGCCTAAGGGCAGATACATTTGTGAACTGAAAGCATGATGAACTCAGTGTTGGTCAAGGGGTTATCAGACTCAAGATATTCCTGAAATACCACATTGTTTATCATTTCCTACTAAATATAATCTAGGTCATAGGTCACTTAAAAAGTATATCAGCAACAAACAATTTAGCAACCCTTCATATAGAAATAGGTTAGAACCTTGTGCCCTTTAAGGTGAATTAACTGTTGAATTTCACATAGGCACATTTGAGTTTATCAAACAGCATTACTGAGCATCTAATATATGCTGAGCTCTGTGCTAAGTACTGTGAGAGACAGAATGATGCATTATCATTAGAGCATTATACTGTAATTGAGGAGATCAGTGGAAACATAAATATCCTGGATTTTTCCAAAATAGATCTAATTTCAAGCATTTTACCCCATTGGTAAAAATGTGTCTTCCTTTTTGGTTCAGATATATAGGCAACATAAAAATCATTTCTACATGTGAATAAAATTCTAAGCAATAGATGTTAAGTGACAAGTGGCCCTAGCTATTAAATACATTTTGAATCTACCCATTTCTCTCCATCTTGACTGCCCAGAATTCAGCCCTGGTCATCACCAATCGTTTTGCCTGGATTGCAGTAATAGACATTTTTCTTATTTCCCCCCTCTTAAAAGACCTCTAAACCATTTTTTTCACCTGCAGAAAGATTTTCTATGAATAATAATCTTTGCTGAAAAGAATTCCTTTTGCTGACATGATAAAGTTGGAACTTCACAGCATATTTGACAAATTATTCGAGAGCCCTGTTGCTTGTCTCCATCCTTAGCTTTACCTAGTAGCAACCTACCTTGCTAGTGTACTCTCTGGCCTTTCTGAGCTCTTTCAGCTCTTTCATTGCTGTTCTTTATGTCATATCTTAGTACTTTCTGTTACCTCTGACGCTGCCACCTTTCTCTCCCCTTGCCTCAACACACAGTTTTCAGATAATGTAGGCATTTTCTAGATAATTTATACTCATCCTTCCAGTATCATCTTAAATGTTGCTTACTTGGGAAGGCCTTCTCTGTTTTCTACACTACATTAAACTACCAGCAGTGTGCTTCCATAATAACTGCCTATTGTCCTATCAAAATGATTATCATACTTCATTATTGTTACTTGTTAATACACTGTTTTCTCTCCATCAGGGTAAGAATCACAGCTATCTTACTTAACATAATAATAAAAACATGGTTAATAAAACATTTTAGGAACTAATTCATTAAAGTGTTGATAAGGGTAGAGGATATTCAAAATACTTAATGACTAGTATGGCATATTAGTCCATTATCACCTTGCTGTAAAGAAATACCTGAGACTGGGTCATTTATAAGGGAAAGAGATTTAATCGATTCGCATTTCTGTATGGCTGCAGAGGCTTCAGGAAACTTACAATCATGGCAGAAAGGGAAACATATATGTTCTTCTTTATAAGGCAGCAGGAAAGAGAAGTGCAGAGCCAAGGGGAAAAAGCCCCTTATAAAACCAACAGATCTTATGAGGAGTCACTATCACAAGAACAGCATGGAGGAACTGCCCCATGATTTAATCACCTCCCATGATGTCCCTCCCCCAACACATGAGGATTACAATTCAAGATGAGATTTGGATGGGGGTACACAAAGCCAGAACATGTCATTCTGACCCTAGATTTTCTCAAATCTCATCTTCCTCACATATCAAAACACAATAATGCCTTCTCAACAGTCCCTCAAAGCCTTAACTCATCCCGGCATTAACTCAAAACTCCAAGTCCAAATGAAGATATTTGGCCAAAACAAAGGAGCTACAGGCCCCGTGCAAGTCTGAAATCCAGTGGGGTAGTGGGTAAGTCTTAAAGCTCCAAAATGATCTCCTTTGACTTCATGTTTCCCCCAGGTCATAATGATACAAGAGATGGACTCCCATGGTTTTGGGCAGCTCTGCCCATGTGACTCTGCAGGGCACAGCCCCTGTGGCTGCTTTCACAGGCTGGCATTAAGTGTCTCTGACTTTTCTGGGTGCACAGTGCAAGCTGTCAGTTGATCTACCATTCTGGGGTTTGGAAAATGGTGGCCTTTGTCTCACAGCTCCACTAGGCATTGCCCCAGTGGAGACTCTGTGTGGGGGCTCCAACCCCACACTCCCCTTCTGGACTCTCCTTGCAGAGGTTTTCTATGAGGGCTCCATTCCTCCAGAAAACTTCTGTCTGGACATCCAGGTACATCATCTGAAATCTAGGCAGAGGTTCTCAAACCTCAGTTCTTGACATCTGTGTACCTGCAGGCCCAATACCACATGGAAGGCCAATATTACTTGGAAGCCACCAAGGCTTGGGGCTTGCACCTTCTGAAGTGATGGCCTGAGCTATACATTGGCCCTTTTCAGCTATAGCTGGGATGCAGGGCACCAAAGTCCTGAGACTGCACAAAGCAGCATGGCCTTGGGCCTGGCCCATGAAACCATTTTTCCCCCTAGGCCTCTGGGCCTGTGATAGGAGGGGTTGCTTAAAGCCTTCTGACATGCCCTGAAGACATTTTCCCCATTGTCTTGGTGATTAACATTTGGCTCCTCATTATGTATGCAAATTTCTGCAGCTGGCTTTAATTTCTCCCCAGAAAAGGGTTTTTCTTTTCTAACACATTGTCAGGCTGTGAAATATCTAAACTTTTATGCTCTGCTTCCCTTTTAAACTTAAGTTCCAATTTCAGATCATCTCTTTCAAGTTCACAGTTCCAGAGATTTGTAGCACAGGGGCAAAATGCCACCAGTTTCTGCTAAAGTGTAGTAAGAGTGACCTTTGCTCCAGTCCCCAATAAGTTTCTCATCTCCATCTGAGACCACCTCAGCCTGGATTTCATTGTCCATATCACTATCAGAATTTTGGTCAAAACCATTCAACAAGTCTCTAGGAAGTTTCAAACTTTCTCACATCTTACTCTCTTCTTCTGAGCCCTCTAAACTCTTTCAACTTCTGCCCATTACCCAGTTTCAAAGCTACTTCCACATTTTCAGGTATCTTTATAGCACTGCCCCTCTCCCAGTACCAATTTACTATATTAGTTCATTTTCACATTGCTATTAAAAAAAATACCCAGGACTGGGTAATATATAAATAGGTTTAATTAATTCACAGTTCTACATGGTTGGGGAGGCTCAGGAAACATACTATAATGGCAGAAAGGGAAGCAAACCCATCCATCTTCATAAAGTGGCAGGAGAGAGAAGTACAGAGCCAAAGGGGAAGAGCACCCTATAAAACCATCAGATCTCATAAGAACTCACTCACTATCATGAGAACAGCATGGGGGAAACCACCCCTATGACCTAGTTACCTCCCACCCAGGTCCCACTCTCAACACGTGGAGATTATGGGAGATTGCAATTCAAGATAAGATTTAGGTGGGGATACAGAGTCTAACAATATCATTCTGCCCCGGTCTCTCCCAAATTTTACGTCCTCATATTTCAAAACCCTGTATACCTTCCCACAGTTCCCCAAAGTCTTATTTCAAAGTTCAGAGTCTCATTTGAGACAAGTCAAGCCCTTTCGCCTAGTAGTCTGTAAAATCAAAAGCAAGTTAGTTGCTTCCAAGATACAATGGTTGTACAGGGATTAAATAAATGTTACCATTCCTAATGGGAGAAATTGGACAAAATTAAAGGGTGCAGGTCCCATGCAAGTCCAAAATCCAATGAGGTAGTTATTAAATCTTAAAGCTTCAAAAAAAATTTCCTTTGACTCCATGTCTCACATCCAGGTCATGTTGATGCAAGAGGTAGGCTCCCACAGCCTTGGGAAGCTCCAGCCCCATGGTTTTGCAGGGTACAGACCCCCACCCCAGCCACTTTCATGGGCTGGTATGGAGTGTCTGTGGTTTTTCCAGGCACACTGTGCAAGCTGTCAGTTGATCTAACTGGGGTCTGGAGGATGGTAGCCCTCTTCTCACACCTGCACTAGGCAGTATCCGAGTGGGGACTCTGTGTAAGGGCTCCAATCCCACATTTTCTTTCTGCACTGCCCTTGCAGAGGTTCTCCATAAGAGCCCTGCCCCTACAGCAAACCTCTTCCTGGAAATCCAGGTGTTTCCATACATCCTCTGAAATCTGGGCAGAGGTTCCCAAATCTCAATTCTTGACTTCTGCATGCTTGCAGGACCAACACCATGTGGAGCTGCCAAGGATTGGGGTTTGCATCCTCTGAAGCAATGGCCCAAGCTGTCCCTTGGCCCCTTTTAGCCATAGCTGGAGTGGCTAGGGTGCAGGGCACAAAGTCCTGAGGAGGCACACAGCAGGTGGGCCCTGAACCTGGTCCACAAAACCATTTTTCTCTCCTAGGCCTCCAGACCTGTGATGAGAGAAGCTGCTGAGAAGGTCTCTGACATGCCCTGGAGACATTTTCCCCATTATCTTGGTGTATTAGTCTGTTTTCATGCTGCTGATAAAGACATACCTAAGACTGGGAAGAAAAGAAGTTTAATTAGACTTACAGTTCCACATGGCTGGGGAGGCCTCAGAATCATGGTGGGAAGGGAAAGGCACTTCTTACATGGTGGCAGCAAGAGAAAATGAGGAAGAAGCAAAAGCAGAAACCCCTGATAAAACCCATCAGGTCTCATAAGAAATATTCACTATCACAAGAGTAGCATAGGACCAGCTCCCATGATTTAATTACCTCCCCCTGGGTCCTTCCCACAACACATGGGAATTCTGGAAGATACAATTCAAGTTGAGATTTGGGTGGGGACACAGCCAAACCATATCATTCAGTGATCAATATTTGGATCCTTGTTACTTATGCAAATTTCTGTAGCCAGCTTGAATTTTTCCCCAGAAAATGGGATTTTCTTTTCTACCACATTGTCAGGCTGCACATTTTTCAAACTTTTGTGCTCTGTCACCTCTTGAATGCTTTGGTGCTTAGAAATTTCTTCTACCAGATACCTTAAATTATCTCTTTCAAGTTAAAAGTTCCACAGATCTCCAGGGTCGGGGCAAAATGCCACCAGTCTCTTTGCTAAAGCAGAGCAAGTATCACCTTTATTCCAGTTCCCAAGAAGTTATGTCAGAGGAGTTTGAACCAGAGAAACTTCATCTTAAATAGGAGCTGGGTAAAATAAGGCTGAAACCTACTGGCTGCAATTCCAGAGAGTTAGGCATTCGAACTCACAGGATGAGATAGGAAGTCGGCACAAGATACAGGTCAGAAAGACCTTGCTGATAATAATAGGTTGCAGTATAGAAGCTGGCTAAAACCCACCAAATCAAAAATGGCAATGACAGTGACCTCTAGTTGTCGTCACTGGTACACTCCCACCAGCAGAAGAAGAGAAACCCTATGGAATGACTCTGGGTCTCCAAAATTAAGTGTAATATATTAGGAAAGCAAGTATTTTTAATAAAGTTATTCATTAAAGTACTTTAAGAGTATACAGATGCCATGGCAACATTAGGAAGTTACCCTATATGGTCTAAGAAGGGGAGGCATGAATAATCTACCCATCATACAGCATATAATCATTAAATAACCATGAAAATGGGCAACCAGCCGCTCTTGGACTGCTCTGCCTGTGGAGTGTGGAGTGGCAATTCTTCATTCCTTTACTTTCTTAATAAACTTGCTTTCACTTTGTGGATTCACCTCAAATTCTTTCTTGTGTAAGAGCCAAGAACCCTTTCTTAGGATCTGGATTGGGACCCCTTTCTGGTAACGGTTCCTCATCTCCATTTGAGACCATCTCCATCTGGTCCCAATCTGGACTTCATTGTCCATATCACTATCAGCATATTAGTCAAAGCCATTCAACAAATCTCATTCAACAAGTCTCTAGGACGTTCCAAACTTTCTCACATCTTCCTGTCTTTTTCTGAGCCCTGCAAACTGTTCATCTTCTGCCCATTACCCAGTTCCAAAGTCACTTCCACATTCTCAGGTATCTTATAGCAATACCCCACTACCTCAGTACCAGTATTGCTATAATGAAATACCTGAGATGGGGTAATTTATAAAGGAAAGAGGTTTAATTGACTCACAGATCTGCATGGCTGGGAAGGCCTTAGGAAATTTATAATCACGGTGGAAGAGGCATGTTTTACTTGGCAGCAGGTAAGAAAATGCAAAGTAGGAGGAACTGTCAAGCACTCATAAAACCATTAGATCTTGTAAGAGCTTCTCTGTATCATGAGAACAGCATGAGGGAAACCACCCCTACGATTCAATCACCTCTCACCAGGTCCCGCCCTCAACACGTGGGGATTATAAATATTAAAATTCAAAATGAGATTTGGGTGGGGACATATTGCTTAATCATATCATATTGTGTGGGCACTACCTGTTTCGTGCATGAATGCATTGCAGTTCAAAGCCTGCCCTGAACACATGACTATAAAGCATGAGGGCTGCATCACTGCAGTTTAGGGTAGCTTGGCAAGATTTTATGTATAACAAAGAGTGCTTCCACTATAAGAAAACTGCAGGAGACATGTGGGCCTTTTTTCCAGGTTATTAGTGCCAGAGAAATAGTTTGAGTAAATGCTTAAATGCATGGGCTCTGGAGACAGAATTACTGCCTGAAGAACAGCAAGGAGTCCATAGCCATGGTGAAACATTCAGAGGAGAAACACACACTTCCAGGGAAAAGGTCCAAGCAACTTTGCCCTGTGGCCTTTTCATCAGCACCTTACCGACTAGAACGTACCTGTATCCCACATCCAGTAATTTCCTTATTTTCCACCAGTAAGCACAGAATATCTAGCTCAACTCATGACTATTCAGCTTTAAGAATTTGAAAATGTGGTTTGTATCTAATTTGTGCTGGTATTGAAGCAGCCAGTATACTTCACTGAAGACTTGTGAAAACAGGTTTTTCTCTGGGAGTTTCATTGACAGGTCTGGCTGTGATATCACCATTGCTGAAAGTGGAAGAAAAATGGGATGTGTGTCTTCAGGGAACTGAGAGTGGGCAGACACCAACATTCAAAATGAAAGGTTCCTCCTAAATATTTAGTTATGTCTTGATGGAGTGAATTATGTGTGATTTTTTTTGGATGAAACAGGAATTGACCCAAGACATCAAGTGTTTAAGGGTTAAATAAAGGGCTTGTTATCGAATTACAAAGCTTACTTGATTATCTATACAACATTAGGCCTTTAAGTGCAAACAGAGAAAACAGTGCTTCTCTCAGTATTCATACAGTATGTCTATTTGCAGATGTTAAAGTGAATTTGACATAATGGTAAGTAGTTCAAACAATCTATATTGCTGGGAGCTTTTTCCTCACAAGACATTGATTTTCTAGCACCATCAGCAGCAAGCCCAGAAATACCTTCAACTTTTGTTTACCATCCTGTAGGCCTGGGATGCTGTGTTTCACGCTGTCTGCAGATACTAAGCAAACTTTTAAACATTTAACCGAGAAGCTAATTATGAAATAAGACTCATCTTGCTAAATAACTGCTCATTTAAAAAGTTTGTTTTGAGTCACCAGAAGAAGGAGAATAATGGAGATAACTATATTAAATTATCAATAAAAGTTTTACTCAGAAAGATAATACATCCCAACAAGAATTTGAGGAGAGGAATTTTAGTACCAGGGACTAGCTGCCAAAGATCTTGGAGGCCCAGAGAGAAGGCCTTAGGATGAGACAAGTGACAGGATAGCAACAGCAGAAGTCTCTCACCACCCCTAGGGCTGGAGAGACAACATGAGGAAATGTGGCTACCAGAGTTGATGAGTTGAGATCACCCAGTGGGCACAGGAACCGCAGAAGAAGGTACCCAGTGGGAGCTTTGACTGTAAAAAAGATGGTAGCCACCTGCAACAGAGAAAGAAAAGTATATATACCCATTCATCCCTGCTTTCAATGTCCTACCTCCTTCTCCCACTACCAAATCCCAGATGGAAGCTGTTGACCATGCAGTCTGGCAAATGAAGTGGGCATGGCCCTGTTGTTTGCGATACAAAATAGAGTGGGAAGATGTTGGGGGAAGGATCTGAGAGCAAACAAGCAGATGATCTGCACATCACATGAGAAGAGAAAATGGGAAGACAGTGTCATGCTGGGAATTCAAAGGCAGGCCCAAGGTAGTATGGGTCCATGGCTAAGAGGGGCTGCCTGCAAGTCCAGGGGGAACTTAGAGTCAGGCCACTGGTTGCGTTGCCATTTTAGGTTTGCTACAGAGATTGGAGCACGGTTCTGGACAACAGCTGTGGATAAAGTTCTTAAGGATAAAGAGAAGGAAAGACAGAAACTGGCTGGGAGTAGGAAGAAAGATCCCTAAAGAATGAGTCGAGGTCTCCAAAATTAAGTGTAGTATACTCAGGAACCAGGTATTTTTAACAAGTTTATCCATTAACATAACTTAACTAGAGAAGAGACGTGAACAGAGCTGTGTTTTGGAAGAACAGTGTGCTGGCATCAGTCTTTAGAAGGAAGGGGCCAGGGATTGTTCCAGTGAGAGCAGCTTCAATATTTCTTCTTTTGAGGGTATATCTTGCTCCTGCTGCTCAGAGAAGAAACCATATCTGTTGTTAGTAGTGATGATGGAAAATCCCATCTTTGATATAATTCCCACTTTCCCTATAACTGGCCCCAAACTAAATCCACTTCTGAAACTATCAGACTGGATCCAACAGGCCTTTGAAGATCAATCTGAGAAACTTCGCACATTCTGAAGGTGGTTCCATGTAGCAAGGAGGCATTTCTCTGAACACCTGGCTCTGATATCTCTGTCTCATTAGAGTGCCTGTAGATTTAGGTCTTACCCTGCATGTCATCTTACCAAAAGGGCAAAAGAAAGCACCTCCAACTTCTACCATTAGACCTTGGAAAAAACTTGGATTTTTACACAGAATCATACTGTCTCAGAGTTCAGCCCCTAACTCTGGTCTTGGGACTGGATGATGTTTATATTGTTTACATTAGTACAAATTTAAGAAAAAGTGTTTTACTCTCTATGGTATTTGTATAACAAACTTTATATCCAATTATGGTATAATGAATTTCATTCTCTGAGGAATTTTAGGGGTAAAAAGAAGAGACATTTTTGGAGGCAAAAACTCTCAAGGTTTAAGATGAGCTTCTTTCACAACTCCTAGGATGAAATTGCAGACCATTTACTGATGTAATTTGTGTATTCTTAAACTCCTGACCTCAGGTGATCCACCCACCTCAGCCTCCCAAAGTGCTAGGATTACAGGCGTGAGCCACCACTCCCAGCTAATTTGTGTATTTTTAACGGACATTGTAACAATAATATTATATTAATCCACTTTCAATTCTCTACTTTAACTTTATAATATAAAGAAAAATGTAAATGGATATTCAAAGGAAAGCTTTTTTTTTTCTTAAAGACTTTTTTATAACCTTGGAAACTTCAAACTATTTGCTGTCAGGGTGTGAAGAACTTTGGTGGAAGTGGCTGATTTGCTGAATGCTGCTGCAGGCTTTTATAATGGCTCTGAATTCATTTCAGATAATATAAAGGGAAAAGAAAACCAAAAAATGGAAAGAATTTAAATAACAAGTTTAATCTTTTATGGTATTCCCAAGTTTGGGGCAATCACTCAATCTTCCATTGCATAATTTCTTCCAATAACAAAATAGTCAAAGTGTTCTGCAGACACTTCTAGGAGTGAAGACTGGGTAAAGGAGCTCACATTTATACAGATATAGGTATTACTCATTGTTGATAGTTCTCTACCCTAAAGAGAAATAAAATTTATTCACTTTGCTCCTAAGACATCTCGCCATATGGGACTCTATACTTGGACTAATTTCAAGATGGTTAAAAGCTTTTCTTCTCCTTTATCTATCTTTCCTCTTTATTTCTCTCCCACCCCATTTCCTTCTTCTACCTTTGTCTTTTATACTTGTCTTCATTCTGAGACGTGTAAAGTTGATTTACAAATACATAATAGATTCAGTTATATTGTATATTATTTCAATATTAATATATTTTTAAAAGTGAATAATGTAGCAAAACAAAAGGGAAATGGGAGTAAGAAAGAAGTAATAATAAATATACGAACTACATATTGAAAAATGTTGTTCCTTTGCTAGAAGATGGTAGAAGATGGTCATGAATTTAACTCTAGATTTTCTAGCCATCCATAAAAAGGAATAATCAAAACCAGTTCCAGAACAGAAAAACACAAAATCACAAAGAAATTTCTCTCACTCATTTTATAGGAAGGATGTGAAATTAGGTAGTGAACACTTTATTCTTACAACTAGAAAAACAAGAATCATTGAATTATTAGTAATGATATTCCTCAACCTAGGCACAATAGCAAAGAGTTATTCTGAAAAGGGCAAATCTATATGGATATGTAAACTCATTAAGAGTATTCACTTTAACTTGAATTAAGCAGAACAAACTTTCCCAGACCTCGATCAGTACATAGTCCTAGAAATTGTTCTATAAAATGAACATGAAACGGTAAGAAAGTGAAATATGAATGATTAGAGATGAGATCAGCTCCTTCTTCACTTGTCAAATGTATTCAAGTAAGTCCTCAAAACTGAATGTCTCGTAATTGCATACCAAAGATTTCAATGCTTTTGTAGACTGTTTATTTTCAGGGAAACATAATCTCATGCTTTGCAACTAAAATCTAGATACTTTCATTGGTTTTAAGTGAATTTACATGGTTCTCTTCAATTTTAGAGGGTCATTTTTACATATTGAAGATAAATATGTACTTATTCCAGTAGAATTGTCAGGCATATGCTAGATGTATTATCTGTTTGACATCTTAAAAAAATGAGTATTGCAAACACAAATGAGATCCAAAATAATTAGGCAAATATCAACATCTGAGTGAAGATCCACTCACTCAGTCATTTTAACTCTGCTGCAATGAAATTGCTCCCTTTCCAAGTACTATCATTATATTATATTGAATTCAAATAAAATGTGATATCAGTTAAAAAACAGTATTAATTATAAAAAATAATACTTGTTAACTATTTTGTAGCATCTACTATATGCTAGACACTGTCCTAAAATATTTACATATATTAACTGCTTTAGTCCTCATGAGAGCCTGTGAGGCAGGTATTACTATAATGCCATTTTGGGCCAGCACGGTGGCTCACGCCTGTAATCCCAGCACTTTGGGAGGCCGAGGCAGGTGGATCACGAGGTCAGGAGATTGAGACCATCCTGGTCAACATGGTGAAACCCTGCCTCCACTAAAAATACAAAAAATTAGCTGGGCATGGTGGCGTGCACCTGTAATCCCAGCTACTCAGGAGGCTGAGGCAGGAGAATTGCCTGAACCCAGGAGGCGGAGGTTGCGGTGAGCCGAGATCGCGCCATTGCACTCCAGCCTGGGTAACAAGAGCGAAACTCTGTCTCAAAAAAAGAAAAAAGTTATAATGCCATTTTACAGCTGAAGAAACAAAACCACAGGGTAGCGAAACAAATCTCCCAATGTCATATAGTAGGTAAAGTCAAAACTGTTGTACACGGAAGGATGTTTGATTCCACAGTATACTCATGACTATTGTTATTTACTTACAAAGCAAAATTTGCTAAAATATTTCTGTTCAATGGCAGTACTAATATTTATGACAAAAAATATAGGTAACTATAAAATATTCAAAGTGCTTTTTATAAATATTTTAAATAACACAACCAAGTTAGCATTATCCTTATTCCAACAATGATAGATTTTCCAAAAACAATTAATCCACAGCTAATTTATTCTGTAAAACCTAGTTACTTTTAGCCACATATGATTTTATTTTACTAAAAATTATTTGACACATTTTATCATCAGTGCCATGTATTAACATTTTTATTACTTGAATAGTTTATAGCAGTTTTGAAAAACACAACCTACCTTCAAAAAAATCAAAGGTTAGCAATCATCAATATCACTCAAAATAATAGTTTCATGTTTTACTCATGAGATATATATTTTTTATTGTACTTTAGGTTCTGGGGTACATGTGCAGATCATGCAGGGTTGTTGCATAGGTGCATATATAACCTGGTGGTTTGCTGCCTCACTCGAGATACTTACTTAGCTCTTGAGATGTGACAAGACCACAAGGGTGCTGGGGATACTAATATGTATAATGAATAATGACTTTCCTAAGTCATTATGTGATTACCACCTCCCTGCCTCCAAAGAGGTCACAGTTTATTGGTCTCAATAGGCCTAGGTGATTACTGTATATAGTGGAAGTTGTATTTAAAAAAAGATATTCCAGCACTTTGGGAGGCCGAGGTGGGTGGATCACGAGGTCAAGAGATCGAGACCATCCTGGTCAACATGGTGAAACCCCATCTCTACTAAAAATACAAAAAATTAGCTTGACATGGTGGCACATACCTGTAATCCCAGCTACTCAGGAGGCTGAGGCAGGAGAATTGCCTGAACCCAGGAGGCGGAGGTTGCAGTGAGCCGAGATCATGCCATTGCACTCCAGCCTGGGTAAGAAGAGCAAAACTCCATCTCAAAAAAAAAAAAAGAAAGAAAGATAACAGCATGGAGCTATTCACTTAAATTTAGGAACAGAACAAGAACATCAGGAAAGGCTTCCCAGACAAGATACTACCAGAGCTGAATTTTGAATATTGCAAGGAAAACAGCTCACGTATCAGGATGCCACATGTACAAGAGGCATGGAGGCTAAAAATAGCTCAGTATTTTCAGGATAACCCCTAAAGAGTTAAGGCACAAACAGAGAGTAATGAGATGAAATGATGATAGGGAAGTAGTGACTGGCCAGATCACAGAAGACCTCTTTGAGAAAAGTTTCCACTTCCAAACACTGGAGAGAGTGAGACAGTACGTAAAAGTTGTAGGCTGAGTAATGAGATAAAGAGGCTTGCATTCTAAAGAGATAATTCTGCCAGGAAGATGGAAAAAAGAGAAAAAAGATGGTGGCGAAACAAGACTGGAAAATGGGAGATGTGTTTGGAGGCTATTAAGGCAATCCAGCAAGAAATGATGAGAGTGATTCTGAAGGCACTTCAGAAAGAGCTACGAAGAATGCTTTGAGAAATGGCAGTCCTGTTGACGCAAGTGTAGAGGCTCCCTGATGAGTACTTTTGAGAATCTGGAACTCATTTAGAAGTGTGTTCAGGCATTTTTGCATGTGTGACAAGGACAGTTTTCCAAACAATAGTCCTTGAATAGAAAATTTACTCCTTGGAATGTGCATGATACTCATCACCATAGAGATTGCTTTCTCTAAACCCTTCAAGAAAGAACTGCTTTTCCCTGAAAATCCCTTTATAAGCTCTTCTGTCTCTTAACAAGACATGTAGAGCCCCAAAGGTTGGCAGAGAGGGATGTTCTCTTTTATCTCCATCTAGAATTCTATCGAGTAGCACCTGAGATCAACCTTAGTGCAGTGGCAAGAATTGAATTAAATTGACTTCCACCCCACCCCACAGGGCCATTCCAGTCAACCTGCAGCAGAAACTGACACTGCAAATCTACTCAGTTGCTGAGATCACTTGCTTCCAAGAGCTGGAGCTCCTCCAGCAGCTTGGGAGACTCATTAACATTCACATCTTTCCCAGCCTCATTATCTCGCCCAGATGTTTCTGTGACTGCCCCTTTAAAGCATCTCTGTCTATATTTTATTTACATTTGTTCAGCAATATTGATGCTTAATGAATAAATGCACTAAACTGTCAGTACTGGAGACTAATTAAATCTATGTATGAGCCTGAGAAGCTGATTGAAAAATTTGCAAGTAACTAAACTGGGTTTAAATAAACACTTTAGTGTAGTGCTTTAATTACACTTTAGTTTGTAATGTAATTTTTGGCTGTTTAAACTATGATTTAGGCTGAGCTAATTACAAATGAT
Organism: Aotus nancymaae; assembly: GCF_030222135.1. NCBI lineage: Eukaryota > Metazoa > Chordata > Mammalia > Primates > Aotidae > Aotus > Aotus nancymaae. Next base: position 34,396,316 of record NW_026988455.1, read on the forward strand.
TTTCTACTCTGTAATTAATAATAACAAAATTGTAATTAGACAGCTGCTCTGGATCAGGATGACAGTTTGCATGTGTTGGCTCAGGATGATGGGCCTGGCAGAGGCACAAGAATTGCACTTGGGGATTGGGGCAGCAAGCCCCTCTCCAAGGTTTATTATTAAAGAACAAGACCAGAGCATCTAGGTAAGTTTTATAATCCCAGCTGATGCTAGGGAAGGGGTTTTTTTATTTGTTATATACTAAGTGTCACCAGATGTTTTCAGTCCTCTGGAAAAGCACTGATGACACCAAATTTCCTTCTATTCCTAACTGTAGCTTCCTACTCACTCACTTTTCCTTTTTGTCAAAGATTAAATCAACTGGTGTCAGTGTTTCAACTAATAAGTCTATTCATCATCACCATGTTAATGATTATCATATCTCAGGTTTTTTCTGTTTAAGTTTGCTGCATAACACATCATCCCAAATGTCAGGTCATAAAACAGCTATTTCATTATGGTGTAAGATTCTATGGGTCAAGAACTTGGACTGGGCACAGTGGGTGTGGTTTATCTTTGCTTCATGGAGTTTGGAGCCTCAGCTGAGAATAGAAGAATGACTGATGAGACTGGAATCATCTAGAGGCATTTTTAGTCAGCATTTCTACCCCGACTCTCCACGTGGCCCGTGCTTCTTCAAAGTGTGGCAGCCTTGGGGTAGCTGAACTTAGTACGTATTAGCTCACTGTCCTCATGACTGAATTCCAGAAAACAAGGTGGAATCTATATTTTCTGACATGACTTACCCTTGAAAGTCACATAGCATCACATCTGCCATGCTTTTTTGTTTATAACAATAAGCCCATCCAGATTCTAAGGGTGACTAGCAAGCTGCTGTAGGCTGAATGCTTGTGTCCCCCGAGAATTCCTATGTTAAATGCTAATGCCCAATAGGATGGTGTTAGGAGATGGGGCTTTGGGGGTGATTAGATCATGAGGGTTGAACCCTCATGAGTGGAATTGGTGCCCTTTGAGACTTAAGAAAGCTCTCTTGCCTCTTCCATCATGTGATGACACAGCAAGAAGACAGTTATCTATCAACCGGGAAGTGAACCCTCACCAGACACCTAATCTCTCAATACCTTGGTCTTGTGCTTCTCAGCCTCCAGAACTGTGAGAAATAAATACACGTTTTTAAACCCCTCCCCTCCCCCGCCCACCAGTCCCAGTTTATGATAGTTCTTTATAGCAGCCTGAACAGCATAAGACACAAGATCACATTGCCAAAGGTCACGTGGGATGAAGATACTGCCGCCTGCTTCGGAAAATGCCACCTGCCACAGATTTACAGAGTTTATAGTTTATGAAGTGCATTTGTTACATAATTGGATATTTAAAACCACACCTCCATTTCACAAATCTCATCCTGTGAATGATAAATAATTAGGCCTTTGGCATGTGGCAAAGGTGGATAAGACCTAAGATTCAAACCCTTTATACTTCCAACTGCTAACCAGAATTGTGTAAAAAACAAAAGACCTGGTTCTTTGTCTCTTATCACGGACTTAATTCTGAATAGCTTACTTCCCTGCATTTGTCTCATCTGAAGCATTTCTGCTTCCAGATCGTCACCTTGTTTCTTTCTTTTCTTTCTTTTTTTTTTTTTTTTTGAGACGGAGTTTCGCTCTTGTTACCCAGGCTGGAGTGCAATGGCGCGATCTCGGCTCATCGCAACCTCCGCCTCCTGGGTTCAGGCAATTCTCCTGCCTCAGCCTCCTGAGTAGCTGGGATTATAGGCACGCGCCACCATGCCCAGCTAATTTTTTGTATTTTTAGTAGAGACGGGGTTTCACCATGTTGACCAGGTTGGTCTCGATCTCTTGACCTCATGATCCACCCACCTCGGCCTCCCAAAGTGCTGGGATTACAGGGTCACCTAGTTTCTTTGTTGCTCACTGCTCCATTTTCATCCTCTGTCACCCTTTCTACTTGTACCCATGACATTTCAAAAAGAACATCATGTTTGTCATTCACATAATGTTCTTGTTCAAATGTCAGTTGAGGTGACCAAAGTTAATTGAACAAGTAATCCTTGGAAAATTCATTCTAGGAATTGGGTGCAGTGATGGCCTTACATACAGAAAAAATCAGAACAAATTTTCTACACCTCTGTCTAGCCCCTTCCTCTCTCAACCCTCTCTGACACACATACACTCTGACACTCACACACACACAAAGAACTTCCACAGGGGAGACCTGAAGTTCTCCAAACAAAGGATGAAGCTCGTCATGATGTTATGTTGTAGTGTAAAATGGAGGTCATTTAAGAAACCTATCCCTTGTTTAACAAATCTGACCAGTAACATCAGAAAACTGTAAATAATTGAAGGCCATATTTAATTAAGCTTCAAAATATGTGGGGAAAATGGCTATGTAAATTCAGGTAGACAGATACCAATGAAGAGAGGAAAATGGACAGGTGTCATGAAGCAGTTAGATCAGATCTGCATTTTATTCTACTTTAATCAAATATGAGAGATTATAGAGGAAAATACTTTTTATGGATATGAGAACAGCATTGGTAAGAACAAAAAGAAGAGGGTAAGCATGGCCCATGGAGATGAATGTTTTAACAATGTTTATAATGGCAAAAAACTGGGAAAAAAAAGCCCAAATGTTCAACCATGAGGAGGGGAGAATAAAATGTTCAGTTTCCCGAACTGAAAAGGATGGAGGAAGGAATGGGTATAGGGAGTTTAGCGACGAAGGTAAATACAGACGAATGCCCCAATGGTTCTTACCACTGAAATAAGACAAGAGGGCCTCTGCTTACACAGGAAGGTCTAGAGATGCATTAGCTTTTTGAGAACACCTTTCTCCAAGTTAACTCTCTTCATTAGTATACAAGTTTGACTGCTGTGCCAAAGTTCTAAATATAAGATATAAATATATTTCTCTTCCATTAAAAAGTGTGAGTGTATGAATAACTGGCAGCTCAAGAATGCTGGGGAACCAGGTTCACACCCTCTTATTATTCTGCTCTCCCACCATGCCACCCTCATGTTCCATTTAGTCCAAGATGGTTTACCACCAGGTTCTTGTCTCAGTCAGTAGATTTGGAAAGAAACTGTAGCGGGAGAGCACAACTATATTTTTCTTTAATGATTTTTTAAAACCATTTTCACCTGCATCACATTGGCCAAAACTTAGTTGTATGACCATGGCTAGGCCTGAAGGAAGCTGGGGAAAGTAGTTTTTACATGAACATTAATGTAAATAAAAATATAATGCTATGGGAAAAGAAGGGAATACATACTAAGAGATAACAAGGCGTTTCTGACACAGTACTATTACCAGCTAATTCAGTATGAGGAATAAAAAAGATTCTATGAGATCCAGCCTCTATCATCAACACACTCATTGGAGTCACTACGTAATCAGAATCCTCTCAAAATTAAATGTGAGTAGGACATATTTAATTTAAAAAGTTATACATCACACACACACACACACACACAGACACACACACACACACACCCCATAAGAATCACCAAAGTGCTGGTCCTAGTTACAGCAGTAAACTAAGTCATGAGAATAGTAAACACAGAAGCATGTTGAATTATAATTACAGAAGTAGCTTGAATGACACTCTAGCTAATGTTTTATGAATAAGACCTCAAGTGAATATGGTTTACCCTGTACCCTGCAATGTTTATGTGTTGCTTTAGAAGTTTCATATCATTTTCTGAATCAAACTTCTCATTTCCATTCATTACCTTTATTATTTCACTCTGCAGCTCATGAGGCCCTTTCAAAAATTTAATATTTAATTTTTTCCTCAAACTTCTCACCTTATTTTAGTATGCACATATTTATTGTCTCTCAGCCAAACGCTGGATTTTCCTTTATTTTCTTCCAATACTATTAGTGATATTAGCATATCTCTAGATATAACGGGCCAGCATTTTCATTCAAGTATCATTTTTCACCATCCACCAACTCTGTTCACTTACCAATTTTTGTAACAGAAATATCTTTCTCTTCATCTTGTGTCACAACTTTGGAATTTTTTATTGACTGTCTCCTTGTCTTCAAACATATTTTATATGTCTCAAAATCCTATAAAGGTTTAAACTTCTCAGAAAATCATCCCTGCCTTCCTGATGCCTTTGCTGCCTATTTTATGATTATTCCTAAAATTATAATTTATTTCATGGCAATTCACCTAAATCCTTCGATAACTGCCCCACTGTCTACATTTACAAATCAAACTCTTTGATACGATCCTCAGGACCTTCCATAATTTGCGCTAAACTTATGTTACTCTAATTCACCATGTTAAGCATTTAGCCCCACACTACCCAAAGTTTGTACCCTGATCAGAACAGATCCACCTCATTTTGAAGACTTACTGAATCAGAATTTGCCTTTGAACAAGAATCTCCCCTTTTCAGGTGGCAGATGAGCATCGGTTTTAGCATACAAGTTCTTGACACAAATGAAGACCTTACTCAATGTTATTTAACCTTGTGTTCATTCTCCTGTTCTTTGGTTTTGTTCATTTGCCCTGGGTAGACTGTAATCCAACTTGTCACAGGCCCCAGTTTGCTTTTTCCTAAAAGCTAATTCAAATTTTACCTGTAAGACTTTCTAATTTGGTAAATATCTGATTGCTCATGTGACACTTTTCCAGTGTAATATTTGAGGAAGTGGTAAGTCGGGGTCTCTGTGCTTTCATGAATTTACAGATTCCTCCCTCCACACTGGCTCCTGAGACCATCAGGAATTGGGCTTGCCTCTGTGAAAACATTAGCTAGAGAGTGTCACCCTAGAGCTGCATCCATTGACTTATAACCTTGAACTCTTGTCTGTCCTTTACTTTGCTTATTTGCAGATTTGCTTGTAATTCAAAATAAAAACAACCTTAATTTCATCCAATTTTTATTCTATTGCTAGCTACTCATCATTACTCTCATCCTTGTAATTACTGTTATAATGATTATGATTTAAGACCAGATGTCATCATCTTGAACAAGAGTGAAAGTTGACTTTACAGCTGATAAATGATGTATCATGGCCAAGGCTGATCATCTGTTAATAATAAAGATCTGGTTTCCATAGTGAATAAGCTTCTTAGAGAAAGTCACTGACTCATTTTACCCAGATTATTTCTATAAGAAACATAGTGTGTCATTTCATTATAGCTAGATAATGATGGCTAACAATCTACCTGTAGGAACAATACAGAAGAGATGTCCTGCTTTTTTAGAAAAAACACAAATTAGAATTATACAAGATTGTACCAAGAAGGCTTTGAACTCACAAGTGTACAAAATACTTAAGTATTCCTCAGTTTAAAAAAAAGATTAAACATTACCACCTTTTGTGAATTTGCATGGTAACTTCAGTCCTCAGCCTATACTCTCTGGGTCCACTTATTCTCTCTTCATGAGCTCTCAAACTCATGCCAGCCACGCTTTCATTCCCCAAACTGTGTGGAAACTACTCTCATAAGAATCTGCATATCATCAAATCCAAGCAAAATTGTTAATCCTCATCTACTTGAAATTTAAATGGCATTTGACATCCTTAATCACTCCTTCCTTCCTGAGACTTTCTCTTCTCTTGGCTTTGTAAGATCAGGTTATCCTGATTTTCCTTCCACCCCACTGGCTTCTCCTTTTCAGGCTTCTTTGTCAACTCTTTCTCCTTTCTCTAACCTCTAAACGATGATGTTCCTTGGGATTAGAGCTCAATTTATTCCTTCTATATCAGATAAAGTCAGCCAGTCCTAAAATTTCCAGTATCATTAAAACAAACATCAATAATCATTAATATTTACATTTTTAGCTCAGACATTTCCCATAAACTCTAAATTTTTGTAGCCAACAGCCTATCTGACTTTTACTTGGGTTTCTAACAAATATATTAAACTTCACACACCCAGAACAACTCTTCATTTCCTCCTGCTACGGTTTGAGTGTTTGTTCCTTCAAAAACTCATGTTGAAATTTAATTGTCATGGTATTGGGAGGTGACGTATTTATACATGACTAGGTCATGAGAGTTCCACCTTCATGAATGGATTAATGTCATTGTGGGAGTGAGTTCATTACTTTGTAACAAGTAGGGGCGGGCTTGTTACAGAAAGATGAGTTTGGCCCCTTCCTCTCTCTCTCACTCTCTTTTTGCCCTTCTGCCTTCCACTATGCTAAAAGGCACTCACCAGTGGCCAGTTCCTTGATCTTAGAATTTCCAGCCTCCAGTACTGTGAGCCAATAAATTCTGTTCATTACAAATTACCTAGTCTGTGTTATTCTGTTACAGCAGTACAACAAAGACGAAGACACCCCATCAGCTCTTTTAACAATTGCCGACTAAGCAAAAGGTGATACCAATTATCCAATTGTTCAGAGCAAAAACCTTGTAATGATCCTTGGCTCTTCTCTTTTTCACATACCTTGCTTCCCATCCACGTGCAAATGTTGTTGGTGCTATATACAAAATATATTTCAATCCAATTACTTCTTACCAAATCCACCATACTACTCTGCAATACCCTCTGCCAAATTTTCACAATTTATTTTAAATGGTCTTCTCATTTCTACTCTTGCCCTAATATAATCCATCCTCTTCCTACATGCAAAGGGATTCTATTAATATGAGTTAGATACTGTTACACATAGCCTAATACTCTTCAGTGGCTTCTCTTTATACTTATAATAAAATCTAATCTTCCATCTTTACCACCGTGGTGCTTTCCCTAAGACATTTGTTTGGCGTATTCTCTGCCTTGCATTCAATGATATGCCTAGATGAGATGGTAGAAATGGTTCAGTGTGTCTTAAGCTGGATTTCAGAGCCAGAGTGCTCTTTCTGGTACAGCCATTAGAAGAAATGTATCAGGGTGATCAAGTTTTCCCAAGTTGACTGGGAAGATCAATATTAAAACCTTTGCATTCTTGGAAAAACCCCTCAATCCCAGAGAAATTTTGACCATTGATCACACCACAGTGTGTTCATGCCTGTAACTATTGAGTCCTTTCTCATAGTGGCTCAATAGAGTCATTTTCTCATATTAATCATGCACTGAAATAGGCTTTTATGGGATCTAACCACGAATTTGCTGTACATTATAGACAAGTACTCTAGATTGCAAACAACCAATTTTCAAGGTAAGACAGAGACTACAATTTGTTTAGAAATTCATATGTCACCTGAATATGAATGAACACATAAGAAATCAAAAGGTATTTTTTGTATAAATTTATGGGATATGAGTATAATTTTCTTACACGAATGCATTGTATAGTGGTGAAGGTAGGGCTTTTAGTATATCCATCGCTGGAGTAATGCACATTATACCCCTTAAGTAACTCCCCCCTCCCACCCCTAACTTCTAAGTCTCCCTTGTCTGTCATTTCACACTCTACATCCATGGTGTCCATGTTATTTAGCTCTCACTTAAAAGTGAGACTATGTGATATTTGCCTTTCAGTATCTAGCTTGTTTCACTTAAGATAATGGCCTCCAGCTCCATCCATGCTGCTATAAAAGACATACTTTTATTCTTTTTTATGGCTGAATAGTATTCAATCATGTATATATACTACATTTTTTTAATCCAGTCATCTGCACTGACGGACATAGGTTATTTCATATCTTTGCTAGTTTTAATGGTGCTATGATAAACATACAAGTGCAGATATCTCTTTAATATAATGATTCCTTTTCCTGTGAGTAGGTACCCAGTAGTGGGTTATCCTTAGGTATATCTTGCAGGAATCATATTTACTCACCAGGACCCACATATAAGGAAAGCATACCTTTGAACATTGAGATGAGAAAACATTTTTCCCATTAGTGCACTATTTAATATAGTTCGTTAGTAGGAAGCTAGATAAGGACTACATACAATAGTATGTTTAATAAATCTCCAAATAAAATAAATAAGAAAATATACAAGAATAGAGCTGTTATTTTAATTGTTTTCTACCCATAAAAAGTGCTTTTGTGTTGAATAAAGCAGAGAAAAAAAACACAACTGATCCCTTGGAACAGGGTCCCCAGCCCACAGGCCACTGACCCTTTCTGGGCTGCACAGCAGGAGATGAGTGGCAGGTGAGCAAGTGAATTCATTTATATTTACAGCTGCTCTCCATTGCTTGTATTACTGCCCAATCTCTCCCTCCTGTCAGATCAGGAGCGGCATTAGGTTTCCATAAAAGCCCGAACTCTACTGGGAGCTGTGCGTGCGAGGCATCTAGGTTGTGAGCTCCTCATGAGAATCTAATGCTTGATGATCTGTCACTGTCTCCTATCACCTTGAGATGAGACAGAAAAACAAGCTCAGGGATCTCACTGAGTCTACATTATGGTGAGTTGTATAATTATTTCATTATATATTACAATGTAATAATAGAAATAAAGTACACGATAAATGTAATGCACTTGGGTCATCGGGAAACCATCTCCCCGCCTACTCAGTCTGTGGAAAAACTGACTTCCATGAAACCAGTCCCTGGAAAGTTTGGGGACCACTGCCTTACAGGGTTGCAATTAAAGTTATATTATTTTATGTTTGTAGCTAAACAACTGAACAAAAACACAATGATCCCCTATTTTCAGATTTGTAAGAAAATAAAGCCAATGCAAATGAGATGAAAATAAATATCTGTTTCTAATGAAAATTTTTCCAAATTATTTATATTATCTATTTATAAAACATTTACTTTATTACCATTACATGTATAAAAATCATTGTTCATGACAGTGTGTCTCATATGTGAAATAATTTTAAAATTATTCATTTAAAAATACTTCTTTAAAAATTTATTAAAAGTAGACAAATGCAGTCATAACCATGATTAGACAGTATTTTTATAAATAACATTCTGTTTTCTTTCTAAATATACATACTAGTTTTTCCTTAACTATTTATTGGTTCACAATAATTAAAATTTTCCCATCTTCACTTTTTGAGGGATGCAACAAACACTTTTAGTTAAAAGTGCCACCTTAAAATATTTATTAAATGAATCATAAATGCCTAATTCCTCATTTCATTTAAATAAGCAGGAGAAAGAATGAAATAATTCTGATGACACGATCTGTGGTTTTTGCTGATTTTTGCCTTGCCTTAGTGGCTTATCAACTTTAGCCAGTGAATTATTCTCTCATTTTGAGCTCATCTTGTCCCCGATGGCCCAATTATTGCTTCTGGGTAATGACCCAGTCAGATCTTATTTAGAAAGAAACTTACTCTTAAACAGCACACAGTGATGCCTTTTTGACCTCAAAGAAGCCACAAAGGACATCTGCGTTATCATACAGAGTAAAATGGGTCCAGCAAAATTAGGTTCCAACTGAGAAGAAAGCTTCCTGAAGGCATTTGCTGCCTCAGAGTCATGGACTAGATCAAATTTTCCATTAGAAATTTTAATTGGGTTCATTCTTCATTCTCCCAGATGTCATTCATAAAAAATTATTAGGCGGTCATGTTTGACCACAAGGTAGACCCTTTTATGCAAACTTGAATCTGCTCTGTTACTTAGCTAAACAATCCAGTTCTTTAAACAGTCCCCTTCAGATTTGTTTTCACCCCTTCATCATTACTGTACATGGTATTTTCAGTCTGTTCTGTTTTTGTATTTTAGAAAGCAAAGACTAAAACGGGTTATTGTAAAAACTGGTTTCTCAGTGCACTGGGGAGAAATGTCCTCTAGTGTAGATGCACAAAGAAGGAAACGCTTAACTCTTCTTTTTATTGTGAGGAAATCTTAACTGAGAAAGACAGATTACCCAGAAACACATAATTGTTCAGTTTACTTTGAGACTTATCCTCTGTTTTTTTGAAAATTCAAACAAAACTCAAGATAAACTTGAAAGCAGGGAGAATCTGGTTTTTGGGCCAGCTGACATACTTAGGCTGTGAGGAGCACAGGAATGGTAGGAGAGAACAGAGCAGTAAAATTGATGGTGATGGGAGGAAGCAGGGTGTCACACCAAGGCCAGCCAAGACCCATGTAGCAGTAAGGCCATGGACTTCCCTGCCAATCTTTTGTTAATGTCACTTGAGTAGTTTTGTATATTCCTTGTCCCCTTGGCAAAAACTGAATCTATGTCCTTCCCTGTCTTTTAGCTTTCCGCATCACTATTTCCACTCAAATGACTGGGGGATATTCCAAGGAAGTAATCAGTTAATAGCCAGATGTTATCACCAAATTATGAATCTTTCTCCAATCAAAGGTGATCATAACTAATTTCACCCCAATAATTTTCTTTTCATCTTTTTGTTGCAGTAAGAGGTTGTCTTTTCATCCCTATATCACGATGAATAAGTACAAAGTCCCCTAGTTCTCTTTACTGAAGTATGGCTAATTACCCTGAAAGGACGAAACAAATCATAGTTATGAGCAAGGTGAAGACATTTCCCTCCAACTCCGATCAAATTCATTTCTCTTCCTCTTATAACCTTATAACTCCAACTCAAGGTGTATGTTTCCAAAGAAGGTCATGTTTTAAAATATGACTTCGAGCCCATAGATTTTACACAACAGTCCCATCCTGAGCAAGCATACTACATAAATCCAGGTATTATTGCTGTTGTCATTAAATCATGTTGGTGGCTCAAAGCAACATTTCTCAAAATGTTGTCACCTGACCAGTGCATTAGCATCATCTGGGAACTTCTTAGAAATGCAAATCCTTGGCCCCACTCAAAACCTGCTGAATTATTAACTTTAGGGGTGAGGCCCAGCAATCTGTTTTCACAGCCTTCCAGGTGATTCTGATGTATAGTAATGTTTTGGCAATCACTGTCTTAAGAAATAACACAAAGTATTTGAGTCACGTAACACTGATTATTGCTCAGAGCTGTAGAATTAACAAAGACCATCCCAATGTGAACAAACAGATGATATTTATCAGAGCTTTCTAGGGCAAGGGAGTCAGCTGCCACCAATTGCATTTGGCAGAAACTCAAGGCAGGGAGTGGGAAAGCGTTATAGTTTAGTTTTTAAAACAGGCAGGGGGAAGGCTTCAGATATGCTTGGAGAAGCTGAAGTTGGGCTAACTAGTAGTGGGACATCTTATGTGATAAATTTCAGAACACATGTGAACTTTACTTGATTTCAAGTTGGAAGCAGGGTCAAAAATAGAGAAGCTGGCAATCATTGAATAAGTTCTGACCATTCTGGGCCAACTGTGGCAAAGGTATAGTCTGGCTTACTAGATTGGATGCTACAGAGGTTTGCGGGTGAAGGTCCCACTTTTAACCTATGGAGGGTCTGGCCATTGTCTATTGGTATGTTCAGTCTCACAGCCCCTCTTTTGGTCATTCTATCACTTGAGTGAGGTTGAAAAATTCAGGGAAAGCTAAAGATCCAGTTCTTCCTTGCTTGAACATTTTCTGTTTGTCTCCACAGTTAATTGTATCATGAGGTCCTCTTAACCATTTTGTTGTTGTATCATTATTGCAAGCATTTGCAGAGGAAGTTACTTCTCAGAATCACTTAAAACTCTGGATAGAAAGTAACAAGCCAGCATGGCAACCCCTATGAGCAAAACAAGAACAATTAAAAGTCCCTGTAAGATCTTTGGAGCAAGGAACCCCAACTGCCCAACTCAGGCCAAGAGAACTAATCTTATAAGACAAGCAACTAATCTTAGAAAGCCATGTAGCTGTATCCATAAGGCGATATATAAATAGCTGTTCTATCTTGCCAGTTTCATTGATCCATGTTCAGCAAGAAACATCAGCAATGGCAGAAACACCAAAATAATTAGTCAACGAAAAATTTACAGCAATGCAATTGTCTATCACCATTCATGCCTGCAAGACTATTCTGTATTTAGGGCAAGAGCAATATCATTAATGACTTCCGTTAGTGATACATTTCTTACTATCTTTTCTCTTAGTGTGATTGCTACCATTGGGAGCCCCACTCTGATTGCTTGAATATACAGTGAGTCAGTCATTCCCCCAGGTGAACCACCTCACTAATTAAAGATAATCTCTTTTTGGAGCTCACACTTAGTATAGAACTAGGGTCTCTGTGCACAGTCAAGTCTCATATTACTCCTAAGGTGCTTGAGGTGTTAGTACAAAGCAAGGAGTATCAGACACCCAGGTGCTAAAGGAAGTAGTATCCAGTAGTAGCACATGAAGATTTTTTTGAAGGAGCTGTTTGTGACGCAAGGTAAGAACCAAGGCCTTACATTTGCTGGATTACATATTTGAGCACTATTAATATTTTTCAGATGGCAAGTATTTAACTTATGCCTTAGAAAGGTTGTTGAATTCAAATTTAGACTTACTTAGGGTCTAACCAATAGATTTAAATAATTTGTTCTTTTTTTCTGAAAGAGGAACATTAGCAAAGTAACAGTTTTATTTTAAGGTTATTTTGCTTAAGGTCATTTGCTTAAGGTCGTGTTCCATGTGGATTCAAGTGGAAACACTGTCAGGTGTTATTTCCTATGGTTTTGTATTATGAGACCAGAATTTCCCAGGTATTTTTATCATGGTGATCCAGTGATGGACGGCATATGCTGCAGTTGATGAGACTGAAGGCAATAAAAACAGTTTGAAAACCTAAGAATGGCATTAGAATGAATATGTTCTGAACTAATAATTATAATTAAAAGGAAAGAAAAGAAAAAAGATCATTAGAGGAGTGAACAACAAGAAAGGAAAATGAAAGGAGATATTATAAGCAAGCAGGTGAAAACAAAACAGGAATTAGACAGGAGCCTTGGTCTGATGTCTTGGGCAGAAGCTGCCTGCTTTCTAAGGTCATTGCCTTGTTCCCTAGTTCTTAAGTCAGCTGTCCTTCTGAAGATCAGCTGCTTCTAGAAAGTCTCTGAGAATCCTTAATTGGATTCCATTCTTAGAGTAGCCTCCTGATTGTGAGGAATTCTGGAGCGTTTTTTTAGTTGTAAAACATGTGCCCAGGGACTGACCTGGTAGACTTTCATTTCTGTATTTGTTATTAATAGTACTTACTAAGGTTATTTTATTTCCTATGATGCTCAAGAGCAGTTTTCTCTGATATTTTCTCCAATAGACAAAAATCTCCTGGTTAAAAATTATTAAGAAGTAAAACTCATCAAAATGTTGTAGGGAGGCAGCCTTAACCTTTTGATACTAAGATTGGGTATAGTGCCCGAGTTCCTTGAAATATTTTGCCATATCTGTGTGCAGCAGAGTTTAGTGTCAGAAGTGAAATCACTAAATGCAAGGACCTTTCAATTACCAGTTCATAGGCAGATAACTGATGTGTTCCCAAGGAAGCGAACCATGTGGATATAAGGGGTAATGGGAGTACATTTGGCCAAAGAAACTTAAGGGTTTCTGAAAGATTTTCTAGGTGTACTTGACAGATGTCATTAGTTCTTTTCATCTTTTCAGAAGATTTTGAGTAGTAAGAGCATTGTAGTTTTTGAGTAAGGAGTAACACTTAACAGAGTTCTTTTATAATGTTTCCCATAAATTCATGCCTCAGTCATTGAATATAGAAGTTGATATATTGGACACACAAGCTCAAACAGCATTCTAGAGACTGTAAAAGCTGTACCTTTTGGGCAAAGAAAGGGTTTAACCCATTAACTGAAAATAGACATTCGATAATGGAACATATTCAAATCTCATGGAGAATGAAAGCTGGAGGAGAAAAAAGCCATATGAGGTGGCCATATAACCTTTTAGGCTTTGATTCATGTCCATGCTCTGTCTTCAGTTTTTCTAGCATTATATTTTTGACATGACATGATCAGAAAGCAAGCTCTCTTGTTTTGTAAAAGTTTTCCAAACAATATTTATTTAAGATAATAAGCTATTTGTCTATAGCATGATTAATAGTTTTATGAAGAAATAGCTAATATATATTTGAAATCATCTGATGCCACCAACCAGCGACCTTGTGGTCATGAGAGAGTATTTGAATGAAGGGTAGAATCAGATTTTTTCCATTCTTGTTTTACAAAATTAGAAGCTATACAATGATATTGCTTACTAGCCTCTTTGAACCCTTCCAGAGGCTTATCCCTTAAGGATGTATATAGAACCACAACCTTGATTAAGGTTGCTTGTTTGGCATAATCATTTTCCAGAGACTTTCTTTTACCATCCGTATTTTAATAGGCAGCTTCCTAGGAAGTAACAGTACATTTAAAAGTTCCCCAACTTGTCCATTTTGGTAGGTGTTTCAGTGGATGTAAAGAGCCTCCTTTGTTTCTAAAACATCAGAAAGTCATGTATTACTCCAAAAACATACTTGCTATCTGTATAAATGTTTATGTGCTTTGGCATAGTTAGCTTTAGTAAGTGCAATAAGTTTAGCAATCTAGGCTGATTTTACCCTAGGTAGAACACTGTTTTATTAAGAAGAGCTTAATTTAATGAGACCATATCCTGATTGATAACCTCAATTTTCAGCTTTGAGGTATGATCCATCAACAAATAATAGGTCTCAGTCATTAATGAGAGACTCTAATAAATGTAAGCAAGGCACAGAAGTTTTCTTTCTGAGATGATCCAGTCACGAGGATCTTTTTTGCTGGAAGGGGCATAAGAGTAGTGTCAAGATTCAGGGTGTTGCATCAGTGAATAGTAATGCGAGAGGTAGAAAGTAACAGAATTTCAAGAGGGTAACTGGATGGCTGAGGGTGTTTGTTCTTAATCAGTGCTCTACTGTGTGAGATGCTATGTGATGCTCTACTGCGTGAGATGCTATGTGATGCTCTACTGCGTGAGATGCTATGTCATGCTCTACTGCGTGAGATGCTATGTCATGCTCTACTGCGTGAGATGCTATGTCATGCTCTACTGCGTGAGATGCTATGTCATGCTCTACTGCGTGAGATGCTATGTGATGCTCTACTGCGTGAGATGCTATGTGATGCTCTACTGCGTGAGATGCTATGTGATGCTCTACTGCGTGAGATGCTATGTGATGCTCTACTGCGTGAGATGCTATGTGATGCTCTACTGCGTGAGATGCTATGTGATGCTCTACTGCGTGAGATGCTATGTGATGCTCTACTGCGTGAGATGCTATGTGATGCTCTACTGCGTGAGATGCTATGTGATGCTCTACTGCGTGAGATGCTATGTGATGCTCTACTGTGTGAGACGCTATGTGATACTCTACTGCGTGAGAATCTATGAGGTCACATAGATTCAGCAAAGCATTAACAAGTTTGAAGTGACAAGTTTGTTGCTCCAAGGCAAGGGAGATAAGACTTTGCAACCAGAGCAAGGGTGAAACTATTCTAAATGATGGGTTTTTTTTAAATGATTCCCACGATGTTGAGTTAAGATCCCAAAGACTTGTCCAGACTGGATGTATATAAACAGAGGGCTTTTTGTAGATAGGGAATACTTGTTCATGTTTGAGCTCCTGAAGGAAGAAATTTCTCTGATTGACAACTTAGTCAATTCATAAACAGGTGTTGCTATCTCAGAAAAATTTGACACCTATTGCCTGCAGTATCCAAATAAGCTCAGAAATCATCTCAACTTTCATTTTATAATGAGTCTATGATAAGTTTGGATATTCCTTAGTCCATTTGAAGAGCAGTTTTTTCTCTTTAAATAGATCACACCATAAATAATGGACTGTGATTTGCCAAATTGGTAATTTATCTTTTGAAACTTTATTTCCATTTTATGCTAAGGCCAGATCAAGTAAATGGAGTCTTTTTTTACAGGCTTTCTTGTTCTCTGAACAAAGTATTTTTTCTTTAAATAAATCATCTGTGTATTGAGAACTGAGTCACACAGAAAACTTACATCTTTTTAGTTTTGAATGAAGACTTGGGGTAAATAGAAGAGAGCTTCAGTAAACACCGGGAGCATAACTTTCCACTAAAATCATTGTCCTCCACAGGTTAAGGCAAAATGATATTGACTGTCCTGGGCTAGGGGAGCACTGAAATGGACAGAAAACAAGATGACCATTAAGGTGAAAGAGGTTGATTTAGGAATTGATGCCAGGATTGTATGTGGGTTAGGTACCACTGAGGAGAGAGAAAGAATGTTGTAAAATAGCCTTATTTCATGAACAAATTGATATCCTTATTCATTTTGATTTCTTTACTGGTGAAAGCATTACAAGGACTAGTGCAGAAGATGAAATGGCTTTTAGATAGAACGTCTTCAACTCTAGCTTTGAGTTTTCTTTGAGTGGTTTCAAGGGGTATTGTAGAAATAAACTGTTTGGTAAGATCTTCCTGAACTTTAATAGGTTCTTCACCAATTATTTTTCCTATTTCAGTGGAAATTTTAGTCCATAAAGTGTCAAGTGTGGTGTTAAGATTTTTAACTGGGGTATACATCAAATATAATGGAGAAAGCAAAGGTATCTCCAGAGCAGGCACAACATGATTCTGAATATTGGAGTTCTCTGGAATCTCAAGAAATAATCCCTCTGTACATTTAATATTTTAATTCCATTTTCAAAGTAAATCTCTTCCTTTTAAATTCTCAGGGTGGTATCAGAGAGCAAAAAGTAGTGTTGTTCAATTGAAGGTCCATGGATTATGTTTAAGAGCCAGAAGATGGGGAACATCTGTGGGTTATTATAAATACCTAGTACCTGTGTGCTATGTTTACTCCAAGGAAGAAGTTGAACAAAGACAAGAACGTTTAATGAAGGGAGAACAGTGCCCATAGCTACCAGGAATTAATGAGGTTGACCATCTATATTAATAGTTAATTCACCCTGACTTTTTAAGAGTAAGGAAGGATACTGGGTGCTTTTCTCTTTCCTTAGAGTACTCCCTTTGACCTCAGTTGAGATATGTTTATTTGTCTTGGTGTATATGTATGTGTATATGTATATTTTGTAAGATTGAACAGTATTTTAAAATATCTCTTCTATTTAAAATGTCTACAAGTAACTGGGCATAGTAGCTCTTACCTATAATCCCAGCACTTTGGGAGACTGAGGCAGAAGGATCACTTGAAGCCAGGAATTTGAGGTCAGCCTGGGCAACATAGTAAGGTCCTGTCTCTACAACTTTTTTCTAATTAGCCAGGCATGGCAGCACATGCTTGTAGACACAGCTACTCAGAAGGCTGAGGCAGGAGGATCCCTTAAGCCCAGGAGTTTGAGGCTGCAGTGAGCCATGACTATACCATTTCACTCCAGACTAGGTGACAAAGCAAAACACTGTCTCTAAAAGTACATATACAGAGATAGAATTATATCGTATATATCTATATGTATCTACCATATATAGATAGATCTATATAGAGAGATATCTATATCTTGTATATATTATATTTATATTATCTATGTATGTGTGTGTGTGTGTGTGTGTATATATATATATATATGAGACAGAGAGAGAGAGAGAGAGAGATCTATATATAGCCATAAGTGTCCTCATCAATGGTGATCTATTGGGAAATGTGCTACCAGCTGTTTGATCTACAGGGTCAGAAGTTTATTTTGACTTCTGCGTCATATTGTTCAAGAAACATTTCAAAATGTTCTACAAGGTGTTAAAACACTTGTAGTTCAGATAATAGGGATACTTCCCATTCATATTTCATCTTTTCTCTAGTTGTATATTGGAATTATGGCCTAATTTATTTTTATTGGAAGTGTTTCAATTATGACTTTTAGAAAATGTTCTCCTACTTTTGGACTTTAAAAAAGAACTTTTGGGTTTATTGTAGAAAATAGTCTTTCTAGGTTAGTTCAATCACCTTTTGCCATCCAAGATTTTGCATCTGACCTTCTGATCCATATGCGTACAAGTTGATACAGGACAGGCAGCTCTGGGTCATATGCATCAAAAAAAATTTTAAGTTCTTCTACAAGTAATTTAAAGTTTCCTCTGAGTTTAGGGAAAATTTTTAAATTTATATATAGCTTTTTATTTTGCATGGGTTTAAGGCTTAAATTCTACAGCTGCCTATAAACATAGCTCATGGGAGAGCTGGATCTTTAGAGGCAACTGGTATTCTTGGGTCTCAGGAGAGGCACTGGGAAAAGGTAAAGGGTCTGGACAAGAAGGGGAAGGAATCAGTGGAGGTATAGATGGAAAGAAATTAGAAGGACAGAGGGAAAAAGAGCACCAGGTACAAGGAATCAAATCAAAGACAAGAAGTTGGAAGATTTACTGGAGAAATAAATCTACAAGTCCTTCTTGCTTTATGATGGGGTTACATCCTGATAAACCCATCCTGAGTTTAAAATATTGCAAATACAAAAAGCACTTAATACACCTAACCTACCACATTTAGGTCTAGCCTACCTTAAATGTGCTCAGAACACTTACATTAGCCCACAGTTGGGTAATATCATCTAATGCAAAGTTTATAATAAAGTGTTGGGTATCTCATGTAAAAGTATTAAGCTATATATTGCTAGCACAGGAAGAGATCAAAATTCAAAATTTAAAGTTTGTTTTCTACTGAATGTTTAATCACTTTCCCACCTTTATAAAGTTAGAAAATTCTAAGTTGAAACAATTGTAAGTTGGAGGCTGTCTGTAGTTTGTACTGCTTAAGTTTGTCATATTGCCCATTGGATTTGGCCAAAGAACCTTTTGGTGAAGCAATTTTTGAATCAGAATTTTGTGTGGTGGTCTCTATATACCAATAAAAAATGCTGCTCATGTTCTCGTTGTTTTATAAGGTGGTTCTCAAATAAGTAATGTTATTCCAGTTAAATATTCCCCAGCATGGACACCGAAAACCCAGATTATAACTTGGGGAAAGTTATGCCATTCAGAGAGACACAAACAAGAATTAAGATTGTAATGAGAATATATATAAGAGGCAGGAATGTCTGCTGGAGGATGAGAGGATTTAGGCTTAGAAGATCTCATCAGATTTGACAATAGCTGGTCAAAAAGTGAGTCTTGTTCATTTCCTGACTCAGGCACCAAATCTAATAGTTGGACATTTTTAAATGCAGAATAGACAATCTGCACTACACAGCAGAGAGAAAAATCAGATTGTTCTTTCTGTGTCAAACTAAGATATCAGGACCAAAAATCTAGATGGAAAAAGAGCTTTGTCTATACTGGTTACCCAGAGCAGAATCTGTCCAAATGGATGCCAGTACAGTGAAAGCCATCCTCACCTGTTTGTGTGGCTGAATTATGTAATAGGGTTATAAGGAATGCTTGTGTTCTAATCTGTGATTCTCTTCATAACTAACAATAATTTTAGACAGCACAAAACAGAAGCACAAAAGGGAGCAGAACAGGATGAAAATGAATGCCAGCAAGAATGCCAAAAACTGGGAAGTGATAACAAAACCCGGATGGCAAGCAGAATAAATAGCTGTGGAGCTCAACAAAATGACAGCAGAGTTCAGACCTGGTGCTGATTTACTATGTCAGCACAGCCTCTACTCATTGTGATCAGCAAGATGCATGGCACTCCATGAGTACTTTCATACCAAAGTCTGGGATCCATAGTGATAAACAGTTCAGGTGATATCTTGGTGGATCCTCCAGGAAAACTAGAAATGCAGGAAGACCACCCAAGTGGGAACAGAGACTATATGTTTTAGAGCTTTCTATAGCAAGGGAGTCACCATTATTTTAATTTTACAGAGATTCAAACACAGGCAAAAGAGTGAAAAGGCTTTATAGTAAAGGGAAAAAAACGGTGGATAGAGGATTCAGGCATACTCTGAATAGAAGTCGTTGAGATGGAGAAGCTAGAGCTGGACTAACTAGAAATAGGATATCTTATATGGTTGCTTTCAGGAACATACATATATTTCTCTGGTCGAGTGAAGGAGAAATTAAGAAGTTGGTAGTCATTAGCCAAGTGTTGACTATTCTGGTTTGAATGCTACAGAGTTGTAATTTGGATTCATGGGCTGGTTGCTACAGAGGATTTGGATTATAATTCCATTGTCATATGTGATCTGGTTTATAATCTAATTTTGTATCTTTGCTTATAATCTATTTTGTATTTCTGCAGCTGGCTTGAATTTCTCCCCAGAAAATGGGTTTTTCTTTTCTACCACATGGTCAGGCTGCAGATTTTCCAAACTTTTACACTTTGCTTCCCTTTTAAACCTAAGTTCCTATTTCAGATCATCTCTCTGTGAATGCATATGACTATATGCTTTTAGAAACAGCCAGATCAAACTTCGAATGCTTTGCTGCTTAGAAATTTTCTTCACCAGACATCCTAAACCATTTGAACTCTCAAGTTCAAAGTTCCACAGATCTCTATGGCAAGGACAAATTGCTGCCCTTTAGTCTCTTTGCTAAAGCATAGCAAGAGTGACCTTTACTCCATTTCCCAATAAGTTCCTCATCTCCATCTGAGACCACTGCAACCTGGACTTACTGTCCATATCGCTAACAGAATTTTGGTCAAAACCATTCAACGAGTCTCTAGGAAGTTCAAAACTTTGCCACATCTTCCTGTCTTCTGAGCTCTTCAAACTATTCCAACCTCTGCCCGTTACCCAGGTCCATAGTTGCTTCCACATTTTTAAGTAATTTTTATAGTAGTACCCCACTATCCTAGTAGCAATTCTCTGTATTAATCAGTGTTCACACTGCTATAAAAAACTACCAGAGACTGGGTAATTTATAAAGAAAAAAGGTTTCATTGACTCACGGTTCTGCATGGCTGGGAAAGCCTCAGGAAACTTACAGTCATGGTAGAAGGCAAAGGGGAAGCAAGGCACTTCCATGGCAGCAGGAGAGAAAGAGGGTGAGTGGAGAACTACCAAACACTTTTAAATCATCAGATCTTGTGACAGCTCACTCATTATAATGAGAACAGCATAAGGGAAACTGCTCCCGTGATCAAATCACCTTCTACCACATCCTTTCCTGGACACATGGGGATTACAACTCTAAATGAGATTTGGGAGGGGACATGAAGCCAAACCTTATCATGTACATTCAAACAACTGAGAAGTTCAGTTTAGAAATCCACAGGCTTCCCTTTTACTGTCCTATATGCCCTTGTTATTTGTGATGTGTTCCAAGAATCATCAGTATCATCTGGGAGCTTGTTAGAAATGCAGAATCTTAGTGCCCATTCCAGACATATTTAATCAATTCTTTTACAAAGACCACCATCAAAGTGACTCATAAGCTCTTTAAAAGGTAATAAACACTTCTATAATATGTTACCTTTCTTCTTTCTTATATTCACTTAAGACTGTTGGTCCAAGGAGGGCAGGTTCCATACCAGCTTACTCATTTGTCTTCAATGCTTAGGGTAATCTGACTCATAGTATGCATTTTGTAATTTAAATGAAATAATGTATAAATTATTGAAAGAAAGACATAGTGAGTGAGTTCCAGGTTTTTGTAAAGTTGATACACTAATCTTCAAATTTGTTCTGTTAAGAAATTTAAACATTACCCCCCTAAATGTCAAAATGCAACCATAGCAGCATGACTAGACTAAGGGGTTAGGCTTGACTACTCCAAGAGCCTTTGAATAGTTTTCTGTACAGGATTTGGTGAAATGAGGCCATCTTCAGCTTTTCTCTATACTATTCATAATAAAATATGCCTATGAACACCTGCAAGTAATCACAACTGCTTTATGCTTTAAGAACTTCAGTAGGATACTGACATATAAGCAAAATTCACCTGGAAATGGTGATAGTGTCTAAGCACGTTTCCCTATAATATCTCCAGTTTTATATAGTTCTCTTGTACTAAATTGGCAATCTAATTTTTTTCTATATAATAAATAGTGCTCCTCTCCTTGAGCCTCATGCAGTATTTCAACCAATAACATGATTTGTTTCTCCATACTGGTGTTACTTTATAATCAGCTTGTTATAAAGATAATTATATGCTCCTCAACTATCTAGTTAGAACTCAGGAGGGGATGCTAATGTCTTCAAGTCCTAAAGTCACATTTAAGAAATCAAGCATATTCAGTCACACATTTGAATTTTTGTTTTTTAAAAATTAGTACCCATACAAAATACTGGCTTGGAAAAATAAGGTAACAAACCTAAGGAATTTCTCAGTTTTAGCATATTTCATTAATTCAGCAATTAATTCATTAATTTATCCAGTGAATATTAAACAAAAGGCTTTTATTTATAAAACTCATCACTAGTCAATGTGAAAAATACCAAGCAAAATACAATAATTCCTACCTTCAGTGGGTCTCCAACATTTTCCTATACAATTCTTTCAGGATGACTGTAACTCTATATTTTCCTATGTTTAGGAATTCCTAAAAATGATTAAATATATGATGTGGTTTAATATTTTAATGCCTTTGCTCCACCATTCCCTGATAATTCATGTATTTATTCATTCAACAAATATTTTTTGGAATAGAGCAAATACCAATATGCTGGCTACACAGTGGTGAATGAGACTAACAATATTGCTAACCTCTTGGAACTTACAGTCTAGTGGGGAGAGACAGAAAGTAAACAAATAGCTAAACTGTATAAGAGATAATTGCGGCCAGGTGCTGTGGCTCACACCTGTAATCTCAGCACTTTGGGCGGCAGAGGCAGGTGGATCACGAGGTCAAGAGATCGAGACCATCCTGGTCAACATGGTGAAACCCCGTCTCTACTAAAAATACAAAAAATTAGCTGGGCATGGTGGTGAGTGCCTGTAATCCCAGCTACTCAGGAGGCTAAGGCAGGAGAATTGCCTGAACCCAGGAGGTGGAGGTTGCGGTGAGCCGAGATCGTGCCATTGCACTCCAGCCTGGGTAACAAGAGCGAAACTCCGTCTCGGGGGAAAAAAAAAAAAAAAGATAATTGCAGAGAGTGATAAATTCTATGATAAAGAAATAAGGACAAGAGAAATAAAAATAATTGGGGGATATGGGCTCTTTTGGCCAGGAGATTAAGCTTTATCAGACTAAGTGATTTAATTAGAGATATAACTGGTAACAAGGAGCCAGGCCTGTGTTCATCCAGGAGAAAGATGAGCCAAGCAAAGGAAGCAGCAAATATAAAGATATTAAAGTGAAAACAAGCATAGTACAAAAATGTTCAAAACTGCATTCCCAAGTAAACTAGTTTCACAATGCAATATACTACAGTCTTTAAAGGAGAATCTCTGCAGAAATTACTTAAGATTTCTAAAACATAAATAGTCCTTCAATTTATATTATGAAGCTCTTATGATTTATTACCAAACTAGACAAATGAAGTACCAAAAAAGACAGAATTATAATCAGAATAGAAGAAGATAAAGAAAATCGCTCTGCATTCCAACTATCACATGTACCAACATATTTGCATCGGTATTTGTACACTCACTTTCTCTATCCCAATGTAAATTACTCCACTTACATGCTAATTAGATCTAAAATTTCTTGCTCATTCAATGATTTAGTTCCAGCAACCGTATCTTTCTCTCAATTTCCGACTTTCTCCTGAATTATTTCCAGCCACATACAAAAATGATGTTTTTTCTTCCATCTTTTAAAAAATGTAAAAGCTCTTGATTGCACTCTTATTTAATTCCTCTCCTATTTTTCTGTTTCCCTTTATGAAAAACTCAGGCAATTTTTTTTTTTTTTTTGTGCTGGCCATCTCTAATTCCTCCTATTCTATGCTTTCTTGAACCCATTCTAATCAGGCTTGACATTCATATCACTTCATGAAAATACCTCTAGTCAAGATTGTGAATAGTCCCCCTGGGCCCACTGTCAAGTCCAGTGGCCAATTCTGTGTTATCATCTTACTTGAGTAGAGGACAGGATGGCACGATAGCTCACTCCCTTGCTCTTGGAGCATATATTTCACTTGCCTTCCAGAAGAGCACTCACTCGTGATTCACTTCCAAACAGCCTATTTCACCAATTTTGAATTTTTTAATTTTTAAATTTAAATTTTTTTCTTTGTTCACTATACTTATTCCTGAGGCTAATTCAAGTTTTATGACTTTCTATTGTCCACATACAAACAACTTCCAACATGTATCTTCAGACCACTGAATCTTATACTGATACAGAATCAATTGAACTGCATTTGACTCTCCTGTGTCTCTAATTCAACATGCTCAGATCGACATCTTGCTTCTCTCCAGTTCAAACTTATTCCTCTTTAGGCTTCCCCATTTAGTAAAAATAGCAACTACATTCTTAAAATTCAAAATGTATTTCTCAAAAGATGCTTACTAACTAGTTAGTGATCATATATAGGTTGAAAATTCCATGAGGCTTTATGTTTATTCTGTTTGATTTTTGTAACTTACAGTATGCTTACTGAACTTTTGAAACTATACAAACTATTACCAAACTAGATTTTTTAAAAGTATAAGAACAGGTTGACAATCATTTTCTTCACATAATTCACATCCTAGTTTTATTCTTGCCAGGGCTGGTCTTGAACTCCTGGCCTCAAGCAATCCTCCTGCCTTGGCCTCTGAAAGTGCTGGGATTACAGATGTGAGCAATCATGTGCCCGGCCTGTGCACCTTTTGAGCTTTGTCTGGTTTGAGTAGAGTTATGGAGATAAACATAGAATTGCATTTGTTACAGCCAGTTATGTAGAGTTATATTAGCTTTACAGATTGAATTCAGAATCATGCCATCATCTTCTACACAGAAGAATTAAGCCTTTTTAAATGTGTGTGTGTATTGGTGGGGATGTAAATCTCACCTATAAAATCACATGGGCTACAGCCTTTGAGGAGAGCTATTTTTTTGCTATTTTTCATTCTCCTATTGTTCTGTTTCTTTCATCTACTTCTTGTTGAGACAGTTTGGTTTACTTTATATTATTCTTAAATTTCTCCATTTAATCAAAACTGTTAAATTTATTGATATCAGCTTTAAAAGGCACCTTATTACAAGTATTTCCTATATGTGGCTCTATCTTCTCCTCACTTTAATATATTTTTGTTTTCTCACTATTTCCCCTTGAGCAAACCTTCTGTGAAGTTGAGTATTTTTATTAACTTTTCAATTATTTATTAACATATTTTTTGGTTTCCTTAATCATTAACTTCTGGTTTTAGTTTTACCAATTTGTTCTTTTCCTTTTCAATGTTTTAAAATTTTAGGTATTCTTTTTCTGCCACTTGCATTTGAATGTTTCAACTACCAATTATGTATGTTTCTTTAAAAGCTAAACATACGCTTATTACCCAGCCTGGGGATTCCACATAGGTATCTACCCAAGAAAAATAAAAATGTATGCCCACGAAAAGATACTTACATGAAAGTTCAAAGTGCATTAATCATGGTAGCCTGAAACTGGTATCAATCCAAATGCCCATTAGGTGGTGAATGAATATATATATATATATGTGTGTATATATATATATAATCCATAAAATAGGAAACTGCTCAGCAATAGAAAGAAAGAAACTGTGACACATGCAACAACACAGATGAACCTCAAAGATACTATACTCCATTTTAAAAGTCATTAGCCACTATAAACTATATGGTTACTGTTAAATAAAATTGTAGAAAAGGCAACAGAATAGAAATTGAAAGCAGATCATTGGTTGTCTGACACCTAGGGATGACAGCAGGAACTGACTGCAAAAGGCCCAGGCAAACACTTGAGAATTGCGTTAGTTTCCCTTGGGTGCTGTAACAAATTACCACAAACTCAGTGGTTTACAACAAGCAAACACAGCAATGTTCTTCCAGTTCTAAAGACCAGAAGTCTAAAATGGGTCTTAAAGGGTTTAAATGATGCAGAGCCACACCCCATTGGAGGCTTTAGGGAGAATATTTTATAGACATTTCCTGGGTTTAGAGATGAATTCATTGCATCCCTTGGTTCATGGCCCCTTCTACCATCTTCAAAATTTCTCTCTCTGACTCTGCTTCCGTTGTTTCTCTCACATGGTCTTTATCTGTTATATCAAATCTCCTTATGTCTCCCTTGCCAAATTTTAAACAAATAAAAACAAATAAGGAAGAAGCCAAAGTCAGAGAGACCCACAAGAAGAAATATACAAATTTTGCAGTAATACACCAATTAGTCTATAAAAGCTCTTGGATCTGCCAGTTATATTTCATCTGACCCCTAACGTTTACTCTACATTACATCCTGTAAATATATTTACCCAAAGCAACCTTGAAAGAGAAATAGATAAGGAGATTTGATAGAAGAGCTAAAGATGTAAAAGATTTGAGAGCCAAGAGAGATAAAGTTGTATCTATAAAGGAGATAAACATGTAATTGCATTTGTTACAGCCAGCTACTATCACACACCAACCTGCAAATTTAGTCGCTCATGCATTACGTTTTTTTCCTTGAATATTCTAGTTTTTGTTTTTTTCTTGAATAGACTATTTTTCTTCTAGACTATTCATATGTTTCTAGTAGAAATAGTGCCAGTCTAATTCAAGAATTGAATTTCCTTCTGTCTTGAAAAAAACACACCTCATAACTATTAGCATCACCTGGCTGAAAAGTGGAAAACTGACTTCTGTTCTCATTCCATTGTTAAGAGCTAGACATATTCCCATACTCAAAATGCAAGAGATGCTGAGAATTGATGTCCCTGGATGGAAAGCTGCTCCCCAGGACATTTTTACACTGTGGAGTACAATAGTGCCAGTGCCAAATTTAAAACAAATGAGAACCAATAAAGAAGAAGCCAAAGTCATATAGCCTCACAAGAAGAAATATACAATTTTTGCAGTAACACACCAATTAGTCGATTAAAGCTCTTGGATTTGTCAGTCATGTTCCATATGACCCCTGACATTCACTCTCAATTGCATTCTATAAATATATTGCCCCAAGACTGACTTAGAACTAGACATTTGTACAAAGGCATTTGTACCTGACAATCCAATATCTTACCTTAATTTCATGCAGTTCATACTCTTCATCATATGATTGTTCAGTCCATTACTGAAGGATCAGGTATTCCTAGTCTGTGAACAAGGAGATCAAAAAATATACTCCCAGTCTATCTTTAATTTCTTCTTCTAGTTCTAAGGTTTTTCTTGCACCACTTATGAGTTTCTGGTGCCAAATGCATCATGAAGTCATAGCATAATGTGTGTTATCTAAATTTTACTATCAGGTTCTAATTTTTTTTATCCAAAGGGTATGCAAATGCCTGCCCATTCTGCCATATGGAGATGAATGAAGATTTCTAACATGTAATGAAAGAGTGACCAGACTCAAAGATTTGCCCATCTGACTTTATTCTAATTCTTGAGGATAAACATGAATCTTCTACAAACTGAACTTATTAGCACAAAAGACAAAAGTATAATACAAAAATAAAGGCTTATAAAATAATTTTTCATACGTAAATGCAAGTTACAAAAACAGAATGTCATTGTGAACAATTACTCTAGATTTGTGCCCAGTTTGAGAGCACAAATCTAACCTCTCAGCTGTTCATACTTTTTCAAGTATGCAGGCACCAAAAAAAAATGTCCAAGCAAAACATGAATTGAGCACTTCTCTGGGAGCATGTGGATTTCTTCAATCTGAGATGAAGTCTAACATCTAGAAAACATGCAGAAGGGAGAAGCTAATTTTTAACCTACATTTTAGTCATCAGAGGCAGCTTCAAAATTCATTCAGATATGTGGCAGGCAAAGTTTTGGCTAAATATATCATCACATAAAATGAGTTAAACATACTCTTTGCCTTTCAATCTAAAGCTTAGCTTTGAGATACTCTAAATATATATATATATATACACACACACACATATATACATGTACATATACACACATATGTGTATATATATGCACTCATATATATGTATATATATATAAGTATATATGTGTGTGTGTGTATATATATACCTTCTAACTAAAAAGGTACACATGCTCATTCATAACACATTTTTATGAAAACCGTGAATGGACATTTTGAATATTTATGATTTGAAGATTACCAAAATACATGTTCATTTATGTTAACATACCCCTTAGAGTCAAAACATATACCAATAAATAGCCTACAGTTTGATTATGTCACTCTCCATTGCTTTTCTTTGTTTTGTTTTGTTTTTTTTTTTTGGTTTTTATTTGTTTGGATGTTTTGTTTTTCATTGCTCCCTTTATTCTGTGGTATAGACAAGTCAGAGTGCAAGAAGCATCATTCTCATTGTATTCTCTGTGAATGATGCTCCTCCTCAGAGTTGTACAGTCCATCAGTGTCAAGTTCAGGGCCAGTAATGAGCACTGTGGTAAGACAGACCAAGAAAGGAAAACTTTCTCTGCTACACTCATGATAGCTCACTTGTTCATATGGCATCTATGATGTGGTCATTGGATATTTACTTAAAACATCCATGCTCAAAACATGGTTTGGCCATAGACTAGATATTACAAAACTTACTTAAATTCTCTGATCTTCTTACCCAGTTTTTGCACAGGAATAATGATGTCTTCCATACACACTGTTTTGAAGCTTGTTAAAGCTTAATCTAAATAACCATGCTCAAGTGCTCAGAAGTGATAGAACCTACTATAGAGTTGGTTCTCATTCTCATGAGAACAGGAACATATGGTATGTCTCAAGCAAAAAGGGATGTCGTAGGGTCATTTTTATTTACAGACTAGCTCTGGGGAATGCAATCTCTCATGAATATATCAAGTTTGTAAATTAGCAAGTGGGTGGGAATCCATCAGTTCTGATTAGTCTCTCTATCCCCACAGACAGGAGACCTAGACTATCTTGTCAGTGTTCCAGCGCTGAGCTAGCTGCTCTCAACTTCTTCTATTCTGTCTGCCTTACTATTAATTCAGGCTTACAAAAAAAAAAAAAAAAATCTGTCTAATGTCTTGCTGTCCATGCACACATCTTTTGCCTTCCCAGATTGAAGAAGTGGCTTTCAATCCTTGATCACATCTTTCTTATCTTTGCATGCTTCCAATTTTCAGCAAACATCCCTTGAGCATAGCAAGTGTTAGTTGAATTGAGGAGTGCTGAGAAGCAAAGTAAGTAAAATGTTGGTGATGAAATATGTACTATAAGGCATTCTATACTTTAAAGGACTTGAAAGTAAAACAAAGAATCTAGGGACTTTTAGTAATTGAGTTGGGGCTGTAGCTATGAGAGGGTTGCACACACAGAATCAAATCATAAAGGCGAGTGGTGGCAGCAGCCTGGCGGGAAACAACAGTTCGTGCTCTCCAGATACACACCAAATAAGTTTGGAGAAATATGGTAATTATGACTAATATGAAATTGACAAGAGAATGGGGAACCACCTTGACATCTGATTACTACATAGTCAGTACTCAAGCTAATAAGAAAGGGAACAGATGTTAGCCAAAGCAGATGTGAAAATACACATAATAAAGACTAAAGGGATTTGGCCACCTGCTTATAAAAGCATATATTTTAGATGAAAAAATAATTCAAATTAATCCAACAACATGAGGTACATTCGGCTCATTTATTCAATTTTTGCTCATTTATTTCATTTCCAACAACGTTTATCAAAAGTTTGAGATCAGGCAGCTGACAAAAATCTCTCACTAATTGTGGAGCTCAGTAGTCCAAAACCACTCTTCTCTTCCTTGGCAGGGTCCAACAAAGAACCTAAGTGGGGATTTCTTTCTTACAACAAGGAGGGTTACCAAAACAAGTAGAATCAAAGAGCTGAAAATATGAAGAACCTGAAGTTCAGAAGTCAGAGAGTTACAAAATCATGTGAGGCCCAAGCGTCAGTATTTGTTTTTAAGGATTCAGGTAATTCTAATGCATAGCTAATGTTTGAGAAATACTAGGTTAGAGATAAGACAGACCTTCCCAAAAGCTAATAATGGGACTTGACAAGTAAATTCTCAGCCATTCTCCAGAACCTAACTTAAAGGAAAAGAAAGTGGCAGCAAATACTTCAGGATATCAGCTCCAGTCAAGTACATTTGATTTCACAACTAGGCTCTGGGCAAGAAAGGACAAGAAGAAGGAGTTGTATGATATGGTGATACAGTTAATCGCAACGTATTATATTCTTGAAATTTGCTAAGATTAGATATTACGTGTTCGCAACACAGTCTGTGAAATAATGCATATGTTAATTAGCTCAATTTAGCCATTCCAGAACGTTTACATATTGCAAAGCATGTTGTATACTATATCTATGCAATTTTTATTAATCAATTAAATACATAAGTGAAAAAGGAGAAGAAAGAGGAGGAAGAGGAGGAGGAAGAAGAAAGGGAAAGAGAAGTAAGAGGAAGAGAAGGAAGAGCTGGAGGAGAAATAGGAAGAGGAGGAAATATATTAATAACAGCAGCAAATATGAACTCTGTGTCAGGTACTGTTCTACATGCTTGGAATTCAACACTCAAAATAACTTTGTGTGGCTCATGGCTACACTATCTGGAAGGAGCTACATTTTCCAATTTTCTCCTTTGCTACATTTGAAAGAGACATTGGTATTGGAAACTAAGCAAATTTTATTACCTTTTTCTCGCCTGTAGGATGTTGGGCTCATAGGTCATTTTAAGTCTCCATCGGCCTGAGACATTTTAGTCCTGGCCCATGGTTTCTTTGACAATATAACAGTCTTAAAAGTTTAGTAGACTTCTTACCTGTTTGATGGTAGTCAACTCGTAAGCCAAAAGTCATAGCCATTGATTTTTTTCTAGAGAGAGCTGCATTTCTTCACTCTTTCAACCCCTTATTTCTAGACTTCCTGGTGAATAACTTGGGCTCATCTGGCTTCCTGGGCAGACCTGTATTTCCAACCTTTTTTTCCTAAGTGGTTTTGTCCAATTGGTATTATTTGTGGGTCATCACTTAACCCACTCAGAGATTTGAACAGTGTACTCTTGATTTGATCACTACATAAATACTAACTTTAATCTACTTTGATACCTCAAAGAATTTCTAAATCTTGTGTTTTTTATTTGTTGTAAAGAAGAGTGCCTTTCCACTCTACATATTGCCAATTTGTGGATATTTTTTAATCCCTTTCATGCATTTGCAAATCAGGATTTTCTCCTCTGAGGTCATCTCTTTGACTAATACATTCTGAAATGCAGCCAACATCACCCAACGCACACTGCTAATATTTATATTTCCAATGTCCTTCCCTGAGACTATATGTCCATTAGTTACCTGATCTGCTTCCATGTTATCAAAGATTTTACCAAATAACTTTCATTGTAAAGTAATGGAATATCATCCCTCTAAATTCTGATGATAGGCTTGCTGTGTACATCCAGTTTTTTAAGGCAATGCCATATATTAATGTTTTTTGTTATGGCAGCATCCTACCTTGAGTTACTGATTAACCACCTTAAATACTCAGTGGTTTAAAGTAGCATGGTTTATTTCTCACTCACATTTTATGTGCATTGCAGGTCAGCCAGGGACTCTGCTCTGTTGTCTTTACTCTTAACCATAGAAGAGTCACTATCTGGATTACTAGAAGTTGTTGTGGTGAAGTATAAGTGCAGCATTTCATTTCGGTTTCACAAAAGAAGTTAGATTCTCCATCTGAAAGTGAATGATGTTCCTATCTTTTACAACCCCTTGGCCAGTATCAGTCACACTGTCCCATCTGCAGGAGGGCCAGGCAACACAATCGTACCATTTGCTGAACAGCACTACTGAGGACCAATCTTGTCTCCACACTATTGCTAGAGTGACCCAAGTAAAGATCAGATTGTCATTCAGAGCATTCCAGTTGCTTCCCACACCACTCAGCAAAAGAGCCAAAGTTCAAACGATGGCCTCCACAGCCCTCCATCATTTGACCTCCTGCTACCTTTTGGCTGCATCTCCCATTCTTTCCCCTCTTCTCTGCTCCAGCTGCATGAGTCTTTTTAAAATGTAAGGTTCTTAGAAAGTACTTCTATCTATTTTATTCACTGGAAGATCTCAGGAGCCTGGCACTAGTAGGTGCTCAATGAATACTTCCTGGATGGAGAAATGAATGAATCAATGAACACAATACTGGTTCCAGGGCAGCAAAGCACAGACTGGGACACGACATACCAGGAAGAGCCTCAGATTTTTTTGGAGGAAAAGAAGAAAAGGAAAAAGAGAAAGATGAAAAGGAAACTAGCAAAAACAAAAAGGAAGTTTTTCCTCTTCCTAACTTTTCCTGTAACTTGTCCAGGTTTGTAAGAGGATCAAGTTTAAGAGGACGCAGTATACTGAAGATAATATTTGGACCTAAATTTCTTCTTTCTTCTCTTCATTTTCCTTCCATGACTCTTAATCTCCCACTGATTTGAAAATATGTCATGCTTATATAATTGGCACTGAAAAAAATGTGGTTAAGGAAAATAGAGATTCCCAAAATTGTAAACTAAGGGAAGAGTCTGGAAACACCTAGACAAGAAAGTGAAATATGAACTTCCTATTTCGTATTTAAAAATATGAACAGGATAATACTTTTACCTTGGAGATCTATCATGATACCTCCCACATGTAGTACGGAGAGATCTAGAAGAGTCATCAGTCTCCTTGACATAACAGGTGGTCTTTTCGCAGTTCAACAAAATAGGAAACTAAGGCATACAGCAGTGTAATGAATTGTCTAGAGTCACAGAAATTATGAGCAGGAGAAGTTAGGTCTCTACTACAATTGCTGAGCCCTGAATTATTTGTTTCTTTTCTGTCCTATAGTGTTCACAGTAAGGTCTTATTCTAAATTCAACTGGAGGAAGGATTAGGTAATTTTTGGTTAGCACAGCAAACCTGAGTCAGACAGCAGAATGTGAATTAGAGAAATTAATATCACATTCTAAAATAATAGATTAAAGTATTTAACATAAATCTCTGCAAACATTTACATACAAGTCTCATGGATGTTTGTGAATACATCGTTTTATATCCTCTTTTTCCTAACAGAGTAAAAATGGCTATAATTTTGTTTATTGCGCATCTTCCTTTTACCTCGTGAAAAACAGGCTAAGTTTTCTGCTGAGCCAAAAACTGGCCCTAAGTATTCACCCACATGAAGACTTGGAGACTGCCTGGACCAGTATTTTCTGGACATTTTTGACTTGTAAACCTCATTTACATAACCTTTCAAAACATGAATTTTCCAATCTTTTTGTATCCAAAAGATGCAAATTTAGGTTAGAAATTCACTTTGTAGATCAGTAAAAATTGTTTTACTTAATACATTATTCAATAGTATTAATATATCATAGAGGTCCAACAGCATCAGAATTACCCATTCTTCTTGAATACACATTCTTCTCAGATACACATAGAACATTTACAAAGATTAGCCACAGGCCATAAGACAAGTCCTAATATACATAAAATAATTAAAATTATACAAAGTAACATCACAATAAAATTAAAAATGAAATCAATAACAGAAGGATTTGAGAAAGTCACAATTATTCAGAAATTAAATGATGCATTAATAATCAATGGATCAAAAAAAAAATCACAAGGATAATTAGAAAATACCTTGAGGTGAAAGAAAAAAAAAGCACAACATAACAAAACTTGTAGCTATAGATAAATCAGTACTCAGATGTCACATATGCAGTGGCAGAAGTTTTGAGCTAATGATGAAGTAAGTCGCAAGCACACCTAAGTGCAACTAACTGTTCCTGGAACATGGACATGAACCATCTCAAACTGCTCTATTTAAAAGGAGCCTGTCATCAACTTTCACTTGAACCACTTCTTACCTTTATCACCTAAGCATTTGCAAACAGTTGATCTCAGCCAACCAAGTCGTTTTGCAGATAAAGAATCTGAGGTCTAGAAAGAATGACATTTGTTCACTGTCACACTGATGAGTAGTGACAGGGCCAGTACGCAAAGCCAGGCTTTTGGTGACTTTTGCATCCAACCATACTTACACCAGTCACTTTTCTCACATACATGGATGCCAACTCATGAGTTTGGTGGTGTTATCAATAAAGCAAGATGGCATATATTATGTTTATTTCCATGCCATACCATAAACAAACCATACCATGAAGGCACTCAAATTATATATAAATCATGTTTATCTTTATGAGGTTAGTAAGTCATAATTTGTTTTTTTCTTGTATGATGAAATCATCTCCTTGATTTCTGATATTTCTTTCCTTTTGTCCAGCCTCTTGGGGTAAATATTTGCATGATTGTATGCAGTGGCACAGATAAAAAATGTCCTGAAATTTGTCCAGCTGCTCCTTTTTGAAGTTATCTCTGGAGTTGATTATCTGGTATCATGACTACATAAGGCTTGTAGGATAAAAATATGTGTCCCCTTTTATTAGTAACTAGACAATTGTGTCTTTGGCAGGAAATCCATATAGTTTCTTGCTCTCTTCTATGGATTACAGATCATGATGCCTGCCATACTAGGATTTATCTTTCAAGGAAGGCTCAAAGGACTTATAATAAGTTTAGATTTTATTCAAATCAGAATCAAATCCTTTTGACACATGCATATGGAAAACAGTAAATTGTTTGGAACTTTCTGGAGTTTGGTATGTTCTAATAGGAAGACTCTGTCCCCTATCCCCCTCCCTTCTTATGGGGCAGGCACGAAAACACACACACATCAGTGGGGAAGTAGCAGAGTATTCGGGTGTGAAGCAGCCTTAGTCTATATGTTAGCTGTTTAGAGGAATTTCTGATAAGACTGAATACTCAGCATGTAGAAAACTTGGGGCCCAAAGAAAGTTGCACCCTTCCTGCTAGGAATAAAAGTCTTCCTTTCCTATGGAAGCCAAACTCAAGTGCAACTTCTCCACTGGGAAAGGGGGAATGGCTGCATTTGAATATACAATCTAGTATGTGCTCACAGAATCACTATAATCCTGTATGCTGAAATATGGATTTTCTAAATTGTACTTTAAGCGCTGAGGTACATGTGCACATCCTGCAGGGTTGTTGCATACTTACACGCATGCCATGGTGGTTTGCAGTCTCTGTCACCCTGTTGCCTACATCAGGCATTTCTCCCAGTGTTTTCCCTCCCCAGCCTCCCCACCCCCACACTGTCCCTCCCCTAGCCACCCACCCCCCAACCTACCCCAGTGTGTGATGTTCCCCTCCCTATGCCCACATGTTCTCATTGTTCAACACCTGCCTATGAGCGAGAACATGTGGTGTTTGGTTTTCTGTTCTTGTGTCAGTTGGCTGAGACTGATGGTTTCCAGATTCATCCATGTCCCTACAAAGGACATGAACTCATCATTTATTATGGCTGCATAGTATTCCATGGTGTATATGTGCCACATTTTCTTTGTCCTGTCTATCATTGACAGGCATTTGGGTTGGTTCCAGGTCTTTGCTATTGTAAACAGTGCCGCAATGAACATACATGTATGTGTGTCTTGAGATTTAGTAGAACGATTTATAATCCTTTGGGTATATACCCAGTAATAGGATTGCTGGGTCAGATGGAATTTCTATTTCTAAATCCTTGAGGAATTACCACACTGTCTTCCACAATAGTCGAACTAATTTACACTCCCACCAACAGTATAAAAGTGCTCCTGTTTCTCCACATCGTTTCCAGCATCTGTTGCCTCCAGATATTTTAATGAATGCCATTCTAACTGGCGTGAGATGGTATCTCAATGTGGTTTTGATTTGCATTTACCTACTGACCAGTGATGATGAGCATTTTTTCACATGTTTGTTGGCAGCATAAATGTCTTCTTTTGAAAAGTGTCTGTTCATATCCTTCGCCCACTTTCGGATGGGGTTTTTTTTTCTTGTAAATCTGTTTTAGTTCTTTGTAGATTCTGTATAGTAGCCATTTGTCAGATGGGTAGATTGCAAAAATTTTTTCCCATTCTACTGGTTGCTGGTTCACTCTAATGATTGTTTCTTTTGCTGTGCAGAAACTCTTAAGTTTAATTAGATCCCATTTGTCTATTTTACCTTTTGTTGCCATTGCTTTGACTAAAACATGGTTTTTTGTTTTTTTTAAAGGCTTCAGTAGTAATATCACTCATCCTCACCTAGGTTTTGAGTAAAATTAGAAAGAAAAGAAAAAGTTAAGTCCGACGGGAGACCTGATTATGACATTATTTCTGCTAAAGACTACATAGGAAGATATAACTCAAGCCATATGTGTTCCCTAGTATTGAACTCTCAATCAAATAGACTTTCCCACCCTGTCAGCAGCAATTCTGGACCTAGGAAGACTCTAAAGGGAAGAGCCACAGCACTGAGGGGCTGAGGATACATGACCTCTAGGACCAGATCTGATCATAAGAGGCAGAGAGGGGAGTTGGGTCAAGCATATTCCACTTTTTCTTCTTGTAATTATCATTTTGAGAAATGATCATACCTTCCTTGGGGCAGACTGACTGAAGCAGGTGGAGGCAGCTCAGGAGCATTATACAAGTGGAGCTCATTCCCATGGAAGGTGACATCAGGAATGAGAAACAAGCAGCCCATGCCAGGAGTATTTGATTTATTATTAATCTTTATTAAATTATTCTTCACCACAAAAGCACATTTGTGAGACAAATTTCCTATGTTTAAATCTATGTGTAATTTACATGCAGTCGAGTCTGGGTTCTGCCCTGATGATAACACATTTCCTGATAGTCTGTTCACTCAGCCATGTCACACTTGCACACAGGCTCTGATCATCCTTCCTTAGGAAGTCATAATCAGGAACTTGTGTTCAGGGGTAACATCTTGGTTCCTCATTACCATGACCTTGGTGTTTGAAGCCATCTCCCTTTAAAGACCTAATCAAAACAGGAAATCAGTTAAATTGTGTCATCTTCACCATGCCAGAACAAAGACAGGGGCTAATGGTACAGCCAGAGCTAAGGTAATCAGGAAATGTCTAGATAATGCTAATATCTTTGTTCCAGCCGATGGAGGGAGATGACATAAAGCAAGAATAGGCACTTTTGGCAGATATATAAAGGTGCATTGTACAGGCATTTAGAAATAGGCGATGCATTTCAACAATGTCAACAATTATAACAATTGAGTTTTCCTTTTTAAGAACTATCATTCCTCTAAAATTATTACTCTTGAATCTGCTCACTCTTTTATCACTTTAACTCTGGCTTCCTCATCATTTGGGAATTGTCTTTAAGACTACTACATGCTTTTAGGTGTTTCCTTAGGATGTCAAGCTGCATGTCTAATTTTTCTATAACACAGGGAATTCTTTTCCACTTTCATACTCCTTGGAGATTAGTAATACACCTTGGAGATTAGTAAAATAGTCCCACAACTATCCCTCAAAATGATTTTTTGCATAATGGTGTTGGTGTTTTCTTGATGTGATTAGCAAAATATCAACTCTGAATTGGTAATAGAAAAACACTTTTAAAAAAAAAAGTCACTGTTAGAAGAAGTTACCTACTTTTTCTTGTATGGGGTGATCATAGAAGGTATCAACAGGACAGTTTTTTTTTTCTTTCCACTTATCTGAATTACTTGGGTAAGTATAGCAAAGATGATTCATCAGGAACCAAGAAAAATGTCACATTCAAGATCACTCAATGAATAATACTTTTGGGACTTAAATTTTTATCAACCAAAAAAAGATTTCTCAATACAAAAACTTCACTGCCACCAAGAAAGCCACATCACGTTCAGCAACTTTCAAAATGTGCACAACTTAACTTGTATAGAGTCATGGATTACTAAAAATGGAAGATTTTCCTTTGTCACCTTGTCTACCCTGTGTCTCATATTCAGAAGACTTTCAACAACATCCCTGGTAGGTTTTAAACAATAGAGAGATCACAGTCGGAAGCCCTCAATCTATCATGTTAGAAAAGGCAAATAGAAAATTTATCTTACTATTATCTGATACATTCTATGATCTATTAACTGTCACAATGTGTCTTCCAAAACAACAAAACCAACTCAACCCGTTCATCAGATGACTGATGTTCTGTCCTCCTTAAACTTTGTCTTCTCCTAGGCAAATGCTCTGCTTCTTTAACTGCTCATGAGATTCATATGATAGCTATAATCAACCTGAGATTGCTTTTTTTTTTTAAATTTCAATCAATGACTATTTCACTAAATAAAATGCCCTTTGGGAAAAACTTTTTCCAAAAATTTAGTTTCTCAGAAGCCAACTGCAGTTTATCTCATCATTTTGTTTTATTTCTCCAAAGTGTATGTGAAGTAGACACTCATTTTTGTAGAATTCCCTGGAACCTTTACCATAATTTGGGGAATAACCATTTTGATTTTCCAATTGTCCCTTGGTGATGTAACACAATCACACTGTAACTCAATACTGTTCAGATAAGTTCCGGTCAAATAAATTGAGAAGTTCACATCAGAGTCAAACCAGGTCAACGAAATGAAAACCTGAGAATTTTCCTAGCATTCTCCTTAAGCAGATTGATCAGAAGCCTGGAGCTGGCTCTCTTTGGGACAGCCTGCTTGATAATGAAACCAATACCATGGAGAAAAAAAGAAGAGACTGAGTGAAGCAATGTTCCAATGATCAGTATTTGAAGTTCTGCCTGAAGTTAGATTTGCTCTATTAGCTTCTCAGTTACCCAAACACATCTGTCTTCTTTCCTGTTAAAATGAGATTGAGTAGCATTTTTAGGTCAATGTCTTCCAAAATCTTCCTATTTAATATACTAGGTATACTGATATATATGTCAAGATATATACATGTATATATATATTATATACAGAGGGTTTATTGAAGATAGATCCTTTTTATAGAGATGTTGCTATAACATTTGACTTCTGGTACATAGAACAAGATTTATCTTCTCATATGTAATATGTATTATTACTCTATTATCATTGGTTCAAACATGTTTTCTTTTTATGTTTTATTTTATCAGATATTTTCCCCTTCAAAGTCAGCCTTTTTGCTGCTTCTGCTCCCAATACACCTCTCAAAAATTTTACTTTTTATGTATATGTATGCCAACATACAATACCTAGCAACACTTTGAAAATATTATTTGCATAAATGGCATTAAGCTATATGACCTTTTAGCTTATTGTAAATAGCATTTTGATCTATACATATGATTACATGTACATCTAGTTCATTAATTTTGGGTCCAGTGTAGTAGGCCCTCATATGAACATTTTATACTTTGTTTTCCCACTTATTTATTTACTTCTAGCTTGCTTTCAAGTTTTTGCTACTCCAAACAATGCTATTATTAACATTCTCATATGTGTTTCTCTCTGTATCTGGGCAAGACATTTTCTCAAGTACACACTTAAAGGTGTAGTTGCTGGGTCTTACAATATGCACGTATTCAGTTTCCCTCAATCCTGCCAAATTGTTCTCCAAAATAGCTGTACCATTTTCCCTTCTATAGATGTGCATAAAGGTTTCTTTTTCTCCATCTCATCCTGACCCCTTGGTTTATCTTATCTGGATATTCTTTCTCTCCCCTGAATACATACTAGTCATTGAAATCATTTGCATAACTTGGGTTTTGTTTTCTGATTTGTTGGTCATGACTATAATTACACTTTATCTCCTCAGAAAGCAATTTTCCCCAACCAGTCTCAGGCCATGACTGACAGCCTGCATTATTTCTTAATTCTATTTGAAATTTAGTACTATCTTTTCAAGGAAGAGAAGAACAACTGTATAAATTGTGCAATTTCCTGTGATAACCTATGAAATTTCCTAAAAACCTATGAAAAAAAATCTTCATCCTTTTCAAAATCTTCCTAATGGCATTTTCTCTAAGTGATGTTTTATGATTTATCATTTTTTTTTAATTGCATGATTCCCTCACACCTCATTTCCTTCATTGTACATAGTGCTGTTTGACCAAGTGTAACATAAATTCCCCTTGCAAAAGAATAAAAGAATCAGAAAAAAAAATTTTATTTTTCCAGCAATCGCTTTGCAACTTTCTACATTAAAAACATGGACAAGAATCCCAATATCCCCAGCCTCTCTGAGGGTGTGGGGCAGGTACCCCTTTTATCCTGGAAGTGAAACAAAAGAAATAGCCCATCTTGTAAAACACTCATTCAAATTCCACCCTCTATGTGATGGGTTTCCTACAACTGCTACATAAAGTGTCAATTGAAACCAGCCTTGTCATAGAGACTTTTACAAAATATGAACAGTGCTAAATACCTTAAAGTGAATCGATTTCCACTGAAAGTGTTTTAACCTCCTTTTAGGTCAAGAAATAGCAATTTTCTGAGCTTCACTGTAACCTGAGAATTAATCCTAACAGGCAGGAGTGCATAGCATACATCATTCGTTTCATGAAATTTATTGAAGATGCCTTTGTATAGGACTGTCCTAGTAACCCTTTTCCCTCCCTTTAGGCGACGGTATGGTTCTGGAGCAAAGGAGTAGTGATGCTTTGAGGGTATTCCTTCCAGTAGAGATTGTTTGTTACCTTCTTTAAAAACAAATTAGGCCGGGCACGGTGGCTCACGCCTGTAATCCCAGCACTTTGGGAGGCCGAGGCAGGCGGATCACGAGGTCAAGAGATCGAGACCATCCTGGCCAACATGGTGAAACCCCGTCTCTACTAAAAATACAAAAAATTAGCTGGGCGTGGTGGTGCATGCCTGTAGTCCCAGCTACTTGGGAGGCTGAGACAGGATAATTGCTTGAAGCCGGGAGGCAGAGGTTGCAGTGAGCAGAGGCCAGGCCACTGCACTCCAGCCTGGTGCCTGGTGACGGAGTAAGACTCTGTCTCAAAAAAAAAAAGAAAAAAAAAAACAAAAAAAAATTAGGTTCTACTCCAGGGCAACATAAGATGTGAGCCTCGTTTAAATTTGAAAAGATGGAATGGGCATTGGGTATTTACCAATAAGTAAATACAGATGAGTAAACTGAGGCTCTGAGAGGTTAAAGACATTAGCAAGGATTCACAGCTGGGGTTACAACATGCTAGACCCAAGCACAGGGCATAATGATGAATTGGAGGAGAAAGTACTTGGCAAAGAATAAAGTGACACACACACAATGGTTAACGGTGATTGCTTCTGTCTGGCCTATGCTCTGTAGGGTTGACATCTCAGAGTGAGGGCTCCTATGTATGGGACAGTAACAGTGACAATAATTATTGGCTCTAACAGTGACTGCTCATTATGTGCCAGACACTATTACTATTCCAGATACTTTATTAACTTACTGAATCCTTCCAACAACTCTATGAATAACTGTTACTATGTCCATTGTAATACTAAAGAAATTCAGAGAACTTTAACAAGCAACTCAGAATTACACAGTAAGTAGCCAAGCTAAGTGCATAATCACAGCTGAGCACCAGCACCCGTCTGCTTAAAAACTTCATGCCTGCCCTCTGCAACCTAAACAATACCATTTATAAACTCTACATACATGTTTTCTTGGATGGAAAAATACCTATCCAAATACGGGCCGTATAAAATCATTGTTTCCTGCAACTCAGCCAGTCTAGAAGTTTTGCTCACTTACTCATAGTCAAGAGACTCTTTACATCTAGATCCGTTAGGCATCCATGGTTCAGTTTTTCTTTTCTTTGCCTGTGCAAGACATGGAAGGGCAACCCATATTTTTCTCTGATTTCACTCCTCATTAAATAATATTAAACAACCATTTCAGAAGCTAGACAGGACTCACTCTGTAGCAAAATTATCTTGGCTTCTTTCTTCCCTGGGCCTTGAAACACTGTTACTAATAAAAGCCTGTCTTTCTAGTACTGAGATGCCCAGTAGACAGTGTGAATCAGCCCAGGAAATAAGTATTTGTCCTATGAAATCAGTCAGTCCCTTGACCCTCCTCAATTCTCAGATGACTTTTCTTCTCTCTGGCACATTATGTCATTTTTTTCCCCTCTAAATGGTGATGCATTTACTGATCACTAATGTAATTCTTCATTCTTGGGTCAAGGGAGAATTTATGCTGACATACAGGTTGGAAGAAGGAATGGGAAAAATTATTTATTTAGAAGAATGACTCAAACACTCACTCATGTTTTCATTTTTTTCTACAGCTCTATCAAAAGGTCCAAAATGATGTCCTAAGAAGGCTACAGGGGAAAACAGACACGAGTTATCTCTGCTATTTGCTGTCATTTGTATCTGTCTTCTTTCATTTATTCATTAAAGAATAACTTCTCCCTGGTCCGTAAGGAGGAATTCAGCAGAATGAGGAATATGTGTTGTACCAGGGAAAAACAGAATGGGAAAAGCAATGAACCAAGGACAATAAGATGCTTATTCTCCAAAGCAACTGGGGAAAGAAAGCATTGCAAGTTTCAATAAGTAATGGC
Organism: Aotus nancymaae; assembly: GCF_030222135.1. Lineage (NCBI taxonomy): Eukaryota > Metazoa > Chordata > Mammalia > Primates > Aotidae > Aotus > Aotus nancymaae. The sequence continues at coordinate 34,438,359 of NW_026988455.1, forward strand.
TATCTTCATATGGTAGATGACACTAGTGTATTATAATTTTTTAAAGAACAAAAGATGAAGTCTTGCTATCAATGCAGGCCTCCTATGACCCAGAAGTATGGTTCATTCCACTCATGACACAAGATATTGAGAGTCTCTGGAATGATGCTGCTATTGCATGTGTAAATCTAGCCCTAATGCAACTTCTAAGCACTTAAAGTGAATAATAGGTACTATAAGTACCAGGTTTGGATAAAGCTAGGCACAGACATGAAGATGCATGCTTGGTAATGGCAGTATTTGACGAAACACAGCAGGTTCCCCCTCCTGAGTTCCTGAAGGAAAACCATGCAGTGTTTAAGGTTAGAGGCTCAGATTCCTTAATGCCTAGGATCAACTCTTGGTCCCACCTTGCATTTGTGATTCCCATCATCCTAACCCCAAAGTAGCTGATCCACAGATTTTTAGAAATGTACCTCCAAATCACCAGTCCTCAGTATTACTTAATAATTATATGGATTGCTACCATTTATTACATTTATTTAATAAATTCTATGTATTTTAAGAATCTTTCACACACTGGTAACTTTAGTCCTCCCAGAAACCCTATGAGATAGCTACTGTTACTTTCATACCATTTTTCAAATAAGTAAGAGGAACAATATAGCTAAATAACTGCTCATATCATTTATGGAAAACCCAGAAATTCTGAGAAAAGCCCAGATATTCTAACACAGTCTTCACTTCCCTCAAATGAGTTCTTCTGCTATGCCACAGAGAAACTAAGTAGTTATTTGGTTTCAAGAGCTATTAAATGTTCAGTCTTTTAAATAGGTTTTATTCCAGATTTAAATTGGCTTTGTAATATTCATTATATTTAACAAAATGTTGTGTGTTGTGGATTTATTTTCTCAACAAATATATGAGATAAATAGCATTGCCAAGTCCATCTCCTTCAGAATTCTCCTTGTAATAATCTAAGAGGGCTTCTGGAGAAAAGAAAGTTGCTTTTACTGTAGGAGTACTTATTTAATTCAGCTAGACTTTTGCTGATGTTTTAACACAATGGCACTGGATGGTTTGTGCATTCTTTTTAGTTGCTGTTCCTACTTATTTCCCTAAAGCTGTAAACAGGGGAGAAGCTAGCATGAGTACTTCCTGGTTTTTGCACGTTGTTAACATTATTCCCAGCCCATCTGAAGGTCTGGGGTATGTTCCCATTTTGTCCTGGAAGTGAAAAAAAAAGGAAACAGTCCAAAAGTTAGGTTAGAGAAGAAAGTTTGATAAGGACCACAGACTGTTGTTTAGGTCAAGGCACTTAGGTAAGGTGGAAAGTCAAGATATCACAGATAATGTGAATAATCTGAGGAACCAAGGGCAGCACGAGGTTCTGTGTTCCAAAAGGTAAACAAGACTTGCTAGTGATTCTGGAATTCAGTTCTTGTCAGCCCAGAACTTCCTACCCCACATGCCAAATTCAGAACTACTAGAGCTTGTGGGAAGCCTATTGTTCACAAAAGATTGAAAGCAAGGATTACCAGAAGTTCCAATGTGGGGGTTATGTCAGATAATGGACTATAATGATTTAGCAAGAAATTCAGAATATATCTAAATAAGTCCAATTTGTTTCTTGATCAACTGTGATCTTGGCTTGCATCACCCA